>NC_069783.1:122097430-122734305 GCF_027406575.1 Nycticebus coucang | reverse complement strand
CAATGACAAGGAAGTGATTTCAGATTTAGAGGCTTGGATAACTAGCATTTAAAAACATTGGCTTGTTTTCACGAAATTATATTTTTATAGTTACCTGCCATTATTAGCATATGATACTGTTCTTTTCTTATTTTTAAAATGTCCTCCTAAAATTGTTAAGTAGAGAGTCACTGAAAAATTTTTTTATTTGAGAAGGCGGAGCAAGATGGCAGCCGAGTAACAGCTTCCTTGCATCTGGGCACCGTGAGTCTGGGGAGATAGGACTCCAGGCATCTCTGGCTGGTGGGATCTGCCTATCATCACCCCTGAGAGGATACAGGGAGTCAGCGAGAGACTTCTGGACCCCAAGAGGAGGACTAAAACAGTGAAAAACCGGCAAGTGGTCACGTGTGTTCAATCCATCTAAACCCGCCCGCAACTGTAAGTTCAGTAGCAGCGAGACTGCAAACCAGAAAGACCTTACCTGTGAACTGTTTTGGTGTCTTTGGACTTGGAACTCAGTTGAACTGCCTTGGGGAGAGCCTGAGCAGGAGTGCGGAGAACTTTGGCCTTTGTCTAGGGCCCCAGTCTGAGCTGCTGAGCCAGACGGAGCTAATAGTGTTTGGCTCTGGGTCACAGGCAGACATTGTGAGTGATCTGCCCTGGAAAGCTCTGCCCTCAGGGTCGCAGAGCTAGAATTGGGTGGGAGCTGGTAACCCACCACCGAGTAGCCTAAGGGCGGGGTCTGAGCCGCCTTGCAGCCCTAACCCTCAGGGGCAGAGGAGACCAGTTTTGACACACAGGGTAAGTGGATAGCCACTTCAGCAGTGATTCCAGCGACAAGCACTTCCCTGGGAAAGCTACTGCTCAGCAAGTGAACAAGTTCAAAGTGCCTTTTAAGTGGGCTGAAGAGAGATTTAGGGTGTCTACCTGCTGGGGTTTGAGAAACTAGCAGCCTCCAGTCGTATCAGAACTGTGATTAACATCTCATACCCCAGAAGACCACGTGATGCCCAGACAATATTCAATGACATATACAAACTGCTTTGTTTTTGGTTGTGTTTTTTCTTTTTTTTTGGTTTGGTTGTTTTTTTTTTTTGTTTATTTTGATGTTGTTGATTGTTGTTTTGTTTATTAAGTTCAACCTTTTCCATACAGATCCTTTTTCTTTCTCAATTTTTCTAGTTTAATTATAATTTCCCATTGCTGCCTATTTCAATAATTAGAACTTCATTTTTGTTAGTGTTTCTACTGCTATTATTTGGTTTGCCACCCAATTTTATCCCGTAAAGTTTTCTGTTTGCTTGTTTTGGTTTGATTTATAGCATTTTTGTCTTTCCTCTCTACTTGGTGGAGGTGGGGTACTGTGTCTGATCAGGTTAGCAAAGAGATGCTGACCTCAAGGGAACCCCCCAACTGGGCACCCCCAGAAGGTGGTTTTTTTTTAAGGTTGTATCAAAGTACCCTACTGTACACCTATATTGCTCTGTCTCCCTCTTTCTGTGCCTCTCTTCTTTTCGTCAATATTCCTTTTACCCACCCCCTCTCCTTTCTCTATTTTTCTTTTTTTTTCTTATCACTCGGTCCTCCTTCCTTTCATCCCTTTTTTGCTCTTCATCCTTCTCACCCTTCTGGTCCTGTAACCCTTAGTCCACAGACACAAGAACTTACACAGCAAGAGGAAGTGAAAGGAAAATTAGGGCAAGGAAACAGATAAAAGAAATCACTCCAGAGGAAGAATCAGCAGAAAACTCCAGGCAACATGAAGAACCAGTCCAGAACAACCCCGCCAAGGGACCATGAAGTAGCTACTGCAGAGGATTCCACCTATAAAGAAATGTTAGGAATGACAGAAAGGGAATTTAGAATACACATGTTGAAAACAATGAAAGAAATAATGGAAACAATGAAGGAAACTGCTAATAAAGTGGAAAATAACCAAAAGGAAATTCAAAAACAGAATCAAATAAGAGATGAACGATATGAAGAATATAAAAAGGATATAGCAGAGCTGAAGGAACTGAAACAGTCAATTAGGGAACTTAAAGATGCAATGGAAAGTATCAGCAACAGGTTAGACCATGCAGAAGAAAGAATTTCAGAGGTAGAAGACAAAGTTCTTGAGATAACTCAGATAGTAAATGAGGCAGAAAAGAAGAGAGAAAAAGCAGAACGTTCACTGTCAGAATTATGGGACTTTATGAAGCGTTCCAACATATGAGTTATAGGAATTCCAGAAGGGGAAGAAGAATGCCCCAGAGGAATGGAAGCCATACTAGAGAAGATTATAAAAGAAAATTTCCCAAATATCACCAAAGATTCTGACACACTGCTTTCAGAGGGCTATCGGACCCCAGGTCGCCTCAACTCTAACTGAGCTTCTCCAAGACACATTGTGATGAACCTGTCCAAAGTCAAGACAAAAGAAAAGATTCTGCAAGCTGCCAGGAGTAAGCACCATTTGACCTACGGGGGCAAATCCATCAGAGTGACCACAGACTTCTCTAATGAAACTTTCCAAGCAAGAAGACAATGGTCATCTACCTTTAATCTACTTGAACAGAACAATTTCCAGCCCAGAATTCTGTACCCTGCTAAGCTAAGCTTAAAAATTGATGGAGAAATCAAATCATTTACGGATATACAAACATTGAGGAAATTCGCCACAACAAGACCAGCTCTACAGGAAATACTTCAACCTGTTCTGCACACTGACCACCACAATGGATCAGCAGCAAAGTAAGAACTCAGAAATTAAAGGACAGAACCTAACCTCCATACTGATGCAAAAGATAAAACTAAGCAATGGACTCTCACAAAATAAGACGAATAGAATACTACCACACTTATCAATTATCTCAGTAAATGTTAATGGCTTGAATTCCCCACTGAAGAGACATAGATTGGCTGACTGGATTTAAAAACACAAGCCATCCATTTGCTGTCTGCAAGAAATACACCTGGCTTCAAAACACAAATGAAAGCTCCGAGTCAAGGGTTGGAAGACAATTTTTCAGGCAAATGGAATTCAGAAGAAAAGAGGAGTTGCAATCTTATTTTCAGATACATGTGGATTTAAAGCAACTAAAGTCAAAAAAGACAAAGATGGTCACTTTATATTGGTCAAGGGAAAAATACAACAAGAAGACATTTCAATTCTAAATATTTATGCACCCAATTTAAATGCTCCCAGATTCTTGAAACAGACCTTACTCAGTCTGAGCAATATGATATCTGATAATACCATAATAACAGGGGACCTTAACACTCGTCTTACACAGATGGACAGATCCTCTAAACAGAAATTAAACAAGGATATAAGAGATTTAAATGAGACCCTAGAACGACTGTGCTTGATAGATGCAAATAGAATACTCCATCTCAAAGATAAAGAATATACATTCTTCTCATCACCCCATGGAACATTCTCCAAAATTGATCATATCCTGGGACACAAAACAAACATCAACAGAATCAAAAGAATTGAAATTTTACCTTGTATCTTCTCAGACCATAAGGCACTAAAGGTGGAACTCAACTCTAACAAAAATGATCGACCCCACACAAAGGCATGGAAATTAAACAATCTTCTGTGGAATAACAGATGGGTGCAGGAAGAAATAAAACAGGAAATCATTAACTTCCTTGAGCATAACAACAATGAAGACACAAGCTACCAAAACCTGTGGGATACTGCAAAAGCAGTTTTGAGAGGAAAATTCATCGCTTTAGATGCCTACATGCGAAAAACAGAAAGAGCACATCAACAATCTCACAAGAGATCTTATGGAATTGGAAAAAGAAGAACAATTTAAGCCTAAACTCAGTAGAAGAAAAGAAATATCCAAAATCAAATCAGAGATCAATGAAATTGAAAACAAAAGAATCATTCAGAAAATTAATGAAACAAGAAGTTGGTTTTTTGAAAAAATAAATAAAATAGACAAAGCATTGGCCAGACTAACGAGGAATAGAAAAGCAAAATCTCTAGTAACCTCAATCAGAAATGATAAAGGGGAAATAACAACGGATCCCACAGAGATACAAGAGATCATCTCTGAATACTACCAGAAACTCTATGCCCAGAAATTTGACAATGTGAAGGAAATGGATCAATATTTGGAATCACACCCTCTCCCTAGACTTAGCCAGGATGAAATAGACCTCCTGAACAGACCAATTTCAAGCACTGAGATCAAAGAAACAATAAAAAATCTTCCAACCAAAAAATGCCCTGGTCCAGATGGCTTCACTCCAGAATTCTATCAAACCTTCAAGGAAGAGCTTATTCCTGTACTGCAGAAATTATTCCAAAAAATGGAGGAAGAAGGAATCTTCCCCAACACATTCAATGAAGCAAACATCACCCTGATACCAAAACCAGGAAAATACCCAAACAAAAAGGAGAATTTCAGACCAATCTCACTCATGAATATAGATGCAAAAATTCTCAACAACATCCTAGCCAATAGATTACAGCTTATCATCAAAAAAGTCATTCATCATGATCAAGTAGGCTTCATCCCAGGGATGCAAGGCTGGTTTAACATACACAAGTCCATAAACGTTATCCACCATATTAACAGAGGCAAAAATAAAGATCACATGATCCTCTCAATAGATGCACAAAAAGCATTTGGTAAAATCCAGCATCCTTTTCTAATTAGAACACTGAAGAGTATGGGCATAGGTGGCACATTTCTAAAACTGATTGAAGCTATCTGTGAAAAAACCCACAGCTAATATTTTACTGAATGGAGTAAAACTGAAAACTTTTCCTCTTAGAACTGTAACCAGACAAGGTTGTCCTCTGTCACCTTTATTATTCAATACAGCGCTGGAAGTTCTAGCCAATACAATTAGGCAAGACAAGGAAATAAAGGCAATCGAAATGGGAGCAGAGGAGGTCAAACTCTCCCTCTTTGCTGACGACATGATCTCATACTTAAAGAACCCCAAAGACTCAACCACAAGACTCCTAAAAGTCATCAAAAAATACAGTAATGTTTCAGGATATAAAATCAATGTCCACAAGTCAGTAGCCTTTGTGTACACCAATAACAGTCGAGATGAGAAGCTAATTAATGACACAACTCCCTTCACCATAGTTTCAAAGAAAATGAAATACCTAGGAATATACCTAACGAAGGAGGTGAAGGACCTCTATAAAGAAAACTATGAAATCCTCAGAAAGGAAATAGCAGAGGATATTAACAAATTGAAGAACATACCATGCTCATGGATGGGAAGAATCAACATTGTTAAAATGTCTATACTTCCCAAAGCAATCTACCTATTCAATGCCATTCCTATCAAAATACCAACATCGTACTTTCAAGATTTGGAAAAAATGATTCTGCATTTTGTATGGAACTGGAAAAAAACCCGTATAGCTAAGGCAGTTCTCTGTAACAAAAAAAAGCTGGGGGCATCAGCATACCAGATTTTAGTCTGTACTACAAAGCCATAGTGCTCAAGACAGCATGGTACTGGCACAAAAACAAAGACATAGACACTTGGAATCGAATTGAAAACCAAGAAATGAAACTAACATGTTACAACCACCTAATCTTTGATAAACCAAACAAGAACATACCTTGGGGGAAAGACTCCCTATTCAATAAATGGTGTTGGGAGAACTGGATGTCTATATGTAAAAGACTGAAACTGGACCCACACCTTTCCCCACTCACAAAAATTGATTCAAGATGGATAAAGGACTTAAATTTAAGGCATGAAACAATAAAAATCCTCCAAGAAAGCATAGGAAAAACACTGGAAGATATTGGCCTGGGGAAAGACTTCATGAAGAAGACTGCAATTGCCATGGCAATTGCAACAACAACAAAAATAAACAAATGGGACTTCATTAAACTGAAAAGCTTCTGTACAGCTAAGGAGATAATAACCAAAGCAAAGAGACAACCTACACAATGGGAAAGGATATTTGCATATTTTCAATCAGACAAAAGCTTGATAACTGGGATCTATAGAGAACTCAAATTAATCCACATGAAAAAAGCCAACAATCCCATATATCAATGGGCAAGAGACATTAATAGAACTTTCTCTAAAGACGACAGATGAATGGCTAACAAACACATGAAAAAATGTTCATCATCTCTATATATTAGAGAAATGCAAATCAAAACAACCCTGAGATATCATCTAACTCCAGTGAGAATGGCCCACATCACAAAATCTCAAAACTGCAGATGCTGGCGTGGATGTGGAGAGAAGGGAACACTTTTACACTGCTGGTGGGACTGCAAACTAGTACAACCTTTCTGGAAGGAAGTATGGAGAAACCTCTCAGCACTCAAGCTAGACCTCCCATTTGATACTGCAATCCCATTACTGGGCATCTACCCAGAAGGAAAGAAATCCTTTTATCATAAGGACACTTGTACTAGACTGTTTATTGCAGCTCAATTTACAATCACCAAAATGTGGAAACAGCCTAAATGCCCACCAACCCAGGAATGGATTAACAAGCTGTGGTATATGTATACCATGGAATACTATTCAGCCATTAAAAAAAATGGAGACTTTACATCCTTCGTATTAACCTGGATGGAAGTGGAAGACATTATTCTTAGTAAAGCATCACAAGAATGGAGAAGCATGAATCCTATGGACTCAATTTTGATATGAGGACAATTAATGACAATTAAGGTTATGGGGGGGAAACAGAAAGAGGGACGGAGTGGCGTGGGGCCTTGGTGTGTGTCACACTTTATGGGGGCAAGACATGATTGCAAGAGGGACTTTACCTAACAATTGCAATCAGTGTAACCTGGCTTATTGTACCCTCAATGAATCCCCAACAATAAAAAAAAAAAATTATTTTAGAAAATTTCAAACATATACAAAAGTAAAGAGACCAATATAAAGAATCTCTGCACTCATTGTCTATTTCAATAATTATCAATACACAGTTAATTTTGCTTCATATCCTGACCCACTTTGCACACTACTACTTTGAAGCAAGTCTATAACATTGTTATTCCAGTTGTAAATACTGCAAGAGACATCTCTAAAAGATAAGAACTCCTTTTTAAAAAAAGGATAACTGTAATATCAATAAGTAGATAAAATTAATAATAATTTCTTAATAGCAACAAATTTCCAGTGAACTTCACCTTTTCCCAGTTGCCTCTTAAGTGTTTGTTTATCATTTGTTGGTTTGCTTCTTTAAACTGGGATTCATACAAGGTTCATTCATTGTGGTGGGGACGATATGTCTCCTTAAACATGCTTTTATCTATAGGTCCTTCTACCCTCACCCAAATGTATACATCTGTCTTCTTTACTTTTCATAAAAAATTTGATTGTTTGTCTAGTAGAGCTTCCCATAATCTGTATTTTGCTGATTTTGCATGCCTGTGGCCTTTATAAAGTATTTCTGTGTACTCTCTATTTTCTGTTAAGTGATGGTAACAGCTAGAGGCTTAATCAAATTTAGGTTCAAAGGAAATTCCACCAGGCAGTTAATAATGTATGGTTTTCTCTTTTCTTGTGATGCTAGCTGACACTGAAGATCATTGCCTGGTTTATTAATTTACTAGTGGTTGAAATATGTTGGTATACGAATCATTTATTCTTCATGTATTAGATGAAATACTTCTATAAACAATATCTCTTATGAACTATTAGGGTAACTCGGAGGACCGTAAGTGTAGAAGAGGCAGAATAAATGCTTGACCTTTTTTCTTTATTTTTCAGTTTATAAAATACTGGTTTGGGGCCCTGGCGCCCTCACAGAGTACCACTGAGTTGATTGGTGGTTGGTTTCGGTCCTCATGATTATTCACAAACCTAAGCCAATATGATTTGCTTCAATTAATTGCTGCTATCATCCTCAGTGATGTTTAAATTGTCCCCCCTTTAGCTGGGAGAGCCTAGTCCATTGGTTCCTGGGTCCTTTCATTGCTTTCTCACTTTCTCATATGTGAAGATGTTCCAAGCTCAACTTATAATTGTCCTGACCCAGATCGGGAATCAGCTGGTTCTCCAAAAGGCAATGATTCATTTCAGGGGGTGCAAGAATTTCTCATCACAAATGGATTAGTTGTTATGTCTAGGACTTCTTATCAGATCTTTATTTTGTTTTATTTATTTCACCAGTCTTATAGGCACTCATTTGTGTGCTTGTGTTTTAGATTCCTGTGACCACCACAACAGAAGGTAAAGAACAGTTCTGTCAAAGATAGTACTTTTTTTAATTTAATTTTTAATATTTATTTATTTATTTATTTTTATTGTTGGGGATTCATTGAGGGTACAATAAGCCAGGTTACACTGATTGCAATTGTTAGGTAAAGTCCCTCTTGCAATCATGTCTTGCCCCCATAAAGTGTGACACACACCAAGGCCCCACGCCACTCCGTCCCTCTTTCTGTTTCCCCCCCATAACCTTAATTGTCATTAATTGTCCTCATATCAAAATTGAGTCCATAGGATTCATGCTTCTCCATTCTTGTGATGCTTTACTAAGAATAATGTCTTCCACTTCCATCCAGGTTAATACGAAGGATGTAAAGTCTCCATTTTTTTTAATGGCTGAATAGTATTCCATAGTATACATATACCACAGCTTGTTAATCCATTCCTGGGTTGGTGGGCATTTAGGCTGTTTCCACATTTTGGTGATTGTAAATTGAGCTGCAATAAACAGTCTAGTACAAGTGTCCTTATGATAAAAGGATTTCTTTCCTTCTGGGTAGATGCCCAGTAATGGGATTGCAGTATCAAATGGGAGGTCTAGCTTGAGTGCTATGAGGTTTCTCCATACTTCCTTCCAGAAAGGTTGTACTAGTTTGCAGTCCCACCAGCAGTGTAAAAGTGTTCCCTTCTTTCCACATCCATGCTAGCATCTGCAGTTTTGAGATTTTGTGATGTGGGCCATTCTCACTGGAGTTAGATGATATCTCAGGGTTGTTTTGATTTGCATTTCTCTAATATATAGAGATGATGAACATTTTTTCATGTGTTTGTTAGCCATTCATCTGTCGTCTTTAGAGAAGGTTCTATTAATGTCTCTTGCCCATTGATATATGGGATTGTTGGCTTTTTTCATGTGGATTAATTTGAGTTCTCTATAGATCCCAGTTATCAAGCTTTTGTCTGATTGAAAATATGCAAATATCCTTTCCCATTGTGTAGGTTGTCTCTTTGCTTTGGTTATTGTCTCCTTGGCTGTACAGAAGCTTTTCAGTTTAATGAAGTCTCATTTGTTTATTTTTGTTGTTGTTGAAATTGCCATGGCAGTCTTCTTCATGAAGTCTTCCCCCAGGCCAATATCTTCCAGTGTTTTTCCTATGCTTTCTTGGAGGATTTTTATTGTTTCATGCCTTAAGTTTAAGTCCTTTATCCATCTTGAATCAATTTTTGTGAGTGGGGAAAGGTGTGGGTCCAGTTTCAGTCTTTTACATAGAGACATCCAGTTCTCCCAACACCATTTATTGAATAGGGAGTCTTTCCCCCAAGGTATGTTCTTGTTTGGTTTATTGAAGATTTGGTGGTTGTAACATGTTAGTTTCATTTCTTGGTTTTCAATTCAATTCCAAGTGTCTATGTCTCTGTTTTTGTGCCAGTACCATGCTGTCTTGAGCACTATGGCTTTGTAGTACAGACTAAAATCTGGTATGCTGATGCCCCCAGCTTTATTTTTATTACTAAGAAGTGCCTTAGCTATACGGGGTTTCTTCCGGTTCCATACAAAATGCAGAATCATTTTTTTCCAAATCTTGAAAGTACGATGTCAGTATTTTGATAGGAATGGCATTGAATAGGTAGATTGCTTTGGGAAGTATAGACATTTTAACAATGTTGATTCTTCCCGTCCATGAGCATGGTATGTTCTTCCATTCATTAATATCCTCTGCTATTTCCTTTCTGAGGATTTCATAGTTTTCGTTATAGAGGTCCTTCACCTCCTTCGTTAGGTATATTCCTAGGTATTTCATTTTCTTTGAATCTATGGTGAAGGGAGTTGTGTCCTTAATTAGCTTCTCATCTTGACTGTTATTGGTGTACACAAAGGCTACTGACTTGTGGACATTGATTTTATATCCTGAAACATTACTATATTTTTTCGATGACTTCTAGGAGTCTTGTGATTGAGTCCTTGGAGTTCTCTAAGTATAAGATCATGTCGTCAGCAAAGAGGGAGAGTTTGACCTCCTCTGCTCCCATTTGGATTCCCTTTATTTCCTTGTCTTGCCTAATTGTATTGGCTAGAACTTCCAGCACTATGTTCAATAGTAAAGGTGACAGAGGACAACCTTGTCTGGTTCCAGTTCTAAGAGGAAAAGCTTTCAGTTTTACTCCATTCAGTAAAATATTGGCTGTGGCTTTGTCATAGATAGCTTCAATCAGTTTTAGAAATGTGCCACCTATGCCTATACTCTTCAGTGTTCTAATTAGAAAAGGATGCTGGATTTTATCAAATGCTTTTTCTGCATCTATTGAGAGGATCATGTGATCTTTATTTTTGCCTCTGTTAATATGGTGGATAATGTTTATGGACTTGTGTATGTTAAACCAGCCTTGCATCCCTGGGATGAAGCCTACTTGATCATGATGAATGACTTTTTTGATGATAAGCTGTAATCTATTGGCTAGGATGTTGTTGAGAATTTTTCTATCTATATTCATGAGTGAGATTGGTCTGAAATTCTCCTTTTTGTTTGGGTCTTTTCCTGGTTTTGGTATCAGGGTGATGTTTGCTTCATAGAATGTGTTGGGGAAGATTCCTTCTTCCTCAATGTTTTCGAATAATTTCTGCAGTACAGGAATAAGCTCTTCCTGGAAGGTTTGATAGAATTCTGGAGTGAAGCCATCTGGACCAGGGCTTTTTTATTGTTTCTTTGATCTCAGTGCTTGAAATTGGTCTGTTCAGGAGCTCTATTTGTTCCTGGCTGAGTCTAGGGAGAGGGTGTGATTCCAAATATTGATCCATTTCCTTCACATTGTCAAATTTCTGGGCATAGAGTTTCTGGTAGTATTCAGAGATGATCTCTTGTATCTCTGTGAGATCAGTTGTTATTTCCCCTTTATCATTTCTGATTGAGGTTACTAGAGATTTTACTTTTCTATTCCTCGTTAGTCTGGCCAATAGTTTATCTATTTTATTTACTTTTTAAAAAAACCAACTTCTTGTTTCATTAATTTTCTGAATGATTCTTTTGTTTTTAATTTCATTGATCTGTGATTTGATTTTGGATATTTCTTTTCTTCTACTGAGTTTAGGCTTAGATTGTTCTTCTTTTTCCAATTTCATAAGATCTCTTGTGAGATTGTTGATGTGCTCTCTTTCTGTTTTTTGAATGTAGGCATCTAAAGTGATGAATTTTCCTCTCAAAACTGCTTTTGCAGTATCCCACAGGTTTTGGTAGCTTGTGTCTTCATTGTTGTTATGCTCAAGGAAGTTCATGATTTCCTGTTTTATTTCTTCCTGCACCCATCTGTTATTCCACAGAAGATTGTTTAATTTCCATGCCTTTGTGTGGGGTCGATCATTTTTGTTAGAGTTGAGTTCCACCTTTAGTGCCTTATGGTCTGAGAAGATACAAGGTAAAATTTCAATTCTTTTGATTCTGTTGATGTTTGTTTTGTGTCCCAGGATATGATCAATTTTGGAGAATGTTCCATGGGGTGATGAGAAGAATGTATATTCTTTATCTTTAAGATGGAGTATTCTATTTGCATCTATCAAGCACAGTCGTTCTAGGGTCTCATTTAAATCTCTTATATCCTTGTTTAATTTCTGTTTAGAGGATCTGTCCATCTGTGTAAGAGGAGTGTTAAGGTCCCCTGTTATTATGGTATTATCAGATATCATATTGCTCAGACTGAGTCAGGTCTGTTTCAAGAATCTGGGAGCATTTAAATTGGGTGCATAAATATTTAGAATTGAAATGTCTTCTTGTTGTATTTTTCCCTTGACCAATATAAAGTGACCATCTTTGTCTTTTTTGACTTTAGTTGCTTTAAATCCACATGTATCTGAAAATAAGATTGCAACTCCTCTTTTCTTCTGAATTCTGTTTGCCTGAAAAATTGTTTTCCAACCCTTGACTCGGAGCTTTAATTTGTCTTTTGAAGCCCGGGTGTGTTTCTTGCAGACAGCAGATGGATGGCTTGTGTTTTTTAATCCAGTCAGCCAATCTATGTCTCTTCAGTGGGGAATTCAAGCCATTAACATTTATTGAGATAATTGATAAATGTGGTAGTATTCTATTCGTCTTATTTTGTGAGAGTCCATTGCTTAGTTTTATCTTTTGCATCAGTGTGGAGGTTAGGTTCTGTCCTTTAATTTCTGAGTTCTTACCTTGCTGCTGATCCATTGTGGTGGTCAGTGTGCAGAACAGGTTGAAGTATTTCCTGTAGAGCTGGTCTTGTTGTGCCAAATTTCCTCAATGCTTGTATATCCGTAAATGATTTGATTTCTCCGTCAATTTTTAAGCTTAGCTTAGCAGGGTACAGAATTCTGGGCTGGAAATTGTTCTGTTCAAGTAGATTAAAGGTAGATGACCATTGTCTTCTTGCTTGGAAAGTTTCATTAGAGAATTCTGAAGTCACTCTGATAGATTTGCCCCTGTAGGTCAACTGGCGCTTACTCCTGGCAGCTTGCAGAATCTTTTCTTTTGTCTTGACTTTGGACAGGTTCATCACAATGTGTCTTGGAGAAGCTCGGTTAGAGTTGAGGCGACCTGGGGTCCGATAGCCCTCTGAAAGCAGTGTGTCAGAATCTTTGGTGATATTTGGGAAATTTTCTTTTATAATCTTCTCTAGTATGGCTTCCATTCCTCTGGGGCATTCTTCTTCCCCTTCTGGAATTCCTATACCTCATATGTTGGAACGCTTCCTAAGGTCCCATAATTCTGACAGTGAACGTTCTCTCTCTCTCTTATTTTCTGCCTCTTTTACTATCTGAGTTATCTCAAGAACTTTGTCTTCTACCTCTGAAATTCTTTCTTCTGCATGGTCTAACCTGTTGCTGATACTTTCCATTGCATTGTAAGTTCCCTAATTGACTGTTTCAGTTTCTTCAGCTCTGCTATATCCTTTTTATATTCTTCATATCGTTCATCTCTTATTTGATTCTGTTTTTGGATTTCCTTTTGGTTATTTTCCACTTTATTAGCAGTTTCCTTGATTGTTTCCATCATTTCTTTCATTGTTTTGAACATGTATATTCTAAATTCCCTTTCTGTCATTCCTAACATTTCTTTATAGGTGGAATCCTCTGCAGTAGCTATCTCATGGTCCCTGGCGGGGTTGTTCTGGACTGGTTCTTCATGTTGCCTGGAGTTTTCTGCTGATTCTTCCTCATGAGTGATTTCTTTTATCTGTTTCCTTGCCCTAATTTTCCTTTCACTTCCTCTTGCTGTGTAAATTCTCGTGTCTGTGGACTAAGGGTTACAGGACCAGAAGGTTGAGAAGGATGAAGAGCAAAAAAGGGATGAAATAAAGGAGGACCGAGTGATAAGAAAACAAAAAATAGAGAAAGGAGAGGGGGTGGGTAAAAGGAATATTGACAAAAAGAAGAGAGGCACAGAAAGAGGGAGACAGAGCAATATAGGTGTATAGTAGGGTACTTTGACACAACCTTAAAAAAAAAACCACCTTCTGGGGGTGCTCTGTTGGCTGGTTCCCTTGAGGTCAGCATCTCTTTGCTAACCTGATCAGACACAGTACCCCACCTCCACCAAGTAGAGAGGAAAGACAAAAATGCTATAAATCAAACCAAAACAAGCAAACAGAAAACTTTACGGGATAAAATTGGGTGAAAAACAAAATAATAGCGGTAGAAACACTAGCAAAAATGAAGTTCTAGTTATTGAAAAAGGCAGCAATGGGAAATTATAATTAAACTAAAAAAATTGAGAAAGAAAAAGGATCTGTATGGAAAAGGTTGAAATTAAAATCAAAGCAAAATCAACATCAAAATAAACAAAAAAACAACCAAACCAATAAAAAAAGAAAGAAAAACACAACCAAAAACAAAGCAGTATGTATATGTTATTGAATATTGACTGGGCAACATGTGGTCTTCTTGGGTATGAGATGTTAATCACAGTTCTGATACGAGTGGAGGCTGCTGATTTCTCAAACCCCAGCAGGTAGACACCCTAAATCTCTCTTCAGCCCACTTAAAAGGCACTTTGAACTTGTAAACTTTTCCCAATCACTGCTGAAGTGGCTATCCACTTACCCAGTGTGCCAAAACCGGTCTCACTCTGCCCCTGAGGGTTAGGGCCGCAAGGTGGCTCAGACCCCACCCTTAGGCTACTTGGTCACTGGGTTACCAGCTCCCACCCGATTCTAGCTCTGCGACCCTGAGGGCGGAGCTTACCCGGGCAGATCACTCACAATGGCTCCCTGTGACCCACAGCCAAACACTATTAGCTCTGTCTGGCTCAGCAGCTCAGACTGGGGCCCTAGACAATGGCCAAAGTTCTCCACACTCCCACTCAGGCTCTTCCCAAGGCAGTTTAACTGAGTGCCAAGTCCAAAGACACCAAAACAGTTCACAGGTAAGGCCTTTCTGGTTTGCAGTCTTGCTGCTACTGAACTTACAGTTGCGGGCGGTTTTAGACGGATTGAACACACGCGACCACTTGCCGTTTTTGCACTGTTTTAGTCCTCCTCTTGGGGTCCAGAAGTCTCTCGCTGACTCCCTGTATCCTCACAGGGGTGATGATAGGCAGATCCCACCAGCCAGAGATGCCTGGAGTCCTATCTCCCCAGACTCACGGTGCCCAGATACAAGGAAGCTGTTACTCAGCCACCATCTTGCTCCACCTCCCGATAGTACCTTTTTTATAGTCATTCCCACTGCCCTTTCTTTCCAAGTCACTACCCCCAGCACTACTAATCTGCTCTCCATCTCTGTAATTCTGTTATTTCAAGAATGTTATATCAATGAGAATCATACCCTGTGTAATCATTTGAGACTTTTTACCACATAGCATAACTCCTTTGAAATCCATCCAAGGTATTGCATGTGTAGGTAAGTTGTTCCTTTTTTTTTTTAGTTAATACATAGTACATAGTATTATGTATGGGGTACATGTGATATTTTGATACATGAATACTATTCAGCCATAAAAATGAATGTCATCTATAGCAACATACATAGAAGTGGAGGTTATTATGTTAGGTTAAATAAGTCAGGCAGGCAAAGAAAGATAAATATTGCATGTTCTTACTCATATGTGGGAGCTAAAAAGGTTGATCTCATGGAGGTAGAGAGTAGAAAGGCAGTTTCCAGAGGCTGGGGATGGTGTGTGTGGTGGGGTTGGATAAAGAGAGGTTGGTTAATGGATACAAAGACACAGTTAGATAAGAGGGAATGAGTTCTAATGTTCAATAGCATTGCAGGGTGGCTATTGTAAACCACAATACATTATATATTTCAAAATAGCTAGAAGAGAAGATATGAAATGTTCCCAACACAAAGAAATGATGAATGCTCAAGGTGATAGAAATTTTATTCTAAGACCAAAAGTATATCAGGAGTTTCTGATTGTATTTCTAGTTTGAGTAAGGGCTACAGGTTTTTCTTTAATCACATAAATTTTACATTTGTGTCTCCTTTTTGACATGCCAAAACTCCACACTTTTTTTTTTTTATTAAATCATAGCTGTGTACATTAATATGATCATGGGGCACCATACACTTGGTTCATAGACCATTTGACACATTTTCATCACACTAGTTAACATAGCCTTCCTGGCATTTTCTTAGTTATTTTGCTAAGACATTTACATTCCACATTTACTAAGTTTCACATTACCCTTGTAAGATGCACTGCAGGTGTAATCCTATCAATCCCCCTCCCTCTACCCCCCCTCCCTCTCCACCCTTTCCCCCTTCCTCCTATTCTTAGGTTGTAATTGGGTTATAGCTTTCATGTGAAGGTCCTAAATTAGTTTCATAGTAGGGGTGAGTACATTGGGTACTTTTTCTTGAGACACTTTACTAAGAAGAATATGTTCCAGCTCCATCCATGTAAACATGAAAGAGGTAAAGTCTCCATCTTTCTTTAAGGCTGCATAGTATTCCATGGTGTACATATACCACAATTTATTAATCCATTCATGGATCGATGGGCATTTGGGCTTTTTCCATGATTTAGCAATTATGAATAGGGCTGCAATAAACATTCTGGTACAAATATCTTTGTTATGAGGTGATTTTTGTTCTTCTGGGTATATGCCCAGTGGAAGAATTACAGGATTGAATGGCAGCTCTATTTTTAGATCTCTAAGTGTTCTCCATATATCTTTCCAAAAGGAATGTATTAATTTGCACTCCCACCAGCAGTGCAAAAGTGTTCCCTTTTCTCCACATCCATGCCAATATCTCTGGTCTTGGGATTTTGTGGTATAGGCTAGTCTCACTGGAGTTAGATGATATCTCAAAGTAGTTTTGAGTTGCATTTCTCTGATGATTAAAGATGATGAGCATTTTTTCGTGTGTCTGAAGGCCGCGCGCCTGTCTTCTTCAGAGAAGTTTCTCTTCAAATCCCTTGCCCAGTCTGTGATGGGATCCCTTGTTTTTTTCTTGCTAATGCGTTTGAGTTCTCTGCGGATTCTAGTTATTAAACCTTTGTCGGAGACATAACCTGCAAATATCTTCTCCCATTCTGAGGGCTGTTTGCTTGCTTTACTTACTGTGTTCTTGGCTGTGCAGAAGCTTTTTAGTTTGATCAAGTCCCAATAATGTATTTTTGAAGCTGCTTCAATTGCCAGGGGGTCCTTCTCATAAAATACTCGCCCAACCCAATTTCTTCAAGGGTTTTCCCTGCACTAAGACATGAAACCAAAACTCCACACTTAGTGACACCAACATAATTACTCATTTTTTTACCCCACAACACACACACACACACACACACACAAACTTCAGAATAACCATACTTACACTATCACTTATATGTTGGTTAGAGAAATCAGACTTTTTTTTGCCTCTCATGTGAATGCATATTCAAATTACCTTTTTTAAATTTCAGGTTAATATAAATTACTGTGTGTTTTGTTTTTGTTTTTTGTGACAGAGTCTTACTCTGTTGCCCTGAGTAGAGTGCCATGGCATCATAGCTCACAGCAACCACAAACTCTTGGGCTTAAGTGATCCTCTTGGCTCAGCCTCCTGAGTAGCTGGGACTATAGGTGCCCACCATGATGTCCAGCTCGTTTTTTGTAATTTTAATAAAGATGGGTCTTGCTCTTGCTCAGGCTGGTCTTGAACTCCTGAACTCAAGCAATCCACCTGCCTTGGCCTACTAGAGTGCTAGGATTACAGTCTGGTATAAATTACTGTGTTTTAAAGTCAATTGGAATGGTATCACATTGAGGTTTATTTACCTGCTTTTGCTTTTGATTTTTAGGAATTACTTTGTAATATGACCTTAGTCTTTAATTATTTAAAGTATTTGTATGGCTTGAAAGTCAAAACCACCAAAAAGGTATATTTGGACAAGTCTGAACACCCTGTTCCATCCACCCTATTTTTTCCCTCTGCACAGGTAAATTTTTTTAATTTTCATGGTTTATTCTCCCATTTAGAAATATTCCTCATTCAAAATAATTTTATTTTTAAAAGTTCAAATAGAAAATGAGAGTATCAGTGAAACAAAGATGCTACAATAATTCTAAAGTAGAAATCAAATAACTAACGTCATTCATGTTGTATTACTTATTGGTGAGTTATGGCTTGAGACGCCTTTGCTGAGGCTAGACAGGATATTTCTGACATTTGACTCTAAGCCTCTTGTGCAGAGGTGTTCAGCTTAGTCCCCACTTACAAACAACATGTGTATGGAATACACACACACTGTGGGCATCTCATCTGGTGTACTAAACTGGTGTAATATTTAAAAAAGAATGTACAGATCTATGTTCCTAGATAGGAGGTGGAAAGAGAACTTGCCTAAGAGAATCCAGTTTTGCATCTAAAAGCATAGTCTGTCTGGTTTGTGCATTGTGATGTGTGTCTACATTATATATTGTTTCTAGTGCCTTCTACTTTTAAAGATAGTCTGCAACTTCTGAATGCAACTTGTCTTGTCTGTTACTTCTTTTCTACTGAAAGGAGTATAGAATTCTCCTCTGGAATGCTTTCAAGCAGAAGACAAAGGCAACTGACCTTTGGTTTGGGCATGGGGGACGGACATGGAAGAGGAAACCAAGGCCGTTCATGTGCCTGTGTTGTTCACGTGCCTCTGTATGTGGCAGATTTGGAGGTAGAACAGCAACTGCACATCTTCAGCAGCCAGAGGCTTTGGAGAATGCTTTCTGCAGCAGCATCCTCCCTCCCACCTTGCCCCGGATCGGATGTTGCAGAAATAATTACCAAACGAATCAATAGTGTTGTGATGTGACCACAACTGCTAATGCATCATTTTCCTCCTGGAAACTCAGTTTGCTTTACAGGCAGGCTAGATCCTATGTAAGCTCCTGACAACCCCAAACCCCAGAATGACATCTGGAGCATTCCTCCCTATACAAGCATCTATGTACATATTCACGTTTCTCACAGGAACTTATCTGAGGTCAGACACCAGGGTGTCTCCAGTGCATTTCCCTTTTATTTTTATTTGTTTGTGGAATGGGGAGAGTGTTGGTAACTGTAATAAAGATGTCACAGAATATTTTTTCTAGAAAGATGATAATGGTACTTAAAACAAATATTCTCCTCAACCAGACTTCATAGTGAATCCTCTAGGTCTATTATTTAGGAATTTGAGCAACAAGCCTATGGCTTCCAGGCCCACTGCCTTCAAAAGGGGCTTTAGATGAGATTGGGCAGTGCACCGAGGGCTTGAAGAACCAGGATTCTCATTCTCAATGAGATTGGGTGATTCTTTCTAACTCTGGGCCTCAGTGTTGCCATGTATATAATTAAAGGGTTAAGTCTTCAGAGGACTCAAAGTGGCAGCCCACAGGATGGACCAGGCCTAGAGATGCATCTGCTTGATGGCCACAAAGGGAGAAGGTGAGTGACTACCTGAGGAAAACGTCCTCCTTTTGGCCACAGACCCCACAACCCCAATTGCGTCTCATCCAGCCTTCCTCCTGCACATACATTCCCCATCTCCCCCACCAGCCCCACTGCAATCCATGAGGTTGAAGATCTCTAAAGGCCCTCAGCAAGTATCACATCAAAGTTCCTCAAAATTCTCATCACCCTAAAGATAAAAGTCCAATCCCAAAATCTTCACATGACCTTCAACAGAGTAGGTCCAGTTTGTGCTGGTCCTGTGATTACACGTTCAACTCCAAAATAGCTTCTGCTCTGCTACCTCAAGTGCCTCCCCCCTACCCCACCGGTGCTGAGCTGGCCACTACAATCATTTCCCCCAGCTGGCCTAAGTCCAGCATCCACCCGATGAGTGAGCTTCATGCTATACTTGTTAAGTATTTTGAATATCACTCCTGGTTCACAGCATGGGCTTGGAGCTCGCCTGTGGCTCAAAGGGGTGGGGTGCCGGCCCCATATGCCACAGGTGGAGGGTTCAAACCCAGCCCTGGCCAAAAACTGCAAAAAAAAAAAAAAAACCTAGATTTAAATCCCAACTCTTATATCTACTACCACCTGTGTGAGCTTGGGCATGACATTTCATCTCTCTGAGCCTCGGTTTCCTCATACACAAAGAATGGATCATAATAACAGCTTCCTCTTTGGATTGGCATAAAAGGGAACGGGAACATGTGGTGAAGTGTGTTGTCCTATACAAGGCACATAGTAATCACTCAATAAATGCTAATTTCTGCTATTATTAAAATTATTGTTATGAGTAGCCCAAGGAAAGGAAAACAAAGAAACTATAGAATATCATTCCTAAGAGGGAATTATTATAATAATCCATTTATAAAATTTATCAAGCACAGACTACATGTTGTGGATTATACTAAGTGTTGAGGTTTCATCAAATAGTAAAAGTAGTAATAATAATAATAATATCTCTGCCTTCGGTCCAAGGATGGGTGGGGAGACAGATGAGTAAACTGGCAATGACTCTGTGATGTGATTTGTGATATTACAAGCTAAACTTGGAGGGCTGAGGATGTGCATAGAAAAAGCACTCTTCAGTGTTGGTAAAAAAATCAGGGAAAATTGAGACCCAAATTATGAGTTATCGTTGGGTCCAAGGAGACCGGGGGAGGGAGGGGACACTGCAGACAGAGAGCTCACCAGGTACTAAAACCCAGCAGTAAGACAGAATTCACCTTGCGGAGAGTACAGCAGTGTTTTTCCGAGTGAAGTCCAGATCAGCAGCATCAGTACTTCCTGGGATGTGATAAAAATACAAATTTTCAGCCTCTACCCTAGATTCACTGACTTGAACACTCAAGAAGGTGGCATCTAGCAATCTATGCTTCAACAAGCTCTCCAGGTTACTCTGATTCAAGTTTGAGAAACATTGATCACAGGATTGGTAAAAAGTGTGGTTACAGAAGACAGTGAGAGACAGGTCATGCAAAGCCTTTTGGGATTATTAGGTTTTATCTTTAGGGTTATGAGCTTTTTGGGGAACTATACCAAGAGAAGCAGCATGACACTTGGATTTTATCTTAAGTGTCCCTAAAAATTGTTGAGCTTGTTCCTACTTCTAAGCCTTTGTGTTTACTATTGTATTTGCCTAGAATAGTGAACTCCCAGATTTTGCTATCTCCTTCTCTTTAGTCTGAACACAGTGCAAATGTTACTGCCTCTGGTCACTCTGCAATAAGTGGTCCCTCTGTCTCCTCCCTTATCGGCTGGGTTTATTTTCTTAAATATCTTTTTGAGACACAGTTTCACTTTGTCGTCCTTGTAGAGTGCTATGGCGTCACAGCTCACAGCAAGCTCAAACTCTCAGGCTTAAACAATTCACTTGCCTCAACCACCCAAGTAGCTGGGACTACAGATGCCCACCACAATGCCTGGCTATTTTTTGGTTGTAGTTGTCATTGTTGATTGGCGGACCCGGGCTGGGTTTGAACCCGCCAGCTCCAGTGTATGTGGCTGGCGCCCTAGGCACTGAGCTACAGGCACTGAGCCTTTCTTAAAAATCTTATCCCTACCTGCTGTCACTTGGGTTATTATGTGTTCATTGTCTGTTTCTCTCTACTAAAATGTAGCTACATAAGGGAGGGAACCAGTTTGCCTATTTCTCTCCTGTGCTTCATCACCCTGCAGTGCAGCACCCTGCACAAAGTAGGTGCTGTCAATAAATAAATTCAGTGAATAAAGGAAGCATGAAGTCCATGACAACTCCAGGAAATTTTCACAAAGGTCATCAAAATCATATGAGACACTGAAGGAGCTCAGAGGAAAGGGTGTCTGGGCCAGGTGTGTTACCTGGGATGGCTTCCAGGAAGAGGAAGGTGTTGAATATTTTTTCAGGACAGTAAGATGAGATAAAAAGAAGAAAGGAGGAAGCAATTCTGAAAGAAGACCCAGAACAGCTCAGACGCCCAAACAAGCAAGTTGAAGGCAAATAGCCCAAGTGGATTAAGTGTGCTAGGGCACACTAGGCAAGGGGGATGATGATGAAGTTGGGGGGGTGAGGGGGAAGGCAGCATGATTGATGGGGGAGGAGGATCCTCATGAGCTTAGAGACCGTAAATGATTTCTTTCTCCTGGGCCATGCCTGAAGGTGCCGTTGAGCTTTCTGTCCCTCTGTCCATCCATCCCACTCAAGATAGTGACCCCTTCCAAGTTAGAAATGAACGTTCCTGGATGTTGGGTTTCTGCAAACAAGCGTAACATTTAAAATAAGTAAATGAAATAAATAGAGGCTGTCAAATTTTCTGTCAAGTGTAGACAGTTTTTTAAAAGAATCAACTATCGGAAATTACTGTGATCATTTTACAAAAGGAAGTGTATTTTAAACCCAAAACATAGGAAAGGGAAAGACATTATCTCAGAATAAAGAATTTACTCCTAAATGGACTAAATCTCACTTGCTAAAAAACTCACAGTATTGTTCTTTTTTTTTTTTTTCCTTTTTGCCACAGATTGGTGGAAAAGACTCACATTAGTCCAGGAGTAGGCATTTGGAACACTGCCGTGGATGTGGTACAGCCAGCCCCCAAAGGAGACTAGATGGGGAATAAATGAGTGTATTTTAAACGAATAGCAAAAGCTCTGGCTTCTTATCCCGCCTGGAAAGTTGAGGTTAAATTCACAGTATCACTAACCTCACAGATCCATTTACCCAACTCCATTTTTTTTCTTGCATTTTTTATGATGGGGAAAATGTATATCACATAAAATTTACCATTGTAACCATTTTCAAATGTAAAATTCGGCGGCATTAAGTATGTTCATAATGTTCTGAAAAATCCATTTCCACAATTTTTTCATCAAGTCAAACAAACTCTGTACCCATCAAACAATAACTCTCCTCTCTTCCACTCCATCCCTGCCTTTGGTAATCTGTACGCTACTTTCTATCTCTATAAATTCTTCTATTCGTACTACATTTGCCCTTTCGTGTCTGGCTTACTTCACCTAGCATGTATTTAAGGTGCATCCACACTGCAGCAGGCACCAGCACCTCCCTCCTTTCTATGGCAGAGCAAGGCTCCATTGAATGGATGGATCACATTTTGTCTACCCACTTATCCATCAGTAGACACTTAGGTTGTTTCCACCTTTGTGAATAATGCTAATGTGAACATTAGTGTACAAATACCTGTTTGAGTCCCTGCTTTCTATTCTTTTAGGAGTGTGATTGATGGGATTATGTGGTAATTCTATATTCCATCTTTAAAAGAATATACCCCTCATTATAAATCTAAATCCCTCTCCTCTGCAGCACAGACTGGATTAAGGATCTGTATAAGGTCACCCAGCATTGAAGAGGTGGAATAGGAGTCTAGACTCCTAGACTTTCTACCAATCTCAGGCAAAGGATGTTAATGGATGGAGTGGAGAAACCAGAAGGCCATGAGCAAGGGGAATGAACAACCCTGGGTATTCCCTGGGCAGAAAAATATTCTTCCAGTGGTAGTTTTTCTAATATCAAGCCAAGGAGAATAATTTTCAAGTCTCTGCAACTGAGCCTAGGAGGTTGGGTGAGCAGAATTGTGTGGAAGAAGGAAGTGTAGGAGTGAAAAGAAATTAAATGCTTTTGCCTAAGTACATGGAGAAAGGCATCTATATCTTGGGAGAATTTAGAAAGCAAAGACAGTTGATAGGAATGTCCTGAGTTCAGAACTCTGGGCTAGTACTATCAAGGAAGAACTTTCTTCCTAAGTAAAGCCGTATTTTGGAAACAAGATGCCCACCCATGAGACTAGCTTAGGCATTAGTACAGCAAGAAGTAGAAAAGCTTCTTTATTTAGAGTGTGGTTTTAGGATGGAGCCTACAGACCTGGATCTACATTCCCGGCTCTTCTACTTATCAATTTTGGGACTTCTGGTAAGAGATAATCCTTCTCTGAGGGATTTTACACATTTGTACATTTATACATTTACACATTTATAATATGGGGCAATAATAGTGTCTAGCTCATAGGGAAATGATAAAGTGATGGAACATCTAATCCCAATCATTCTGAACTCTGGATGCACATTCAAATGGGGTTTTCAGGTTTTTAAATTATTGATGCTTTGGACCTACCCCTAAAGAGTCTGACTCAATTGGTCTGAGATGATGCCTCATTCCTTTTTTTTTCTTAAGTTCCCCAGATGATTCTATTGTACAACCAAAATTGAGAAACAGTATGCTCCAGTGCTTTCCAAGAGTCAACTGGGGATCTTATCAAAATCTAGTTCTGATTAAGTAGGTGTAAGGTGGGGCCAGAGATTCTGCATTGCTAGCCAGTTTCCAGGTGATGCCATCAGTGCCGGAGCCCTGATCACCCTTTGAGGAATAAGGTTATTAAGTGCCTCCCCCATGTCTGGTCAGACCCACATTAAGTATGTTGCAAATATCAGCTAAGAAGTAATAATAATGTTCAGTGGGTAGTAGAGTAAAGGGATGTGAGCCAGTGGTGGGAGTGAATCTGCAGAGGCTCCTAGAAGAAGCAGAGGGCTTTTGTTGATGTGAATTACTCTTTTTTAAATTGGATTTGAATTTTTTTAATTTCAGATTAATATAAGGGCACATGCAATTAGGTTAGATTGCTTGCATTTGTTAGGAAAAGTCTGAGTTGTAGTTGAGTCCTTCACCTGGGGGTGGGGGTGGGGGAGGTGAATCATACACTCCTACATTGTAACTGTTAGGTGAGAGCTTACTAAGCCTCCTCCCCTCTACTCCCTTCTTGAATTTTGTTGTGCTTTTACACTCAACTGAGCCTGAGTTCATCTACTAGTTTCAAATTAGTATAAAGTACATGGGATGCTTGCTTTTCCATTCTTGAGATACTTTACTAAGGAGAATGTTCTTCAACTCCATCCAGGTAAATACAACAGGTGTAAAGTCCCTATCTTTTTATGACGGAATAGTATTTCATAGTTACAGTAGTTCCTGTTGCTCAGAGAGGTGAAAATCAACAGCCTACAAATTATGATAATCATGAACTAGAGTCCCTTGCCTGGGAGTCATCTGGAGTCTCAGTTCTCACAGTGGAGGGTTTGGGTCACATAGGGATCAAAGGAAGTGAATATCTGGGGGCAGGGGTAGGGTGCTCCACTAGTTTACTCAGGAAATACTTATTGAACACCTACTGTTGCACAGTGCTGCGCTGAGCACAGAAGGTCTAGCTGCAGCCATAGTCACTGTTTGCCAGGAATTCCCAGTCCAGCAGGAGGGGGACAGACCAACAAACAGGCAAGGTCCAGAATTCAGAGTGATCATTCTAATGGGGGAAGGCTTTGGGTGGGAGGGAAGAGAAGAGCTGCCCTTGACCTAGCCCAAGGGAGTTATGAAAAGATTCTTATTTTTTATTTTTATTGTTTGCCCAGGATGGACAGTAGCAGTATGATCATAGCTCACTGCAGCCTCGAACTCCTGGGCCAAAGTGATTCTCCCACCTTTACCTCCTGGGCACCTGGGACTCCAGGCATGTGCAACCACACCTCGCTAATTTTTAAAATCTTTTTGTAGAGGAAGGGAAATGGGTATCACTATGTTAACCAGGCTGGCCTTGAACTCCTGGCCTCAAGTGGTCCTCTTGCCTTGGCCTCTCTCAGTGCTGGGATTACAGGCGGGAGCCGCTGTGCCTAGCCTCAGATACTTAGAGGAAGCTTAGAGGATACTGAGCTGAGTCTTGAAAGGCAAGTAAGAATCCCAAGAGAGTAGGTGCAAGCAGTAAAGGTCCCTGGCAGAGGGGAGAGCATAGGCTAAAACAAGAGGCAGGGAGAACAGAACTTCTTGCCATAAGCAGCTCAGCTCCTAGGCATTAGGAAGAAGGATACAGCCAGAGAACAATCTGGAGGTGTACAAAGGGCTTCAATGTCCTAATAAGGTATTTGCACTTATTTTTTGGAGCCAGAAGTCTATACGGTCAATGAACTCCCTGAAAACACTATGCTCATATGTTTATCTGCATTATCCAGGTATAAAACTATTAGGTTTTCATCAGACTCTCCATGGGATTTCAGATCCAAATTGGTAAGAATCCCTGAGAGCTATGACAGGATCTAAGCCTCCCATTGCCTACAGCTCACTATGTGTAGGCAAAGAGGTGTTACAAACACTGCAGTAGAGGGTTCAGTGACAGAAAAAAGAACCTATCATGCTGTTGTCTTCTTGTCCTTTGAATCTTTGCACATCAATTGTCTCTGCCTGGGATAATCTTTCTCACCCACATCTCACCTAGTTAATTTTTATTCACCCTTCTTATATCAACTCAAAATATGTCCCCTCCCCCAGAAGAAGAGTAAAATTACTTCCCTCATGACATCAGCCTCCTCCCTTCATATATTACCCATAGTGCCTTTGAAACAATTACCACCTGTTGCAATTACATAATTTGTGATGTAATTCATCCCTCAAAGCTACCTGCAACCCTCCCACCTACTAGAATGAACACTCCTGTGGGAAGATATATCTTTTTTGTTCATAGCTGTGATCTCAGCATTGAACAGGTTCAGGCACATAATGAGGTCTCAATAAATATTACGAAGTGGTTGCATGAATATTTGAATGATTGAGTGAATTCACATAGCCAATATTACCACTTGACTTATCCCTTTCTCAACTATACCCCTACCCCACATTAAACTCTTCATTTTGTGCTTGAAGCTCTGACCCTTGCAGCCCATCCATGGTATGGTGGGAAAGAGATTCAGTAGGGAATTGGCCATACCAGGCAGTGTTCCTAAGCCTGCCCCAGTGGCTTCATATGGGTGCATTTAATCACTTAATGAGTAGGTGCAGTCTATGTGCCTGAATCCTGAAACTTTTCCAAAGTGGTCAGCAAACCCCATCACTGACAGGCCGCAGCATGTCACTCACCCCTGTTTCTTTCAAAGAACCTGTCACCAATTTTATAACATGCATGTTGCTTAACATTGCTTACTCCTTCTGAGCTGTCAGAAAGGTGGGAAGACTTACATTTTTTCTACATCACCCCAATTGAAGAGAAGAGAAAAAATATATACCCACATTAACAATAGCAGCTTTGGGTTTAATATTGTTAGAGTGAGGATGAGTAATTCTGAAGGCAAAGAGAGCAGCAGGGGTGAGTCAGCAAAGTCTTTCAGTGGGAGTCAAATTAGCATCAGACTCCCACCCAACAGCCATCAATGCCTCAAAGTCTTCATCATACCTCATCTACCCTGAACTTCTGTGAGCCTCAGTTTTGTAATCTGTAAGGTGGAGAAAACAATAGTTATCTGATAGGGTTGTTGGGAGGATTACAGGAGGGGATACGTGCAGAGATTCTGCCTCTGTATTTCCTTCTGCCCACAATTCCATGCAACTTTTAGATTAACGTAACTATTGGAACCCAAATTCTAAGCAGCCCTGGCCCCACAATACCCAGCAGTGAAGTCCTGGGTCAAGATTGTTTGCAGAAAAATTATTAGAACAGAAAAGAAAGAAACCAGGTAGGATGGCACTGGATTTCATCAGCCCGAAGGTTTGATTATGCATATTTAACCAACAAGAAACTTTCTATGTCTATAAGCATTTTCCCTTCAAATTGTTGCTTAAAAATAAAACAAAAAACCTGATAGAACAAGAAAGAAGAAAGGAAAGAAGCCACTCTTTTTCTTTTCTTCAAAGGCAAACCAAATTTGATCCCTTTAGTAAAAGGCTCAAGATAAAAACCCCACTTCAGTCTGTTTTCTGTGATTAAACAACCTTCTTGTTTGTCAAATAACAGGGAGAAGAGAATAAGGGGAAGCCCTGTCACTGTTAAGTGCTCTAAAAGTGCACCGCTCCCAGCTGGGTTAGGTATGCCAGTGCCCACAAAGGGCTTCTCAAAATCTCTAGACTTCTACTGCCAAGAAGTAGGAAAATGGGAGGGAAAATGGGAATGAGGATGGGAGGCTTCTAAATCCCCCATAGAATTGTGGACTCCTCTAACTGGGACGGTCTAGGGCTTTTGTGCTCCCCCATCACAGATATTTGTGAATTTCTTTCATAGATATTGTGACATTGGAAACCAGCCTATTTCATGACATTCTCCCCACAAGAAACCATACTCTGGAGGCCAAAAAACAAATTGCTCAGAAATATTTTGGCAGAGGGGGTATTGAGGGGGCTAATTGAAATCCATCTTGCTTCACCAAAGTTCAATTTCGGGTTGGCAACATGGGAACTTGGATTTTCATGGGAGGCAAGACTTTGTTTTACTCAATTTACTCTTAGGTTCTGAAAGTTCTGGCTGGGATGTAAATGTGAAGGTGTTGGCCTATTGAAAAGGTGAACAAAGATAGGAAGTAAAAAATATAAGAAACACAGTTAAATTATAATTTCAGATGAACAACAAATATTTTTTAAGGTATGAATCATGTAACATTTAGGGCATACTTATCCTACAAAAAGTATTCATTGTTTTTCTGTAATTTGAACCTAACTTGGCCTCTTGTGTTTTGTCTGGCAATCTGACCTATTTACCATCTAATCCCAGATTCCATCTCCTGTCTCATTTCCTTATATAAGAGCAATATGGGGCAGCCTCAGGGTATGATCAGATGCTTCTTGAGGAAGTCACAGGGGTGGTTCCATACAAGGGTTTTGATGTCAGGGAGGGCTAGAATCAGACCCCATGTCAGTCTAGTAAATGACTTCCCTTCCTGAGCATCCTTTCTTTATGGTAAAATAAGAATCTTAATGCCTGATGGGGAGGAGGCAAGCAAGATGGCCAACTGGAGCCAGCTTTCCACAGGGTCCTGTCCAGAAGAAGAGTTAAAGGACAGAAGTTTATCAAATAAGCTGATGGTTTGGAGCTGAGCCAAGAGAGAAGATTGAAGAGTGTACATCACCCCTGCTGAGGCACGATGTGACCCCAAGGAAACAAACAACAGGTACCAAACCCATTGCAAAGCAGATGGGAGTCCCCTCCCCCATAAGAACAGCTTGCAGTGTAGTTTCTACGAACAAGTGAGCAGAGTTCATATCTCTTCTTTTTTTATTCCACAGGAGAGAGCTGCTAAAAACCAGATCTCCATCCCCAAAAAGGACCCACAAGTGTGCCGTGGCACTCTCCTGCCAGGCATAAAACTGAACATATTCTCTACCCGCAATTCTTAACTCCCAGCACTCCTCTCCACTCCCACCCCAAGAACTGGAAGCCTGTCCCCTACAGAGTCCAGACTCTTGGGCATTTTCTTGAGAGGTATGGACAAGGCATGGGCTGTTACAAGTCTGTGCTGAATCAGCAGCACAGGTGTAAAGTGGGGACTATGGGTGGTGCTTGTGGCTCAGTGAGTAGAGCGTCAGCCCCATATACTGAGGGTGGTGGGATCGAACCCACCCCGGTCAAACTGCAACAATAACAAAAAAAAAATAGCCGGGCATTGTGGCGAGCACCTGTAGTCCCAGCTACTCGGGAGGCTGAGGCAAGAGAATTGCCTAAGCCCAAGAGCTGGGGGTTTCTGTGAGCTGTGATAACACGGCACTGTACCGAGGGTGACAAAGTGAGACTCTGTCTCTAAAAAGAAGGAAAGTGGGGACTGTGGTGTGAAGGAGCCATACAGGGGAAGGAGAAATGGTGCCCCACAGCACAGTGTGGTGTCAGTGGCAGGAATAATAGGGCTCACACCCCTGGTGATATTTTGGAGAAACACTTCCCATCTCTCTTAGCAAACAGAGGGAGTGGAGCCTCTACTCCAGTGGCAGCCACAGAAACATAGGCCCCATGGGCAAAGGATTTGCCTGAGGTGGTACCTGCCTGGGCAGGGTGCGGTGGGAATGGAGACTAGAATATGCATACACAGAGGTGGCATACTCCCAGTGAGGGGCTGAGTCAGAATTGCTGCTTTTGTGAGCCCAAGATGCACCCGGTCCCCAGGGGAGCATAGCTGGGACAAAAGCAGGTGTGGCAGCAGCACCAACTCAGGGAGGGGCAGGCACTGAGAGCCCTTTGTGAGCTCTAACCATGCCCACTCCAACACAGAGTGCAGCAGAGACAGAGGTACCAGCTCCATGAGAATTGGCGCAGTGGGAGCAGCACAGGGAAGGGACAAGTCTCAGTTCCTGTGAACTCAACTAGCACCTGGCCCACAGTGGAATACAGCTGGGAAAGAAACACAAATTCTACAAGAATATAAGTGGCAGCAATATCAATCTGGGGCAGGGCTGGAACTCAGTGACACTCCCCAGCTTCCATTAACCACCTGAGGTAGTCAAGCGTTAGCTCCCCCTGCCAGCTGGTGGCAGAGTACGGCAGCCTGGTTGAGGAGACATAGATCTCCCTGTGACTCAGTAGGGTGCAAACCCCTGGGACACCAGCTCATTGGAGGGAACTGAGCCACAGCCCTGTGGGGTTCCCAGTGACTGGCTGTGACAGACATGCAAGATGGGGAAGGAGGCATCAACATCCCTGGACTAACTCATTTGCTTGGTGGGCCCTTCTGACTCCATGAAGCAGCAGAGCAAGCCACACTCAGCCAGAAGACCTCTACTATCTAGTTGCTAGAGACCTTTTGAACTCTCCCACTTGAGACTTGGTGCAGATTGAGACAATTGATTTGAAAATCTTGACCTGGGCCAATCACCTGAGGATGATCCAAGACGTTACCCTGGTTGTGTTGTTGTGGGAAGGTTTTATTTTCCCTTTCCAGTTGCTGCCCATGGGTTGGGGTTTCTTAGTTGCTTGTATTTCTCCACAGCTGAGTCTTCAACCCAGAGATACTGATTCACTAGGATTGGACAGAGACAAGCTGAATTCAAGACAGAGCCACCTAGCACCAGCATACCAAGCAGGTCCTCAGTGTCTCAGGTCATAGCACTGTACAGAACCTTTGCAAAGCTCTAGGGAAAAGGCTGCAGTTACCAGTCCCAGTTCTTGGGCAAAGAGCTACTTAATCACTACTCCAGGTGCCCCCAATCCAATTTCACCTTACCTGCTCATCTAGCCAAATGGTGAAAAATAATCATGGAGCAGAATCAGTGGAAAAACTCTGGCAACATGAATAATCAGAGTAGATCAACTCCCCCAAGTAATGACAAGGTGGACACGGCAGAAGATCCCATTCATAAACAAATGGCTGAGATGTCAGAAATCGAGTTTAGAATTTGGATAGCAAATAAAATTATCAGAATGAAAGTAAAGTTGGAGTTAGAACTTCTAGGAATAATTCAGAAGTTGTCTGAAGAATTCAATGAATTCAAAGACAAAATCACCAAAGATTTTGACACATTGAGAAAAGAATTTGCAGCCCTCCAAGATATGAGAAATAGTGTAGAATCTCTCAGTAACAAAATGGAGCAGGCAGAAGAAAGGATTTATGACACTGAAGACAAAGCTTTTGAATGCTCCCAAATGCTCAAAGAGGAGAGCAAAAACAGATCATTCTCTCAGAGAGCTGTGGGATAATTCCAAAGAAACTAATATTTGCCTTATAGGAATTCCTGAAGGTGATGAACTTGCTTTGAAAGGCCCAGGTGCTCTACTCCAGGAGATAATCGAGGAGAACTTCCCAAACATGGCAAGAGATAGCAGAAAGTTTCAGAACCCCAGCATGACTCAATCCTAATAAAGAATCTCCCAGACACATTATAATTAACTTCTCCAAAGTTAATACGAAGGAGAAAATTCTGCAAGCAGCCAGATGTAAGAAAACCATGTCTACAAGGGGAAGAATATTAGAATGACTGCAGATCTCTCTGCTGAAACTTTTCAAGCTAGAAGAGGGTGGTCACTGAACTTTAACCTCCTAAAACAAAATAACTTTCAACCCAGGATCCTGTATACAGCTAAACTGAGTTTCATTTATGATGAAGAAATTAAATACGTTAGTGACGTTCACATGTTGAAGAAATTTGCCATAACTAAACCATCTCTCCAGGATATTCTCAGACCCATCCTCCACAATGACCAGCACAATGCTCTACAATCAAAGTAAACTCACTCAGAAACATTTAATCAAATTCCAACTACCACAGTGGCAAAAGGATTAAAAATGTCCACTGGACTTTTGAAAAACTCGATACCCAAAATACTATCAGGCCCATCAATACTCTCAATTAATGTGAATGGCTTAAATAGTCCTCTAAAGAGGCACAGGTTGGCTGACTGGATACAAAAACTCAGGCCAGATATCTGCTGAATACAAGAATCTCATCTTACCTTAAAAGATAAATATAGACTCAGGGTGAAGGGATGGTCATCTATAATTCAGGCAAATGGAAATCAGAAAAAAACAGGTGTTGCATCTTATTCACAGATACAATAGCCTTTAAACCAACAAAAGTAAAGAGAGATAAGAATGGTCACTTCATCTTTGTTAAGGGTAACACTCAACATGATGAGATTTCAATTATTAACATTTATGCACCCAAACAGAATGCACCTCAGTTTATAAGATAGACTCTTAACAGACAGGAGCAACCTGATTTCCTCCAGCACCATTATAGTTGGAGATTTTAACACCCCTTTGGCAGTGTTGGATAGATCCTCCAATAAAAAATTCAGCAAAGAAATTTTTGACTTAAATTTAACCATTCAACAATTGGATTTAATAGACATCTACAGAACATTTCATCCTAACAAAACTGAATATACATTCTTCTCATCAGTCCATGGAACATTCTCCAAAATTGATCACATCTTAGGTCACAAGTCTGACTTCAGCAAACTTAAAACAATAGAAATTATTCCTTGTATCTTCTCAGACCATCAGGGAATAAAAGCGGAACTCCATCACAACAGGAATCTGCATACTCATGCAAAAACATGGAAACTAAATACTTTATGCTGAATGATAGCTGGGCCGTAGATGAGATTAAGAAGGAAATTACTAAATTTTTGGAACAAAATGATAATGAAGACATGAATTACCAGAACCTCTGGGATACTGCAAAAGTGGTCCTAAGAGGGAAATTTATAGCATTGCAAGCCTTCCTCAAGAGAACGGAAAGAAAGGAAGTTAACAACTTAATGGGGCATCACAAGCAACTGGGAAAAAAATGAACATTCCAATCCCAAACACAGCAGAAGAAAAATAACCAAAATTAGAGCAGAAAACAAAAGGATTGTACAATAGATCAATAAATCAATAAGTAGGTTTTTTGAAAAGGTCAATAAAATAGATAAACCTTTAGCTGACCTAACCAGGAACGAAAGAGTAAAAACTCTAATTTTGTCAATCAGAAATGAGAAAATAACAACAAACTCCTCAGAAATTCAAAAAGTCCTTAATGAATATTACAAGAAAATCTGTTCTCAGAAACATGAAAATCTGAAGGAAATAGATCAATACTTGGAAGTACACCACCTTCCTAGACTTAGCCAGAATGAAGTGGAAATGATGAACAGGCCTATATCAAGTTCTGAAATAGCATCAACTATACAAAATCTCCCTAAAAAGAAAAGTCTAGGACCAGATGGCTTTACATAAGAATTCTACCAAACTTTTAAAGAGGAACTAGCACCTATATTGCTTAATCTTTTCCAAAATATAGAAAAAGACGGAATACTACCCACCACATTCTATGAAGCAAACATCACCCTGATCCCCAAACCAGGAAAAGACCCAACAAGAAAAGAAAATTATAGACTAATATCTCTGATGAATATTGGTACAAAAATATTCAATAAGATCCTAGCAAACAGAATCTAGCAACATGTCAAACAAATTATACATCATGACCAAGTGGGTTTTATCCCAGGGACTCAAGGCTGGTTCAATATATATATATAAATCTATAAATATAATTCATCACATAAACAAAGTAAAAAACAAAGCCCATATGAGTCTCTCAATTGATGCAGAAAAAGGTTTTGATAATATCCAGCATCCTTTCATGATCAGAGCACTTAAGAAAATAGGTATAGAAGGGACATTCTTAAATTGATAGAGGCCATCGACAGCAAACCCACAGCCAATATCACATTGAATAGAGTTAAATTGGAATTATTTCAACTCAGGTCAGGAACCAGATAATGTTGTCCATTGTCTCTACTTCTTTTTAACATTGTAATGGAAGTCTTAGCCATCACAATCAGGCAAGAAAGGGCAATCAAGTGTATCTATATAGGGTCAGAGGAGATCAAACTTTCACTCTTTGCCAATGATGTGATTGTATATCTGGAAAACCCCAGGGATTCAACTACAAAACTTTTAGAAGTAAGTAAGGAATACAACATCATCTCAGGTTACAAAATCAATACTCACAAATCTGTAGCCTTTATATATACCAACAATAGTCAAGCTGAAAAAACAGTTAAGGACTCTATTCCTTTTATGGTAGTGCCAAGGAAGATGAAATATTTGTGAGTTTACCTAACAAAGGATTGAAAGATCTCTGTAGAAGAAAAGAAATAGCTGAAGATGTTAACAAATGGAAAAACATAACATGCTCATGGCTGAGAAGAATCAACATTGTTAAAATGTCCATACTACCCAAAGCAATACACAATTTTCATGCAATCCCTATTAAAGTAACCCTGTCATACTTTAAAGACCTTGAAAAAACAATGCTTCATTTTATTTGGAATCAGAAAAAACCTCAAGTAGCCAAGACATTACTCAGAAATAAAAACAAAGGAGGAATCACACTACCAGACCTCAGACTATACTATAAATCAATAGTGATCAAAACAACATGGTACTGGCACAAAAACAGAGAGATAGATGTACAGAACAGAATAGAGAACCAAGAGATGAACCCAGCTACTTACCATCATTTGATCTTTGATAAACCAATCAAAAACATTCAATGGGGAAAAGAGTCCCTATTTAACAAATGGTGCTGGGTCAACTGGCTCATGACCTACAGAAGACTGAAACTGGACCCACACCTTTCACCATTGACTAAGATAGACTCTCACTGGATAAAAGATTTAAACAAGACATGAAACTATAAAAATACTAGAAGAGAGTGCAGGGAAAACTCTTGAAGAAATCGGCCTGGGAGAATATTTTATGAGGAGGACCCCCCCTGGGCAATTGAAGCTACACCAAAAATACATTACTGGGACCTGATCAAAGTAAAAAGCTTCTGCACTGCCAAGAACACAGTACATAAAGCAGGTAGACAGCCCTCAGAATGGAAAGAATATTTGCAGGTTATGTCTCTGACAAAGGTTTAATAACCAGAATCCACAGAGAACTCAAATGTATTAGCAAGAAAAGAACAAGTAATCCCATCTCTCAGTGTGGGGAAGGGACTTGAAGAAAAACTTCTCTGAAGAAGACAGGCGCATGGCCTATAGACATATGAAAAAATGCTCATCATCCTTAATCATCAGAGAAATGCAAATCAAAACCACTTTGAGATATCATCTAACTCCAGCAAGATTAGCCCACATCACAAAATCCCCAAACCAGAGATATTGGCATGGATGTGGAGAAAAAGGAACACTTCTGCACTGCTGGTGGGAATGCAAACTAATACATTCCTTTTGGAAAGATGTTTGGAGAACACTTAGAGATCTAAAAATCGACCTGCCATTTGATTTTTCAATTCCTCTACTAGGTATATATCCAGAAGACCAAAAATAACTTTATAACAAAGATATTTCCATCAGAATGTTTATTGCAGCCCAATTCATAATTGTTAAGTCATGGAAGAAGCCTAAGCACCTATCGACCCATGAATGAATTAATAAATTGTGGTATACTTGGGGGAAAGACTCCCTATTCAATAAATGGTGTTGGGAGAACTGGATGTCTACATGTAAAAGACTGAAACTGGACCCACACCTTTCCCCACTCACAAAAATTGATTCAAGATGGATAAAGGACTTAAATTTAAGGCATGAAACAATAAAAATCCTCAAAGAAAGCATAGGAAAAACACTGGAAGATATTGGCCTGGGGGAAGACTTCATGAAGAAGACTGCCATGGCAATTGCAACAACAACAAAAATAAACAAATGGGACTTCATTAAACTGAAAAGCTTCTGTACAGCTAAGGAGACAATAACCAAAGCAAAGAGACAACCTACACAATGGGAAAGGATATTTGCATATTTTCAATCAGACAAAAGCTTGATAACCAGGATCTATAGAGAACTCAAATTAATCCACATGAAAAAAGCCAACAATCCCTTATATCGATGGGCAAGAGACATGAATAGAACTTTCTCTAAAGATGACAGACGAATGGCTAACAAACACATGAAAAAAATGTTCATCATCTCTATATATTAGAGAAATGCAAATCAAAACAACCCTGAGATATCATCTAACCCCAGTGAGAATGGCCCACATCACAAAATCTCAAAACTGCAGATGCTGGCGTGGATGTGGAAAGAAGGGAACACTTTTACACTGCTGGTGGGACTGCAAACTAGTACAACCTGTCTGGAAGGAAGTATGGAGAAACCTCAAAGCACTCAACCTAGACCTCCCATTTGATCCTGCAATCCCATTACTGGGCATCTACCCAGAAGGAAAAAAATCCTTTTATCATAAGGACACTTGTACTAGACTGTTTATTGCAGCTCAATTTACAATCGCCAAAATGTGGAAACAGCTTAAATGCCCACCAACTCAGGAATGGATTAACAAGCTGTGGTATATGTATACCATGGAATACTATTCAGCCATTAAAAAAAATGGAGACTTTACATCCTTCGTATTAACCTGGATGGAAGTGGAAGACATTATTCTTAGTAAAGCATCACAAGAATGGAGAAGCATGAATCCTATGTACTCAATCTTGATATGAGGACAATTAATGACAATTAAGGTTATGGGGGGGGAAGCAGAAAGAGGGATGGAGGGAGGGGGTGGGGCTTTAGTGTGTGTCACACTTTATGGGGGCAAGACATGATTGCAAGAGGGACTTTACCTAACAATTGCAATCAGTGTAACTGGCTTATTGTACCCTCAATGACTCCCCAACAATAAAAAATAAATAAATAAATAAAATAAATTGTGGTATATGTACACCATGGAATATTATGCAGCCTTAAAGAAAGATGGAGACTTTACCTCTTAACATGTTTACATGTATGGAGCTGTAACATATTCTTAGCAAAGTATCTCAAGAATGGAAGAAAAAGTTTCCAATGTACTCAGCCCTACTATGAAACCAATTTATAAACATCCACACTTTCTTTTTTTTGTTTTGTTTTTAGATCTCCTTCATTCATTCTAAGGCTTTCTTTCTTTTTTTTATTAATATTAAATCATAGCTATGTACATTAATGCGATCAGGGGGCACCATACACTGGTTTTATAAACAGTTTGAAAGCTATAACCCAGTTATAACCTAAGAATATGGGGAAGGGGAGAGGAAGGGGAGGGAGGGGGGAGAATGGGCAGAGGGAGGGTGATTGGTGGGATAACATCCACACTTTCATATGAAAGCTTAACCCAACTACAGCCCAAGAAGAAGGGGAATAAAGAGAGTGAGGGGTGAGGAGGAGAGACCATGGGTGGAGGGAGGGTAATTGGTGAGACCACACCTATGGTGCATTTTGCAAGGGTACAATTTAAATTTACTAAGTGTAGAATAAATGTCTTAACACAATAACTAAGAAAATGCAGTGAAGGCTATGTTAATCAGTTTTATGGAAGTATTTAAAATTGTATATAAAACCAGCACATTGTACCCCATAATTGCATTAATGTACACAGCTATGATTTAATAAAAAAAAAATCTTAATGCCCACTGGTAGGGCACTTTCCACACTGTAGATCCCAAATAAAGAGCAATTCTGCATATCACTACCAGGCAGTTCCTTCTGCCTGGAATGCTCTTCCTCAACTTCTACTTACCTGTGAACCTTTCTCTGAATTTCCCTCTGGACTACTTAAAGAATTTTGTCTAAACTGCTAGAAAAGCTCACATTGCTCAGAGGTATTGAATTGGGATCAGCATCATTGTTTACAAATGTTTTCCCAACTAGATTCAATTTTTTGACATCAGATACCAAGTTTTCTTCATCTCTGCAAACCCAGCATTTGGCACAGGGCTTAACACGTAGGAGGAGCTTGATGTTTCCTAAATGAACATGTTATCAAGCCATTAACACCTGAGCATAAATTATCTACATGGGCAGTTTCCACACAGTAGTCTGTGGTGTAAAAAACCACAAGATCAGTGTGGAGGAGTTCATTACAAAACTAAAATTACTCTATTTAAAGGATTCCTTTTCATTTGAGATTATTCTTCACTGTTTGTTTGAAGTTTAAAAAACACCCATATCACCTGTGGAATAATTTTTAAAGATATTTATTTGAAAACCAGACTCTGAGGAAATCTAATCCAAGATTGAGGAATTCTGATGGGAAGAAGTAGGGAGGAAGAAACTCATGGCAGGAACGTGGCTGGGAAGGTATGTTTTTATCTGCATAAAAAGGAGTTTGAAGGAGCAGAATGACAGATTAGAAAAAGCAAACAATGATGTTGAGCATTTTTTCACATGTTTATTGGTCATTTGTCTACCTTCTTTTGAAAAGCTTCTCTTCTTTTGCCTACTTTTTAATGCATTTTTTTCTTTTCCTTGCTGATTTGCTTGAGTTCTTTGTAGATTCTGGTTATGACACTATCCAGGTGATGAGCACCCTCATAACCCTGACTCAAGCTTAACAAAATTGGCACGTATAACCAAAGCCATGTGCACCCTCAGAATATTTTGAAAGAAATTAAAAAAAAAAGAAAAGCAAATAGACATTCTCTACTTTCCAACTTACCTAGGACCTACCTCCACATCAGAGAATTCAGGATCTTAATTTTCTACAGTCAGAGTCTCCTTTACTTGTTGCTACCCTAGTTGGGCAGGTCAGCAACCTCCTTCAAAGAATAACAATACAGGAGGGACATTCATCTCATTGGTGGCCGAGGCCCCTACTTCTGAATGAGCACTGGCCAGCCAGTGCCCCAGGCTGATCCTGACAACTCACCCTTGCCTCACCTCAGACCTTCATTTTTGTAGAATTAGTTCCTTAAACCTCTGTAGCTCCGTGGACCATGATTCTAGCCATTGTGGGATCTGCCCCTCCCTTTGCATTCTCTCCTAGAAGGACACATCTGTCACTTTTAAGTCCTCATTGCTCATGTGCCATGGTCCACAACCAGGAAGAGACAAGGGAACGGGCCAGATGAATGTTTTGCCACCAAAAGTAAGACTTTGACATTTAAAAGATTCCTCATCTCTCTCCATGTTTCCCAACTCCCAACTCAGAAATAATAATAGTCATAATAATAACTTTATCATTGTTGAGAGCTCAATTTGTGACAGACACTATATTAGGTACATATGCATTACTTCACGTAATACACACACACACACACACACACACACACACACACACACCCTGGGGGAGATATTAGCATGTTACAGATGAAGACACTGAGGCTCAGAGACCCTTAAATCACTTTCCCCAAGAGCTTCTCCCAGCTGATAAGTGGTAAAATTGGGAACTGGAAAACAGTGGTTTTGATTCCAAATTTCTGCGCTTAACCTTGGTTTATTCTGCTCCCCCACTCAGCCACTTTCAAAGTCTCCTAGCTGCCCACCAGATTGAATTCAAAATTATCTTGTGGACTCTCAAGACTCTATATTCTAGTCTCCCATGATTGCCCTCCTGGAATCCTCTGTGGCAAGTAGTTTAGAGGCACGTTTCCTCAGTAAGCCTCTCTCCTCCGAGCCTTTCCTCGTTCTGTTCCTCACTCCTTAGCAGGCTGTTTTCCTATTCCGAACCTACCCACATAGCAAGCCCCTGCTCAAATTCCAACTTTCTCAGCACACCAGACCCAGTAAGTTCACTTGTATCTCAATTTCATAACACTAGGGGTCCCAGTGAACCATGCAGCTCCTTGCACAGGTGGCCTTGAGTAGCTACATAATTATCCCTCAGCGGGTGTTTCAACTCCATTTTAACAGATGTCCATGGGAAGGGGCCGCATCATGGTACCTATGTCTCACATCACTTTCCTGGCTTACACAGTGAATGCCCAGTTGGTGTTGGGGACTAACCTCTTTATCTTCCTTCCTTCCTTTCTCTTCTTTCTTCTTCCTCATCTCCTCCTCATTCTCTCCCTTGGGTATACCCTTCCCTTCTTTTTTCTTCCCTCTGCACTCCTCTACCTTGTTAAGCATGGTAGGCAGCTACTGGAATGACTCTCAAAGGTCCCTGATTTTGCAGCCTTGTGACAAATGACTTGCTTCTAATAAACAGAATGCAGCAAAGATAATCATATGTCACTTCCACAGCTGGGTTTACAGATGTGACTCCCTTTTGCTGAGCCCTGTCTTGCAGGCACACTTTCATGCTCCTTTTTTGCTCACTGTTGAAGGTGGCTTCCATGTTGTGAAATGCTCTATAAAGAGGCTCCCATGGCAGAGAATCCAGGAAGGCCTCTGGCCAACAGCTCATGAAGAACTGAAGTCTCATTCCCACAACCACAAGGAATGTGTCCTGCTAGCAACCGCACAAGTAAACTTTGAAGTGGATCCTTCCCAGCTAAGCTTTGTGAGAGAGCCAGAGGCAGAGGACCCAGCTAAACCATGTCCAGATTCCTGACCCACAGAAACCGTGAGACAATAAATATGCTATTTCAAGAGGATGATTTGCTAACCAGCAGTAAACAATGAACACAGTAACTATTTACTCAAGTATTTTTTGAGCATTTGACATGGTGTCCATATCAAATGAGGGAAAAATTTGATGCATCAGACATGGTTTTCTAGTTTTGAAAAGCTCTAACCTAGTTAGGAAGAGAGACAAGTTATTAGATTACTGTACTATCATATTTTAAGAACTCTAACAGGGAAAGGAAGAAGGACTATGAACAGGCACCAGCTCATTCTGCTTGGGAGAATATAAGAAGGCTCTAAAAAGATGAATGTGGAGTTAGGTCTTGGAAGACAAGTGGGCATTCAGCAAGCTGATGGAGGTGGTGAGTAGGAAAAGAGGAGCAATCTAGGCAAAAGGAGCACCATGAGGGGAAACAGTGGCATGAAGAGGTTTCCCTTAATTGGGTAAATAATGAAAAGTTTAACATTCCCTATTCTGACTCCTCCATAACAAAAAGAATGACATGCCTCAATTCCATGTTCACTCTGTTCGGTTTCAACACTCAGCGCCTCACTGAATTCTTGCAACATTCCTATGCAATGGAAACCACCCCCCCTCCCCCGCCCATGTATAGGCAAGGAAATCGAGGCCCAGAGGGTAGAAGTGACTTGCTCAAGGTCATGGAGCATGTGACTGGCTGAGCTGGGATCTGAGTGTTAATCTGACTCTAGAACTGCTCTCTCATCCACAAATGCCTGTATCGTATCTGTAATAGGCAATGCTGAAAGAGAGGGACTTCTAGTTCTTGCCCCAATAGGACAAGCTCTAAGTGCCTTTGGACGCACCCACTTCCCTCAGGGTCTGCTACAAAACCAAACAAAAGAAACTGAGCCAGTCATGTTCTCTGTCCATCCCAGAATAGTAGTTATAATGTAGTGAGTAAGAAAGAATACAGGCCTGGGTTCAAATCCTGATTCCTCCACCTGCTTAAAGTAGGTAAAGTATTTAACAGCTCCGAGCTTCAGTTTTCCCAGCAATTTAATGAACAGATGATAATAGCACCTAGCTTACAGAGTCAATGTGATAATCCATGGAAAGCAGAAGCAGTGAGAAGCTGATTGAGTCTGGACCTCAGTATCAAGTCTGTTCATATAAGAATCTAATGAGGAACCTGAGAGAGAGACAGACAGATAGACTAACCAACCCCAGGAAACTCCATCCACTTTTCTAAAATTCTGACAATTTTGTAGTTCTGATTCTTTGCTTGTTTTTTGTTGGAGACATAGTGTCATTTTGTTACCCTTGGTAGAGTGCCATGGCATCATAGCTCACAGCAACCTCAAACCCTTGGACTCAAGCAATCTTCTTGCCTCCGCCTCCCAAGTAGCTGGGACTACAGGCATCCAAAACAGTATCCAGCTATTTTTTAGAGGTGGAGTCTCCTCTTGTTCAGGCTGGTCTCAAACTCCTGAGCTCAGGCAATGCACCCACCGTAGCCTAATCTCAAGTTGCTAAAATTACAGGCGTGAGCCACCGAACCTGATCTCAATCTTCCATATTTTTTAAAACCAATATGCTAATTTCTTGGGACATGTTGTTGCTGGGGGAGGAAGGTGGAACAGGAAAGGGATACTTATTCCCCATCCCTCATGTTTCCCTACAGGGGCACCCCCAGGAGAGTGACACATACTCCTGTGTGTCTTGTTCCACCTGCTTGGTGCATCTGGAAGAAGGAACTGGAAATGGAATGATCAGTTCTTTACCCGTCCCCTTGTGACATCCTTGGGATCTATTTCCCTCAGGAGGAGGTGCATTCTGGGCTTAGCAGAGCAGGCTTTGTCCCCTTGGTTTGCCTGAAATTAGGGTGAGGGGTAAGTTCAATTCAGAAGAGTATTCACCAGCTGTGTCCTTTAAAAGAGCTTTTTATCAGTAATAAAGTTGACACTTTGATCTCCATCTGCCTGTCTTTTCCGTGTCTCTTGCAATTAATTTTGTACCACCCTGAAAAGAGTTCACTCCTCTCTTTTTATGCTGTTAATTCTAATTCTTAAGTCTTCTTGCTGCTATTCCAGATGGCTATCCTTAGCAAACTTTCTGCAAAGACAGCACTTCCTCTGGCTTTCTTCTCCCCTGATATTCTGGCTCCCCACCCACTCAGGTTCCAAATCACAGAGCAATTGGCACATTCACTTTGTACCCTTGCCTTACCCTCTGCCTACCCTACACATGCCCCAGCCTACCCAAGTCTTTTCTGATTATCTCTTGGCTGATAATTATTCTTACAATTTCTTCATGTCTGGTAAATGTTCCAATCTCCACTTTGTCTTTCTCATTGAATACTTTTTTAAAAAGAAAAAAAAAAAACCTTGATAACTCTGGCATTTTTGAATCATCATTCATTTCAAGCTTGTCTTCTTTTATTAGCTGTCCTCCATCCCCACCCAGAACTCTTTCCCCCTTGATGCGTTTGAGAGCCCCTATTTAATTTTCTTTCCCATCACTGAGCTAGGACTAACTTGGACTAACTTACTCCAACAATGTCCTTGAAGCAGAAGTGGCAGTAGACATAGCATTAGGGTGCGGGTCCCCCAGTGTAGACAGCTGGCTCTATGACCCCTCAAAGATCTTTCCCAAGGGCTTGCTGCTCTTCTGTCTGCCCTGAAATCCCTTCCAAGAATTACTGTTCTGAGATAATCAGAAGCAGGCAAAAAAGTCTTCTGAAGGGTATTAATGAGTACATACTTTCTGAGAGAGGAAGTGGGGGCTGATTATCTAGCTTTCTTTTCTCCCTCCAGACAAGGCAGCTTGTCACTAGCCGAGATTTCCCTGAGAAAGCGGGGTGTGCAGAGGTGTCTTATAAGATGGGGGCAGTAGGGGCAGGACAGAGAAAAAAAGGTAGGTCTGGAGTTTGATTCTCAATAGGAATGTCCAATGGAACATTCTGTGCTGAGGCAAATGTGCTAAATCCGCCCTGTGTGATGCAGCGGCCACAAACCACTTGAAATGTGCTAGGATGTCTAGGCAACTAAATGTTACATTTCACTTAATTTTAATTAATTTCAATACAAAGATTCACATGTGATTAATGGCTACATTACTGAACAGTGCAGCTCTACAAGATGTCATTTGGGGGGACATCGGATCTTCCCTGTTTCTAGTAACCATCATTCTTTGTAAGTCAAGGGATAACATGCAAGAAGACAAAGATCCATCCAACTCACAGAATCTAGGGGCAATGGGTGGATGTTGTGGACTGTGGCTCCACCCCCATGAGAACTACACTCTAGTGGCTGTTTCGAGCAGAGGGCACAGATTGGTGGTCCTCAAGATAGAGTCAATGTGTAGGTATGTTTGACTTACACAATTAATATATTAATTCATTGCTGACATTTAAAAATCAAGAGATTGTGCATAAGAGATTTTGATTTCCAGTTTCTCTTGAAAAATCAGAAGGTCCACCCACCCCCAAATTTGCAATATTCAGGGAGATGGGCAGTACCAGCCTCCTTTACACAGGGCAGGATTCTCCTGTCTGTCACAGTCCCCACCACTCCCTGTGGTCTAAACTCCTATGTGGGCATTGAGGTTTGTCTGTCCTTGTGTCCTGTTATGAGCATAGGCTTTGTTCAGCATTGGGCAGTCTGAGTTTGCCTCCCATTTCTGCCTTGTGACAAGCTGTGTGAGCTTGAGCAAACAAATTCACCTCTCAGAACACCAGTTTCCTTATAAGTAAAGTGGATAGTTTTACTCGAGAAAGCCGTCATGAGGATTCAATGGAATAATACTTCTAAAACTCTTGACAGAGAGAGGCAGGCTCATACTAAATGCTTACTACATGGTAGCTATGGGAAGGAGCAGAGGAAAAACATGAGATGGAGGAAGAGGAGAAAGAAGGGGAAGAAGGGATATGGGGGTACATAAAAACTCTTAGTTTCTAAACATATAAAAACAACAAAGAAGTAAAACTATCCTTTCCCCAATGAAAGAGAACATCCTCCAGCAACCACCCACATTGTAAGAGTGAGAGCAGAGGGTAGGGAGATGTATGAAGAAAAGCAAGGAAATAAATCAGTGGGCCCCTGACACCTTTCCTCTGGGATCTGTGACCTTTGCCCTGAGAACTAATCCTATCAAATTCCTGTGAGCATGTGAGACCTTGTAACAGAAGCACCAAAGAGTATGGGCTTCATAAACCCTGTTGAAGCCCAAGTCCCTCTCTCATGTCTAGTATCAGCAAGCGGAAAACGTCTCCATGTGCCACAGTTTGCACATGTCTATCAGAGGCAACCAAATCCTCCTAAGACAGAGGGTAAGAAAGGTACGTGGTGAATGTTTGCAAGAAATAAAGACATGCAGAAGACTTGATGAAATTCCCAAGCACTTTTGACCTCAGGTTCTCAGTGTTTAAATTTTCACAGTTTCTCAAAGTTGATTCAAGGACCATGTAATTTACAATATTCTGGGGGAGGCACATCCAAGGCCCTGCACCCAGATACCTGGTTCCAGTGCATTTTAGGGTTGGGAAATCTACATTTCACAGATACACAAGCTATTCTACTTGCATGAATCATTTAATGGAGACATACTAATGGTGCATGTGGTTAATTAGCAGCTGGTGAGACTAGCCTAACAGTAATGTTCATAGCCCTCCTCTTACTTCTGAGGAGCCATGAGCATTACCGCAGATTTAGTGGTCAGGGAAGGTTTCTAGTGGAAAGAGCCTTCTGCTGGGTCTTAAAGTATCCAAATAGGGGTCAAGGAGGAGGTTAACTCCATCATGCATTCATTTAACAAGTAGTTACTGAATACTACGAGTGGCATAACTTTGTTCTAGGATCTGAGGATAGAATAGTAGGTAAGACAGAAAAAACTCTTGTCCCTATCCATCTAGTTGAGAGAGATGGGCAATAAACAAAATATATAAGGAAAAGACTTAGCTTGTAAGATGGTGATAAGTGCTGAGGATAAAAACAGAGACCTTTGATAGAAACTTAAATATAAGATGATGTTATAGAAGGCTGGGTCCCTGTCCAGTGGTAAGATCTTGGAGGGAGGCCTCCCCTATGATGAAACATCACACTTCAGATCTGTTCATCCATCTACTCATCCCTTTACCTGTATGTACCCATTCATCTATCCATACATCTGTCTACCTGTCATCCACCTATCGATCATCCATCCATCTACCCATCCACCCAGCTATTCATCCATTAAAATGGCCATCCGTCCATCCATCCATCCATCCTTTAGTCTTCTTTCTTTCCTTTATTCATCAAATCTATTTAACCAGCTGTGTGCTTGACCCCGTGTAAAGTTCTGGGGATGCAAAAGTGAACCACAGACAGACATTATTATGAGCTGAATTGTACAGACTCCCCACCCCTAAACTCATATGTGGAAACCTAAACTCCCACTACCTCAAAATGTGACTGTGTTTGGAGCTGGGGCCTTCAAAGAAGTAACTAAATTAAAATTGGGGTTATTAGGGTGGGCTTTAATCCAAAATGACTAGTGTCCTAACAAAAAGAGAAGATTAGGACATACAGACATTAGATGCTTTCAAGCATGTGAGACGATGACCATCTCGAGCCAAAAAGAAAGGCCTCAGAAGAAACCAAACCTTCTGTTACCTTGATCTCAGACTTCCCAGCCTCCAAAATAGGGAGAAAATAAATCTCTGTTGTGTAGTCCACCCAGCCTGAGGTATTTTGCTATGGCAGCCCTAACAAATGAATACAGAAACAGGTATTCTGTTCACCACTCAGAGGCAGAAAAAGAAAATGGAGCAGACAACTACAATACAAACACATCTCTTTAGCTTGCCTGAAAACCTACCAGTAGAAATACATCTATTTGGATGAATCATTGCTGTCTTGTTAATCCAACTAATATTTATTGAACACCTGCAATGTTTCTGGTGCTACACTAGGCACAGGGGATAAAATGACAGAAAAGGTATATATATATATACATTTGCTTTTAGAAGTTCACAGAGTTTCTCTGCTCTTCTCCATAGGCCTAACACTGATCCCTACCCAGACTCAAATAAGAGGGTGCGGCATAGTGTGATAGAAAGGGTCATGGACTTTGCAATCAGATAGACTTACCACTGATGGGCTGTGTTACGTTGGAAAAGCTCTGTAACCAGTCTGAGCCTCGGTTTATCTCTAAAATGGCCATCACAATATCCAGGTAAGATTGTTGTAAGAATTATATATGACCATGGACATATGTTAAAATAAGCACTCAGTAGATAGTCACTGTGGTTATCCCTGCAGCCTCTAAGGCAGAACCAATCTGACGATAGAAAAATATCATGGATATGGTGTGCTTTCTGGATATCAAAGACTTCTAAGTAATATGCTTTTATTATCTTTTTTAAATCTAGGAAGCCCCTTCCTTACCTCCCCAGCCTTTCCTAGTTTAATTTTCTGTTTTCTCTTGTGGCTACTTAGTTTTTTTCTATAATTCTCAGAAAAGTACTTAAGCCCCAAGCTTGTCTGAAGGGGAAGCAATAACCCTGTCTGGAAGGAACTTATGCATTTCCAAAACTTCCCTCCCTCTGTATTTTGTGCACTGGCCCAGGCAAGCTTGGAAGAGATTTCTGGAGGGAACAGTGCTACAGGACTCTCTATTGTAGTCATGGACAGCATGTTTGTTTACAGGTCCCCATCAAGATGGACTGATTCCTGCCAATTTTTATAGTTAAATTTCCTCTCAAACCATTGGGAGGTTAAGATCTGTTTCCCATCCGAGAGGCCGGAGATGGGAGACAGCAAGGAGTTGTTTTCATGGAAACCACGTCTCCCCCTGGGCCCCAAGGGGCACTTCTGGAAATGGTTCAGAATTTGATCACAGTATTCAAGCATGAGAACCGTGGTTAAAAGCTGTTATTTCCTCGTGTCTGATAAATAGTTGTCCAGAAGCTGACAGCTCTGGTTTTGCTGGGGAAGACTAGATTGGGGGAGGCTAGGGGTGATGAGGAGAAGGGGAATAGATAACAGGTTAGGGGTGCCAGAGCCTCAAATCTGCACAGCACCCCAGACCAAGTGGACTGTTTGGAGATGGTGCTGCCTGGTTCCTGTCAAGAGTAAGAAGGTAAAAGGGACATCAAAGTTAGGGTGTGGAGAGTCAGAAGTGCTGCATGCAACCTCACAACTTGGAGAGGAGGCTTGGCTCCAAGGAAAGGGATGGAAACACTAAGGTAAGAATCATAAACTCTGAAAGTTTTTAAAAAGAATTCCAGACATGGGAGTTGTAAACTCAAATACCTACAGCAATCAAGAGGAAATGACCATTAAGTAAAGTCTACACAAGCTCAGTGAGGGTTTGAGGGAACAGGAGAGATCACACATCATCTCAGAAAGTGGCAGCCACCACTCAAGCAGGTCACTTGCTACCAGGAAGAGCTATAGCTCTTGCACTGGCCAATTCCTCAATTTTTTAGGAAAAGCTCGTGTCTGGAATTCTAGATAAAATCTCCCAATGTTTCAATGTAAGCTATGAATTCAAATACTTTTTAATCACATTGAAGACCAAATAAAACATGTCTGAAGGTCAAATCTAATTTATTCATTCCAGTTTGCACACTATGCAGTGAATGTTGAAATAAAATCTGAAATTCAAGAGGCAAGAGGGAACTTTATCATATCCTCAATATACACAAAAATAACAAAAACCTTAAAGAATAGTTATGATTTATTCAGTATTCACTGTGTGCTTAGTTTGGTTACACTATAGCACTGAGTCCTCAACACAAAACTGAGAATATAGGAATTTTCATCCTAATGTACAGATGAGGAAACTGAGGTTCACAGAGGTTAAGTCACTTGTCAAGGTCACAGGTTGCACCTTGTTATGCTGGAGTCTCTGCAGATAGAATGGTCATTTTTCCATTTCTCATTATCGCCGCAGCCCAGAAGGCACCAGAGACCTCTTCTTCCTTCAAAATTTTTCTTTGTTATATGTCTTAGGCTTGTTCTAAAGTCATGGCTCTTAACCACAGCAGAGGGACATCTTTTGCACCCCACAGAGGACATTTGGCAATGTCTGAAGATATTTTTGGTTGTCATAACTGGTAGGGTAGGTAGGGCCCTTGCATCTAGTGTGTAATGGTCAGGGATGCTGCTCACCATCCTGCAATGCACAGGACGCCCCCCACCCCCCAACAGAAAAATCTCCAGTCCAAAATGTCAGTAGTACCAGGGTGTAAAACCCTTGTCAATAAAAATTTGGGTGTGTGTGTGGTGGGGAGGGGAAGGAGCTAAAGTCTTGGGGATTGCAAAGGAGATAAGGTAAGGAAGTAAAAAAGAATACTGCAGATGATTCTTGTGAAAGCAGCTCTATTGTTAGAGAACCCGTATGATTTGCTAAGTGTTCTCAACTACTTTGTCCTACTAAATTTTCATGATAGCCTCTCAACACAGCTTCCTTTTTATCTCCCATTGTATTTTTCTTTTTCTTTTTTAATTTTAAAATATTAGATCCATTAGTTTCACTACTAGGTATCTATTCAAAGGAAAATAAGTCATCTTATCAAAAAAACACCTGCACTCAAATATTTATTGCAGTACAATTCACAATTGCAAAGACATAGAATCAACCCAGGTATCCATTAATTCATGAATGGATTTTTTTTTTTTTATTGTTGGGGATTCATTGAGGGTACAATAAGCCAGGTTACACTGATTGCAATTGTTTGGTAAAGTCCCTCTTGCATTTTTTAAAATGTGGTAGTGTATATATATCATAGAGTGATACTCAGCCATAAGAAAAGAATGAATTAATGCCTTTTGCAGCAATTTGGAAGTAAATAGCAACCATAATCCTAAGTAAAGTAACATATCTTCTTTTTGCCATTTTAGAGATGAGGATACAGAGAACAAAAAGGCTTCATTAGCCACATTCCACAAATACTTATTGAGTGTCTGGAATATCATGGTTCTAGTTGAGGGATCTGTCCCTGAGGAATCTGTCCCTGTGCTAATAATACTTATGAAATGTTTACTGCCTGCCAGGCACTTCACTAAGAATTTTGCTTTTGTCTGTCATCTTATCTAATCCTGCTAAACAACCCAGTGAAATGGGTACCCTGTGTATCTCCATTATTATAGTCAGGAAACTGAGATTCAGAGAAGTGAAATCACTTAACCAAAGTCATCAGGATTTGGACCTATGCACTTATGACTTTGAATGCTGTGCTCTTCACCACTTTACTGTCCTGTAAAACTCCTATGAAGTTTATCCAATGAGGAAGCATTTATTGAGTTCCCCATTTAGAGAAAATTGTGGATACCCAAGAACAATTATGGAATGCATAGTGACTTCAAGGAGCTAATATTCAAATGGAAATATCAGGCACTTTGTCCTTCAGCTATGGAGCAATATTAAAAGTGATCAGGTATTAAAGAAGAGTCAGATAAGTCTCTGATGGGAGTCAGCAACCCATGGCCCACAAACCCAGCAGTCTGCTTATTATGTAAATAAAGTGTGATTGGTATGCAGCCATACCCATTTGGTTGGTTTTGAGTTGAATAGTTGCTACTGAGACCCTCTGGCCCATAAAGCCAAAAATATTTACTACAGGATCCTTTGCAGAAAATGTATGCTCTTACTGTAGGAGAAAAGAGAGATGAACAATATTGATAGCAACCTAATCTCCCATGATTGTCTCCAAATACATTCATGATTAATTATTCCTCATAAATGCTGGCATGATGACACCAGAAGATGATAATACTAACAATGAAAATGACAAATTCCATGCCCTGAATGTTGACTCTGTATGAGTCTTGGGGCTAATCCTCTCTAGTACGTAGATATTATTAACTCTCCTTTACTTGTGATAAGCAAGAGGCTCGAGCCTCAAATCCAAGTTCAATCAACTATGAATAGCAAGGCCCAGAAGCAGGGTTTAAGGGTGGACATGTGCAGCTTCAATGCTCTTAGCCATCTGCATATGAAAGGAAATACTCTGCACAAGTTCTGGCTCCTGAAACATCTTCCCCCAATGAAATTTTCTCCTGTTCATTCTTAACCATGGCTCCCACTTGTATAATCAGTAAGAAGCTCCTATGGGCCCAGCAAGGCCTGGAAGCTCTTATCAGAACCAGCTTATCAGATAAAATCTAACTTCCACTATGATGCAAAAGATAAAACTAATCAATGGACTTTCACAAAATAAGATGACTAGAACTCCACCACGCTTAACAATTATCTCAATAAATGTTAATGGCTTGAATTCCCCACTGAAGAGGCATAGGCTGGCTGATTGAATAAAAAAACATAAGCCATCCATTTTCTGTCCGCAGGAAACACACCTACCCTCAAAGGACAAATTAAAACTCAGGGTCAAGGGATAGAAGACAATTTTTCAGGCAAATGGAATTCAGAAGAAAAAAGGGGTTGCAAACTCATATTCAGATACAAATAGATTTAAAGCAACTAGAGTTAAAAAAGACAAAGATGGACAGTTCATATTGGTCAATTGAACAATATAAGAAGACATTTCAATCTAAATATTTATGCACCTGACTTAAACACTCCCAGATTCTTCAAACAGACCTTAATTAGTATGAGCAATATGATATCCCCAAACACCATAATAGCAAGACTTTAACACTCCTCTTACCAAGCTAGACAGATCCTATAAATAAAAACTAAACAAAGATACAAGGGACTTAAATGTGACTCTAGAACAATTGTGCTTAATAGAACACTCTATCCTAAAGCTGAAGAATATACATTCTGGGTGGTGCCTGTGGCTCAAAGGAGTAGGGCGCTGACCCCATATATCAGAGGTGGTGGGTTCAAACCCAGTTCTGGCCAAAAATTGCAAAAAAAAAAAAAAAAAAAAAATATATATATATATATATATATATATATATATATATGTATATATGTTCTTCTCATCAGGCTCCATGGAACATTCTCCAAAATAGATCATATCCTAGGACACAAATAAACCTTAACAAAATGAAAAGAATTGATATTTTACCTTGTATCTTCTCAGACCACAAGGCAATAAAGTTGGAACTCAATTCCAACAAAAATTGTCATCACTACACAAAGGCATGGAAATTCGACAACCTTATGCTGAATGACAGGTCAAGGAAAAGATTTAAAAAGGGAAATCATTAACTTCCTTGAGCACAACAACAACAAACACATAAGCTACCAAAACCTGTGGGACACAGCAAAAACAGTACTAAAAGGGAAATTTATTACATTAGATACCTCTATCCAAAAACCAGAAAGAGAGCACATCATAACCTAATGAATCATCTTAAAGAAATAGAAAAGAAAGAGCAATACAATCCCAAACCCAGTAGAAGAAAAGAAATAATCAAAATTAAATATGAAATTGAAAATAAAAAAGTCATTGAGAAAATTAATGAAACAGAAAGTTGGTTCTTTGAAAAGATAAATAAAATTGATAAACAATTGGCCAGATTAACCAGAAATAGAAAAGTAAAATCTTTAATAACCTCAATCAGAAATGAAAAGGGGAGAACAACAGCAGTAACAATTGATACCACAGAGATATAAGAGATTATAATTATAATTATAATTATTGTTATTTTTGGAGACAGACTTTCACTTTGTCATCCTGGGTAGAGTGAAGTGGCATCATAGCTCACAGCAACCTCAAACTCCTGGGCTCCAGCAATTCACTTGCCTCAGCCTGCCAAGTAGCTGGAACTATAGGCACCAACCATAATGCCCAGCTATTTTTTAGAGATGGGGTCTTGCTCTTGCTCAGGTTGGTCTTGAACTCATGAGCTCAAGCAATTCACCTCGGCCTCACAGAGTGGTAGGATTACAAGCATTAGCCACTGTACCTGGCCACAAGAGATTATTTCTGACTACTATCAAAAACTTTATGCACAGAAATTTGACAGTGTGGAGGAAATGGACCAATACTTGGAATCACACCATCTTCCTAGACTTAACCAGGAAGAAATAGATCTCTTGAACAGACCAACAGCAAGCACTGAGATCAAATAAATAATAAAAACCTTCCAACAACAACAACAACAACAACAACAACAACAACAACAACAACAAACTCAGGACCAGATGGCTTCACATCAGAATTCTATCACACCTTCAAAGATGAGCTTGTACCTATACTACAGATCCTGTTCCAAAACACTGAGAAGGAAGGAACCTTCCCCAACATGGTTCTATGAAGCAAACATCACCTTGATTCCAAAAAACCAGGAAAGGACCCAACCAAAAAGGAGAACTATAGACCAAAAAACACAAAAAATACTCAACAAAATTTTAGCTAATAGATTGCAGCTACTCACTAAAAAAATTACACATCATGATCAAGTAGGCTTCATCCAAGGGATACAAATCCATAATTGTAATACACCATATCAATAGAAGCAAAAACAAAGACCATAAAATCCTTTCAATAGATGCAGAAAAAGCATTTGACAAAATTCAGCATCCTTTTCTAACAAGAACACTTAAGAAAATAGGCATAGGTGGCACATTTCTTAAGTTGATTGAAGCCACCTATGACAAACCCACAACTAACATCATACTAAATGTTGTAAAATTGAAAGCTTTTCCACTTAGAACTGGAACCAGACAAGGATATCCGTTATTGCCACTATTATTCAACATAGTTCTGGAAGTTCTAGCCAATGCAATCAGGAAAGAGCAGGATATAAAGGAAATCCACATGGAAGCAGAGGAGGTCAAACTGTCCCTCTTTGCTGATGATGATGTGATCTTATACTTAGTAACCCCAGAGCCTCAACGACAAAACTCCTGGAAGTCATCAAGAAATATAGTAATATCTCAGGTTATAAAGTCAATGTCCACAAATCAGTAACCTTTATATACACCAATAACTAACTGTCAAGTTGAGAAGCAAATCAAGGACACAATTCCCTTCATAGTTACTTCAAAAAAAAAATGAAATACTTAGGAATACACCTAACAAAAGAGGTGAAAGATCTTTTCAAAGAGAATTATGAAACCCTAAGAAAAGAAATTGCTGAAGACACTAACGAATGGAAGAACATACTATGCTCTTGGCTGGGAAGAATCAACATTGCAAAATGTCTATTTTACTCAAAGCAATCTACAGATTCAATGCAATCTCCATTAAAATACCAACATCATATTTCGAAGAACTGGAAAATACAGTACTTCATTTTGTATGGAACCAGAAAAAATCCATCTATAGCTAAGGCTATTCTTAGCAATAAAAACAACGTTAGAGGCATCTCCCTACCAGACTTCAGGCTATATTACCAAGTCCACAGTAATCAAAAAAGCATGGTATTGGCACAGAAATACAGACATAGATATATGGAACAAAATAGAAAACCAACAGATGAAACCAGTTTCTACTTGCCATCTGATCTTTGATAAACCGAAGAAAAGCACAGAGTGGGGAAAAGAATCCCTATTCAACAAATGGTGCTGGGAGAATTAGACAACCACACATAAAAGACTGAAACTTGACCCACACCTTTCACCCCTTACAAAAATTGACTCAAGAAGGATAAGAGACTTAAATCTTAGACATAAAATGATACAAATCTTAGGAGAAAGTGTCAGGAAAACTCTCGATGATGTGGGACTGGGGAAAGATTTTATGGCAAAAACTTCAGCAGCCATTGCAACCACAAAAATTAACAAATGGGACTTAATCAAGCTGAAAAGCTTCTGCACAGCTAAGGACACAACAAGTGAAGCAAAAAGACAACCTTCAGAATGGGAAAAGAAATTTGCAGGATACCAATCTGACAAAGGGTTGATAACTGCAATCTACAGAGAACTCAAATTAATCAACAGAAAAAAAAAGTAAACAATCCCATGTACCTCTGGGCAACAGATGTGAACAGAACCTTCTCTGGGGAAGATGAATGGCTAACAAACATTTGAAAAAATGCTCATCATCCATGATCATCAGAGAAATGCAAATCAAAACCACTCTAAGATATCACCTAATCTCAGTGAGAATAGCTCACGTTACAAAGTCTTAAAGCTGTAGATGCTGGTGTGGATGTTGAGAGAAGGGAAAACTTTTACACTGCTGGTGGGAATGCAAACTAATATAAGCATTTTGGAAGGAAGTATGGAGAATCCTCAAAAAACTCAAATTAGACCTCCCATTTGATCCTGCAATCCCATTACTAGGCATCTACTCAGAAGAAAAAGATCCTTTTATCAAAAGGACATTTGCACTTGTTTATCACAGTTCAATTTACGATCGCCAAAATGTAGAAGCAACCTAAATGCCCACCAACCCAGGAATGGATTAACAAGCTGTGGTATATGTATACCATGGAATACTATTCAGCCATTAAAAAAGATGGAGACTTTACATCTATTGTATTAACCTGGATGGAGGTGGAAGACATTCTTCTTAGTAAAGCTTCACAAGAATGGAGAAGCAAGAATCCAATGTACTCAGTTATAATATGAAGGCAGTAGATGAGCTAATACAAGGGGAGTGGGGTAGGTTATGAGTAATTGAGAAGAGGGGAGGAGGGAGGTGTGATGTATGGCACGTCTCTTGGGGGTAGGACACAATTATAAGAAGGACTTTACCGGGCGGCGCCTGTGGCTCAGTGAGCAGGGCTCCCGCCCCATGTACTGAGGGTGGCAGGTTCAAACCCAGCCCCGGCCAAACTGCAACAGAAAAATAGCTGGGCGTTGTGGTGGGCGCCTGTAGTCCCAGCTACTCAGGAGGCTGAGGCAGGAGAATCGCCTAAGCCCAGGAGTTGGAGGTTGCTGTGAGCTGTGTGACGCCACGGCACTCTACCGAGGGCAATAAAGTGAAACTCTGTCTCTACAAAAAAAAAAAAAAAAAGAGGGACTTTACCTAACAACTGCAATCCGTGTAACCTAATTCTTTGTGCCCTCAATGAATCCCAAATAATAAATAAATAAATACATAAATAAGATGCTACATGTAAATTTTCAGCACTCTAGACAGTGAGTGCTCAATACATAAAAAAAAAAAAAAGAAAAAAGAAAAGAAAAAAAGAACCAGCCTATCCTATCTGTCTTGGACAGCATCTGGCCAACTCCAGATTTCAGCAGTTACAAAGCTCCTAACTTGGGGAGCTGGTGCAGCTTCCAGACTGGCTCAAATGCCTTTCCATTCCCAGCTGCCCAGAAGTTGATATTTACACAGCACTTTACAATCTCACTTGGTTAATCCAGCATGTTCCCTGGTCACTTCTTATTAAGCCGAGCGTAGCCTCCTTTTCACTTGTTCTGAATTAAAGTGTCACTTTTTGCGGCAAGGGACTGAAGGCAGAAAGGACGAACACAAAGCTTGGAAGGCAAGAAAGGAAGACCAGGACAGCCCCACATCAACTCCCAGCTCCTTGCCGGGACCCACAAGGGTACTGTCATGCACCATCCCCTCCACCCAGAAATCCCCAAAATAATCCTGGTATTTTGGGGATTTTTAAAAGCTAAAGGTATCTGGCCCAGCTGGTGCAGAAAAATATTTGACAACAGCAGCTGGACCTGTAAATATCTTTCTTGGTATTCCTGGGCTAGACAATTATCCCAGCTGTGCAGCCAAAGCCCACCTGGGATGTTTTTGAGAGAAATAGCTCAAAGCAGACTGCTGCTCTGATTTCAGCCATCCCTGGTCAAGAAGCCCAGAGCCCCAGCTCTTCCTTCTCCCCAGCTTGAGTGCAGATCATAAAAGCCAACTGCCTCCTAAGGCGCTCAGTGACTGACAAATTGCTGCCCTGCAATGGTAAAGTGGTCACCCCTCCTCCCTTTGGTTGCAAATCCTAGAGCCAGAGAAAAAAAAGGCTATGTATTTTACTCCATAGGATTTCGGTTTAAATCCCCCATCTCTGATTCTTAGTTACATGATTCCAAGCAAGTGATTTAGCATCTCCGAGTCTCTGTTTCTTCCTCTAAAAGACAGGTTGTCATGTGGGGCTCTCTTGAAGATGTAATTAAATGACACAAAAACATATGTTTTCAATTGTAGTAAAATACACATAACATAAAATTTACCACCATTTTTAAGTGTACAGTTCAGTGATACCAAATGCATTGGCATTGTTGCATAACCTTCATCAACGTGCATTTCCAGAACTCTTTCCAACTTGCAAAACTGAAACTCCGTACCCATTAAATGCTAACTCCCCATTCTGCCCTCCCTCTAACCTCTGGAAACCACCATTCTACTTTCAGGGTCTGGGAATTTGACTATCCTAAGTACTGTATATAAGTGGAATTGTTCAGTAACTTTTCAAGACTGGCTTATTTCACTTAGCATAATGTCCTCAAGATTCATTCATGTTATAGTAGGTGTCAGAATTTCCTTCCTTTTCCAAGTTGAACCATATTCTATTGTGTGTATATACCACATTTTATTTATCCATTTGTCCCTGATGGACACTTGGGTCACTGCCATGATTTGGCTATTGTGAGTAATGCTGCTATGGACATGGGTATACAAGTAACTCTCGGAGACCCTATTTTCAGTTGTTTTGGATATATGCCCAGAAGTAAAATTTCTGGATAATATGGTTGTTCTATTTTTAATTTTTTGAAGAACCATCTTATTGTTTTCTACAGCAACTGTATCATTTTACATTCCCATCAAATGTACACATCGGTTTCAATTTCTTCACATCCTTGCCAACATTTGTTATTCTCTCTTCTTTCTTTCTCTTTTTTTTTTTTTTTTTTGGATAGTAGCCATCCTAATGGATGCAAGGTTATATTTTATTGTGGTTTTCTTTTGCATTTTCTTAATAATTAATGATGTTGAGCATCATTTCATGTATTTCTTGGCCATACATGACAATTTTTTTGCTTAACGCTGGGAACACATTGGGATTCAGACCCAATGCCCATTATTACGAACACTATAAGATCTGAATTCTGACTCCAGCTGAGTTTTTCTTGCTGGTATGAATGCTTGTCTTAGAACAAGTATTTTCTTGCTGGTCTGAATGTTTGTCCAGGGCTTAGAACCATTATGAGGAAGAAACATGGTATTTGCTTCAGCCTATTCTCTTAGACTGTGAGAAGTCACTTCCCTTCTTTGGACTTCAATAAGATGCTCTGAAGACATACACAATAAATTCAAAACTACTTTACAGGTGGTAAAAGAGCACTTTACTAGGAGGTACAGTGTAGAGGGACCTTGGTTTAATGTCCCTGTCTGCTATTTGTTAGCCATGTGATTTTAGCCACATCATTTACTTCACATTCCAACATGAATAAAGCATTTGTGGGTATTTGTTAAATGGATAAATGAATTAATAAGAGGGTGAATGAATGATATCTTGCTTATCAATAAAGTTATACCTACTCCTGGAATGTTCTATCAAATAGTAGAATTATTTGTGAAGTGTGTTGCAGTTTTGAATATACTTGGAATGCTCTAGAGCTGGGTGGTTCAGAGCTTATATTTGCAAATTTTCAAATGACAAATCTGGATTTGAATTTAAGGTCTGCCAATATGATCAGTACCATGTTGGATGAGTCATATAATTCTTCTAAGCCTCAGTTACTCCATCTTTAATATGGGACTACTAGACTGTCCTAGCAAGCCTTAAAGATGGTCCCCATGATCCTTGCTTCAGATATCCAAGATCTTATGTAGTCCCCTTGAAAATGAATAGGGCTGACCTACACAAACACCTGTATGTTGCTGAAATTATGGAATGTGACTCACGCCTTCCAGAAAGGGCAGTGAAGCCTCTGTCTTGCTCTCTTTTGGATCACTCATTCTGGAGGAAGTCAGCCACCACATGGCATGAACACACTGAAGCAGCCCTGTGGAAAGGCCAACATGGGAAGGAACTGAGGTCTTCTGCCAACAGCCATGTGAGTGAAACATCTTGAAGTGGATCCTCCAACCCCATTCAAACCTTCAGATGAGACAACCACCTAATGAGATAGCCTGAAGTAGAACCACTCAGCTAGATCACTCCCGAATTCCTAACTGACAGAAACTATGTGCAAGGTGGTAAATATTTATATCAATTTTTAAGATGGTAAATTTTGGGTGATTTGTTTTCAGCAACTATATACCTCATATGGCCACTGTGAAATTCAAATGCATTTGAAGAGTCTGCCTTGTTTAGTGCCAGGCTTCTAGTAATAGCTCAAGAAATATCACCTAGTATTGCCACTTTGGGCCATAAAAAGAGATTCTTTGCTCTTTGCTCTGATTCTAGGACTCAGGAAGGTTTGTCTGCATAAATATTTCCTAGAAGTGGCATCAACAAACTATAGCACAATTGATATAGTACCAAAACTACAATTTTTATTATCCATGCTAAATAGAGAGGGGGTCAGGTGAATGAAAGTATAAAAAGCTAAAATTTATTTGAAGAATTGCAAAGACTTATGTAAGTCAATGGCAGGGGCTGTAAGGCCCAAATTAAACACATTGAGCATTGGTTAAACAGTCATGCTTTTCTGGTTCCCTGTACTTTATAAAGTACCTACGGAATTCTCTTTTAATCTTCATAATAACCCCTGTAGGATGGTTATTCTTGAATCCATTTTATAAGTAGGCCAATTGAGGCTCAGAGGGCTGAGGCAACCTTCCCAGAAATATGTAGCCTTCAGGTACTACTTGTGGGTTTCAGACTCAGGCTTTCAGACCCCTCTCTTGACTTGGACTGAGCCCAGAGATCCTTCTGTGATGCCAGGCTTCTGTCCTTTTCTGAGTCTCAATTTTGTCAGATGTAGGTTTGGAAGAAACCAGGGACCACATGTTTAGGAACTTATTGCACAAGGCAGTTTATCCATGTGAGAGGAGCAGACCAAGTGCAGTCAGTTTGATAAACTTGAGTTTTCGTCTTTTGATCAGGAAATGAGTACAGAGAGGTTTTTTGTTGTTAGAAGGGAAAAAATAAAACACATGCAACAATATGTAGCACATGATACTGGATCTCAGAGTTGGGGGAGCAATAGGGACTAGTGAGGACTTTGGCAAATTGCAGGACCTATGTCCTTTCTTGAAAGGGCATCTTTTTCTTAGCTCTAGCCAGATGTTACCATGCAGGAATATAAGCCCACAGGGCTGCCAGATCACCTATATTTTAAAGAAAAGCTGGAACCTTATTTTATATGAATTCTCCTCAAGTTTAAAAGTTGGTTTAGAGAAATTCAAGTTAAAAAAAAATCACTGTGTAAGTCAAATGAAACATCTATGGGTTAAAATCAGTTCATGGGGTCATCATTCAGTGAACCTGGACTAGCTAATTTGTAAGATCCCTTCCTGCTCTAAGACTGGTTATCTCTATTAGTACTCAGCATGCACTGTTTGGTTATACAGCATACTAACCAGCCTCATAAATATTCCAAACTGGTTTTCACATGCAGATGTGAACTGTGTCCTCAAATAGATTCCAGACTTGCTGAGGGCAGGGACCAGGTCCCTGGTTTGCTGGGGGTCTCTGTTTCTGACTATCCTTGTAAGAGGGGCAGCCCTTCAGGGTGAGGATTTACTGTGACTAGGGCAGAGAGTCAGGCTGAGTGGTTCTCCCTGAATAGTGCCTCTGGAGAGCTGTGAGCCTCACATCAGTTGGAGGTCCAAGCTCTGGATCTTGGGAGGGCAGCTTCTGTCACTCCCAGTGTTCCAGGGAAGAATGGTGAGGGAATCAAGGTTAACTGCTTCCACGCACATCTTGTCTGCCAGATTTATAAATGAGGTCTCTATGTTTCCTTTGGGAATCCTGCCTGCTGCTGGGAAGATGTAACTGCTTTTGCAGAAGGAAGTGACTTCCTCCAAATCATCCCAAACAAACAGGCAGGTTTCTCTGGGTGTTCTCTTCTTTGAGTTCCCAGTCCATCCCATTTGTGGGTTGGGGTGACATAGTACACCCTAACATGGATTCTTGAGCCTCACTCTTGGGTTCAAATCCTACCTACAAATTGGCACAAAAGATTGGAACCCAGGCCCTTCTGTCTTATTCAATACCTTCTTGAGTATTCCTATGCCCATAATGGTGAAGAATTTGTTTTTTTTTTTTAAATATAACTCATATTCTTTGCTCTCAGGAGATTACAGTTTGAGGAGACATAACAAAAAAGTTTAAACAAAGTTTTAATACTACGGATATGAGAAATCACAGTCCATAGCAGTAAATGTTCATTAGGAAATGAATTGTGCAAAAAGAAATATTATGAGAGCAGAAAAACAGCACAGTAAGGTTCATGCAAGAGAGTTAAGGTTTTTTAAATTATTGGAGCTGGTTAGAGGCCAGGGACTTCTGTAAGAAGCAGAGGGATGTCAATGAAAATTTCTATGTTCTTCCCCATTGAAGAAGAAAAGGTTGAACAGTGGTTAGAAACATAGACTTTGGAGTCAAACCCAGGTTTGAATCCTAAATTTGCCACAGGATCCTTAGTTGGAAGTGACGGTTGGTTGCAAACACAACTTCAGCTGGTTTAAGCAAAAAGGAGGCTTTACTGTTCCACAGAGCAGAAGGCAGCTCACAGAATAGACTGCAGTAATTAGACAAACTCTTAGGGTGTGAGAAACTGAAGAATACCAGGAGTACCTGACTCTACCCATCTTGTTTCTGCTTTTCTTCACCCAGCCTCCCACTTTCCTATTGCAGATAGGCTTCTTCCATGGGCTGGAACATATGGCACCTGAAAGCTCTGGATAACAGCCTCCAAATTCCATGACTCTAGAGAATAGGTTATTTCTCCTCCAGTTGCAAGTAAAAAGTCCCAGGGAAAACCTTTGATTGGGTTGGCTTAGTTACATGACTCTCACTGGTCCTTCTCAGAGACCAGAGGAGCGTATCCCTTTGATTGGACAGATTTAGGTCACCAACAGAATTCTATGGTTAACAGTTACATCAGAACCACAGTAGTAGGGAGGGTGCAGAGAGAGACATCCGCTACCCTAATGCACATAGGATATTTATCAATGCTTTGTTTTGGAAAAAAGATGTTAGAAATAAACTAACCCAGTGTTACTCATACCTGGATGAGCTTGTTCAAATTCAGATTGCTGGTCATCGTCCTACGTTTCAAACCCACCTCTGGGGACTGGCACCCAGACAACTGTATCTTTACTCAGCTTTCCAGTGATCAGTGAGGTATAGGAGCTATTGGTCTATCCCAATCCTGCCATTTTACCAAAGGAGAAACTGAGGTACAGAGAAGAAAGCGATTCACCCAGAGTCACACATGTAGGGAGTGGCAGAAGAGGAACAAGACTTGAGTTCTTCTGCTTTGCAGACCCTGTTTATTCCCCTGACAGCTCTTTACTACCCCAGGCTGTTTTAGTATCTCCCCACCACCAGACAAAGGAGTGTGAGAGGAAGGAGTGTCCCATGAGTCATCCTCTCCCTGATCTTTCTGCAAGTGGATTTGATTCCCAAACACTAACCTTGCCACCACATGAACATACTCTTCCTCTCCGGTAGCATGATCCCCAAACAAACTGTACTCTGGCACACAGCATCCAGGTGGGAGAAGAAAGAGGGTTGGACTGTAGACAACTTGGTGCGATATAATGGGCTGCAGAGAAAGTTCCTTCAAGTAGGGACAACTGAGCACCAAAGCCCTGATGCTAAGAACAGACGGAAAGTGCAAAGAGGAAGTATCAGTGGCCTGGAACAGGAAGGAGTGTTAAGAGGAGATTGGAACTTAATAAGGCTGCGGAATGGTTGTGAAAAGATTTAATGCCACATTACTGGATAAGGAATCTGACAAGAAAATAAAAAAAAAAAAAAAAAGGATTTGTGACCTTCTGAGCTTAAGTTCATCCCCATATAAACCCAGCAAAGTTTCTTTTAAATTGAAGTTGTTTAATAGTTGTACCTACATAGGTTGAATGATTTGCCAAATAAAAATACAAATCGTTTTTCTGCTTTGGACAGTTCTATGTAACAATGAATTTCCATCATTAGAATTTCAAAAATGTGTGAAAGAGTATTGTAGAGCCAACCCCAAAATATTTTCTTCATAATATTGGTTCTGCGATACCTACTTCCTCAAAAGTCTTCAGTGTTGGGGGTGGGGGGTGTCTGAAAATTCTACTATCTCTAGTCTCCCTCATAAAAAATCTCAACCATCATTAGCATATTAAAGGATCTGAGAAGTCCTATGGGAAAGATAGTCACTGAAGTTTGTTGAATTTAGTGTCAATCTTCTCTTGATTAATCTTATACATATATCTTGCTGTGACAAGTCCCTTATCCCTCCCTGGGTGAGGGGTGGGCTTGCATATTTCTGATTTATTCCAATTAGGTAAGCCAAACAGGAACTAAAGGACATGGGTGCAGCTATAGTACTGCCTCTCTATTTTACACAGAACATCACTTAATTCCTTCCCTATTTTCCCAAAGCATAGGCATACATAGTTTCATGTACAGATGTACATTTGATCATTTGGAGGCAAACACTAAAATGTAGGACAGCACTGCACAAGAGAAGGAGAGGGAACACTTTCTGATCAGTTTTACAAAGAGAAGATTACTTCTCTCATTTATTTGGCTTCCAGGATCTGGGATTTACCAGCATCATTTTTCTAAATGGATCTCACCTCTTTTCTTTGCTAACATCCCCATTGTAGAATCCTAACATGCCCCGTGGTGTGACCTGTATTAATTCCCCCTCGTCTAATGAGATCCTTGGTAATTTCCTTTGGTAAGCTACCCCCTTTACAATCCCCAAGATGTGTGAGTCTGGTGTGTTTGACCCCTCTTTGCCTTCCAGGGATGGGTGCAAGACCTAGCTAGCTGTGACCCGTCAACATTATTTCCTCTGGCCACAACGATGGGTTCTGAGATGAGCACATGACCCAGGCTGGTCCAGTGAGATTCACTCTGGAATTCTATTAGCAGTATCAGTAAAGATTCATTCTCTTTCCTTTTGGACTGCTTGGCTAGAGGGACATGCACTTAAAGCAACCACCACAAACAGCCCACCTGAGAATGAAGGCAACAGGGAGCAAAACAGGGCTGAAAGACGGAAAAACTGAGGGCAGATGATTTCATTTCAGCCTGCATGTTCAGCCATTGCTGGAGTTATTTTCACCTAAACTTTTTATTTATATGAGCGGATATGCTTCTTATTCTCTCAAGCTGGGCTTTAGTCATTAAAAAAAAAAAAAAAACTTCTACTAAAGTACGTGTACAGTTTAAGAGGTCAGAATTATCTAGCAAACATTTACTATGCAACTATTATGCACCAAACCTTGAGCTGTAAATGGGGACAGGGTGAACAAATACAATTAAAACATGTCCTTGCCCTTAAGTTGTTCATTGCCCAGTGAGAGAGAGAGAGAGAGAAACACAAAAGCGGATAATCCAACACAATCTGATGCATGTTCTAATTGAGTTATATACAAGGTATCAAGAAAGCAAAAGAAAAAAAAGATATCAAAAGGACATATGAAAACTTTTGGAGATACTGGATATGACTGTTCCCTTGGTTGCAGTGACAGTTTCATGTACGCATGTGTCCAAATTAATCAAATTGTATGTTAAACATACAGTTTTCGGTATATCGATATATATTGGTGTATATATATATCTTTCCTGGGTGAAAATGGCTGGGTCCTCTCATCCCTCTGATGTTTACCCCACTGGCTGGAGCTGCCCCTCAAAAAGCATGAGCTTGGCTCAGAAGCTAAACAGGCTGTCAGCAGCGAGTTCTTCCTTCCAGGGAGATCTGAGCAATGTGTCTCTATTATCTGCCACGACTCCCAACTGAAAAGAGGTATTCTTCTTTTTTCTATTTTTTTCTGGCTATATAAATAATCCATGTCCATTATAAAAATTTGAACATAGAAAATTAAATAAAAAAGGCAAAAGTCACCTAGAACTGCTAGTATTTTGAAAAACATCCTCTTGTATATTTTTTGACACATGTCCATAATATACATTTTATGAAAATGGTATCACATTATAATGCAGTCTTTATAGCTGACTTTTAAAAATACTTGTTTTTTACTTACTCTTTAAAAAAAAAATTCTTTTTCTTCTTTTTTTTTTTAGAGAGACAGACTTTCACTGGTCAGCTTCAGTAGTGTGCTGTGGCATCACAGCTCACAGCAACCTCCAGCTCTTGGGCTTAGGTGATTCTCTGGCCTCAGACTGCCAAGTAGCTGGGACTACAAGTACCTGCCACAACACCCAGCTATTTTTTTGTTGCAGTTTGGCTTGGGCCGGGTTGGAACCCACCACGCTGGGTATATGGGGCCGGCGCCCTACTCACTGAGCCACAGACGTCACCTCCCAAAAAAATTCTTAACACCTTCCCCCATTCCTCCCTATTCTTCCCCCAGATAACTGATGTCACTAATCTAGTGCATGACCATCTTATATTCTGTGAGCATATGAGAGTTTTAAAAGTGCTCTCACATATCAGAATTTTTTTTTGCAGTTTTTTGGCTGGGGCTGGGTTTGAACCCACCACCTCTGGCATATGGGGCTGGCGCCCTACTCCTCTGAGCTACAGGCACTGCCCACATATCAAAAATTTTTATCACTCTCACAACAAGCACATTGTCAGATGGCAAATGCAAGGTCTATTTCCCTGTTTCTACAGGAGACAACTACACTCTAGAGAAATTAGGTGATTATTGAAGAAAGTCACTCAACTTGTAGGTGACAGAGCCAAGATTCAAAGTCCTAGACTTCTCACCCATAACCACTCCATTCAAATGCTGTATCTATCCCTGACACCCAGCAGGTCTCCCTTTTACTTGAGTAGATAGAAGTACTTGACTCTTCTTTGCAGCTGATAGTGACAAGTTCAGGTAGTGACCTTCCCATGCCAGAAAGCAGTCAAACTAAGCTCTAATGGTCATTTTTCAGAGTCAGAGTTGAGTAGATTATTGTGCTGTTAAAAAAAAAAAAAAAAGGTGTGTGTGTGTGATTTTACCGAAGTGCCATAGGAGGTAGTGCAGTGTTGCTAAAAAGTCAGCATCTAGGGACAAACGAGAAATTCAGCTGTCAGTTCCCATGTTTACACCACAACCTCACCCTCCAAACAGCCATGTTCAGATGGTAGGTGGGTTTGTTGTTGCTTCAAAATTTCTATTTTGTACTTCACCTCTATGAAACTGCAAAACACTGAGTCTATTAAAATAGCACTGAGACAAAAGATAATACAATGGTAATAGCCCGTATCTATAATCCACATGAGCTTCTTTGGCCAAGGAGTAGTAGAAAATGCGCTTAAAATTTAAGGAAGTTCTTTGACTGGGTTCCTTGATAGAAATGCCTCTGTGCCAGTTCAGCAGTAGTTATCAAAGATGTCCAGCACATCTAGCTAGATGATGTATTTTCAAGCTCTCAAGCATTAATATGCAATGGTAAAGAGTATGGGCTCTAATATCACCCATGCCCTTGTTCAAACATTGCACCACACACATCCTGGCTTTGTGATCTTGGGCAAGTTATTCAATTTCTCCGACCTTCTGCTTGCTCCATTTTGAAATATTAATAGATAACGCCAGCCTTGTAGGTGAGAATTAAATGGGATAATTTATATAAAGTACTCAGGTCTGGGCCTGGCACATAGTAAATGCTTAACAATTTTTTTAAATTATTATTAGTAGTAATTACAATAACTAATACTATTATACCATTATTCTGTTAGCAGATTATAAACTCAAGCACAGCAAAGACTTCCGGGGCCAGAGAGTTCCCCTAACTCAGGATATCAGCTTCTCTCAATGAAGCTTACTGGAGTCATGGATCCAAATCCTGCATACACTAGGTAACTTCATTTTGCGTTAGCAAATATATGCCCTACTAGCCTAAGACAGCGAGTGTTGTAGCTGGTATTTCACAAAGTGTAAAAATAACATACCTATAGATATTAATATTTATTACCAGGGAAAAAGGGAATTAGTAATCAAATAAGTTTGGAAAATACTTGGTTAAACATAAACAAAGTGACATTGATTTCCTTCCTGCAGGACTTGTCAGAGCCTTTTATACTCCAGTAGAATTGTGCCTCTCAAAGAGGCTGATATAATATTGTATTAATCATGACATTTTCAGTCACAAATGGCAGATGTCCAACTTAATTTAGCTTAATCAAAGAAGAGAATTTGTTGGTTCGGGTAACTCTAAGTCCTAGGATTTTATATACTTTATGTTAACTGGATCCAGGGGTTCTAATTACATCATCTGATTTCCCTCTTCTTCCCTTCCTCTCTACTTTTCTATTGGAACGTCTTTTCTCTGTCTAGCTTCATTATTAGGCTTTTGCATTTGACGTCAATATTGTTCCACAGATGTCTTTGTCTTACAGTCAGTGACACAAAGAAAGAAAACATTTTCCCCCAATTTACCTATCTTGGCTCATGTAGTCATTTCTGATTCATGTTTGTGACCAGGGCTATGGAATGATCTGTTTAGTCAGGTGAAAATATATTAATCAGGGAAAAGGAGAAAAGGCATTTCACCAAATGAGGAACTGAAGGCAAAAATCACATATGCCCTCCAAATATTTAACATTTCATCTTACTTGCCCAGTAAGAAATGCTGATTTTGTGCAAACCCCATCCCAACATAGGAAAAGAAAATCATTTTGATTTTCATTTTTTAGTGTCTTATGTGCTTTTATTGTTCATGGAATTTGGATACAATGACAAGTGAGACATAGTTACCATCTCCCTTCAGTTCACAGTCTAACAGGCAAAGCTCACAGACAGTGAGCGGCTAAGTACAATGCAATATTCTGGGTGTTACAGCAGAGATATAAATGAACCGCCACGGGAACAGAGGAGAGACGGGATCAATCTGCCTTGGTGACGACAGGAACGTTTCATAGAGGAGGAGACATTTGTGTGGAGTTTGGGACAAGGCTAGCTTTGAGAAGGGCAGGTTATTCTGGCATGTAGAATTATCTAAGAAAGCCGTTGCAGTTTGCGAGCTCATGGCTTAATTTGGAAGTGAGGGATAGTCGTGTGATTTTGAGGCAGCCTGTATGGGCAGCCAGGAAGTGGAGCTGAAGAACCCTGCAGCTAGTGCTGACTCTTGACTCGCAGATCATCTCTTCTCCAACATCCATCCTGAGGCCTTCATTTAAACCCTAAGGGAGCTATTGTTTTATATTTACCAAGTAACCTTCCTCATCCCTCTTTCTCTGTAGGGAGACTCTCTTTCCAGGTCTGGGGTAGGGGGGTTAACCACATGAGGTGGGCATGTGACCAAATCCAGCTTGCTTTCTTTGGGCAGACTTTTGAAGAACGTTAATTTTTGTCCCTACTGTGGGTAAGGCTGAAAATATGGATCTGGGGCTGCCCTGGTATCTTTTCACGCTACATGCTTTTGTAGCTTAAATTGGGTTTCTGCTCATTGCCTTCCAAAATGGTCACTTTCTCCAACATTCACCTGAATGCTGCAAAACTTTCCTTCAAGTTCTGGGAAAGGGTAGGAAGACTCTATTGTATGGATGTAAGTGGTGCAGCCAGTATGCACAGTCCTCAGGGCCGTGAAACCTTCTAGCATCAGATGCCAAGGTCTTTCAACCCAATTCTGCTTCTTTGAGTCAAGCTTCATCCCTTCCTCTTCTCTCCAGACCCATCTAACTTGCATCCCTGCTTCCCTTTTTGCCTCTGTCTTCAATACACTCCTTGCTCTGCCATAGAGGACACTTTGGGAACCCAAATACAATCATGTCATTTGTTGCTATAACCAAAGGGTATCACCTACAAGAAATGGTCCTGGTTATTCAAGTTAGCCTACAGGATGCTCCAAAGCACGAATTCTGACCACCATGTTTTAGCCTCATCTCTTGCCACCTCTTAACTCACAATTCGCCCACTGGCGACATTGGCTAGCTTCTACTTATCAGCACATACCATTTGTCCTAGTTAATTTGTGCTGCTGTATCGAAATACCTGAGACTGGGTAATGTATAAAAAACAGAAATTCATTTTCTCATGGTTTTAGAGGCTGGGAATTCCAAGATCAAGGCACTGGCATCAGGTGAGGGACTTCTTGCTGCATCCTGACACAGCAGAAGACTAAGAGAGAGTGAAGTTCCTCTCAAGCCCTTTCATAAGGACACCTTATCCCATTCAATAGGTAAAAGCCCTCCTAAGCCAACCAATTCTTAAAGACTGCTCCATCAATACGATGATATCAGCCATTAAGTTTCAACATGAGTTTTTGAGGGAACACATTCAAACCATTGCACCATTTTGAGAACCTCTTCTTCTCTTGAAAAAAATCCCATTCATCCATTTAAACTCAGCTAAGGTATCTTCTTTATTTTTATGTTGGTTATCCCAGAAGGACTCATGCATAGCTCTACTCTCTGCTTTATGATTGCATGCTTGGATGTCTATCACCCCCACCTCTCTTCTTCTTTCTCCCACACCTTACATCTAATTCATGTTCAAATCTTGGCAACTCTACCTTTAAATATATAGTTCCAAATCTAACCACCTATTAACATAACCCCATCCTGTTTTAGTCTAAGGCACTACCATTTCTCACTTACATTATTGCATTAGCCTCATGAACGTTCTCCCTTGATTCTGCCTTGGCTACCCCGCAACCCAAAATATCACCCATAATCAACTTATTTTATTTTTAAATCAAAGTTGACAAATGAAAAGTAGGCAGCAAAAGTCTTCAGATGAATTTAACTAGAAATAATTTGTAATACAAGGCCTATATTTTTATTAAGTAGTTTCCACAGATATTTCAAAGAACAAAATGTCTACACCATTTAATAGTTATAAATTTAACCAGTAGTCAGAAAGATTTTGTATATTAAGCTACATAACTTATTTTAATAAATATCATATATATATGTATATATATAATTCAATTCTCATTGGTCCTCTAATCCAACCCTTAAATTTGGCTTCTCATTTACTTGGTAAAGATTTAAATTCTATAATGGCCTTCAAGGCCCTATGTGATCTGGGCTTCTGTTCCCTCCTGACATCCTTTCTACTAGTCTCCTCCCACTCATGCCAAGTGAGTCCAGTGGCTTCCTGGCAGCTCCTCAAGCTCTCCAGGCATCCCCCTGCTTCCCAGAGCATATATTTACTATTTCCTTTGCCTGGATTATTCTTGCACAAGTCTCAGTTCCTCACCTTCTCCTCCAGATTTTTCCTCAGATGTCATGATGTCACTTTCTCAGCCAGACCTTTTCAAGATACCCTATTTAAAGTTTCAGCTCCTTCTTCAACACTTTCTATTCTCTTTTCTTATTTTCTGATTTCTGGGGCATTACATCACATATCATGCTTGCTAATTTGTTTTATTATTATATGTTTCACAAGTCCTCTATTTTCATAAGGTTAACTCCCTGATAGCAAGAATTTTGAGTGTTTTGTTCACTGATATATTTCCAGTGCCTAAAATAGTGCCTGCCACATAGTAGGTGTCTATTAAATATATACATTAACAAATGAATAAAAAAATTATTTGAATACTGACTGCCTAGTATGTAGCAGCCATTGATATAATTTATTGAGTAAGTTAATCAATAATGAAGTCTTGTGATATGTCTAAATGATTTTTGTTTCTGGTGTTATGTTTCTCAATTGCTTTCTTAAGTTCCCAGGTCTCCAGTTTCCTAATCAATTGCTCATGGGGACTTTTGCCAGTATCTGATGTGATTCTGTAGAAGTCTTCTCCAGTAGTAAGAACAAAAAGCCAATCAATGAATAGTTGACAATGAGGGATCATGTCCTAATTGACAACGCCCAGTTCCTTTCAAGGGAATCTGTCATTCTTATTGAGACTAAGCCAGGCAATGCCACAGTTCCATATCCTGAATTTCTGAAATAGTAGGCGGGACATTCATCTGCATGCAAAACTAACTAAACTCTTTGGGTTCTAGGATCCTGTGCAAAAGGGCCGTGTGAGGTAAAATTGACACTGTAATTATCACCTCAAAATATATGAGGAGTATATTTGAAAACAAATAGATTTCCATACAAATAGAAATATGCACAAAATATATCTCCATTCAACCTTTATGAGACCCATGGAGACCTTGGCATTAAAGAGGACAAGTAGCATGAACAGAGAACTTCAAAGTTTGTAATAAACTTTCATGTGCATGATTTCATTTAGGCTTTATAACTACCCTAGGAAGAGAGAAGTATTATTATTTCTATTGTGGTAAGCTGTATTATTATTCCCAATTATTTGCTGCCCTCTCTTGAACAGGGTGGCCTATACGATGCTGCTTACTGCCATGTAATTTGCACTGCTTCTCTTTAGAAGTATAACATCCCTGCTTCAGGGACAACGGAATGTGAGTATTCATGATTGTGGAGGACATCTGAACAAAAGCTTAGGAGACATTGCACAACTCTGCCATCACTTATTATCTTCTCCCCTAAGCTCAAAACCAAAATAACAAGTGAAAGCTTCTTTAATAGGGACCCCAGAGTGAAGAAACTACTTGGGGAAGAGCCACAGAACCATAGCTAAGAACTGTCCCACAGACAAAATATAATATGCATGAGAAATAAATTTTTGTTGCTATAAGCCACCAAAATTGGGGGTAAGGGGTCTATTTGTTACCACAGTACAAACAGCTTATGCCAACTCACAACTGTTTTAGAGATGAGGAATATAAGGCCTCATATGACTTATGATGAGTGGCTCTTCCAAAGGTATTCAGCTAATATGTGGCAGAGCCAGGATTCCAACTCAAGATGCCTTAGCCCTAAACCTATAGTCATTCTACCAGATCACCCTGGTCAAAGAAAATGTCTTTTTCTGCACATTTTCTGTACTGATGTGGAAAGCTAAGTAGTATTAGACTCCAAGTTGTTGTGTAATTCACCAACGAGAGCCCTTTTCCTCTCCGAGTCCCTGTCAAGTCAGAAGAGGGCTCTGAATTTCACAGTTATTTGGGAAAACAGAGTTGGCTCAATATAGCTGTTTTCACAAAGTGGTCTCTGGAAATCATCCCAGCCTAGGGTAAAATACAAAATTCAATCACAGTGGGAAGTTGGCCAACACCTCCAAGCCCCATTGACTGCTCCTCTTGTTTCCTTTTAAGACTCACTTGTTTTTCAGAAGCCCTTGGATGGGCCTGGAAATGCTCTGGAGGACAGGATCGGAATATTGGCTTTATTTGGTCCTTTTATTCTTCTAGACCTTCACTAATGTTCTTCTTAGGACAGAGACAGCCAGGGACACTTGGGGTCCCAGGCAGGCTTACTACCAGGCTGATATTCCTGAATATGTACATTTTACACACATATAACTTCTTTATTTAGAGCACAGTTTAGAGTATAAATATTTAATTGCCAGAAGCTAAAATCTGGGCCATAGGTATCAAGCATACAAGGAAATGATCCCTGTCGCCCAGGCAACCCAACTGTCCAGTAATGTTTCTAAGAATTCTGCAAAACAAATGTCCTTGGGCACTACTGGTACAGAGTAAGGTTGGTTCTGGCTGGAGACTGCTCTTAAGGAGAGAAAAGCAGAAGTTAGTTTGGATGCCCCACTGCCTTCCTGTTAGATCCAGCACGATATGCAAAAAGGCACAAGGGATTCATCTAAGTGTGGGCATGGATATTAGTCCAGAAGCTATGTAGGGATATGCAAATTACATGTTATCTGTTTAACAAACATTTGTCTAGCATTTACTATGTGCCAGAAAAGTGCCACTTTTCTAAGCACTTTGTAAATATTGACTTATTTAATGCTGATGACAGCCCTCCAAAATAGAGTCGGTTATTCTCCCTATTATATAGATGAAAAAACAGAAGCACAGAGAGGTTAAGTAACTTGTCCAAGTCTGAGAGCTAGAAATGGAGAGGGTAGGATGAGAGCCCAGCAGGCTGCGCCCAGGGGCCACACTCAACCTCTGTGCTATAATGCTGCTACAGTCTCATGGAGATTCAGGTTTTGGCATAGTGGTGACGCTGATGAAATCTCTCTGGCAATAACCTTTTTCTTCTTTCAATTGTTGACTTCACCCAAGATGAGAGAGTGAAGGCCCACTCCTCTAATGCAGATATAAAACACAAGACCATTTTCCTATATTTCACATTCTATGCCGAAACTTCTTGAATGTAAACTCCCAGGATGCAGCAACAGGGCCACTGTTTACACCCCCTACATCCGCAGCACCTAATGCAGTGTCGGAATTAAAAAAATGCCCAGTAAATATTTGTTAGAAGGCAGAAAGGAAATATGAAAAAAAAAGGAAGGAAGGAATGATGGGAGGAAGAGAGGGAAAGGGCAGGACAAACTATCTAGTTTTCAGCTATCCATCTTCTAATCCCCAGTCCGAGGTTAGATGAGAGCAGAAGTGTTGCTTTCCCTTAAGGATGTTCAGTGATATTCTTTTTTTTTTTTAATTTATTTTAACAGCTTTATTAAGGTATAATTCATCCATAATAAAATTCACCCATTTTTTATGTTCAGTTTAATTCAACAGTTTTTACTATCATCATAGAGTTGTACAATAATCACTGCAATCTGATTTTAAACCACTGTCGCCATCTCAAGAAAGAAACCCATACACTTTAGCACATGGTCATTCCGGATTCTCCCCTTGCCCCACATTTTCCCAGCCACTTGCCTACTGTCTCCTGTTATGGATTTTCCTATTTTTGACATTTAATATAAATGAAATCATAGAATATGTGACCCATCATTTGCTCAGTATAAGCTTTTCAAAGTACTTCCATGATGTGGTATGGCTCAGTCCTTCAGTCTTTGGCCAAATAATAGCCATTATTTTTTTCTTCATTGATTAGTGGGTATTTGGGTTTTTCCACATTTGTCATTATATTGTGGAGATGTATGTTTTATTCCCCTCGGAGATGATATGGTGACTCCATGAATGTTTGACTTTTCAGGAACTGCTGAACTATTTTTGACAGTGGCTGCATCATTTTACATTTTCACAAGCAACATTTGAAGGTTCCAATTTCTCCACATTCCTAACAACATTTACTAGAGTCCATCTTTTGGACTATAGTCCTTCTCTTGGTTTGGAGTGGTGTCGCATTGTGGTTTTGACTTAATTTTCCTAATGGTTAAGAATACCAAGCATATTTATATGTGCTATTTGACCATTTGTGTATCTTCCTTAGAAAAATACCTCTGCTCAGTCTTCAGTTGTTTTGTTTTGTGATAATTTAGTTGTGTTTCTTTATTTATTCTGAGTGCAATTCCCTCTCAGACACATGATTTGCAAATATTTTCTCTCACTACTCTTATTCTGTGGACTGTGGTTGTGCTTCCTTGATAGTAGTCTTTCTTTGAAGTATAAAACTTTTTTTTTTTTTATTGTTGGGGATTCATTGAGGGTACAATAAACCAGGTTACACTGATTGCAATTGTTAGGTAAAGTCCCTCTTGCAATCATGTCTTGCCCCCATAAAGTGTGACACACACCAAGGCGCCACCCCCCCTCCCTCCGTCTCTCTTTCTGCTTTTCCTCCCCCCACATAACCTTAATTGTCATTAATTGTCCTCATATCAAAATTGAGTACATAGGATTCATGCTTCTCCATTCTTGTGATGCTTCACTAAGAATAATGTCTTCCACTTCCAAGGGATGTTCAGTGATATTCTTAAAAGGTTACCTGAGAGATGTTCTCAGAAGAAATAATAGTTTTCGAAGTGGATATTGGGTTTTCCCCCTCTGGCTTTTTCTTCTGCAATATTTTGCTCCTGGCTTTCCAGATCCCTTGCTTACTGCTGAACATCAGTGCGTGCACACACACACAATCCTACACAACACTGTTCAACCAACTATATCAGCCTGCAGTCCCCAACCCCCGGGGCCATGGACTAGTCCCAGTTCATAGCCTGTTAGAAAGCAGGCTGCACAACAGGAGGTGAGTGGTGGGTGAGTGAGCAAAGCTTCTCCTGTATTTACAGCTACTCCCCATCACTTGCATCACTGCCTGAGCTCTGATTCCTGTGAGATCAGCCACAGCATTAGATTCTCAAAGGAGGGCGAACCCTGCTGTAAGATGCACATGTGAAGGATCCAGGTTGTGTGCTCTTTATGAGAATCTAATGCCTAATGATCTGAGGGGGAGCTAAAGTAGTGATGCCATCTAGGTGCAGGAAAACAAGCTCAGGGAGCCCATTAATTCTGCATTATGGTGAACTGTATCATTATTTCATTACATATCACAATGAAATAGAATAGAAATAAAGTGCACAATTAATATAATGTGCTTGAAACACCCAAAACCACCTCCCCATTCCTTAGTCCATGGAAAAACTGTCTTCCATAAAACTGGTCCCAGTGCCAAAAAGTTTGGAGACCACTGATCTAAGTCATGGGAACTTACCTTCTACTATTCTAACTTGTCTTACAAAAACAGAGAAAAGCTCCCAAAGGGCTGGGGTATTACTTTGACTTCTCTTTTGCTCCTAGCAGCAGTGATGCCCACAGCTTCAATCTCTTCTCTAGACACGAGAAGTCCAGTTATTAAAAGCACCTAACTACAGGTGAAATGTCACAGAATTTGAGAATTTAACATCCCAAATGGACCTATCAGACCATCTTGCCTAGTGAGTCTTACTCTGGAAGAGCTAGCTTTGGGGGATCCATGTCCCTCCAAGGTCTCACCTTCCTCATTATACTACAAGTTCTTCCTATCCTCGTGTCTTTTCCCTTTCTTTCCTCAGTCAGTGCAACATCTTCAAACAAGGTAGTGTAGCATTAGTTCGAGTACTAAAATTGGAGTAGGAGAAACTAGCTTCCTTCCTGGCTCAGCCAGAACTGGCTGCGTGTCTTAATCTCCTGTCTTTCCCTCTTTAAACCTCAGTTTTTCCATAAAGTGGCAATAAGAATAGAAGCTATATCATGGGATGTTCTGAGGAATCAATGATATAATGCATCTAAGTCACTTAGCACAGAGTCTGTCACATAGTACATACTAAATAAATATTTATGATTGTCCTAATTCTTCATGCTTTGTACACATTCCACACCCTGTCCTCCAGCAAATAGCTGCATAATGTTTGTGATTTCACATGATTTCCCTTGTTTCCAGAGTCAGGAATTGCCTTCTCTTGTTCACCTTCATTTGGAAAGCAATTTAACTCCCTGATATTAAAAATTAAAATAGAAACAGCTCGGAGCCTGATTTAATGGATAATTAAAAATTAAATTAACAGTTAGTAAGTGATGAGATTATTTTGTTATTGTAACCACATTAGCTTCATGTTTTGAGGAGTATGCAGAGAGGAGAATAGACCCCTTAAAATTGAAAAAAAAATAATATAGGCAAAAAACCCCAGCATTTAAAATCATATATCATAGACTTGAAAGATTCATTCATTGAAGCCACTCACTACAAAACCCAGTTGTCTGATGCTCATGCAAAAATGTTTAGATGCAAAAATAATGAGAATTGATGATTTGGTAGAAAGAAAAAGGATACTAAACAGACTATTTGATTGCAAGATATAGAACAAACATCTGGGTAAAGCAGTCTTGGCATCTTACCCTGTGCTGGTTGGCAGCCTCTGGAATAACTGAGGATTTTCCTACTCATCTTCAAACACATGGATCTTCTAGAAGTGCTAATTGCAGGTGTCAGGTTGGTTCAAGGCTCTCTACTGAGATTCTTACACTGAGCTCTGCTAGGAGGGAAGGTACAAAGCAGCCCAGCTGAGGCGTTTCAGCACCCTGGAGAGTGCTTAGCTGACTTTGGGACCTGTAAGAACTGCAACTCCAAAATATCATGTAGAAGTGTCCCCTTTTCTCCACATCCACGCCAACATCAACACGTCTGCACTGCTGGTGGGAATGCAAATTAATACATTCCTTTTGGAAAGATATATGGAGAACACTTAGAGATCTAAAAATAGACCTGCCATTTAATCCTATAATTCCCCTATTGGGCATATACCCAGAAGACCAAAAATCACATCATAACAAAGATATTTGTACCAGAATGTTTATTGCAGCCCAATTCATAATTGCTAAGTCATGGAAAAAGCCCAAGTGCCCATCGATCCACGAATGGATTAATAAATTGTGGTGTATGTACACCATGGAATATTATGCAGCCTTAAAGAAAGATGAAGACTTTACCTCTTTCATGTTTACATGGATGGAGCTGGAACATATTCTTCTTAGTAAAGTATCTCAAGAATGGAAGAAGAAGTATCCAATGTACTCAGCCCTACTATGAAACTAATTTATGGCTTTCACATGAAAGCTATAACCCAGTTACAACCTAAGAATAGGGAGAAGGGGGAAAGGGAGGGGAGAGAGGGGGGAGGTGGGCAGAGGGAGGGTGATGGGTGGGATTACACCTGCGGTGCATCTTACAAGGGCATATGTGAAATTTAGCAAATGTGGAATGTAAATGTCTTAGCACAATAACTAAGAAAATGCCAGGAAGGCTATGTTAACCAGTGTGATGAAAATGTGTCAAACGGCCTATGAAACTAGTGTATGGTGCCTCATGACCACATTAATGTACACAGCTATGATTTAATAAAAAGGAAGAAAGAAAGAAAGAAAGAAAGAAAGAAAGAAAGAGAAAGAAAGAAAATATCATGTTACCTTTTCTTTTCCGGCCCCCTCTGTTTTGTGCCTCTTTCCTCCTCTTCCTCCTGGGGCCTATGCTTTTAAAGCTCTTGTCACTTTATTATCATTGTAGTTTTATGTATCTGTCCTTCCTGCTCATCTCTAAGGCCTATGAATTCAGAAATTGCTTCTGCCTTGTTTATACACAGCATAGTGCCTGGTATACAGTAGCTGACTAACATTTGTTCTCTTGCATTAATTTAATTAATTTAATGCAAGTGAGCTAAACTTGTGTTCAATATAAGATGTTAAGGACCCAAGATGCTTCTTTTTCTACAGGCATTTGCCTTTTGAATATGGAAGTTGAAGATGACAATACTGAATCCAAAGAGATGACTCAAATGTAGTATCATTCCAGGCATCAAGAAGTGGCCAGAGGCAAAAGGGATAGTGTTGGGAGGGGAGGACTCTAAGAACTCATCAAATCACAGGTTGTAGATGTCTATCTGCCCTGATTACATGCTGGTCTGGCTTCAGTGAACAGAAACTGTCTTAGGAGCAAAGAACACCACTCAATTCTTACAATGTGTGCAGTGTCTGACAAAATGTGATCTGATTCTGATAAGATGTGATCTGAATGGGGCAATCTTATGCCCACAGGGTCATTCTCTCCTCTGTTGTTTGAAGTCCCTGCTGTTCTAGTATCTGCTTTGGAGCAGAGCATGTTTCTTGGCTTTTGGTAGCCTAGCATCCATTACCTCTAGCTTTCATGACAGTTTTAAAATTTCCTTTGGGAAAAAAGTTCTTTTGGAAAAAAAAATCTCTCTTCAATGGATATAGTCTTAATAATACCAAAAGTCTAGACAATTTACCTCTCTTGCCCTAGAGTATGTGATGCAAGTGTGACAGATCAGCCCTTTCCTGCTGTGACTGTCATGGATCTTGAGTGGAGCATCATAGTGAGGAAAAAGTGGTTATACTACTTCTCCCAGAGTGACACCCTTTCAGTAATGTTGTCCACTTCACACTCCCAATATCACGGCATTCCTTTCCTCTTCTGAGCTGGCTTCTCCAGCCTTCTTATTGATTCTGTGATCCAATATCCTTATGATGAATTCATTTTCTGCTTAAATTAGCCTAAATCTGTTTCTTGATTAGCTTACAAGATCTCTCATTGATGCTGTTGAGTTAGAGAGCAAGAGGTAAGGCAAAAGGTGAGGCGTCACCTGGGCTTCCAAACTCTCTCCCCACAACAGGTAATGTATCACATTTATTAGTTTGTATCTCCCAAGGAAAATAACCCAGATGAATTTAATGCGTAGGGAGAAAAACGAGGAGGAGAAAATTTGGTGTAGAATCATAAGGATGGCAAACTCTAGTGGCAGGAACAAATCAATAGGAGAGGTCTGCCAAAGGAAACCAATTCCTTGCCTATTTTGCTTGGATTCGGCCTCAGGTAAATAAAAAAGGTCCTCTTCAATTTAGCCTTCAGGGGTGTCCAATCTGTGGCCGATGGGCCACATGCTGATTTTGTGAGGACTTTTTTGATTATTTGTGGTGTCAGATATCACAAAAAGTACGCACAGGCTTTCTCTCTCTCTCTCTTTTTTGCTAATTGGCTTTCCTGAGTGTTTGTGTATTTAATGTGTGGACCAAGATAACTCTTCTTCCAATGTGCTGCAGAGAACAAAAAGGTTGGACACCCCTGCAAAGTGGGGTGGGGATTCTACATGACTGATTGGACTCAAAAGGCCTTATTGACACACATCCTCCTTGAACCCAGTTTCTCCATCTCATTTTCCAGAGGGTCCAGGTGCTCAGCTATGAATCTTGGCCTTATCTCTACCAACTGGCCCAACATTCAGGCCGCAAAGAGATTTTGCAAGCCTTGTGTAGGTGCCATGTCCAAAGGTCCGATGGCTTTCCACTGGCCCATAAGTTAGAAAACAAATTGGAGGTTTATAAAACTGGTCTCCTACTGTTAACTGACAACACTCACATGCCACACAGCTCATAAGTTCTTTTTCTGAATACAATATTAGGCAGAGTCTATAAAAGGAAGAAGCAGCAGCAAAGACAGAATCACTGAGGGATGTCAGTCAGTGCTTGTTCCCACATACCCATTTAAGGAAGCTGTCTGCCTCGGATTCCCTGTTGCCTCAGCATCCTCCTCCTATCCTGCCAGCTAATTAATTGTGCATTCTGTGGACTCTGTGACCCAAGTGTGATGGATCCAACATATGGCCAATGACTTATGGCCTGGGTCATCTGGGATGAGAAGATGTATTTGGCCAATCAGATTCCTCCGGGGTATTGAGAATTATAGAGCTGGGAAAGTGAGATAGCAGATGAGCTGAGGGTAAAAAGATACCTTGAGACATGACACACAAAACCATGATTAAACCTACTTGCTATGTGAGCAGCAAAGACGAAGAATACGAGGAAACTAGCCTCTCTAAAATAGAGAGAAAAGAGAATTGAACAAGTAATTAGAGAGAACAAGAGCTAGAACAAGAGAGAGGATGAGAGAAAGAGGGAGAGAGAGAGAATAAAATAGACTCTGGTTTCTAAAACAGCCATAGGTGCTGACAACTTTCCGATTCTAATTACAGTTCACAGTTCCTAATAATAAACCTGTTTTTGAGGTGACTTAAAGGAGTCTATTCCTTGCAACAGAAAGAACTAAACTGAAACAAAGGGAATCCAGCACACAAAGATTGAGGTGAGGAACACGTGAACCAATTGCTATTTTCTCTGACTTTAGCTTTCAAGCCCAATGGGTCTGCCTAAAATAGCCTCTTGTGCCTGGAGCATGTCACACTTCCCAGACTGTGTGCACTATTATGCCATTGAACCTAATGACAGCTCTGTGATAATCGTGTTGGATGCCATTCGTTCAACAAACTTCTGTTCAGCTCCTGCCCATTTAGATACCAACACTCTTCTGAGAACTAATGAGGGAATGAAAAAAATGGTGAAAGGCTCATGGCCTTGCTCTAAAGGAGGATGCCAGCCTGTGGACAAAAATATCTGCATTTTACAAATGAGGAGACTGACCAAGATAGGATATGGGTGTGTTCAAGTTCACCCAGCTAGTTATCAAGGAGATGAGATATTAGCTCAGGTCTCCTGAACCCATTTTTCTAGACTGTGCATTCTATGCCCTAGAAAATTCCATTTTTCGGGCGGCACCTGTGGCTCAAGGAGTAGGGTGCTGGTCCCATATGCTGGAGGTGGTGGGTTCAAACCCAGCCCTGGCCAAAAACCACAAAAAAAAAAAAAAGAAAATTCCATTTTTCTAGATAATTGCAACAGGACTCTGCTTCCTTCTCTCATGGTTATGACCTCATCAAGCAGGCAAACGTTTACTTAAAAAGCCAGATAGCAAATATTTTAGGCTTTGCAGGCCATATGGTCTCTGTCATGACTACTCAACTTTGCTGTCACAGCATAAAAGCTATCTTAGATAATATGTAAACAAATAAGCGTGACTGTGTTCCAATAAACCTTTATTTACCAAAAAAGTGACTGGCTAGATTTGTCCTGTCGGAGGTCATAGTTTGCTAACTCCTACTAAATCCTCAAAAGGACCCTTCCCTTCCTATCACCGCAGGGTCTGAAATACTTTAAGGAAGATAAGATTGTGTAAGTCAAACAACATTTAGATGTTTTATTAACCTGATTACACTTGGCTGATTGGGACACAGGAAAATATCTGCCATCCCCAAGCTGAGTTAGAAGTGGATCATTTCACTTAGATAACACATTTTCTCTAAGAGCCTCTCAATATTGTAGCTGCCTATCACCATAACAACCCACACTGTATAATAAAACATAGAAGCAATCACAAATAAGGGAAGAATTCAAGCATTGACTTCTTCAATATAAGTTTTGACATTTCAAGGTATGCTGCTAACAGACTGGTCATTACTGCCTTCAAACATTCTGAATTTCTTGGATTCTTCAAATGTTGCAAATGCATTTGTGTTTTCCTAAAAGCCAGTAGTCACATATAAAAAATCTTAAATTATTCATTAGTATATATACTTAACAAGAGAAAACTCAGTCTCTATCAGAAGAGCCAAGAAAGTAGAATCAGAGATGGTAGATGTACTAACAATTTAACTGAGAAAAGCTAATAATGGATATTATGTAAACCTGGGTAATCCAGCTTCCTTCACATTCCTAATGGGGCAGATAAAGAGGAAGCCGGAATGTATTACACATTTGTCTGCTCTTGGGAAGGACACATTCCAATTCTATTTGGGTATTAGGTCTTCCTGTTAATAGTATCATGGCTTTTCTACCATCAGATTCTGCTATGATTAGTGAGATGACGAACCTCCTCCTCCCTCCTGATGGGTCCCAGGAGGGAGTCATGAATTATCAGAACACAGTGTCTTTGCCCACTATGTCATCCCATGGAATTCCCTGCTCCTGAGCTCTGGGAAGGGTTGGCAGGCACAGAATAAGATTGACTCTTTTCCCCAGGGTGCAGCCTCCAGAAACATCCTCTGTCCTGTGGATTCCCCTCCTCAAACAGGAGGGATGTAGCTTAAAACAGCCTAGAAAAGTTCTGTTCATGATGCTCTGACTCTAGAGGAAAACTGTATCTTGGGGTGTTGTTTAGAATTCTCAAACCTATTCCCACCTCCCTGCAATGTCTAATTACTTTCAGACAATTCCTTCCCTCTTTGCTTACCAGGGCTTCCTCAGAGATGCAAAAAAGAGAGGGAGAGGCCAAAGAAATGCATGTGCTTGCACTTGTGGGTCACCTGGGGGCTGCCATTTTAGCCTCCCAGGTAGTGGTGGCTCATGAGTGTTTTATTAAATATCCTCCTTGCAATGGTTCTCAATGAAGGAAAACAGCTAATCGCTCAAGGTTACTACCCTGTTTCCCCGAAAATAAGACAGTGTCTTATTTTAAGGTGTGCTCCCAAAGTGCGCTAGGTCTTATTTTCAGGGGACGTCTTATCTTTCCTGTAAGTAGGTCTTATTTTCGGAGAATGTCTTATTTTCAGGAAAACAGGGTAGGAGCATCTTTTCACCATTAGGTTCATGAGGCTTTCTCTTTTCTTTGGCCATGTCTTGAAGATACCAAACAGCAATGAAGATAGCAATAATTATAGCTGACATTTCATCTTTAGTAAAACTTTTGATGTATCAGAAGTATTTCTTACTGTATGATACAGGGTGCTTAATAGCACAAACGTTTTATGAGTTTAACTCACTGAGTTCAGATCCAAGGTTCTCTACTTACTGTGTAATTTGGAGCTAATAACTTACTCTTTCTTCTTGTATTAGTCATATGTTGCTGGCTTAAAACAATACATTTACAATTGCAGTTTCTGTGGGTCAGGAATAAGAGCATGACCTACCTGAGACTTCTTTCTCAGGCTTAAATCAAAGTGTCATCCAAGAATTCAGTCATCTTACTGGTTTACTGGGAGAGGATCTGCCTCTAAGCTCACTCAAGTTTGGCATCACTCAGTTCCTCAAGCACTGTTGGGTTGTTGGACTGGGGGCTTCAGTTCTTATGTGGCTATTTGAAGCCAACTCCAGGTTCTTTCCACATAGAGCTCTTTGCAGAACAATTTTATTTCATCAAAGCCTGCAAGTCAAGAAGGCAATTGAAAAAGTCTACTAGCAAGACAGATGTCACACCTTTTGTCCCCTAATCATGGAAGTGACATCCCATCATCTTTGCCATATCCTATTGGATAGAAGTGAGTTGCCAGTCCAGTTTACATGCAAGAAGAAGGGATAAGAAAAGGGCATGGATTTTAGGAGATGGGAACAACTGCGTTCCATTCTGGGCCTCAGTATTCTTATCTGCCAAATGGGAACAATGCAGTACCTACGTTATAAGGTTCTTACATATAGTAAATAAGCTAGTATATGCAAAAGCACTCAGATTGGGCCCTGGCATACGTGGTATAGAAAATATTATAAAAGTGTTTGCTATTATAAGAAAACATATAACAATGTGAAGCTCTGAGAATTTAATTCACTTGTCCAAGGCTGTTCATCTAGAGAGACAGAGTGAGGACTGAACCCAAGTTATATTCACTGATTTGTGAGCTTAGTTAGGGTGCAGCATGGGAAGAGAAAGATGCAGTCTCTGCTAGTGTGGGACTTCCGTGTGATGAGAATTACCCAAATAATTGAAAAGGAGGCAGGTACTATAAATAAAAATGCACCATGTGCTAAGTGAGCTTAGTCAAGCCCAGGTAAGAGGGTTTCTAACCTCGTATGACTTGTCAGAAAAGTTTTCCTTAAGGATGGGACAGCCCAGCTGGGACTGAAAGGATAATAGACATTGGTTTGGCAAGAGAAAAAAAAATTTGTTTCAGGAAATGAGAACAGCCTCTGAAAGACCCTAGGGCAGAAAAGACAGAAACTTCATGACATTCTTCTCAAATCTTCCCCCCTAAGTCTCTCATACATATTCCGTATTTCAAACGACAAGTCAAATACCCCCTCATCAATGCAGGGATTTGTGATTTTCCTTTTTTAATATCTGGAAATATTACAGATGTTCGTCCACAGTACTTGTATCCATCTTTGAGGTAACCTACCACACTGTCCTCCTTTTTCCCAGTAAGTTTGCCTCTGAGGTTCTTTTCCTGGCTCCTGAGCTGACCTAGAAACTCTGAAGGATAAAGTCTAAGGATCTCTCACCTCTTCCTCTTGAGGATGTTCACAATTGAATTTGGGGGGAGGGGAAAGCCATGGGAAGGAGATTGTTCCTCCTTTGGATGTGGCAACATTTGAAGATATCACTTATTTTAAAAGATAAGAGATGCTAAAATTCATAATAAAAAAAGAGGCAATGTAGCAAAGTTTTTAACAAAGCATGCACTTTGGAGAATCAGACATGCATATCTGTGCCCTGTTTGATTGTGGGCAGGTGTCTTAACCTTTCAGAGCTTGTTTCCTCTTCTGCAAAATGGGAATCATTCTACCTCCCTTGAAGAGTTGTTGCAAGAATTCAACAAGAAATGATACACAGCACACGCAGTGAAATACTCAGTACACAGTAGGGATGATGAGCTTACAGCACAGGCCAGTGGGGCTATTGTCTTTCATTATTACATTGGAATTTTAGGTGATTTAGCGCAGATTTTTTTTTTCTCATTTTCCTCCTCTACCTGTGAGTGACATGGAGATTTTCTTTGACTGAGTTAAGCATTTGTCTTAGGGGAAAGATGATAGCCAGGTCTTAAAAGATTTGCAAGATGGAATTGAAGCAGCCTCTCCAATGGTGTTTTTGATGGAGCTGAGCAAAACAAAGGTAGTGGCAAGAAGCTAGACTGCCAATCCCCTGTAAGATCTCATGCGGAGAGAGGAGGATGAGCAAACCAAGGGCTTGTAGTAAAATAGACAGAGGTCCTGGGTAAAGCCTATGTGAAACAGTGGATTTCCCTATAAACTAAAATTCCTAAGATCAAGACTTTACCCTTCCATCCTTGCATCTCTAAAGTCTACCACAAAGTGGACACCTTATAAATGAGTACCCAATCATTGATCCATCCAGGCAGCTATTCACCCAGCCCTCCAATTTGTCATGAGCCCTGAAATTTTTCAACTGATTCACTCACACTTAATTCAACAGGTAGCAATTCAACCTTGCCCCTCCCAATACAGAGGAATTTTAGTATTCATGTAATAACACCTGTTGCTAAAAAATGTGGATGTCCTTATCTGTTCTTTAGAGTGGGTTTTCTGTGTGAGGAGGCAGCGATGCCTAGAGGACAAGCAGACACTTCAGTGACAATCACAGCCCTGCCACCTCCTAGCTGTGTGATCTTGGCCAAGTCATTTCACCTCCAAATGTACAGTGAAACAACCACAACAATGAACAAGAGCCTGGCACTTCCTGGTACTGACTGACTAGCACTTATTAGGTACTTCCCAGATACTTAGTCCTGAGTGAACACTTTACACATAGTATTAATGGAACCTACCTCATACAGTTGTTATGCAGACCAGGGAAGTGCTCGACATGTCATGAGTGGCACATAGTAAGTGCTCAATAAATGCTTCTTATTGCTGTTATTCTTCTCCCTTTGGGGCCCCAGGGCTTGCTTGATTTCTACTTCTTGGTCCAGAATCAGCTTGATACCTAAGACAACTTAATGGATAATCCCCCCCACCCCCACCCCCACCCTCACAATAGATGAGTGACCTTTCTAGTAAAGAATAAAAGCTCAGGGCAGCACCTGTGGCTCAAAGGAGTAGGGCACCGGCCCCATATGCTGGAGGTGGTGGGTTCAAGCCCAGCCCTGGCCAAAAACTGCAAAAAAAAAAAAAAAAAAGAATAAAAGCTCAGCTAAAAATCATGGACAGCTGTGCTCCGCATTTGTGGGGAAATGGATAGTCACATTGTTAGCAGGTTTATTACATTAACACTAAATTAACTTGCATATGTTTCTTCTTCAGTCTAATACCAATTGTAATCTCTTTTAGCAGTGTCTGCTGCTCTTTACGGATTCTCATGTTAAAACACTTTAAAGCAAAACCCAATCACTTCCTCAGGAGGAACTTATGCCATTGCCGCTGTTTCCGAAAGCACATTTAAATAGCATTTTTCTCCTGCCACCAGCACATACCAGAAACTTGACTAGAGGCAGAAGACCCTCTCTCTTTACTTTGAAGCCCCCATACATCATGCACCATCCCACCCTGACAATGGGGCTCTGCGTGCACTAAATTGCTCCTAACCCTCCTCATCTCCTATTGCGCATTACCACCTTCGCTACATGGCAGTAGTAATTTGATTTATGACCCAGCCGCCCCACCTGAGGCCTGGGAAGATGGCTCCCCTCCGATCACTTCCATCAGCAGCGTAAGTGGAAGGTAATAAAAACCTGTACGTGGCTCAGACTTTCAATTTCAATTGGAAATTGAAACTGTGCAATATGATTAAAGTTTAATCTGCATCATCAATAAACATGTGTGCTAAAGCAATGAGAGCTGCTCTACCCCCTGGTTGCAGGTGTGGATTGGATGAGAGTGTGTCTGCTCTCTCTCGTTTATGTGATATGCTCCCTGGGGTTAGGGTTGTGCACACTGACACATGTGCGTGGGCATGCCAGGAGTTGGTGTATTTGTACAAAAACATAAAAATGATCATGGGTACATATTTGGGAGTAAATAGATTGCTCATGCTCAGATGAAACCAAATAGAATCAATAACTCTACATAGATTTGCTAAGGGTACATGGGTTTTCCAAAGAGTACTAATATCCATGTATTGATTGATTGATTGATTCATTCATGCATGCATGCATGCATTTATAAAGTATTTATTGAATGTCTACTGTATGTCACACCCTGAACTGGGCTCTGGGATCATTATGGAAAGAGGGGAAGAAATAGATTCCGTTTTTGCTCTTATGGGCTCATAGTAGTGGTTGAGAGGGATGCCAATCAAATAATTAGGCAATTATATGTAAAAGTATTTCTTAATTATATGCCCACCAGAAAGAGGCATAGGATGCTTTTACCAAAGAGGAAGATATGACTTTATCTGTGAAGTTAGGAGGAGCTTCCTGGAGTTGATGATGACTGAGCCAAGGTCTAAAGAGGAAACAAACACAGAGTAACCACCCCAGGAAGCCACCTGTGCAGAGGCCAGGAGGCGAGAGCACATATGGGAGATCTAGGAGAAGGAAGGTGCCTTGGCTGGAACCAAGAAGACAAGAGGCTCAAGATTAGGCTGGAGAAGTCAGCAGAGATCCTGCTCAGACATCACAGGATGCTACGAAGGGTCTAGACTTTTTTTCCAAGTGTGATGGAAAGCTATCTGAGGGTTTTAAACCATGCTGTTATGTGATCACCTTGAAAAGCTGCCAGATAGAGAAGGAAAAGGAGGGTGTGAGAATGGATGGACAGACACCAGTACGGGAGCCCTTTCTGTGTTCCAGGGAAGAGTGGGAGGATTACTTGGACTAGTTGATAGCAGCAGAGGTGAGAAGTAGACAAACTCTTTCCAGGGTGAAAGTCAATGCCTGTCCGTCAAACACATAGTAAGTTGGCTCATCTCATCTGCACTCTCGTGAACCTTATTCAGTATGTCTCCATCATCCCCAATCATCCACTAGATCAAAAACCTGCAGTAAAACCTAAGCTATTAAATATGGACTTTGAAAACTTTGTCTTCACCTCCAAGCTCACCTGTATCTTTACCCATCCTTCCCTATGTCTGTTCCTCCTGAGGGTAAAAGGTAGACTGTGTTTGCTTTGGCCTCCAGAGCTTGCACACTTTGTCCTTCTGCCAGGAGCACTCTTTCCTCATCCCTCTTACTCACCCACTTGTACATGGCTGCCTAGTCTCAGAGTTTGTTTTCTAGGAATGCTTCTCTGATCATCTCTTGCACAACTGGCTTAAATACCATGTGTCCCTTCACCCATGAGGGCTTTTTAGCTTGGTTGTAGCCACCAGGAAGCTGTTAAAACCTTGTATAAAAGACCAGGCATTGTTTTCCATTATATTTGTCAGTGCCCTGTACTGAAGAGCTTAATAAATATGTGCAAGATAATTGAGGAGTTCTTCCTTCTTTCTAATGCCAACTGCTCCTTTGTGCTAATTCTTCCTACCTCAAGCAAGACTTTGTTTCATCAGTTGTCCCTTCTTTCTCACACACATCCAAGCTCACCATCTTGACTATATCCTCCCTCACAACAAGCAGGTCATGTTTCCCATGAAACACAAAATTACCATTCAATCCTCATTTCCCCCAAGAGTAGAAGCTTCCCCCAATCCTCTACTGTTCAACCAAACTTCTAGAAAATATACACTGTAGTTGCTATTTCTACCATCTCTTCCTTTACTTCATCACTCAGCTGGCTTCCATTCATAGTTTTACCAAAATAGCTCCCCGGAGATTTCCCAATACCAAAGTCAATGGCTACTTTTCAGCTTTCCTTTTCCTTGACTTCTAAGTAACATCTGAAGCTATAGAACACCTGCCTCCTTCTACTTGAAATTCTCCAATCCCTTGATTGATGTGGTAATATTTTCTGGCTCTTCACTTCCATCTTTGACTGCAATTTCTCATTTATTACTCTTTAATGAACTTCCTGGGTGTTTTATGCCATTTTACAAATGAACAAAGTAAGGATCTCATCAGGTACATGATTGCAAATATGTTTTATTTTAAAAGTCTTTACCTGTCGAAGATATTCACTGAAGTATTTTTGTGGGAATGTATTGGAATTGCTTTCAAGTATTTCAGATGTAGTCAAGTTTTATTTGTTTAATAAAAAGGTGAGTGTAATTTACAAAATAAAATAAATAAAAGTTACATGACTTGCCACCATGATTCTGTGTTAGAAACCTAGGTATCCTTTGGAGCACTTTGTTGGTCTTTCTACTACAAAGACCAACACACTTCAGGTGATCCAGGGGAGGGTTTAGTTAATCAGGGACATAGGTTCTGACTTATTTATGGAAGGTGAGGAACCATGGAGTCTGTGACACAACAGAGAAAACCTGGAAGGTTGCCAGCTGATCTACAGGGTGTCCCCCAAAGTAGCCATTCATAGGGAAAAAAGTTATAGCAACAGATATCTTGGAACGTATTTGCCGTGAGTGGGAGAGAAGACTTCATGTGTGTGTAGAAAGAGGTGGCTAACATATAGAGAATTTTATATATATGTACATTTTGTAAAATTTTCTAGTGAATATTTTGTAAATAAAGGTACATTTAGCTACAATTTTCCATTTTTCATATGTATGGCAACCTTTGGGACAACGTATAGGTCCTGGGCTTGGCCCTGCCAGGATCCATACATAGGTATATTTATCTATGATGAGGTAAGTCTTCTCTTATATGTAAATGTACTTTAGCAGAAAAATATACATTTCCAAGGGAAATTATCACTATCAAGAAAATAAAAAATGTTTTGTGATTTGTAAAGAGAGGCACTATGGTGCTGTCATGAAGAATACAGCCTCTCAAGTGAGACAGACCTGGATTTGAGCCCCTGCTCCATTACCAGCTAGTTGAACTTGGACAAGTCCCTGGGGACCTTATTTTCAGTTTCCATAATTCCAGAAAGGAAGAGAAATTCCTTACCCTGAAGGATTATGGAAAAGGATTAATATGTGGTGACACTATAACATAGCAGTTGTCTTCAAATTGTAATTGGGGAGTGGTGGACAAACGGGAGGCAGGGGGCACCACAGGTCCTTCAGGAGAACCTTGGATCAGCCTCTTTCCATTTCCTGTGCTTCTCATTCACTCAGGATGATTTGCAGTTGGTGGCAAAGCCAGCCCTGGGACCAGAGATCTGAGACTAGTGATAAAACCGTCAGTCAAGATTTGTTACATCTTTTTTTCTACCCCCTAGCCTCCCATTAAAAATGATTTGTTGTTAGAACAAAACATGGGAAAACAAATGTGATTAAAACTTTCCCATATTAAATACCTGCGTGGCTGTGGCAGGCCTGGGCTGAGCTTTCTGGAAAGGCTCTGATTCATCCCTCTATAAGGGGTCTAAGCAGCTGGTGGAGTCAGGAAGCAGAATAAGAGTCTGGATTTGTTCCTCAGCTGCCTCGCTTCCTGGCATCTTTCTTCCATCTGGTTGACTTCATTCCACTGACTCCACAAAACATGGATTTCAGGAATCTGGGACATGAGGTGGACATCACCACAGCATTCAGAAGGTGGGAGGAAGATGGGGAGGGAGGATGTACTCTGCCCTCCTACTCTGCCTTCCCAGGGAGAAGGAAATCTCTTATAAATTTCAAAAGTGTGATAGATCCTTCAAAAATCCATGAAGTCAGTTACATAGGTTACAGAATTCACTTCACAATTTTTGCATCTCTCAGAAACCTTTTGCTTTGTTAAGGTCTAGGGTAGATCGATTGCAAAGTTATCTACAATTCTTCACCCCTCCCTATTATCTATTACCCTCTTACAGTGTGACCTGGAAGATCCTTTTATCAAGAGGCAAAGACTCTTTCCCAGTCCTTGATATGGTTGGTCTTGTGACTTGTTTTGACTGAAAAGAATGCAACAGAAATGGATGGGTATCATGTCCAAGGTAAGGCCAAGATCTTGCATACTCTCTCTCTCTCTCGGAAACAAGCTTGGGTACTCTACTGGATGACGAGAGATACACAGCCCAGGTACCAACTGTCACCCCAGCCAATAGCAAGATACCTTCTAGTTACGTGAATGAGGCCATCCTAGACAAGCAAGCCTCCAGCCAATGACCACAGATTCATAAGCAAACCCAGCTGACATCAACCCATCTTGTCCTAGACAAGTAAAAACTGCCCAGCTGACTTATAGACAAGTCAGCAACAATAAATGCTTGTTTGCACTTCTCTTAGAGGTGCTTTTTGTTATGCCATGAAACTGACTGATACAAAGTCCATACATGGTGTGACATCTTCCTAACATGTGCCCCACCCCCTGCAAATAATTTTAATCAGTTATACCCCAAAATTGACAGGGTGTAGTTTTCTTCCAGCATTACAGAACCGGTAAGATTCCTGGTTAATGTGATAAGTGCTCCCTAAGATCTTGGGCCAGAGCAATTTCCTCTTGAAGAGATCAGTGTTTAGTCACTCAAGGGCCAATGGAGAGACACCCCTTGCCCCACTGAAGCTACCTTGCTCTCCACACAACTTCCTGCCTTCCTTCCTTTTTTTTTTTTTTCTTTCTCTCTCTGTCTTCAGGAGACTTGGTTGATGAGAAATTTTGATAAGTAGGAGAAAGATCCAAAAGTAGAAATCAATTTGTTTAGTCATACACACAGAGCTTTCCCTTCCCTCACTCAGTCACTGAAGAAGGGGACTGTTGATCTGGATTGGTCAGGCCAAGGAGATGTTATTAGGGCAAAGGTTTCACTGGACACTAGGGTTAGCAATCAATCTCTCCTCTTTTCCTTCTGTTTCTCATACTTCTTTTTCTTCCTCCTTCTCCTCTTCCTCTTTCTTCTTCTTTCTCCTTCTCCCTTCACCCTCTCTCTCTCTCTTTTTTCATGAGACTAGAAAAAAGATACTACCTCCTCTGCCTTGATGAGAACAGGCATTTCCCCCACCCTTTCATGTGACAAAGGAGAACTAGAGTAGGGCCCAGAAGGAAGACTCCCTCTGTTCGTCTAGTCTGCACAGAGGGAGTTATCCACATAGTGTCCAGAACTTGAAGGTAGAAACGATAATTTGAGAGCAAGATTCATGTGTTCTCTTGATGGTGTGTATGTTCTTGACAAGGTCCCTTTACTCATTCACTCCAACTCAAAGACCCATTCAGGAAATGCCTCTCTGAGAGGCCAAACATGACTGGAATTCCATGGATGGACAAAAGAGGGAGAGCGTAGGAAGGACTTGGACCAAAAAGAGAACTGCAAGCGAGTCGCGTTCCTTTATATGCTGATGCTGAAGGTAAGGAAAACGGAAATAGAAAATGGGGCCATCCGTGCTGTAAAAAGACTGAGAATTATACACTGAATTGCATCTTTTAGGATTTCTTTGGAAATATTAGGATGTAATTGGAGTATCTGAGATAGGCATCTCTTAGATGTGTAAATATCAATCATAAACTGATCGTGAAATGGAAAATGTGAAGAAATACTTCAAGTTTTCCCTTAAACAGAAATATTCTCCAAGAGCAGAAATTTTCCTCCCCAAATCCAACTGTTCTTAATATTACCAGGGTTCTTAGAACAAGGCATTTCACTATCTTCTGGCCCTTCTTTACCTCCACCAGCCCCATCTCCTTGCATTTCTTTTTTTGCATTTTACCTTCCAGCTGTTGTTACTCCTTGGGAGCACTGTGGTTTTTTTTTTTTTTTTTTATTAAACCATAGCTGTGTACATTAGTATGATCATGGGGCACCATACACTTGGTTCACAGACCGTTCGACACATTTTCATCACACTAGTTAACATAGCTTTCGGAGCACTGTGTTAACGCCTTCAACCAGACTTTTGCAGACACATTGTCTCTATCTAGGACATTCTAGACCCTTCTCTTTTCCTAGCTAATTTTCAGTTTATATGCCCTCTCTTCCAAGAATTAGGGTTAGGGAGCCCTGGACAGTCCTGTTTTAGCAGGTGGGTTACTCCTGGGAATTTTTTATGTGGCACTGCTTCCTTCCCATTAGACATACAGCTGGATGCCTTGTTTCATTCCCTTGTTGCTGCAGAGTAGGTACAGATACAGGTGTAAATTGTCACTTAAGGATTATAGCACCATCGGGTATGGACCATTTCATCTCATAGGCAATTCCTGAGTTACAACAAGAGAAGAAACAAGAACATGAGCCATTCCTTAAATTCATTTTGTTTTAGATCATAAGAAGTTTTTCATGCTCACTAGTTACTTCTGTCACAGTATTAATTATGCTTGTCCAAACAGAAATACATTATAACTGGATATCAACCTTGTCACTCATCCTGGTAAAAAGTAAAGAGTAGGTTGCCTGTCCTGGGGAAGAAGCAGTCAAGTAGCGACCAGGTTGGAGTTAAGAAGCTTGACTGGGATCAGTCTTGTTCTATCTTATTTTCCTGATATCTAGGCAAGTCAAGGGAGATGGGGTGTTTTAATTTCAATTAGAACTTTGGGATTATTTAAAGACAGAGCCTCATAAGCAAAGAGTTGAAAAACCAGTGGGGTAATCACTGGTTATTCTTAAAAAATGAAGGGGTCTGTTAGGACTAAAAAGCTATACTATTTGATTCCTGTCCCTTGGAGTTCTGAAACTTTTCCTTACTACTTTGTTAAAGGAAGTAATTAATATATGTGCAACTGGCAAGACAAACTTGCTTGTTGAGTAAGAGTACCCCTAAAATAGATTTTTGCTAATCCTACATAAATAGACTTGGGGTTCCTCCTTAGCCCTTATAGACCTGGTGTTCAACCTCCCCGAGCCAGTTTCCCTTCCCTTGCCCACCACCAGACCATGAGTATCTCTATGGCATGGACTATGCTTTGTGCACATTGGTGGTAGATAGTTCTCAGAACACATAGGAATGTAACTTAGGACTCAGGCCCACACTCACAAGAGGATCTGACTATGAGTTTGGTTCAGGCCCAGGTCTCAAGATCAAACAATTATCATTTTTGATCTCACCAACTCAGTTGGCTGCAGAGAATGGCCACCAAATCTATTTGATTGTAATGTTTTGATGATTAGGCAATCCACTTGGAAGTTCACTTGTCTTAGGTATCAAAAAAACAAACAACAACAACAAAAACAAAAACAGAACTGGGATCAAATCCCATCATTGACATTTATGGAAAAGTCACTTAACCTCTGTGTTTCTGTTCCTCATCTGCAGCATGAGAATAATAATCCTACATCTCTCATAGAGCGGTTGCAAGGAATTAATAATAATATGGGTAGCCTTTTGGACACACGTAGACCTGTGTGAATGTTTGCTATGGTGACAATGATAATGAGGAGATTGATTATGCCATCGTCTATGATGGCAGAACTGTTCCATCCTTGGGCTTTGTTGATTGGCTAGAAAAATATTTGAAGCAGGATAAGGCATAGATTTATACTCAATATATATCTGGCATCCAATGCAGGCTTAAATGTAATTAGCACACTTTGGGTAGGTTGACAGGGTGTTTCTGTTTCCTTGTTTATGTTCCTGCCTTCCTTGTCTTTGAGTGTTTGTATGAGTTTGTGATTTGATATGCACAAACATTTCCTATTGACAGGAAAGTCAGAGAAAGTGCAATCTTACAGCTCAGATATTAGTTCAGATGCTCTGAGCCTAGATGGTATGATTGATGGGAGTTTTATTGCAAATGTAAAAAATCTACATTTTTTTCTTCCAGTGTTGGCACATTGATGCTTTGGTCTTGCACAACATGTCCTAGTGTGTTGACAATAATAAACACTAATGCCCTTGATGCCTCTGCATCAAAACTGGTCAATGCACCATCCGCTTGGATAACAGAAATGACTGGGTCAATCCCACAGCAAAACTCTCAAAGCAAAACTCTCAAAGCCAGAGACAGAGAGTATTTTCCAATATAATATTAATTCCATGGACATTTATTGAGCTCCTGTAATAGTGAGCCTTAAGCCAGCACAGTGCCTGGCACATGGATGGCGGTGCCATAAAGTCTTACTAAAAGAATGAATGGATGACTGAATAAATGAATGGAAGTCTGCATATTGTAAAATCACCCAGGAATCCATAACGCTTCTTTCTTCTTTTGGAACCTGAATTTTCAAAAGGCAATCACATCTGAAGGAAATTAGCTAGAAAAGATGAGTACCTGGCAAAAGTCCCAAGATGTGAGTCCAGCTGCTACAAATGTGACAGGTGCACAAACCCAGTGGAGCAGACAATAACTCAGCTAAAATATATATATATATATATATGTATACAGAAAGAGCCTTAACTCAGTGTCAATGACAGAGTGTTTGACCATCAGCCATAGGCACAAGTTGGATCATAAAGATACAGTGAGGGTAGCCTTTGCTTCAGCCTGTGTGCCTCAGAAACTCTGATGCCATTCTACTCAGTGGAAATTAGATTATTGCAGGAACTTATAAAGAGTTTTCATTCTAGGGAAGAGAAGACAAATAGCTGTATTTTAGCTCCTAGAGGTGCCTGCCTACTATAGCCACCTACTATAGATAGCACATCTTCTGGCACACGGTAGGTGCTCAAAATATAGTTGAATGGATGAACAAAAATATAAAATATATTACCTCTATTATGATAATATGTCATCTACTTTACCATCAAAGTAACACATAGCGAATAATGTATGTCTTGTGTATCTGCATTGTTTGCATAGTTCAACTAGAGAGAAGCTCATGTGGGCCGTCAGAAGACAGAGAAAGGCCTTTAAACCCTAGGGAAATTGGGAAAGGAGCGGAGAAATGGTGGGAAAGGATTCATCTAAGTAAGGTGGGTGTGGAAGTCACAGCAGAGTTGAACATTGCACAGTTCAGGCTTAGGAAATAGGAGGAGAAAAATTTTCAGCAAAACCAAAGGGTAGAGCACTGTTTTCCAAGTATAGCCTACAAAAACACTTAGCACAAAATCACCTGGGAAGAAGTGTTCCTAGTCAAATGAGTCAGAATCTCTGTTGATAGAGATCAGAAGTCTGGATTATAAAAGACTCTCTAAGTCCATCTTATGTGCTCTATTTGGGGGAACCACTTCTAAAAAAGTGCAAAGCTCGTCATTTAATTTAATTCACTCAGTTATTCCAGGAGGTAGGCATTATTATCCCATTGTAGGGCAGGTATATAGAGGTTGAAGGAGGCCAAGTGATTTGCCCAAGGTCACCCAGCATGTAAGTCAAAGAGCTGTGATTCAAACACAAAATTTTTACTCTTTCCCACTACCCTCTCTGAGTACACGACTACAGGACAAGATGCAGGAAGGGGAGCCCTAGGTGATGACTTTGAAAGAGAACATGCCGATAATAATAGTAGTAGAGATCGATAAAGACAATGATGCTGTTTTATATCTTCAAAAAGAAAGAAAGAACACACCACTCTGGCTGTGGCAGACTTTATCAGGAGGCTCCGATTAATGAGCAAAGCTCTAACTCAGGCTCCCTAACAGATGCCTGTTACATCTCCAGGAGATTTCCATCTCAGCAATACCTTGCTAATAATGTGCTGGGGCAGCAGGGTCAGTTCTGCCCTGAGTTTGATCGGGTTTGCCTCTGTTGTTAAATTAAAAGGTCGATAAGCACATGCATCCAATACAGCAACTAGTGATTAGCTATTAAATAGTCAGGGGGTGGGGCAGCTCAGAGTTAGGTGTGAACTCTGTTTAGACCTTTCATTTGTGGTCAGCTAGACCTGGAAGGTGAAAACATTCAAGGTCAAGACTCCAAGTCACGGGTCTGACTGCCCAAGGGAGCACCAGCCTTCTTTACTGTTCCAAAGTCCCACCTGCCTCCCCAACAGTACCTCACCACCCAAAAAGTTCATGGAGGGGAGACCATATCATAAGATCTTGTGAAATAGAAGTCTGGCTTGTTCCCTCATACCCTTCCATTCCCTGCTCAAAGGTGTCAACTTCCCAAGGACTTCTTACACCCTCTACCAGGAACAGCAGGCTTCATCTCCCTTCCCTGTCATTGTACATCTTACCCCGCTTTCCCTTTCTTCATGATGTAACCAGCCCCTCACTGAACAAATTTCAATGACCCTTATTTTTTTAAATACTCTCCCTTAACTACTCAAACTATTGAGTTATGTACCATAAATGGTAAATTTTCTGCAAGATAAAAGAGCTGAGATTCTGAAGGACCATGGGCAGACTTTCTGATGTCAAGATTCACCATCACCCACAACATGTCCCCAATTCCCCCTTGGTTACACAAGGATCTGCCCCAAGGCACTTGGCCCCTCCTTTAAAAGCCCATGATCTCTATTATACAGAGAGATGGACTCCAGGTAGCTTCTACCATATTCCCAACAAGACATCTGTTGTACTAAAAATTCCTTTCTTTCTCAGCAGAGGATCTTTTTGTGAGGAGCAACTGGACCCAGGCCATGATCCCCTTGCAATCTCAACAACTCTTCGTGATACCCAATATTATATTATCTACTTACTTTTTCTTTTGTTTATTGTCTGTCTCTTCCTACTAGACTATAGGCTCCACATAATTAGAAACTTTAGTTCTCCAATTCCCCGATATCCAGGACCATCCCTTGCCTATCACATTGTAGACACTGCATAAATATTTGTTGAATGAAAGAGCAATGTGCCAGCACAAAAGCATTCTCTATTCCAGAGAAGCAACTTCTCTCTCAGTTTTAACTGCATTTGCTTCTTGGTGTCACTTAAAAATAAAACTCTCCTTTTTCCTCCTAGTAAAACCTTTCCTTTATTTGTTTTTTTATTAAATCATAACTGTACACATTAATGCATTTATGGGGTACAATGTGCTGATTTTATATACAATTTGGAATGCTTACAGCAAACTGGTTGCATTCTTCTCATCATCCCTAGGACAGCATGCAAATTTAATCCCGGGGTTTATTGGGCCCTCTGTTTCTGATTGCAGTTTCCCCTTCAGCCCAACTCATGCCCCTCTCCGCCTTGCATCATTCTTCCAGCTGGACAACAGCACTTGCGTTCCCCTGCTTTCAGGTTCTGGCGGATCACCTGCTCAGGCTGCAACCGCCTCCTGCTTCAGGCTTCACCTGCTCATTCCGAGGCATCCTTCCACTCTCAGCTTAAACAGCACTTCCTCAGCTGGCCCCCTTCTGACATGCTTCTGCAGGGAGCACATTTCCACCTTCTGTTACATTTAAACATTTGAACATGTGTTCAATGCTTTTCTCTCCCACAGATTCCAATTCATGAACTCCACAGAGATGGGGATAGGCCTTTCTTCCTGACTACTGAATTCTCAGCACCCAGCACAATGCTGGAGAGAGTCAGTGCCCAGTAAATACTGCCTTTCTGAATGATGCGTGCACAGACAGCCCTGTCTGGCTGTTATCTTCCCACTGAAATGACCTTCAAATGGGAAACAAACTCAGGCCCCCATCTCCTGAGATGCTGTTCAAGGATGGATGATTTGGGGTCTCAGTGTTGGCAACAGATCCCCTGGCCCTGGCTTCATGAGCTGAGGTTATTACCAAGCCCACCCCCAAAATGGCAAAAAATGTCAGGGACCTGGCTCCTTTGCAAATGCATTATTCAAGCCTCTAGCTAAGAAACAACACTTTCGCTTCTGGAGGTAAAAAAAAAAAAAAAAAAATTGCAACTAACTCAGCATCCAGAATGCTAGTAAAATTTGGAGCAATCTACAGAACTGTGCTGAAATTGCAAAGCTGGGAGGCCAAGGGGAAGAGGCCATGCTAGCTTTATATTTGTAAAGAACAGCATAGCCAGTCTGGAGGCCACAGAGGGGGAGGAGAGGGGGCTGAGTAGGGGAGAAAAATACACAGAGATTTTTATTGCTTTTGTTGAACTCTAATTACAAAAATCATAAACACACACAAAAATCTCCTGTATATAACCACCCAGAGAAAACAACTTTTAACATTTAGCTGCATGCCCTTTTGGTACTGAAAAAGATAGGCTAGAGGCTACACTTATCACTGAATCGTCAGCCTTCTTCACCTAGCAGTGTGACACAGTCTTCTTCCAATGGGAGGCAGGATGGCATCTGTTGAGAACATGAACTTTGGAATTAGATAGACCTGCATCTTAACTCTTGCTGAACCACACACTGATTTAGCAACTTTTGGCAAGATGCTTCAACCTTAATTTCCTCATCCATAAACTGGAGACAAAAGTGAAATCTGTGTTGAGAGGATTGAATGAAGTAAAATATATTAGTGATTAACATGGACCCTGGCGCACAATAGATGCTCAAGTAGCTATCATTATTATTGGTATAATATGTGATATTGGAATAACATCAGCAGCTATTTCTCCTCAACATCATTTTTGATGGCCAAAAGTATTACAGTGAATGGATTTGCTTAACCAGTCTCCACCTGTTGGACATATACATTGCTATCACTTTGCTTTTCTGTTGGCTGGAGCTTTGGGATGAGCAACCAGGTCAAAAATCCCCAGAAGAAATGAGAGCACAAGAGGAATGAATGAATGGCTTCCAGGAAATGCACTGATATAAACAGGTGGTAATGACAATAACAGATGTGTTCCCAAAGAGGAAGGAAGAGGAGGAAAATTATTCCAGGGAAGACAAATGAATGTTCCTCATTCTTACACAAACTAATAAAATTGTTTCTTTGGGCTGAGGGCAAGAGGGATGGAACAACCCACAGCTTCAAGAGTAATATTTTAAAATGTGATTTAAACATGCTTTAAAACACAATTTGTTTCCTTTATCCTGGCCTATAAAGTCCAGGGTAAAGATCCAGCCCTTGTCCCCCTTTCTGACTGCATCTATCACACTCCCTTTTGCTCACTACTGGTGTTAAACCCACAATGCTCATTCCTACCTCAGGACCTTCGCATGTGCTGTTCCCTTTATCTAGAAGGCTCTGCCCTCAGATCTTTGCATAATGCACTGGTCATGATTCGGGTCTTTGGATCTCTTTTGTAAGGTCTTCTCTAGCCACCCGACCACTCTATCTAAAGTAGCTTCCCTCCACGTCACCACCATGCTATTGCCCCCCAACCCCTTCCATACTTTGTTTCTCTTCATAGCATTCACTTCTATCTGAAATCACACCTGCATTTGTTTATCCTCAGTCTTCCCTACTAAAGCATAAGCTAGGTAGGGAAGAGTCAGTCTGCTTGTTCAACTTTGCATCCCTGGTGCCCAGAGTGGTGCTTGGAATACAGCAGGTGCTCATTCTGTATCTGTGCAATCACTGAATGAATCTCTAAGTGGGCTCGTGGTGCTGGGTCTAACAGCAGTCAGTGGAATAAATTAAGTCCACCCATTTCTGATCCATGGTTGCTATGGTCTGATTGTTTGTGTGCCCCACATTTACACATTGGAATTTAATCCCCAGTGTAGTGGTATTAAGAGGTGGGGCCTTTGGAGGATGATTAGGTCAGGAGGTGAAGCCCCCATGAATGGAATGTGTGCCCTTATAAGAGAGCCTGAGGGGGATTGTTTGTACCTTCTGCAATGTAAGAGGGACAGTCTCGCGTCTTGGCAGCAAGAAGCCAGCAGTGTAGAACCTAGAAGTGGGCGCTCACAAGCACCTGCCCATGTTGGCACCCTGATCTTAGACTTCCCAGCCTTTATAACTGCAAGAAATACATTTCTTTTATTTATAAGTGATGCTGTTTACATTGTTTTGTTACAGCAGCTTGAATAGAGTAAGACAACGGAGTAGCCCAGTGGATAAGGACGGAGACTAACACATCCAGAGGGACGCTGCTCTGGAGCTTCCCACTTGTGTGATTTCAGGCACATTATTGGACCTCTCTATGCCTCAGTTTCTGGCAATGCCGTCTATTTTATAGGGCTGTTGTAAGGATTAAATGAAATAATGTGTGCAAATTGCTCATCAGAGTAACTGGTACTTAGGAAGCCCTCAATAAAAGTTCTTTCCTATTATTCATCAATTAATTGATCGAATCATTCTCTCCCTCTTGTTTCGGTTATTTATTCATTCACATATTCCTTCCTCTTTGGGAACACATCTGTTATTGTCATTACCACCTGTTTATATCTACTTCTTTATTCTCCAGTGAGTTTCTCATTCTTTCACAGTTCACTCATCTGTCTTTGTTTTGAATCCATCTACCCTCATACACCCATCTAACCATCCATTTATGGTTTAAGCAAACATTTATCAAGCTTATTTTGAAGGGTATTGAGGCAACAGTCAGAAAGAATAGAAGAATGGGGTTTAAACAGCACCAGCTCTTAAACATCCTTTTGTATTCAGCCCAATTATTCCTGGGGTCCCACTTGAGAATGTGACCCTAGCCCTCTATCTCCCACATGTCCTCTTCCCGGTCCAGGGACACAGGCCTCAGCATCCCTCCCTCTCCCTCCCTGCAGCCCAGAGCCACCTTTCCTCCCTCACCCTGCACCAGTGTTTAGTTTGCAAATGGAGCTGGGCCAGGGGAGCATGCTACACCCCTGCCTCTTTACCTGCCTCAAGCTGGAACAATGCTGTGCCTGTAGGTGCCTACAACTCCCAGCGTAGAGGCCACCTCCCTGACCCAGTTCAGCACTATTCCCAAAGCCTCATTCTTTATAAGTCCTTATAATGGGAAGGCCCATAGGGCTCAGGGATAACACTGAAGATAATCATAATAGCAATGGTGCTAAAAACAGTACCCCTGAACTTGGCTCCTGCTATGTGCCAGCTACAGGCAGTACCTGGGTTACAAATAAGACAAGTTCTGTAAGTTTGTTTTGAAGTTGAATTTGTATGTAAGTCGGGACTGTTACATTTAGCTATTATTACGTGTAATAACCTCCGTTCCTAAGTGTAAGTTGTATGTAACTCAGGGACTGCCTGTATCAAGAACGGTCAAACATATCTGACAAGTGGGGCAACCCAACCAGTCAGGGTGAATGTTACCTGCAAATAACGGGCAGAGGTAGACCAGTGTGCTGCCCACCAGCAGAGTATCAGTCCTGCCTAGTGTAGCTTCATATATTGATTAGTGAACCCTCTCAGTGAGCTTGGAGGCAGTGACATCAGCCCCTTTAACAGATGTAGAAATGGAAGATCAGAGGGAAAAATATCACTCACTGAGGAGATAAGCAGATGTGAGGTTTGCTGAGTCATGAGCTCCCTTGCTTACCACTCATTTTGTCTATGTATTTATGTGTATTTATTATGAAAATATTTGCTTTATTTGGCATACATGTCAGCTGGGATTCCTCCTATTTTTTAAATTTTGAAAAATGTCAAGTTAAAGAAATAGTTTACCAAACACACATATATCCTTCAACTACACCCATCAAATTCTCTCTTGCCCTTTCTCTCTCAGAAGGAAAACACACACACACACACACACACACACACGAGTCACCCACTGCATAACGACATTTCAAGTCCAGACCACGTACATGATGGTGGTCCTATAAGATTATAATGAAGCTGAGAAATCCTTGTTGCCTAGTGATATCGTAGCCCCATTGCAATGCTATAGCACAGCACATTACTCACCTCTGCATAGAGATGCTGGTGTAAACAAACCTATTACGCTGCCAGTCGTATAAAAATCTAACATGCACAATTATACACAGTACATAATACTAGATGATGATAATAAGTGACTGTGCTATTGTTTCTGTACTTACTACCCAATAGTTTTTATCATTGTTTCAGGGATACCCTTACTTCTTAAAACAAAAAGTTAACAGTAAAACAGCCCCAGGCAGGTCCTTTAGGAGTATTCCAGAAGAAGGCATTGTTATCACAGGAGATGACAGAGCCCTGTGTGTTCTTGCCCCTGATGAACTTCTAGAGATGTGGAGGTGGCAGTCAGCGCCACTGCGGGTCCTGCCCTGTGTAGGCCCAGGCGAATGTGAGTGCTTGTGTTTTGCTTTTTAACAAAACATTTAAAAAGTAAAAAGTAATTAAATATTTAAAAATAGAAACAGTCTTATGGAATAAAGATAGAAAGAACATATTTTTGTACAGCTATACATTGTGTTTGTGTTTTAAGCAAAATGTTATTGTAAGAGTCAAAAGTTTAAAAAGAAATAGAAGTTCATAAAGTAAGAAATTTATAGTAAGCTAAGATTAATTTATTATTGAAGAAAAAATTATAAATAAATTTAGTGTAGCCTAAGTGTCCAGTGTTATAAAGTGGACAGCAGTGGACAGCAATGCCCTTCACACTCACTCACTACTCATCCATTGACCCACCTAAGTCAACTTCCAGTCTCACAAGCTCCACTCATGGTAAACGCCCTATATAGGCGTACCATGTTTTGCCTCTTATACCATATTTTACTGTACATTTCCCACATTTAGATACACAGGTACATTCCATTGTGTTACAGCTGCCTGTATAACTCAGGACAGTAACATGCCATGCAGGTTTGTAGCCCAGGAGCCATAGGCTGTATGGTTGAGGTGTGTGATGAGCTGTGCCATTTAGATTTATATAAGTACCCCCATGATGTTTACACAACAACAAAATTGCCTAATGACACGTTTCTCAGACATACCCCCATTGTTAAGCAACATATGCTGAATACACATCTTTTTTTCTATTCCATTTGTAAGTTGCAGCTATCATCGTGGTTTATCCCTAAAGACTACATCAAATCTATACTGGTGACCACCTCCACACACAGAGTCCTGTTCTTGCAGCCCATGACAGCCTTTCCCTTACCTCCCAGCTGGAAGTCATCCCCCTGTGCTTCTAGTCATATTCCAGATGTCTGCTGCCCACCCACGCTCCCTATGGAAACTCCTTATCGACAGCCCTGCTGAGCGGACCCATCTGAACACAAGGGGCAGGGAGGTTCTCTGTCCCAGAGGGAACCCAGCCATGAAGTGTCAGGAGTCTGTGACTTGGGTGGAATGAGCCAAACAGATCTTTCCTTTTAACAACTTGAACTGAGAGGAGAGGACGGTTTCCAGGGAGCTACAAGAACAATAACTTAGAAGATTCGATAGACTCAAGAGCCACTAGGAAGGTTAGAGCCAAGAGTAAACAAAAGGAAGATGAAACAGTTGCACAAAGGTAATTGAGAAAAAATATTAACAATAATAATAACAGCTAACATTTATTGAGCATATAGTATGTGCTAAGCACAGCACAATCATTAACTCATTTCACGTTAGCAATGGCGATATATATACTCTCATCTCCCTTGTTGCGATTGAGGCACAGAGAAGCAAAGTAACTCACCTGAGGTCACACAGCAAGGAATTGGAGGAGCCTGTTTGCAACCAGCACCCTTTTGGTTCCTGATACTCTTCCTGCCCTTCCTGGGACCTGCTATTCTGCTTTCTCTGAATTCCCAAGAGACCTTTCTGCATCTTATAGCAAAGCCTCAATTGTACTTGAGCTAATTGGGTTTCTCTTGATTCCAATCAAAGGAATCCTGATTAAAGCATCTGGCCTCACCTGGGTCTGGGTTTCCTCAAGAAAAACACACATGTCCCGCCATTCTGACCCATTTCCTGGAAGTTTCCAAAGGTAGACTCACACAGTTTCTGGGAAGCTGAGGATGCTGCATAAAGATTAGTTATACATGACCCCTTAGCATTAATTTTATATGCGCAAACTGTCTTGGATGGTTTCCTTATTTAGATGCTACCTTTGCTTTATTTTACCAGTGTAAAAGAAAATTTATGAAGGCTCTCAGATTTGCACTGGTGACCTTATACAATATAACCCAATTTCCCAGAGAAAATCTTAAGCTTTAAGGGCTTGAAATTTCCCACCACAGAGCTTTCTAGGGAACTAAGACTTGTTTGATTAGGGAGAGATTTTTTTTGTTTTAAATCATCCTCAGGTAACCAATTTTTATAAAATTAGCATTCTTCAAAGTACAGGTAACACAAGTGATAGCAAACATAATTGAATCTTTCTCTCTCTGATGATTTAGGAGGTACTTCTGAATGTCACTCCCCTTTACTCAAGACTGTAAAAAAAAATCTGGATAGTAAAATTAAAGCCTTACATTTTGCTTGTTAGAGCTTTCTTGGTGTTACATGGTCGTGAGACTACATCCAAACATAAATATCACATCTAATTTCTCAGGCTGTTTATCAAAATCATCTGAGTCATGTTAAATGGTACAAGAAGATACTCAGCCCATTTTCTGGGGTCAGTCTACCAGTTCTATAGTGGAATGCTTACACTGCGTTGGCTGTCTGCCTATAATTGGCCCCCTTAACTTGTTGGGCATTAGCTCTGATTTCCAAGGTGGCTGGGAAAAACCACAGAGTTGTAATATCTGGGAATAACAGTTCCCACCAAGCAGAGAAATTTGAGGAGTCACGATTTGTATGCCATGTTTATTACCCAATATCTTGCATTTAGTAAGTGCTCAATAGAGTTATTAAGTAAATGCCAGAGAGGTTAAGGGGTGCCCTCTCCTAGATAGTTCTTACATATTCTGACTTGTTTTTGTTTTCCTAGCAGATGGAAAAATCAATTCTACTCCACGACGTCCCTTTTCAGAGAACTCAAGTCCCTTTTAGTGGTGGGAGATGCAGAGAGAAGAATGCAGTAGGAGCCACTGGTTCAAGGAAGCTTTGGTGTCATGGAAATTAATAGGCCCTGAGGGCAAATGATGGATTTATGGCCTTGCTCTTTTCAGCCCATAGTTGGAAGTTGCCCCTTCCATTGTTAGACACGGCTTCATGTTATGAAGTGTTTTCATGGGATCTCCAGTTGCTCCACTTTTAACTTTCACCTGCTAGCTTATTTGTTTCCTCTTTTATTCAACAAAGTTTTACCAGGCACCAACTGTGAACCTGGAACCATTCTTGATGCTGAAGAAACCATACCAGGAAATGAGCCAGACCTAGACCTGCTTTCAAAAATGTTTCCAAGAAGTGCAGAGTAAGACAGAGTGCAAGATGACCTTAGCCATCTCACAGGTGGAGGGGAGGAGATGCAGGGACGGCTTCCTGGAGGCAGTGACATTAATCAGAAACCTAGGGAGTAAGAAGAAATTTAACATCCAAGTTTTTCCTTGAAGAGCAACACAAGGAAAGTCTCTCTCAAACATTTGAACCCTTACTTCCTTTATCACTGCCATATACCCTCACTTTGCTCTGACTACACTGTACCACCCTGAGGACTTCTCTTCTCCCCAAATAACATTCCCCTTCCTATAATAACATAATTATAAGCCCTTTGCCCTTTTAATTGACCCCACTTTCAACAAGTTCCATGTAATCACAACTTCTAAAAAGATTGATACATCCTAATTACTTTATACCCTTAGCCACCTTGCTATGTGTATCAATAATGAAAAATTATACTTTGATGGTTAAAAAGAAAGGTTTAGAGTATTCATATGTTTTCAAGTCTCCAAATCAAGAGAGTTTTTCTGGCCACATCCAGTGGCTCACCCCTATAATCCTAGCCCTCTGGGAGGCCAAGGTAGGTAGATAGCTTGAACTCAGGAATTCAAGACCAGCCTGAGCAACAGTGAGACTCCATCTCTATTGCTAAAAATAGAAAAATTAGCCAGGTGTGGTGGTGGGTGCCTGGAGTCCCATGTCCTTGAGAGGCTGAGGCAAGAGGATCACTTTAGCCCAGGAGTTTGAGGTTGCTCTTTCTTTCTATCCATACAGTATCTGGAATTTTAAGGATGTGCTAACCAGTGAGCCAGAGACTAAAAGTAAGATGGTTCTATATAAGCTGGGTGCCCCAGGAAGCAGAAGTGAGGACAGACTTAGGCACTCAAAAGCATAACTGAGACAGCCGGGTGTGGTGGCTCATGCCTGTAATCCTAGCACTCTGGGAGGCCAAGGCAGGTGGATTGCTTGAACTCAGGAGTTTGAGACCCCATCTCTACTCAAAATAGGAAAACTAGCCAGGTGTTGTGGCAGGTACCTGTACACCCAGCTACTTGAGAGGCTTAGGATTGCTTGAGCCCAGGAGTTTGAGGTTGCTGTGAACTATAACACCAAGACACTCTAACCTAAGAAACAGAGTGAGACTCTGTCTAGAAAAAAGAAAAAGAAAGAAAGAAGACAAAAGGATGATTGAGAATCACATGTGTGAAAAGGAAAGGGAAGTAGCTGGATGGATTGAGCAGAAGGAGGCCTTGGACCTCAATGAAGACCTGACAAAGTGTCTACCAGCTCAAGTGGGGGCCTAGAATGAAGGGCCTTTTAGAAGAGCCTCCAGTTGGGTGGAAATGAGAAGGCATTATACCATTCACTGCCTTTCTGAGTCACAGGCCAGGGGACATTGAGAAGAGTATGCCCTGAGCTTTCACTATCTTACAGAATCATTGTCCATGGTTTCTCTTGAGAATGGTATTACCTTCGCTCAAAAATTGAAGCAAATCCTGCTGAAGCTAATAGCTGGACACTGTCAGCTAACCTCACTCTTTAAAGCCAGGCAGTGAGTCCTTGCTTGAAGGAAGATCTGAACAATGCATCTCTGTGTCTGCCACAGTGATAAACAGAAAAGAAATGATTGCTGACCTGTGGAAGCCTGTAGCCCAGGAAGACAGACCCTGAATATCACAAACTAGTATTTTAATAATGACTGTTATTTAAAAAAAAAAAGAACTTGTACACTGAAAATTACAAAATACTATTATAAGAAATTTATTTTTTATTATATCATAGAGGTGTACATTAATGAATTTATGGAGTACAATGTGCTGGTTTTGTATACAATTTGAAATACTTGCAACAAACTGGTTAACATAGCCTTCATGTCAAACCGACTAAGCGTAGAGTAAAAATGTCTTAACACAATAATTAAGAAAGTACGATGAAGGCTATTATAAGAAATTTAAAAAGACCTAAATAATTGGAGATATACCCCACATGCATGTATTGGAAGATCTAATATTGTAAAGATGGTAATACTCCCTAAACCAATCTATAGATTCAATGCAATCTCTATAAAAATTCCAACTGCCTTTATTATAGAAATGCACAAGTTTGTCCTAAAATTCATATGGAATTGCAAGAGACCCCAAACCAACAAAGTTCCTTTTTCTTTTGTAAAAGAACAAAATTGAAAGACCCTCTCTTCTCAGTTTCAAAATTTACTAGAAAATTACAATAATCAAAACAGTATGGTGTTGAAAAGGATAGACACATAGATCAATTGGAATAGAATTGAGAGCCCAGAAATAAAAAACCATGTGTTTATGACCGATTGATTTTCAAAAATGGTACTAAGACCATTCAATAGAGAAAAGAATAGTCTTTTCAACAAACGGTGCTGGGACAACTGGATATCCACATGCAAAAGAATGAAATCAGAATCCTACCTAACACCTATACAAAAATTAACTAAAATATAATCAAAGACCTAAATATTTAAGAGTTAACCTACGAAACTCTCACATGGTGTCCAACCTTTTTCCTTTTCTGCCACACATTGGAAGAATAAGAGTTGTCTTGAGCCACACGTTAATAAATACACAAACATTAATGAAAGCTGATGAGTAAAAATTGGTCCATGCATACTTTTTGAGATATGCAACACCACAGATGAGCAAAACAGTCCTCAATAAGTGCTGATATGCAGCTCACAACATGGATTAACCTTGAAAACATTTAATGACTGTCAGAGACTGGGGAGAGGGGTGGGGAGTCCCTGCTTAATGGGTGTGGGGTCTCTTTTTGGGGTGATGAGGATGTTCTGGCCTTGGGTGATGATGGTTGCACATTGAGAATATACTAACAACCACTGAATGGTGCACTTTGAAATGGCTAAAAGAGTAAATTTGTGTTATGAGAATTTCATCTCAATAAAAAGCAAGTAAAAGAGGAAGAAAAAGTACAGGATGTGGCAAGGACAGTCTAACAGGACAGCCTTGCCTGGTCTGGCAGCGGTCACAGAAGGCCTGAGGAGAAACAGCTGTCTTCTTCTTCTTCCTCTTCTTTTCAAGGGCCATCTGGTGACTTTCCCGTGTTAACTTGCCCTGACTTCCTAGGTTTTGATGATCCAAGTGTCCAGGGGTAGACGATGTAGGTGAAGACCCCCAACCAGGTCAGTTTTTCTCCCCAGCTGACCATCAGGACAGGTGAACAGGCATACAGCACACAGGCAAAACCCAGGAGGAGGAGAGAAGAGACAAGAACACATTCCTTTCTTCCTTTTGTCTCCAAAGCCAGGTGACAGAGAATGGAAGTGGGGAATGTAGATCAAAATGTAATTTTCCCTTACAAGCTGCAGTGAGGCCGGGGGCTGGGGAGGTGGCCTGCCCCGGGGAGCTGCTCAAGCGGCAATAACTCACCAGCAGCTCTGTACAAAAGCGCTGCTTATTAAAGGTCAAATGGAGCCAGCGGGGGAAGGGTTGATGGAAGCAATAAAGGGACATGAGAGAGAGGGGGCCGTTGGGAAAGGCTGGTTCTGATTAAGAATTTGTCCCAAGCAAGGCAGAGGCCAGTCATTCAAGTCATGCCCCTGACACCCACCGGGGACCCCTGGGCTAGAGAATGCTGCCTTTGTCTTCATGAACCAAGAATTTCCCTGGCCCCATGCAAAGATCAATAGTGAATCAATAAAACACTGGCTTGTATGAGAAACAATTATCAGCAAGCCAGAAAAACAGCATTGAGTGCCCTCTGCCTCTGCCCACCTGCTGGCGGACGGGGAGGACGCTAAACTCTCAGAGGTCAGATGGCTGAGGAGTGACCTAACCCTCCAGGTAGGTGCCCAGGGCTGGCTTATTTATCACCGTCATCGTGTTACTTCTGCTGTCTGTCAAACATTATGTACAGTTCACAACCTTACTGAGTCCTGTCAACATCTGCAAGCGTTGTTAATTATTCCCATTTTATCCTCAGCAACACTGAGGTTCAGAGAGGTTAAGTCTCCTTCCCAATAGCACTCTGCTACTGAAAGGCAGAGTTAGGGCATGACACCAGTCTATTCACCCCATAACCCGGCACTCGTAACCGTGACATTCGACTGCCTCTCACAATGACCAAATGATTATTAAGTGCCTACTGTGTGCCTTGCTGTGAATGCTTTGTTGGAAGTTGGGCCAAGTCTTTTTTCTCTTTTCATTTGTCACTTGGGGAATTATCACTGTCGCTCTGGTTATCAAGTGATACCCAATGTGATCTACTAGGTATTCAAGCGAATACGTATTTGGAAGCTGGGAGCTCTGTGCTCCTAAGAGGCTGTCTCTCTCACTGTCCTTCCTTTCCTGGGCATGGCTCAAATGCAGCACAGTCCCACCACAGACAGGCATTGGGGTTCTGAGCAGAGACCAGACAAATCATTTGATTTGTCACTGACCCCGGAGTAAGAAACAAAACAGGAAGGCCACAAGGTGGGGTAAATGGGGACAAGAAAATGCAGCTGAGCTGAGAATAATCAAACACAGCCATTAAGTAGGCCTGGCCTACCAGGGGTGTCCAACCTGTGGCCCGTGGGGCAGGCCTCATGCAGGTTATTTGAGGCCTATTTTGCTTATCTATGTTGTCCGACACAGCACAAAGCACGTGTGGAGCTTTTTTATTGCTCAGCAGCTTATATAGTGTTTGTGCGTTTAATGTGTGGCCCAAGACAACTCTTCTTCCCTTGTGTAGCAGAGAAGAAAAAACAATGGCCATCCCTGGCAGGCTTCTGATACTTCCCTGTGAACGGAAATAAAATAACCCCTTGCTAATTACACTCTTGCCCACAAGAGGCTGAGGTTCCACGTTTTTACAGATGTATACCAGCTAGTTATTTTTTTTTTTCTTTAAACATGGAGTGTTGTTTTTATTTTAACCCATGGGTGAGCTTTTGTATACCCCTCTCGTGCCAGTAAGGGCTGTTTAGAATGCTAGAGAAACATTGACCTCAGGATAGTATGGGGCTTGCAGAAACTGAACTCTGAAAGAAGCTAATTCAAGTGGTGAAGAGATGGTCGAGAGGGGCAGGAAAGCATTTGTACAGGTGAGTATGTGCATGAGCTATCACAATAGGCCTTTACTGTTAGAAAGTTCTAAAACTTTTATTTATACCTTTTAAATATACACACAATGCCATTTTAATTGTTTCTTCCTGACACAGTAACATCTTCCAGACTTGACCTTGTGCACAGCAGATTGGCCAGGGTGATAGACTGCTGGTGTCCAATTCACATCCCCTCAATTTTCCTCCAACTATGGCCTCCACAGCCTGGATACACAGACACTATCCCACCTAAGGCATCTGCCCAGAACCCAGGACTTTTCTGCTTCTCTGCCTTAATACTTTTTTATTCTTGTTTTGTTTTGTTTTGTTTCAGAGACAGAGTTTCTCTCTGTTACCCAGGCTAGAGTGCAGTGACCTCATCATAGCTCACTACAGCCTCAAACTCCTGGGCTTAAGTCATCTTCCTGCCTCAGCCTTCCAAGTAGCTAGAACTACAGATGCCCACCACTATGTTAAGTTAATATTTTTGTTTGCTTGTTTGTTGTTGTTTTGTACAGAGACATAGGATCTTGCTATGTTCCCCAGGCTAGTCTTAAACTCCTGACCTCAAGCAATCCTCCCACCTTGGCCTCCCAAAGTGCTGGGATTAAAGGCAGAAGCCACTGCACCCAGCCAGCGCTTTTTCTAAAGCTACAAGAGTCTACTTAACCTCCAGCAGGATAGCCCCCCAGAAGTGTAGGGGAGTTACCCCCAGATCAACTGTGGAGGACTAAAGCCAGCGTGTAAATACCTCAGCTTTCCTGGTTCCTATGCCTTAGAGGGAGACTTCTGAGAGGCAGACTGCAAACTCCCCAGATACCCTAGCAGACTTAAGCCCCATTGCCTACAGCAGCAACCTGTAAACTGTGAACTCCTTGTTGGCTTATCATCATGTCCTGATTTCATCCCCATGATCCTTTGCTTAAGTTTCCTAGGATCAGCTTCCAGATAAACTACCTCCCCTCAAGCACTTATATCAGGTTCTGCTTTGAAGAAATCCACAATAAAATTCCAAGCATGGTATTTTTCAAGAACATACCTTCCATGGTAGATGTATCTGGTGGGGTTTAAGCAGAGAAGCAGTTCCAGGTGTGTGACCTTGAACAATTAAGAGACTGATTATGAAGCCAGAAAAACAGCCTACAAGATGGAGTCAGAGAAGCTAAGCTGAAGCAGTACAGCTGACCCAGTGTGCTTAGCTCACACTCACGTTCCTCCCACCTCCCCAGGCCCGGTGATTATCTAGTTAAGGTTTCACCATGACCGTGAGGATGTTTATCTCAGGAGACTCTGAGGAGATATCCACACATAGGCAATAGGTGTGCTATTGGTAGAGTAAAGGTCACTTTGATGATATGATGTGTTCTCTAATGATTCTCTTAGATATTTTGTTAAAATGAAAATCACCTTTCTGTTGTTTAAACATCTTGCATTATTAAAATGGAGACTACTTTGATGTTACTTCCTATCAGATAAAGTTAAAATTTTCTATTTCATTATGAAAGCTATTAGAATTGTAACAGAGGAAGAACAGAATTGAGAGGCTGCTCCTGCCATTCTCCAGAGTTGCTGGCCTTCTGACAAATAAAGTTGTTTGGACCTGTTCTTATCTCTGCATATTGGCTGGCAGTGACGGAAGGCTGAACCCTCTTCGCCCAGTAACATTTCAGTAGTCCCTGAAAGGGAGTTGCTGTTGCATCTGATGCTGGAGTTTGAAGCCTACAGGCTGGGTCGTGGTAAAGGGCAGAGAGATGTAAAGTGAGGGAGAAACAAGGACAGCTGGAATTTGTGAGCACAACAGAAACCATGTCAGTTCTTTCTGCCTCTGACCTTGATGATTCAGTCCTCAAGGAGAAGTTTGCACTCTGCATCCTGAGGATAGATGCTCACCGGCCCAGCAGCTGGAGAAGCTGAAGGGAGATCTGAGGGAAAGTGGCCCCACACCAATGAGGTGAGCCTGGGATAACAAGTCTGAGGGCCTCTCCAGACCGACTGAGCACAAAGCAGATAGCTGCTGCTTCACCTTGCCCTGCAAATCTCTCACAGAAACTCCTCTTGTTGCTTTAGAAACAACAGGAAAAGCAATTCTGGGGAATGTAGTCTATCCAGCCAAGTTACAAAGCTTTCATCACGTTAGATGAAGGATTTCTGTATTCTAAAACATCAGAATTGGGCAGGAGTTGACCTCAGGACCAAACTGCACATGGGAACGTCTTGCAAATGATTTGTGAACATTGTAAAAAGCAGTTTTCTCCTTGTTAGCCACTCTAAATATAGTTAATGGAGTTGTGCACTGCACAATTCCAGGGTGCTCCATTCAAGTGACTTACGATGTGAATGGTTCCCCCTTGAGCTGGGTGTTGAGGAGGACCTAACTGAAAATCAGACACAACCATCTACGAAAGCTTTAGCTGGATTCAAGGGGGAGCAAATCTTAAAATAGACCCTCAGCCCATCTAGTACTGATGTGGGAGGCAGCCATATTTTGGCCAATACTTAAAGTATTGTTATTAACTAGACTGACCTAACCAGAGGGAGGGGCCCGGGTCAGTAAGAGAAGACAGAAGGCAGGTAAATGTAATGTACACAGGCAAAAAGTCCGAAGAGGGCACCTGAGAAGCAGAACTACCCGGCTGGCAGACGAGGCAGGGAGCAGAACCCAGAGGAGGCGAGAGACAGGTGCGCTGGGGCCTCGTCCCGCACTGGTCCCTAGACCTATCAGCCCATCTGCTGCTCAGCAGCACCCTGCAATCCGCACCTTGCAAGAGGGTGCCAAGTATGCTCACTTTAACCAGAGGAATTTTTAAGGGTTCTGGAATGCTGGAGTTGAGACAAGATGGAGTTGGTTTTCTAATCTCTGCATATTGACACACTCGTGTCTTGCCCTTGCCCAACTTTCCCCACCCTCTTCTCCTAACATGGTAACAATTTCCCTTGTGGAATGATTCTCTTCTAGCCTCAGTCAATGGGCATCGCCACTCCAGATAAGGAAACTAAAGCTCACAGATGGTGAAATAACTTGCCTGATGTCACGCAGTGAGGTGAAGCTTGATTAAAATCCAGGACTTTGAGGCTATTGGGGTTATACCATTCTGCAAGTCCACTACCCTACTTCTGTGAGCTGACCCTAGATTGCAGGGCAGGGTCGGCTTCACAGTAAAATTGGAGCAGAAACTGGAATTCGTCTTCTTACTTTGTTTGTGCTCTTTTCTTAAATCAGAGAGTAAACACTTGCATAGCACAAGTGGGGAGAGAACTGAGCTCATTATAGCACTAATTCATTCCCTCCTGTGCCGTTCTTAACGTGGCCCTCACAGTCAGCAAAACCTGTTATCTGCTTAATCTGATTTCATGCCATGCCACAATTTATTTTTGAAATTTTTTCCTTGTTGGATAATGGCAACCTTGAAAAGGCTCTATTGATTTCCCGACTGCAGGTTTATCAGGGCTAAGTCAGCCCAGCCCTTCACCAACTGGAGTCTCCATTCAGATCCTTATCTCACCTCTTCATAGCTTGAAAGACCAAGTTTAGTTAAGGCTGTAGGGTTGCATTCATACTCATAATGAAACAAAATTAGAAACCACTTTAGATCTTAACATCATCTGTACTCACTGTGCTGAATTACACACAGAGGAGCCAGTATGAAAACGGAGGTGCAGTTGGTGTTTTGGATATGTTTGGAGTCTAAGAGCAGCCCTGAGTAATCTGCAAGTGGCTAAGGCAGACAGAAAACTCAAAATGTGCCCCGATGCTGATACTGGGCACCTGTCCCAAATGCTCGGCATTACTAAATCTGCTGTTCTTCCCCCAGCGGGGGGTAATATCATCCACTTCCCATACTACATCATAGACTTATCAATAAAATTAATAGTCCTCAGTAGAAAAATACTTGAGAACAAATTATCATTATTTCATGGCCCCCAGACTCAGTCTGCATACACTGAAGGGAGACTTGAGATCTTGCTTCCTCTAAGAACCTTTCCATCATTTTTCATTCATTTATTCACTGAGAAAACATTTCACTGAGCAGATAGTAGAGACAGGAATTGTTTCCCCTCACCCTTATGCTCTCTTCTCAGACAAGCTGCTCATACCTCCTGTGCTAGGCAGTTTGTTGGCTTTGTCTCTCATCTGTTGGCCCACTTGTCTGTCTCCAGTTGCTGCTACAGCAAATCACTTGTGTGCAGGTGTATTCTCAATGCACCTTGCTGAAGCTGAATGGCTTGATTCAAGAGTCATGGCTGGTGCACATGCAAAACTGAGTATGTGATGACGGTAACACCCCTCATGACAACCCTTGACCCATGGAGTACAGGAGCTGAAAGATAAAATCTTCCCTCTCCCATTTTCAGGAGGCTGTTTCTGAGGAGCATTCTTTTCAGAGGGGTCTATTGAGTATGACCCCCGGTTACTCACTTTAGTAATTAGTTCAATAGCATACCTTGGACCCATTTTCTCTCTTATTTTACTCTTCCAAATCTTCCTTTCCTATTCCCAGCCAAAACACCACCATGCAAACCCTTCTCGCAACCACTGTTTTCAGGGAAGAATCTGAGCTAATCGCCATTGCTTCCAAGAGATACCCCTACCCTCTGCTAACTAAGCAGCAGACCACTTGATCCCATTCTCCCTTCCCACTCACCCCCATCCTCCAGCTCCAGCTGTTTGGCCCAGGAATGAATGCTTGACAGGAACTAAAGCCAATCAGACTTTCTTTCCCCTGGAGACTTCAGAGTACAGACATTATTCATCTCTGTAAGACATTTGAAGTAGAAAGCACTAGAGCAAGGCCTGGGAACATCCATATCCCTATGAAGCCGAGAAAGCCAGTTTGCAAAGAGAAAGAAACAAAGATTATACAGCCTTAGAGAGACACAGAGAGAAACTCCTTGTTAGCCAAATTCCCCTTTCTACTGTTGGGTTCTCTGAGACTCTTTTCTCTTTCTAGTAAGTTGATTATATTCTGCTTATCCTATCTTGAGTGGTATTCTGTTATTTCAAATGAATAGTCTCTCAATCAGAATACCGTATGTGCTGGGCACTGGGTTCAACTCTGGATGTACGTACAGTAATGAACGAAAAACAGCCCCTGCTTCCAGACAGTTTCTCACCTAACTGATGAACATTGAAGTAGTGCCTCAGTGTCTCACAACATTTCCTGTGCTCTCAGAGAGCTCATACTTTTCATCATGGGCCTATATATTCCCCCATTCATAATAATCATTAATCAATCCATTCTGAAGGCTTACCATGTACAGGGCGCAGTGCTGAGAGGTTCATGTGTGACAGATCTGTCCACCATTTACTGAACTGGTTTGTCTCTTTGGTGTTAGGGATAGAACAGTACGATGATTCCAAGTTGTGATAAATGCTTGAAAGGAAATAAATCAGGGGTTGGGGTGCAGTGGTTCACGCCTATAATCCTAGAACTCTGGGAGGCTGATGCAGGGGGATTACTTGAGCTCAGGAGTTGAAGACCAGCCTGAGCAAGAGGAACGCCTTATCTCGATTTTAAAAAATAGAAAAATTAGCTGAGTGTCATGGCAGTTAAAAAAATTGAAAAATTAGTTGGGCCTTGTGGCGGGCACATGTACTCCAGGCTATTCAGAGGCTGAGGTAGGAGGTTTACTTGTACCCAGGAGTTTTAGGTTGCTGTCAGCTAGGCTGACACCATGGCACTCCAGGCCTGGGGCGACATGTCTGTGCCCCAAGTCTCCCAAATGTGGGTTTCTGGAGACTGGGTCAAAGCACGTAGATGAGTCTCAACCAGGAAGTACTTTAATATAATGAACTTTGTCAATCTTGTCAGACCCTCCCCCAGGCTGAGCTAGGCCCCCACCGGCCTGCTCTTCTGCCCCCATGCTTAGCCCCTGGTGCGATATATGCCTATATATTTGCTCATCTGATAGAAATCCATGAAGATGAGACTGGTGTTCTACTCTTCATAGCTTCCTAGCTATCTAGGCCTCAGTTTAGATGCCACTTCTTCTAGGAAACCATGCTTGACTTCAGCCCCAAATGGTTTAGGTGCCCCCAGTGAGAGTCCCTTTATCATAGAAAACACTGCCCCATTTTTAACCTGTGTGTGTCTCCCTCAATAGTTTAGGAATTATGTGAGTTTGCTACTGTATTCATCAATCTATTTCATAAATATCTATTTGATCACCGTCTGTGTGACACATGCTGTTCTAGATATTGGGGATACAAAGTGAGGAAAAATAAATCAGCTCTCATGGAGCTTAGGTCACCATGGTGAGAGGATGGGCAATGAACCCACAAAGTACACAGCATGTCAGGCAGCGATAAGTGCTATCAGTGTGACAGTATGACATGGGATGCCATCGTCAGGTGGTTCTGAACAAAGGGGCGAATGACCTCACTTTCCTCCTGAAAGTACCATCCAGGCAGGGCACAGTGGCTCATGCCTGTAATCCTGGCACTCTGAGAGGCTGAGGCAGGAAGATCGCTTGAGCCCAGGAGTTTGAGGTTGCTGTGAGATAGGCTGATACCTTAGCACTCTAGCCACAGAGTGTTTTCTTGTGTGTGGTCTCAACAACAACAACAACAACAAAATTGTACCACCCTGTACTCTGTGTTAAGAGGAGAGTGTGGGGAAGCAAAGGCAGGTGCCAGAAGGGCAGGGTGGAGCTATTTCAACTATCCAGGTGAGAGATAGTGGTGATTTGGATGAAGGAGTAGGGATGGTGAAAAGTGGCCAGAATCTGGATATGGTTTTTAATGTTATGTCTTGAGTGGCAAAATTGGTATAAAATAAACTGGATCTACTTGCAAATATAACTTGATAAGCTTTGATATAGGTATGCACTTGTGAAACCATCACCACAATTAATGAACAAACCCACTCCTCCAAATCTCGGATGCCCCCTGTCATCCACCTGCCTCTGCCCATCCCCAGTCACCAATGTGTTTTCTGTCTCTGTAGATTAGTTTAACTTTTCTAGCATTTTTCTATAAATGGTGTGATACAATACTCTTCCATGTCTGGCTTTTCTCACTCAGTGTCATGATTTTGAGATTCACTCCTGTTGTTACATGTTCTAATCATCTGTTTCTTTTTATTCCTGAGTAGAATTCCATTGTATGGCGGTATCACAGATTGTTTATCCATTTACCTATTGCTGGACATTTGGCTTATTTTCTAGATAAATAATATATGTTGAAGGCAGGGATGAAAGAATTTGCTGATGGATAAAAAGCAGAGTCATGGGTAACTCCAAGCTTCTTAGCTTAATAACTAGGGAGATGAAGCTACAATGACAGGGAACGCCGTAGGTTAGGGCAGAAGACCTCTAACCCCCAGCACACTGCCTGGCACAGGGTGGGAGCTCGGTCAACATCTGATGAGGACAAAGAAAACAAAAGGAAGTACACGTTCAGCTTTGGATGCTGGTAATTCAAATTCTCAGCTTCAAGCCAAGCTACACATCTTTTCTCCCTTTCACATCCCCTGCTCACTCCCCAAGCACAGGCAGTTATAATCATAAAGAGACTCCTTGGGCACAAAGGAGCTAGAAGGCAGATTCAATTAGAGCAGAAACCCTTGTTCTCAAATGGCCTCTGGTCTGGGAAGCATTGTTTTCTCCCCAGCATGGGGCTGAATGCACAACTGTCCTCTTTGGTTTTCGAACAATAAGCTTCTAAATTACTTACCGCCTTGGCAGACCCACTTGAGATCTATGAGACTCTAAGACCTCTTCTCCCCCTCTCTCCCCTGCCCGATACTTGCCAAATGCTCCAACTTCAAGGGTGTCTGACATTTACTTCACTAAGGCTCAGCCCTAAGATGAACTATTATTACAACGTGCATACCTCCAAATTTTTAATGGCAAAAATATAAAATAAAAAGGCACTACACAGATGAAAAAATAGAAATAGCCAACAAATGCAAAGGAGAGAGGATGCCCAGCCTCGCTAGTCCTTGAATGAAAATGTCTGCAGTCTTGTAAGAAGAAGATCTTTCTCCTCTCAATTTGGCATGATTACAGCAAATGCAAATAAGTTAACATTGGCAAGAGTGTGACAGGAATGTACTTTGCTGGTAGAAGTACAAATTAGTACAGCAACTCTGAAGGAGGCTTAAAAGCGCCCATAGTCTTTGACACCAAAATTCTACATCTAGGAATTTGTCCCAGGCAAATTGTTCTGGATGTCTGTAAAGATATTCCTCTCGATCATTATGTATAATAGAAAGTGTTACTAACCACCTGTATGTCTTGTGATGTCAGAAAAAACTAACTCTGTTTCTCTGCCTATGTATACTCTCACAACGTAATCAACATAATCAGCTGCTGATACCAGGCCTGTGAGGTTTTTACCCCAAGCATTAAGCAAGCAATTCTGCAACAGATATCAGTTGGTGTCCTTCATTCAATTCTGACACTAGCTGCCTGGAGATAGCATCACATCCCACAGGTAATAGGTCACCATCTGTACTTCTAACTGATAGGCAACAAATCAGGGTTTTTCAAAATTTCCTTCCTTGGGTTTGATTCATTTGCTAGGATAGCTCATAGAACTCAGGAAAACATTTACTTATGCTTACTAGTTTATTATAAAGGATATTATAAAAAGTACAGATGAACAGCCAGGTGAAAGAGATGCATAGGGCAAAGGATGTGAGAAGGGGTGTAGAGCTCTCAGGCCCTCTCCAGGTGTCTCATTTTCTAGACATGTTCATGAGTTCAGCTGTCTGGAAGCTCTCCAAACCCCTTACTGTTGGGTCATGTAGGCATGATCAATTAAATCATTGGCCATTGGTGATTAGCTTAATTGTCAGCCTCTCTCCCTTCCCTCAGAGGTTGGAGATGGAGGCTAAAAAGACCCAGTCCTCTAATCCTGCCCCGGTCTTTCCTGTGGTCAGTGTTCATCCTGAAGCTACAGAGGGACTGCCAGCCACCAGTCAATCTGTCAGTATTCAAAAAGACACCTATCACTTTGGAGATGCCAAGGATTTTAAAAGTTGTATGTCAGGACACAGAAACTAGCACAAAGACCAATACCTATTTCACAATACCTCAACATGTGAAGAAATTATGATGCTGCCAGTCAACAGAAGAACAGAGAAATGCATTGTGTATATCTGTACATGAATTACACTGCAAGAAACATGAATGGATTAGCAATACTACATGCAACAACACGGCTGATTCTTTCAAACAGAACATTGAGTGAAAGAAGAAAAAAAAAAGAATATACAGATTAAGATTCCATCATACCAGATTCAAAAATAGGCAAAATGAAACTACAGTTTTAGGAATGCAAAGATGAGGGTTAAGACCCTAAGAGAAAATAATAAAGTAATTTCAATTAAAGGCAAGATAATAGTTAACACCAGAGAAGAGGGAGGAGGGAAGCAGTGGTCCTCAAACTTTTTAAACAGGGGGCCAGTTCACTGTCCCTCAGACCATTGGAGGGCCGGACTATAGTTTAAAAAAATAAAAACTATGAACAAATTCCTATGCACACTGCACAAATCTTATTTTGAAGTAAAAAAACAAAATGGAAACAAATACAATCACACCGCCTTGTGTGGCCCACGGGCCGTAGTTTGAGGACCCCTGGTTTGCAACATTTCCCTTCTTGTCCTCAGTGGTAATCACACGGGTGCTCACATTGCTGCTATTCTTTGTGCTGTGCCATCCCACCCCTGGTTCTTTCATTGCTAATCAAGATCGAAGAGGGAGAGCATTTGGTGGGACCTCATCTATCGTGCATAATGGATGCTACATTTCAAATCTATTAAGAGTAGAGTATAAATGTCTGACCACAACAAATAAGTAAGTGAAGTGATGTCTATGTTAATAAATTTGATGTAAGCATTCCACATTGTATATCAAATCAGCACACTGTACCTCATAAATATACACAGTTAAGATTTAATTAAAAAATAAAGTGAAAAAAAGATCAGGGGGTGAGATTCTTTTCTTCAAAGTTTATAAAGGAAACATCTCTGAATTTGCTAAAATTCAGTAACAGAGAAAGAGAGGAGAAAGAGCTGGCATAGCTAGCTAACATTCTGCTCTTTGAACTAATTAGTTAAATAAAAATTTGTTTGAGTTGGAGGCAATGGTGGAGAGAGAGCAAATGCCTGGTAAGAGGAAGTCACAGGTTCAGCCACCAGGTATGGAGTTTCTGCTTAAGCGCTAAGGACTGTTCTAGACATGGGGGTAGAATAAAAACTGATACCATCTGGCCTTAAGAAAGTGATAGTACAAGGAAAGGCGGCAGAATAGCAGGGAAATCAGTCAATTTAGAGGGATAAGAAAAAAAATGGAGGCCATAGAAGGAAAACAAAGACAGAAGGGTATTTCTTTTTTCTCTGACTCACTATTTCTATTCCAGCGCAATGCGGCAGCAGTTAGCAACTATCTGGTATCAGAAGGAAAGAATTGCCTCCTTCAGGGCAGCGCTTGTGGCTCAAAGGGATGGGGCGCTGGCTCCATATGCTGGAGGTGATGGGTTCAAACCCAGCCCCGGCCAAAAAAAAAAGAATTGCCTCCTTCGTCCTTGCAGGCCTAAGTTCAAGCATATGTCAGTGCACTGGTGCCCCCTCCTAGAAATTAGAAGGAGACTTCCAGTCCATGGGAGCAGGTGGGCTCTTCCTAGTCAAGAGGAGAGGATGAGCTTATAGCTGAAGGTCTCTCTGTGTTAAAAATATTCTGGCATCTAAGGTGGCACCCATAGCTCAGTGGGTAGGATGCCAGCCACATACATCGAGGCTAGCCAGTTCGAGCCCAGCCTGGCCAGCTAAAACGACAATGACAATTGCAACAAAAAAAATAGCCGGGCATTGTGGCAGGTGCTTGTAGTCCCAGCTACTTGGGAGGCTGAGGCAAGAGAATCCCTTAAGCCCAAGAGTTTGAGGTTGCTGTGAGCTGTGAGGCCATGGCACTCTACCCAGGGTGACAGCTTGAGACTCTGTCTCGAAAAAGAAAAAAAGAAATTCTGGCATCCAATTCAGAAACTAACATGTGTCTCCATGATGATTATTAGTTAAAACCATAACAACAACAATAAGGATGAGTATAAAATTTATTGAGGAATTTAAAGTGCCAGATGCTCAGCTTGCATTATTTCGTTTTTTCACATACCTGAATAGGTAGTATTTGGGGGAATTATTAATATTCTTATTTTACCAATGGGGGAGTGGAGAAACAGAGAAATGAAGCTAGTTGACCAAGGCCACAGAGCTGGTTGGTGGCAGAGTTGGTGTTAGACCCAGAGCTGCCTGACTCTAAAGCACTGTGCTGAGAGGGGCGCGCACGCTGCCACAGGGCAGGTGCATTCTCCACAGGGGCCCTTCTCCACAGGGGCCATTCTCCACAGGGGCCCTCCACAGGGCTACTCCGCTTACTCCTGAAGCATTAATTTGGGAGAAAAGGAATCTCCAGGCCAGGAATGCAGTGTGGTAAGGGAGAACTGGGCTGATGTTGAATTGCCTTGGTGGCTTTTTCTCTGACAGTGAATGTGGGGCTCCTGAGGACAACCAGGTAACCACCTTCCCAATGTGCTTGTGAGTTATATAGTAGTTTCCACCTTCCCCCTTCATGGTGGCCCAGGTCCTGTACACTAAGATTGCTGAGGGAGACAGATTGGCCTTGTGGAGGAAAGTCCTTGGGGTCCATCAAGGCTCTGAGGGAGAGATTAGTTTAGGTGTAGCAATAATTCCCCCCGGCACTGGGAGGAATTGGGGAGATGGCAGACTCCTCTCCATGGGGCGTTTCCTGCACTTCTTGTGTTACAGTGATGAGGCATCTGCTGCCTCCCATCAGATAACCTCTCAGGCTACAACCCTGACAATCCGTGGCTCACACTTGTGCTCTCGAGTGGTGAGAATGTGGCCAGTGATTCGGGCATTGGGAGGTGAATGCGACTGAGGAAAAAGATTAGGAGAATATAGAGATTTAGTAAGGTACAAAGTCAGACGAGAGTTCCGGGAATGATTTTGATCATGACTGCTACTTGTTGAGGACTTACTACATGCTGGGATCTGTGCTTCATGCTTCATCCATATTACCTCACTAAAATCTCACAAGAAACCTTCAGAGGTACAATTATTGGCTCCACTTTATAAATTAAAAACTTCCAGAGGTAAAGTGATATTGCTAGGATACATAACTAGTAAGCTGTGGGTCTGAAACCTAAACCCTGACCTTACCTTTCTCCAGCGGTCCATGCTCTTAGCTTTACAAGATACTGCTTCTCAGCTCAGAGCGATTAGCTCTGGAATGAGTTTAGCAGATCACAGAAATTAAAACATTAAATATGTGGGGAGAGGGAGAGAGAGGAGGGGAGGGAATGGGGGAAGAGGGGAAGGAAGAAAAGAGATGAAGGGAAGGGAACAGAAAAGGAAGAGAAGACTAGGAGAAAGAGAAAAAAGAAGACAAGAAGAGAAATTGTCAGTGTGCAGTATCTAGTGAGATGTGAAACAAATATCAAACAAATATAAATATGTGTTTCCCACTGTGTGTGAGCACACACGCTTCACCAGTTGGCCATGTAAGATGTATTTCTTAATGTTGATTATGGTCCAAAATAGCTTTGAGAAACACTGCTTCAAAGTCTTTTATCATTTTTTCAACAAAGACAAAGTTTGAAATGGGTGCAAGGTGCTCCCTTGAGGTTCTGTCCAGGCTACTGAAAACACAGGCATTAATGCATGAGCTCTGTCCCCAAGAAATCCAAGTGCTGCAGAGAAGACTGACTCAAACAATGCCAGGTGTAAAGCTTAGCAACGGAGGAAGTTCAGGAGGCTGTTAAGAGGAGGGCAAGTCTCAGAGGAGTCCCCTACCCCCATCCTCCATGAGCTGAACCCCGAAGTTGCCAAGGCACATAGGTTATGAGGTTCCTGGGAAAGAAAATTGATTTATCATCCATATAAAAATGGAAATGTTGGGCGGCGCCTGTGGCTCAGTCAGTAGGGCGCCGGCCCCATATGCAGAGGGTGGTGGGTTCAGGCCCGGCCCCGGCCAAACTGCAACAAAAAATAGCCGGGCGCTGTGGCAGGCGCCTGTAGTCCCAGCTACTCGGGAGGCTGAGGTAAGAGAATCGCTTAAGCCCAGGAGTTGGAGGTTGCTGTGAGCTGTGTGAGGCCACGGCACTCTACCGAGGGCCATAAAGTGAGACTCTGTCTCTACAAAAAAAAAAAAATGGAAATGTTGGGGTGGACAGGAGTCCATCCCCGTTCTTGCTTCATGGTAATGACAGTGAGTATTTATTGAGCTCAGACTATGGGCCAACACACCTGATCCCACTTTACAAATCACAGCACTCATACAAGCAAGGTCTCCGCTTTGTAGATGAGTGAAATTGGTCTCAAGGAGGTGACAGGTTGTTTTTTCTTTTTCAAGATGGCAGAGGTAGAAAAGGCAGGGCTAGTACTGATGGCCAGACAGGTCACTTCTGTGTGCGTGCTCTTAATCACTACCCGATACACCCTCTTCGATATCATTGGAGAGTTTAGGGAGAGGGGAAGAGAAAGCCAGAAGGACATTAAATAAAAGAATGAGTTAAAGATCAGGGGATTTTGAGATCATCACTTTTTATGCACATAATCCCACCAAGCCCAGGAGATTAGTGCAATTATCATTCTACTGTTTAGATAAGGGCAGTGGGGCTCCGAGTAGTGGGGTGATGTCCTTCTTGGCAACCACGTCCATGTGAATTCTCATCCTAGGTCTTGACCCCAGGCTTCCAACTTCCTGCTCCAGAGTTTGGGAAACCCCTTTCCTCCCAGGGTTTTGTGAGACCCCACCTCTGCTGCTGGTCTGTCTGATGAGGCATCATGTCTCTGCCTGGAAAATGTGGAGGCCACGCATCAGTAGCCCCGAAAACCCAGAGGAGACGAGGCTACTAATTAGATGATTCTGTCTGGTATCTGCCCAGACTGTAGCAGACAAAAGGAGACAAGACGGGAATCCCAAATCACCCTGTCTTTTAGGGTCTCTGAATGTGGCGTCTGAGTAAGATGGAAGGAAATTTCTAAGAAATAGTGATGAGCCTGGCACTGGGGCGAGAGAGCAAAGAAGGGCTGCAGGCAGGCTGGAGACTTGGCAATGGGGCATGGTGAAGAGCTGATTCCCCCACCTCTGAGGGGAAAAAAGATGAAAAAAAAGAGATGAGCATTCACTGCTTTGTTGTTAAGTCCTAGGAAATACTGGTTTTAAGGATTAGCTTTGTAGAGTGGGAAGTGCCCAGAGAAGAGAGGCTTTGTGCTGCTACTCCTCCTCCTACCGGCTGTGGGTATCTGCCTCTGTAAAATGGACGCACGAATTGCCACACCTAACCCCGAAACAGGGTTCAGGATGTGCCAAGTTTTGTTCCAAAGTACAATTATAACACGTACACGGTTCTGCAGAGGCCAGGATTTGACCTAGGTCAGGCTGGGTCACGGACAAAGCCACTCCCCTGGTGGTCCCTCTATTTGGCTAATCATAAAAATGACCTGGGAGCGCATTAAACACTCAGGCTCCCAGATCCCTTCCCTAGAGCTGGTCTGAAGCAGATTTTAGGACTGTGCATGTTAACGTACACTCAAGGTGATTCTAATTAAAAATCACTTGCCAAAATTACACAAAATAATAGAGAAATACTTTGGCAAATGGCAAAGTGCTATAACAATGCTATAAAGTACGATAATAAGAATGCATTTCATCATTATTATTATTTGTGACAAACCATTGCAAACATCCATTGAAGTCATGGTGAAAGTATGCAATCTCTGGCTTTGGGATTTTGTTATGTGGGCTACTCTTACTGGGGTTAGGTGATATCTCAAAGTAGTTTTGATTTGCATTTCTCTGATGATTAAGGATGATGAGCTTTTTTTCATGGGTTTGTAGACCGTGCATCTGTCTTCTTTAGTGAAGTTTCTCTTCAAGTCCCTTGCCTACCCTGAGATGGGATCACTTGTTCTTTTCTTGCTAATACGTTTGAGTTCTCTATGGATTCTGGTTATTAAACCTTTATCAGAGGTATAACCTGCAAATATTTTCTCCCATTCTGATGGCTGTCTGCTTGCTTTACTTACTACGTTCTTGGCTGTGCAGAAGCTTTTTAGTTTGATCAGGTCCCAGTAGTGTATTTTTGATACTGCTTCAATTGCCTGGGGAGTCCTCCTCATAAAATATTCACCCGATTCCTTCAAGAGTTTTCCCTGCACTTTCTTCAAGTATTTTTATAGTTTCATGTCTTAAGTTCAAATCTTTGATCCAGTGAGAGTCTATCTTAGTTAATGGTGAAAGGTGTGGGTCCAGTTTCAGTCTTTTACAGATCGCCAGCCAGTTCACCCAGCACCATTTGTTAAATAGGGACTCTTTTCCCCACTGAATGTTTTTAATTGGCTTGTCAAAGATCAAATAATGGTAAGTAGCTGGATTCATCTCTTGGTTCTCTATTCTGTTCCAGACATCTACTTCTCTGTTTTTGTGCCAGTACCATGCTGTTTTGATCACTGTCGATTTGTAGTACAGTCTCAGGTCTGGTAGCGTGATTCCTCCTACTTTGTTTTTATTTCTGAGTAATGTTTTTGCTATTCGAGATCTTTTCTGATTCCATATAAAATGAAGTATTATTTTTTCAAGATCTTTAAAATATGACAATGGAGCTTTAATAGGAATTGCATTAAAATTATATATTGCTTTGGGTAGTAGACATTTTAACAATGTTAATTCTTCCCAGCCATGAGCATGGTATGTTTTTCCATTTGTTAACATCTTCAACTATTTCTTTTCTTAAAGTTTCATAGTTCTCTTTATAGAGATCTTTCACATCCTTTTTTAGGTATACTCCCAAATATTTCATCTTCATTGGCACTACTGTGAAAGGAATAGAGTCCTTGACTGTTTTTTCGGCTTGGCTATTGTATTGGTATATATATATATTGGTATATATAAGGCTACAGATTTATGGGTGTCGATTTTGTAGCCTGAGACATTGCTCCTGGATCACTTCTAAAAGTTTTGTAGTAGAATCCCTAGTGTTTTCCAGATATACGATCATGTCATCTGCAAAGAGTGAAAGTTTGATCTCTTCTGACCCTATGTGGATACCCTTGATTGCCTTCTCTTCCCTAATTGCAATGGCTAAAACTTTCATTACAATGTTAAAGAGCAATGGAGACAATGGGCAACCTTGTCTGGTTCCTGATCTAAGTGGAAATGATTTCAATTTAACTCCATTCAATACGATATTGGCTGTGGGTTTGCTGCGGATGGCCTCTATTAGTTTAAGAAATGTCCCTTCTATACCAATTTTCTTAAGTGTTCTGATCATGAAGGGATGCTGGATATTGTCAAAAGCTTTTTCTGCATCAATTGAGAGAATCATATGGTCTTTATTTTTTAGTTTGTTTATGTGCTAAATTACATTTATAGATTTACGTATATTGAACCAGCCTTGAGACCCTGGGTAAATTCCACTTGATCATGGTTGTAATTTTTTTGATGTGTTGTTGGATTCTGTTTTTTAGGATCTTATTCAGTATTTTAGCATCAATATTCATTAGTGATATTGGTCTATAATTTTCTTTTCTTGTTGGGTCTTTCCCTGGTTTAGGGATCAAGGTGATGTTTGCTTTGTAGAATGTGTTGGGTAGTAATCCTTCTTTTTCTATATTTTGGAAGAGGTTTAGTAATATAGGTACTAGTTCTTCTTTAAAGGTTTGATAGAATTCTGACGTAAAGCAATCTGGTCCTGGGCTTTTCTTTTTAGGGAGATTTTGTATAGTTGATGCTATTTCAGAACTTGATATAGGCCTGTTCAACATTTCCACATCATTCCGGCTAAGTCTTGGTAGGTGGTGTACTTCCAGGTTTTGGTCGATTTCTTTCAGATTTTCATATTTCTGAGTGTAAAGTTTCTTGTAATATTTGTTAAGGATTATTTCATTTCTGAGGGGTCTGTTATTATTTCATCTTTACCATTTCTGATTGATGAAATTAGATATTTTACTCTTTTTTTCCTGGTTAGGTTAGCCAAAGGTTTATCCATTTTATTGATCTTTTCAAAAAACCCAACTTTTGGATGTATTGATCTGTTGTATAATTTTTTTGTTTTCAATTACATTTAATTCTGCTCTGATTTTGGTTATTTATTTTCTTTTGCTGGGTTTGGGGTTGGAGTGTTCTTCCTTCTCCAGTTGCTTGAGATGTCCCATTAAGTTATTAACTTCCTCTCTTTTTCTTTTCTTGAGGAAGACTTGCAGTCCTAAGTTCCCTCTTAGGACTGCCTTTGCAGTATCCCAGAGGTTCTAGTAATTCGTGTCTTCATTGTTGTTTTGTTCCAAAAATTTGGGGATTTCCTTCTTAATCTCGTCTATAACCCATCTATCCTTCAGCATAAGGTTATTTAGCTTCCATGTTTTTTTATGGGTATGCAAGTTCCTGTTGTTATTGAGTTCAACTTTTATTCCCTGATGGTCTGCGAAGATGCAAGGAATAATTTCTACTTTTTTAAATTTGCTGAGGTTAGATTTTTGGCCTAGGATGTGATCGATTTTGGAGTATGTTCCGTGGGCTGATGAGAAGAATGTGTATTCAGTTTTTTGGGGATGAAATGTTCTGTAGATGTCTGTTAAGTCCAGATGTTGAATCGTTAAGTTTAAATCTAAAATTTCTGTGCTTAGCTTCTTTTTGGAGGATCTATCCAGCACTGCTAAACGGGTGTTAAGATCTCCCACTACTATGGAACTGGAGGAAATCAAGTTGCTCATGTCTGTTAGAGTTTCTCTTGTAAATTGAGATGCATTCTGGTTGGGTGCATAAATATTAATAATTGAAATCTCATCATATTGAGTATTACCTTTTACAAATATGAAGTGTCCATCCTTATCCTTCCTTATTTTGTTTGGTTTAAAGCCTATTGCTTCTGCGAATAGGATTGCAACGTCTGCCTTTTTCTGCTTTCCATTTGCCTGGAATATAGATGACCATCCCTTCACCTTGAGTCTATATTTGTCTTTTAATGTAAGGTGAGATTCTTGTATGCAGCAGATATCTGGCTTGAGTTTTTGTATCCAGTCAGCCAACCTGTGCCTCTTTAGAAGACAAATTAAACCATTCACATTAATTGAGAATATTGATAAGCCTTTTGAGAGTCTGCTGGACATTTTTAATCTTCTCGTGGCTCTGGAAGTTGGAATTTGATCAAAATTTTCTGGGTGGGTTTACTTTTGTGGTGGAGGATTACATTGGTCTTTATGGAGAATAGGTATGAGAATATCCTGGAGAGCTGGTTTAGTTATGGCAAATTTCTTCAACATGTGAATGTCATTAAAGTATTTAATTTCTCCATCATAAATGAAACTGAGTTTAGCTGGGTACAGGATCCTGGGTTGAAAGTTATTTTGTTTTAGGAGATTAAAAGTCGATGACCATCCTCTTCTAGCTTGAAAGGTTTCAGCAGAGAGATCTGCAGTTATTCTGATATTCTTCCCCTTGTAGGTAATTGTTTTCTTTCGTCTGGCTGCTCTCAGAATTTTCTCCTTCATATTAACTTTAGTGAAATTGATTATGATGTGTCTGGGGGATGTCTTATTTGGGTGGGTCATGCTGGAGTTCTGAAACTCTCTGCTATCTGAATTTTAGAATCTCTTGGCATGTCTGGAAAGAATTCTTTCATAATCTCATGTAGAAGAGACTCTGTCTTATGAAGCCACTTCATCGCTTTCAGGGATCCCTATAAGATGAAAATTGGTTTTCTTCAAATTATCCCAGAGTTCTCTGAGAGAGTGATCTGTTTTTGCCCTCCATTTCTCTTCCTCTCTGAGAGTTTGGGAGCATTTGAAAGCTTTGTCTTCAACTTTGGAAATCCTTTCTTCTGCTTGCTCCATTCTGTTACTGAGGGATTCTACTGTGTTTCTCAGATCTTTGAGGGCTGCAACTTCTTGTCTCAATTTGTCAAAATCTTTGGTCATTTTGTCTTTGAATTCGTTGAATTCTTGAGATATCTTTTGGGTTATTGCTTGGAATTCTAATTGGATCTTATTTGCTATCCAGATTCTGAATTCGATTTCTGACATCTCAGATATTTGTTTGTGCATGGGATCTTGTGCTGTTTCTGTCCCATTGTTCCTTGGGGGAGTTGATCTATTCTGATTATTCACATTGCCAGAGTTTTTCTGTTGATTACGCCTCATGATTGTTTTTCACCATTGCCTCTGGCTGTCCTCAGAGTTGGGGAGGTGTCTCTCCAAGATTAGACCCCAGCAAGATCACTCTACTGTTGCTGGATCTTTGTAGGGAGTGACCCTGTGTAGCTCCTCTGGGGCTGCCCCAGCCAGGAGTTCTGGTTGTGGGAGCAGCTCTGGAGTGTGACACCATGGGATCCAGCAATAGGGCAGGGGGTGGTGCACACGGTTCTGGGAGTGCTTGGCACCCAGTGACTTTGGCACAGAGGGCCCAAGGCTTTAGCAGTCTCTAGCCAGGAGAAGAGCTCTGCACAGAGGCAGGGAGGGCTCTGGAGGTCACGGAGCTACCAGAGTCCCTGGCCAGATGAGTGGGCCGGTGTGGAGGCAGGGAGGGTACAGGAGGGAGGATGCGGGATTGTGTGGTTCCCGGAGTTCCCGGTCAGGGCATGTGAAGCCCCGGTGGGCACGCTCATGGGTTGTAGTGTAGCTCTTACCAGGGTCCAGGCGGGTGCCGATGGTGGGTTGCAGGTCATTGGGCAGCTTTTCCTGAGGTCCGGGCAGGTACTGATCTCAGGTCACCGGTCACCACACAGCTCTTACAGGGGTCCGGGCAGGTGCTGATCATGGGTCGTGGGTCATGGTGCAGCTCTTTTGGAGGTCCGGCGGTCACCGATCGTGTGTCACTGAGCAGCTCTCACCCGAGTTGGGAATATTCTAACCAGCAGGTATGAGCTTAGTGGCTGCATCAGATGATGAGCTTAGCATCTGGGCATGGAGGTGAGGTCTTCTGTCATAAATGTGATAGAACTGGCAAAAAACACGTTAATGGACTTAATTGTTCTGTGGCAGTATATAGAAATCCCTCAGCTGCCACCAGGATGGAAACACACACACTACAAGTAATTTAGCACCAGCTCCAGACTGTGTCCAGTGGGTTGGTGTTCTGCTTACAGTGTTCATGCTGACCATGACTTTGCATTCTCAGGAACATACATTTGTCTCTCACCTTCTTCTGCTCAACTTTTTTTTTTTTTTTGAGACAAGAGTCTCACTCTGTTGCTCCAGGCTAGAATGGTATGGCATCATAGCTCACAGCAGCCTCAAACCCCTGGGTTCAGTCAATTCTCCTGCCTCAGCCTTCCAAGGAGTTGAGACTACTGGCACCTGCTACAGTGCTCAGCTTATTTTTCTATTTTTAGTAGAGACAGGGTCTTGCTCTTGCTTGGGCTGGTCCCAAACTCCTGAGCTCAAGAAATTCTACCTGTCAGCCTCCCAGAGTGCTAGGATCACTCTTCTGAATTTTTAATAATGGTTAGTGTAACATAATTGTATGTACCCATATATTAATCCAAAATTTAAAAAAAAAATTAATAATGCTTGGTCATGTTTTCTTTCAGTCCTCTGTGATTCATTGAAAACCAAATTGAAACAAAAGATTTTTTTTTTCTCCTGGTCCTCTCTGACAGCTCTTTTCATTTCCAACCCTGGCAAACCATTCCCAAATTACCTAGTGCTTTTCTCAAAACCCACTCAGATATCTCAAATATGAAGATCCAAGAGGAAGATTTTGGAAGCCTGTGATTTTAATGTGATTTCCCAGTTGACTTTACATGTAGACAGGTTTGGAAGACACAGGGAACATCATCAGACTAATTTGTTCATTCAGCAATTATTTACAGAGCACCTGCCCCGTGCCAGGATCAGACTAAGCCCTGGAGCCCCACCAATTAGCAAAATTAGACAAAGTCCCCATCCTCATGGAGCCTGCAGTCAGGTGGGGGTGATGGAAGTGGCATGAACAATCCAAGAAATGTGTATGGTCCAACTACGTATGAGCTGTGGGAACTAGAAAGGAGAAGAACAGGGTATCCTGATCCCCCTAATTTAGGTTGGAGGGGGGAGGGCAGGTAAGGTTCTCAGTACAAGCAGCATTTCAGCTAAAATATTGGGGGTAGACCAGGAAGAGAGTGAAGTAGGAATGAGAATCCAGGTGAGAAGGGAAGGACGACCACTCCAAGGAGGAGAATAGCATATGTGATCTCCTCAGACCAGAGGCAGGGAGGTCCTAAGGGACAGAAGGAAGGTAGATGGAGCTGATCAGCAGTTTGATCAAGATGGGAGTGTCACAAAGTCAGGATGCAACAGAAGCAGGGGCCAGGTCAGCCTGTTAGAAGTTTAGATTTGATCCTGAGAGTAGTGGGAAATTCAGATCATACCACTTCCCGCTTAAAACCTTCTAGCCGCTGAATTTTCAACCTTTCCAAAACAACATAGGGTCTCCTCCCACCTGGGGAGGAAATATTTTAATCATGTAATTTCCAGAAATGAAGAGTTGATGTCACCCTGGCATCAGGGGAGGATAATCAGCCTGGAATGAGCTCTCCAATCTCCAGCCCCTTTCCTTGGCCCTTCTCTCAGAGGATGAACAGAAGTACTTTTCAAAATTCAATGTGGAGTCACGAGAACAGGAAGGGGAAACCTATCAACCTACCCCTTCCCGCCATCTTTTCATTTCCACACTGACTAGAAATCAGTCTCCCTGCTGTGTTCTCCAGAGAGCAAAGTCATCAGGAGTCTAGTGCATAATAAATTCTCCAGAAGAGTCTGAGGAGGCCCTAGGAGAGTAGACATGCTGGCAGGAAGACCTGACTGGCCCAGGACTGTGTGCAGTAAGCATTTAGAAGGCTGCATTGAGCTGCATTTAGAAGGCTGCATCCTTCTCCACACCTGGCTCTGAGACTGAGGATGGCCCAGCACTGGCCAATCAGGTGTTCATGATACCCTCTTCTCGTTGATTGACTGAATGATGGGTCTATGGCTCAATCAGAACCAAAGGGACTCTATTCTGATAATTTGGGGGGGAATGTCAGTAAGGGAAATACCCTTCCCCCCCACCCCCCGCGCTTTCTAAAAGAATGAGATGTGAGCCTGGGCTGCTGATGGTCTTCTAGTCACCACAGGGGACAGCCTGCCTGAGAATGCACCTGACATGGAATAACTAAGAGCTGGGATGGGGGAAGGGGAAAGAATGTGAGGAAAAACAGAGAGGGGGAGAGAGAGGAGGCAACAGAGACATCATTGAAACTGTGGATCCAGCTGGAGCTCATGATGTTCCAGTTGTATGAACACATAAAAACCATGTTTCCCCTAATTCTCTTTGAATTAGGTTTCTGTATCTTGCCATCCAGAGTGCCAGCTCTTACAGACGCATCCTCCCTTCCTCCTTAAACTCTCACTGCATCTCATCTCAGCAGGCTTTGGAAACGAGGTGATAGGAATGGATCATGCCAAGGGATGTCTGCACTGACTTCTCCCTTTAGACATGAGTGACAGGAGAAGCAGCACTCCCACGAATGGGAGAAGAATTAAGAGTGTCACAAGTCAATTCCAGCAGGAAGGATTCAAGCTAGACTTTGGGGAAGACCTTCTCAGCTGAGGATTTTATTTAGAGAGCACCCTCCCTACCAATAGTCTCTTCATGATCATTCTTTTTTTTTTTTTTTGCCGTTTTTGGCTGGGGCTGGGTTTGAACCCGCCACCTCCAGCATATGGGGCTGGTGCCCCACTCCTTTGAGCCACAGGCACCGCCCCATGATCATTCTTTTAATTAGAGCAGACAGCTCTTTCTCAGTTCAGTTGTCTGCTCTGGAACACAGCCAGTATCTCAAAAAAAAAAAAAAAAAAAAAAAAGGAAGGAAGGAGGGAAGGGCAGGAAGGAGGGAGGGAAGGAGGTGGGGAGGGCAAATAAAGGTTTCCGAAATCAGCTCTGACTTCTCGATTCTGACTACATACCTGAACACCTGTGGAGCTTTTGAAACATACTCATGCGTTGGTGCTACTTCCAGAAATTCTGACTTAGTTCATGGTGGGTGGGAGGAAATACTGGTATTCTTTGAGAAGCTCTGAGGGGTGCTGGTGGCTTCCTAATAAAAATGTTGTCCATGGATCTGCAGCATCAGTATCACCTGGAGACTCGTAGGCAATGCACAGTTTCGGGTCTCACCCCAAACCAGGCAAATCCCAGTCTGTGTTTTCACATGATCCTTGAATGATCCATGTGTACATTCAAGTTCAAGAAACATCAAGATACATGACTCCCCTGAAACCACCTTTAGTCTTGGGGAGAAGCCTGACAGCTCCGTACCTGTGACACACTGTTGTCTAAAGAGGAGTAATCTGCCCTGGGAGAAAGGCTGAGTGTGGTTCCCAAAATAGAAAAGAGAGGTGGTGTACGACTGGGCACTTAAATCGCCTGCAAGCAGAGTAGACCAGAGTTACAACTCCATAACAACATCCCACAATTACAACCAAGGAAATCATTTTTACATTTCATTAGAGCTGCTTAATGGAGACAGTCTGCTCCCAGGGGTGACTGCCCCAGCGATAGGCTGGACTAGCGAAATACCCTCTAGACCAGGGAATGTGAATCATCTGGGAGATTCTGATTCAGGACATCTGACATGTGACTGGGATCCTGCATTTCTAGCCAGGTGGTATAGATGCTGCCCCTCTGTTGAGCCTCCAGATGAGTGTAGCCTCCACAGATATGTCCAGAAGGCCTGCTAAGAAGTATTCCTGCTCTGGGTAGTGCCTGTGGCTCAGTGAGTAGGACGCTGGCCCCATATACCAAGGGTGGCCAGTTTGTGGCAGGCTCCTATAGTCCCAGCTACTCGGGAGGCTGAGGCATGAGAATCACCTAAGCCCAAGAGCTGGAGGTTGCTGTGAGTTGTAACTCCACAGCACTCTACCGAGGGTGACAAAGTGAAACTCTATCTACCAAAAAGAAGTATTCCAGCTCTGAGAGTTTTCTCTAATGCAATCTCATTTAATTCTTTTTTTTTTTTTTTTGGTAGAGACAGAGTCTCACTGTGTCGCCCTGGGGTAGAGTGCTGAGGCGTCACACGGCTCACAGCAACCTCTAACTCTTGGGCTTACGCGATTCTCTTGCTTCAGCCTTCCGAGCAGCTGGGACTACAGGCGCCCGCCACAACGCCCGGCTATTTTTTTGTTGCAGTTTGGCCAGGGCTGGGTTTGAACCCGCCACCCTCGGGCATATGGGGCTGGCGCTCTACTCACTGAGCCACAGACGCCACCCACTCTCATTTAATTCTAACAGCCCTGTAAGGTAGAAATACTCAAATTATACCCGTTCTTCATCTGAGACAACTGAGGTTCAGAATCCACTTAAACCTCAGTCAGCTGAACTCACAAGCCTGATAGAGCATTAGAATGTCCCCAAATGCCTGGGAACATTTTTTTTTCTTTTTTTTTTTTTATTGTTGGGGATTCATTGAGGGTACAATAAGCCAGGTTACACTGATTGCAATTGTTAGGTAAAGTCCCTCTTGCAATCATGTCTTGTCCCCATAAAGTGTGACACACACCAAGGCCTCACCCCCCTCCCTCCGTCCCTCTTTCTGCTTTCCCCCCCTCATAACCTTAATTGTCATTAATTGTCCTCATATCAAAATTGAGTACATAGGATTCATGCTTCTCCATTCTTGTGATGCTTTACTAAGAATAACGTCTTCCACTTCCATCCAGGTTAATACGAAGGATGTAAAGTCTCCATTTTTTTTAATGGCTGAATAATATTCCATGGTATACATATACCACAGCTTGTTAATCCATTCCTGGGTTGGTGGGCATTTAGGCTGTTTCCACATTTTGGCGATTGTAAATTGAGCTGCAATAAACAGTCCAGTACAAGTGTCCTTATGATAAAAGGATTTCTTTCCTTCTGGGTAGATGCCCAGTAATGGGATTGCAGGATCAAATGGGAGGTCTAGCTTGAGTGCTTTGAGGTTTCTCCAGACTTCCTTCCAAAAAGGTTGTACTAGTTTGCAGTCCCACCAGCAGTGTAAAAGTGTTCCCTTCTCTCAACATCCACGCCAGCATCTGCAGTTGTGAGACTTTGTGATGTGGGCCATTCTCACTGGGGTTAGATGATATCTCAGGGTTGTTTTGATTTGCATTTCTCTAATATATAGAGATGATGAACATTTTTTCATGTGTTTGTTAGCCATTCGTCTGTCATCTTTAGAGAAAGTTCTATTCATGTCTCTTGCCCATTGATATATGGGATTCTTGGCTTTTTTCCTGTGGATTAATTTGAGTTCTCTATAGATCCTAGTTATCAAGCTTTTGTCTGATTGAAAATATGCAAATATCCTTTCCCATTGTGTAGGTTGTCTCTTTGCTTTGGTTATTGTCTCCTTAGCTGTACAGAAGCTTTTCCGTTTAATGAAGTCCCATTTGTTTATTTTTGTTGTTGTTGCCATTGCCACGGCAGTCTTCTTCATGAAGTCTTTCCCCAGGCCAATATCTTCCAGTGTTTTTCCTTTGCTTTCTTGGAGGATTTTTATTGTTTCATGCCTTAAATTTAAGTCCTTTATCCACCTTGAGTCAAGTTTTGTGAGTGGGGAAAGGTGTGGGTCCAGTTTCAGTCTTTTACATGTAGACATCCAGTTCTCCCAACACCATTTATTGAATAGGGAGTCTTTCCCCCAAGGTATGTTCTTGTTTGGTTTATCAAAGATTAGGTGGTTGTAAAATGTTAGTTTCATTTCTTGGTTTTCAATTCGATTCCAAGTGTCTATGTCTCTGTTTTTGTGCGAGTACCACGCTGTCTTGAGCACTATGGCTTTGTAGTACAGACTAAAATCTGGTATGCTGATGCCCCCAGCTTTATTTTTGTTACAGAGAACTGCCTTAGCTATACGGGGTTTTTTCCAGTTCCATACAAAACGCAGAATCATTTTTTCCAAATCTTGAAAGTACGATGTTGGTATTTTGATGGGAATGGCATTGAATAGGTAGATTGCTTTGGGAAGTATAGACATTTTAACAATGTTGATTCTTCCCATCCATGAGCATGGTATGTTCTTCCATTTGTTAATATCCTCTGCTATTTCCTTTCTGAGGATTTCATAGTTTTCTTTTTTTTTTTCTTTTGGCCGGGGCTGGGTTTGAACCCGCCACCTCTGGCATATGGGACCGGCGCCCTACTCCTTGAGCCATAGGCACCACCCGATTTCATAGTTTTCTTAATAGAGGTCCTTCACCTCCTTCGTTAAGTATATTCCTAGGTATTTCATTTTCTTTGAAACTATGGTGAAGGGAGTTGTGTCCTTAATTAGCTTCTCATCTTGACTGTTTCTGAATGATTATTTTGTTTTCAATTTCATTGATCTCTGATTTGATTTTGGATATTTCTTTTCTTCTACTGAGTTTAGGCTTAGATTGTTCTTCTTTTTCCAATTCCATAAGAACTCTTGTGAGATTGTTGATGCGCTCTCTTTCTGTTTTTCGAATGTAGGCATCTAAAGCGATGAATTTTCCTCTCAAAACTGCTTTTGCAGTATCCCACAGGTTTTGGTAGCTTGTGTCTTCATTGTTGTTATACTCAAGGAATTTCATGATTTCCTGTTTTATTTCTTCCTGCACCCATCTGTTATTCCACAGAAGATTGTTTAATTTCCATGCCTTTGGGTGGGGTCGAGCATTTTTGTTAGAGTTGAGTTCCACCTTTAGTGCCTTATGGTCTGAGAAGATACAAGGTAAAATTTCAATTCTTTTGATTCTGTTGATATTTGTTTTGTGTCCCAGGATATGATCAATTTTGGAGAATGTTCCATGGGGTGATGAGAAGAATGTATATTCTTTATCTTTAGGGTGGAGTGTTCTATATGCGTCTATCAAGCACAGTTGTTCTAGGGTCTCATTTAAATCTCTTATATCTTTGTTTAATTTCTGTTGAGAGAATCTGTCCAGCTCTGTAAGAGGAGTGTTAAAGTCCCCTGTTATTATGGTATTATCAGATATCTTATTGCTCAGACTGAGTAAGGTCTGTTTCAAGAATCTGGGAGCATTTAAATTGGGTGCATAAATATTTAGAATTGAAATGTCTTCTTGTTGTTTTTTTCCCTTGACCAATATAAAGTGACCATCTTTGTCTTTTTTGACTTTAGTTGCTTTAAATGCACATGTATCTGAAAATAAGATTGCAACTCCTCTTTTCTTCTGAATTCCATTTGCCTGAAAAATTGTCTTCCAACCATTCACTCGGAGCTTTAATTTTTTCTTTTGAAGGCAGGTGTGTTTCTTGTAGACAGCAAATGGATGGCTTGTGTTTTTTAATCCAGTCAGCCAATCTATGTCTCTTCAGTGGAGAATTCAAGCCATTAACATTTATTGAGATAATCGATAAGTGTGGTAGTATTCTATTCGTCTAATTTTGTGAGAGTCCATTGCTTAGTTTTATCTTTTGCATCAGTGTGGAGGTTAGGTTCTGTCCTTTAATTTCTGAGTTCTTACTTTGCTGCTGATCCATTGTGGTGGTCAGTGTGCAGAACAGGTTGAAGTATTTCCTGTAGAGCTGGTCTTGTTGTGGCGAATTTCCTCAATGTTTGTATATCCGTAAATGATTTGATTTCTCCATCAATTTTTAAGCTTAGCTTAGCAGGGTACAGAATTCTGGGCTGGAAATTGTTCTGTTTAATAGATTAAAGGTAGATGACCATTTTCTTCTTGCTTGGAAAGTTTCATTAGAGAAGTCTGCGGTCACTCTGATGGATTTGCCCCTGTAGGTCAACTGGCGCTTACTCCTGGCAACTTGCAGAATCTTTTCTTTTGTCTTGACTTTGAACAGGTTCATCACAATGTGTCTCCGAGAAGCTCGGTTAGAGTTGAGGTGACCTGGGGTCCGATATCCCTCCGAAAGCAGTGTGTCAGAATCTTTGGTGATATTTGGGAAATTTTCTTTTATAATCTTCTCTAGTATGGCTTCCATTCCTCTGGGGCATTCTTCTTTCCATCTGGAACTCGTATGTTGGAACGCTTCATAAAGTCCCATAATTCTGACAGTGAACGTTCTGCTTTCTCTCTCTTCTTTTCTGCCTCTTTTACTATCTGAGTTATCTCAAGAACTTTGTCTTCTACCTCTGAAATTCTTTCTTCTGCATGGTCTAACCTGTTGCTGATACTTTCCATTGCATCTTTAAGTTCTCTAATTGACTGTTTCAGTTCCTTCAGCTCTGCTATATCCTTTTTATATTCTTCATATCATTCATCTCTTTTTTGATTCTGTTTTTGGATTTCCTTTTGGCTATTTTCCACTTCATTAGCAATTTCCTTCATTGTTTCCATCATTTCTTTCATTGTTTTCAACATATGTATTCTAAATTCCCTTTCTGTCATTCCTAACATTTCTTTATAGGTGGAATCCTCTGCAGTAGCTACCTCATGGTCCCTTATCGGGGCTGTTCTGGACTGGTTCTTCATGTTGCCTGGAGTTTTCTGCTGATTCTTCCTCTTGAGTGATTTCTTTTATCTGTTTCCTTGCCCTAATTTTCCTTTCACTTCCTCTTGCTGTTTAAGTTCTTGTGCCTGTGGACTAAGGGTTACAGGACCAGAAGGGTGAGAATGTTGAAGAGCAAAAAAGGGATGAAAGAAAGGAGGACCGAGTGATAAGAAAAAAAAAAGAAAAATAGAGAAAGGAGAGGGGGTGGGTAAAAGGAATATTGACGAAAAGAAGAGAGGCACAGAAAGAGGGAGACAGAGCAATATAGGTGTACAGTAGGGTATTTTGACACAACCTTAAAAAAGCCCCACCTTCTGGGGGTGCCCAGTTGGGTGGTTCCCTTGAGGTCAGCAGCTCTTTGCTAACCTGATCAGACACAGTACCCCCTCCACCAAGTAGAGAGGAAAAACAAAAATGCTATACATCAAACCAAAACAAGCAAACAGAAAACTTTATGGGATAAAATTGGGTGAAAAACCAAATAATTGCAGTAGAAACACTAGCAAAAATGAAGTTCTAGTTATTGAAAAAGGCAGCAATGGGAAATTATAATTAAACAAGAAAAATTGAGAAAGAAAAAGGATCTGTATGGAAAAGATTGAAATTAAAAAACAAAACAATATCAACAACATCAAAATAAACAAAAAAAAAACAACCAAATAAAAAAAAAAAAAAACACAACCAAAAACAAAGCAATATGTATATGTTATTGAATATTGTCTGGGGAACATGTGGTCTTCTGGGGTATGAGATGTTAATCACATACCCCCCAGTTCTGATACGACTGGAGGCTGCTGATTTCTCAAACCCCAGCAGGTAGACACCCTAAATCTCTCTTCAGCCCACTTAAAAGGCACTTTGATCTTGTAAACTTGCTGAGCAGAAGCTTTCCCAGGAAAGTGCTTGTCGCTGGAATCACTGCTGAAGTGGCTATCCACTTACCCAGTGTGCCAAAACCAGTCTCACTCTGCCCCTGAGGGTTAGGGCTGCACGGTGGCTCAGACCCCACCCTTAGGCTACTTGGTCGCTGGGTTACCAGCTCCCACCTGATTCTAGCTCTGCGACCCTGAGGGTGGAGCTTGCAGGGGCAGATCGCTCACAATGGCTCCCTGTGACCCACAGCCAAACACTATTAGCTCTGTCTGGCTCAGCGGCTCAGACTGGGGCCCTAGACAAAGGCCAAAGTTCTCCGCACTCCCGCTCAGGCTCTCCCCAAGGCAGTTCAACTGAGTGACAAGTCCAAAGACACCAAAACAGCTCACAGGTAAGGCCTTTCTGGTTTGCAGTCTTGCTGCTACTGAACTTACAGTTGCGGGCGGGTTTGGACGGATTGAACACACGCGACCACTTGCCGTTTTTCCACTGTTTTAGTCTTCCTCTTGGGGTCCAGAAGTCTCTCGCTGACTCCCTGTATCCTCACAGGGGTGATGATAGGCAGATCCCACCAGCCAGAGATGCCTGGAGTCCTATCTCCCCAGACTCACGGTGCCCAGATGCAAGGAAGCTGTTACTTGGCCGCCATCTTGCTCCGCCTCCTTGCCTGGGAACATTTTCAAAATATAGTCCCTGGAAGATTTCCATTCTGAGGTGGGTTCAGGAATATATATTTTTAAAAGGTCATCAAACAACTAGTCCATGGACTGACTGGCTTTGGAGAGGTACAGAATAAGATGTCACTACCTGTCAAGAGCAGACCTTCTTACTTCCTTTAAAGAGTAGCTGCATCTTATTTTATTTATGTCCTTGACACCTGGCCCAAAATCTGCCAAAAAGCAAGAGCTTATTAAAAGTTATTGACTCACTAAATGAATGGAGAGACGGATGGTGGATGGAAGCGTGAGCACTTGCATGTATGCAAGGAGGGAGGGAGAAATCAATCCGGGGGCCTCCTAGAACTTAGCATTTATCCACAAACTTGCACCAAGTCCTCAAAAGCACTTTCTTTAATGTCACATTATAAAGTAATGGGTACTATCTCAGCAAGTGATCAATGCAAGATGAGATGGCTGTATTGACAGGATGCACCAAAACCCTTGCCAACTGATGGACAAAGTAGAGAGAAAACCCGGGGGCCTGGGGAATATGATCCTCCTGGAAGACGTGGGAGGGCTGTGTCAGCATCAGTACCAACAAGCCCGACTAACTCCCTAGGTGTCAGCAATTAACCCAAAGCCATGGCCTATTTGCAGAAACAGGCCTCTTTGGGCTCATTGCGCCAGATTGAACATAACCCAGTCTCTCTTCTTCTCCCACTCTCCTTCCCTGACTGACCTGGCCTCTTTTTTATACTAATTTGCTGCCTTCCTCCCTGTCTTATTCCCTGGTGTGTTAGAACCTTCTTTTAAGTCTCTATACACCTCATCTCCACCCTACTCTTGAGTTAAATTTGGAACCACTTCCCCATAAAGACCCATCCTTTCACCACCATCAAGCGTCTAGATTCAGGCAATCTTTAAGACAATCACAAATTAAGTGAAAACAGACTTCATATTCCCACACTGCCCCAGACTGGTTGAAACTCAAGCTTCCCTTCTTCTGACCCCACACTAAATAATTATTTTCTAATTCCATGGTTTTCAAGAGCATTTTGTTCTATTATAACATTTACATCTGCAATCTCAGCTTGCCCCCTGACCTCCAGGCTTAGTATGTCTAATTGTGTGATTAGGAGCTCCACTTGGGAGTCTAACAGGGATCTTAGTATATCTACAACCAAACTGCCAGCTTTCTCCTTCCATGGTCCATTGTTCACCCAGTTTCGCAGTCATCCTTGACCGCTTCCCTTTTCTCATCCCCAGAGCCAATTCTTCAGGAAGTCCTGAGAGTACAAACTTCATGATATTTCCAAATCTGAACCCTCACCAGCCTCTCTATTACCCTAGTGGTTCAAGCCACTTTCCAGCTCTCTTGTGAATAATTCCAATACCCTTGAATTAGTCTAATGGCTTCTCTTCTTGCTTCCCACCATATTCAACTTCCCCACAAAGGCCAAAGTAAACCTTTGAAAATAAATACCAACACACAGCACTGGTCTGCTTAAGACTTCTCGAAGCTTACCATCCATCTACTATCTAGACGTCCCACTGCAGCCTTCCACGTCCTACATAATTGGGTCCAGGGATGCCTGTTCCCCACATTTCCTAACATTCTCCCTGCTCCCAGTGCTTTCGGGTGTTCCTGTTCTCGATATCAACCTCTTTCCTACCACCTTGCCTTTGTACTTACTGCCGGTCCATTCTTCACTCAGGGATTCACATAACTCACTCCTTCTGTCAGGTCTTTTGCTCAAATGTTACTTCCTTAGAGGATATTTAAACCATCTTGCCATCTTTTCAATAAATGATGCTGGGAAACTGGATGTCTGTCTGCAGAAAAACTGAAACTAGATACCTATCTCTACCTATAGGCAAAAACCAACTTAAAATGAACTTAAATGTAAGACCTGAAACTGAGAAACTACTATAAGAAAACACAGGGGCAACACTTCAAGACACTAGGCTGGGCATAAGCAAGTATAAGAAGACCTCAAAAATATGGGTAATCAAAGCAAAAATAGACACATGGGATTATATAAACTAAAAAGCCTCTGTACAACAAAGGAAACAATCAACAGGGTGAAGGGAAGGCCTAAAAATGGGATAAAATACTTGCAAATGATTCTTATGATAAGGGGTAAATATCAAAAACATACAAGGAACTTAAACAACTTAACAACAACAACAACAAAAAATCTAACTTTAAAATGAACTGAAGAGACATCTCTCAAAAGAAAACATACAAATGTTCAAGAGGTATATGAAAAAATGCTGAACATCATTAACCATTAGGGAATCCAAATCAAAACCACAATTAGATATCATATCACCCTAGTTAGAACAGCCATTATGTAAAGGACAAAAAGTAACTGAGGCTGGTAAGGATGGGGACCAAGGGGAACCCATACGCACTCTTGGTGGGAATGTGAATTAGTACAGCTATTATGGAAAACGGTATTGCGGTTTCTTAAAAAACTAAAAATGTAACTACCGTACAATCTAGCAATCCTTCTAGTGGATATATATCGACAGGAAAGGAAATTGATATGATTGAAGAGATAGCTGCATCCTATGTTTATTGTGGCATTATTCACAAAAGCCAAGACATGGAACTAACCTAAAGGTCCATCAACAGATGAATGGATTTTTAAAAGGTGGTGTATTTACATCATGGAATAGTATTTAGGCTTGAAAAAGGAAGAAAATTCTGTCATTCATGACTATATTATGTTAAGTGAAATAAGCCAAGCACACAAAGATAAATATCACATGTTCTTACTTATATGTGGAAGCAAAAAAAGTTAATGTCACAGAAGTAGCATAGAATAGTGGTTACTAGAGGCTAAAAATGGTAAGGAGGATGGGAAGATAGCTAAAGGCTGGTTAATTAATACAAAAGTACAGCTAGTAGGAGGACTAAGTTGCAGTATGACTATAATTTATAAACAACTTATTATATATATATATATATTTTTTTTTTGAGACAGCGTCTCACTATGTCACCCTGGGTAGAGTGCCATGGTGTCACAGCACACAGCAACCTCCAACTCCTGGGCTTAAGCGATTCTCTCATCTCAGCCTCCCAAGTATTTGGGACTACAAGCACCTGCCACAATGCCAAGCTATTTTTGTTTTTGTTGTTGTTGTTGTTGTTCAGTTGTCATTGTTTAGCTGGCCTGGGCTGGGTTTGAACCCACCAGGCTCGGTGTATGTTGCTGGCACTATAACCACTGTGCTACAGGCACCGAGCCTATTGTATAGTTTCAAATAGCTAGAAGAGCAGATCTTCAGTGTTCCCAGCACAAAGAAGTAATAAATGTATGAAGTGACAGATATGCTAATTACCCTGATTTGATTATAATACATTGTGTCAAAATATCACACTATACCCCACAAATGTGTATAATTATTATGTATCAATTAAAATAATAAAAGCACACAAAAAGTAAAAGTGTTTTTATGCTGTTTCTCACTCCTTCTGCAGACCCTGTCTTCTTTTCCTTCATTCAATCTACTACCATCTCATTATATTTATAAACACACACACATCCACCACTTGTGTTTGTTTATTATCTATCTCCAACCAACAATATAAGACCTTCATTAAGATCTTTTCTGTACTGATCCCAGCTGCATCCCACAGTCCCTGGAACATGGCAGATATTCAATCTAGTTGTTGAGCAAATGGGAATCCTCTGCCCCTCCTTGCTTGGCAGTGTGTTAATCTGGATTATAAGAAATGGGCTTTATCCATCAGTACATCCTTCATTGTCCTGGCATCTTGTTTTTAACAAAATAGCTCAGTACATGCTTGCTAGAGCTTGTCTAGAAAATAACAAAACATTTTACAGCATGGAATTCTTTGTATTCTTATTCCATTTTTATTAAAAAGCTATAATACTTACAGAAAAAGAGACAAAAAGGATATATCCCAAAATGAAAATGTGATAATCTTGGGATTGTAGGATGATGGCTACAGTTTGGTTTTCTCTTTGGCTTTTCTCCATTTTTCAATTTCTCTACAGTGAACATTTATCACTTGTGCAATCAAAATATAATTGAAAAAACATTTTAATGTAATTCTATTTGGAGATAAAACCACTGATCATCTAATACTCTGAGAGTCAATGTGCTAAGACCTGGATTCTCACGTCTGCTCCTTAGGTTGCTTCCCTGGCAAATAGTAATCATCCAGGACCAAGACTTAGTTTACTCCCCCCCAAGAAATAGGAGCATGATCTGTTCTTGATACAGAAAGGTGATGAGGCACAAACAACAATGCCTAAATGCAAATATTTTGAACACAGAAACAATAGTACATTTGAAGGGATTATCACTAATGAATGCTTTACAGGGCATTGGTGGCCATTATAGAGTCTGCTCCCTTCTTAGCAAAGATATTTGCCTATCTGTGTCATCCCAAAGGGGTGTCTAAGGGTGGAAATGTTAGACACTGCAGGGAGGCAAATGGAGAAACCAGCTTTCCATCAGGCAGCCCTTTGGACTCACCTAGATTACCATTACCTAAGTGACCACCCACTGTTTACACGCAGAGGTGTTTCAGGGCATTCTCCTGAAATGACTGCTCCTGGGAGGAGGGATACAGCAGCAGCTAAAAACAAGTGAAATCCTCTTTTTATCCCCTTTCCTTCAAGCCATACCCAGATTTCCAACTATACCCTAAACATGCCCGGATACCCTACCACACACACAAACATACATATGACCAAATAGCCTTCATTTATTTTCTGACAATTTTCCCTTTAAAAATAAAAGTGCATCTGAGAGCGTGTGATATTTTGCCCAAATTGAGCTGAGTGCTGCAGACCAAGGATGATGGCAGACATGAAGTGCTGCCTCATTAACCTTGCCTAATGTCTCCTGCCACCTTCTCAGAGAAAAAGGCTCATTTGGTAACCACCAGATAAGACCTCCATTAAGTGCATTCTCCCTGTATGGACCTCAGTTTCCTCATCTGTAAAATTAGGAGGAGAGACTAGAACAGGGAAGCAGATAGGTAAATATCTCAAGGCAACATGTGTCCCTCCAGATCCCAAGTGCAGCCTCTTGATGAATCCAAATTTTTTTTCATGTGTAATTTATTTTATTTTATTTTTTATTAAATCATAGCTCTGTACATTAGTGTAATCATGGGGTATAAAGTGCTGGTTTTATGTACAATTTGAAATATTTTCATCAAACTGGTTAACATAGCCTTCACGAGATTTTCTTAGTTATTGTGTTCAGACATTTATACTCCACACTTAGTAAATTTAACATGTAGCCTTGTAAAATGCATCTTAGGTGTGGTCTCACCAATTACCCTTCCTCCACCTATCCTCCCCCCTCCCTTCTCCTCCATCTCCCCTTTCCCCTTCTTCTTGGGCTATAGTTGGGTTATAGCTTTCATATGAAAGCTATAAATTGGTTTCATAGTAGGGCTGAGGACATTGGATACTTTTTCTTCCATTCTTGAGATACTTTGCTAAGAAGAATATGTTCCATGTTCTAGCTGATGAATCCAAATTTTACAGAGCAAATCCTTTTAATAGAGGGATTTGTCCTATGACGTTTTCATTCCGTCAAAAGGACACACTCAAAGAACCAGAAGGCCCCAAGGTGCAGGCTCCCCACTCTGGCTTGGGAGTAGGGATGGAATTTGTATTTCTCCATTTCTGGGTTTTCTCCTTTGCAGAGCTGGTTCAGCCTGTGGATCAGCATCCCAGAATCCACATTCTCTTCTCTTCCTATACTATGTCATCTCACACTGCACACTGCCTTAAATGCCACCCACAACTCTCGGTATATGTGAAAAAGACTTTTATTGTCAGTCTGTGTCACAAACTATACGCTACAGTGCATTAAACTACTTAGAATTAGAAACAAGATATCCTGATTTTTGGAATCTTTGCTCTACCATCAGGAATTCCCTATGTTCTTTTCTTTTTTCTTTGAGGTTCAACTATCTAGCATGTGACTCAGCCTCTCCTCTTCTCCAAACTCATGTTCTCCTCTCTCTCTGGCTCATTCACAACCTTGAATTCCTATTAATCATGCAATTTATCTCTCCCTTTCTTTTATTGGGGTTTTTGTTTCCCTTTGTTTGTTTGTTGAGACAGAGTCTGCTGCCCAGGTTGAAGGGAAGTGGCACCATCATACCTCACTGTAACTTCAAACTCCTGGGCTCAGGTGATCTTCCTACGTCAGCCTCCCAAAAAGCTGAGACTTCAGGCACATGACACCATGCCTGGGTAACATTTTCCTCTCTCTTTCTCAGGCTGGTCTTGAACTTCTGACTTTCAGTGATCCTTCCCTCTTGGCTGCCCAAAGTGCTAGGGTTATAGGCAGGAGCCACCACACCTGGACTGTTTTACTGTTTTCTTACAAATTGTGTTATTTGGGTGCCATCTTTTAACACTTAAAAAAAAAGCCTATAAAAATATATCTAAGACAAAGACATTTTTCTCTCTTAAAAGACCTCTGATGCCAAAAAGTTAACAGCTTTTTGATCTCCACTCTAATTTCTGCCATAAAGTTTTCTTCTATGTCTGTAACAGACATCACTAATCAATCGCACCACTCTTTGTTACTAATGGAGTCTCTTCCCAAGAGATAATTATATATAAGCAGATACTACCAGTCAATAACAGTGACCACACTGGATACAACCTCTTTGCAATTTCTGACTCCCAGATGACACCAAAGTTACCATCCAATTTTGACTTTCTAAGATTGCTGAGAGCAAAATACATTGAATAAAATCAACTGATGACATCATTGTCACTTGCATGGAAATATTCCAGGTGATCTGAATAGGACATACTCTTGCCCCAGACTTCTCTCTTCCCTCATCTTCAGCAGAATGCCACAGACATTAATCTCACCCACACTTGATCATACTTTGGGGTTAAAATATGAATGATCCCAGTTAAATAAGCATAGCATGACCTCATTCTCTGCTCAGAATGTTCTCCCCAACCCTTTCCTCTTTGGCTTGACTTCCTTCTACCCAACCTTCTTGGCTCATCTGAAGCATCACTTTCCCCAGAATGACATCTCTGACATTCCCCTTCACTGTGTGTTCTTACAGCACATGTGTGCACACACTTTCCCTCTATAAACTTTACTATCATTTAATTTTACTTACTGTCCACTATCCCAACTAGTCCCAGCCCCAGCACCAAGACAAACCTGCACATAATAGATGCTTAGTAAATAATTGCCGAATGATTGATTGGTTATTGATTAATTAATATCTGCTTTCCAGGGAGGCTGTAAGACTTAGAAATGCCCCCTGTGAATAAAATGCTTAGCAAAGTGCCTGCCATGTAGTAAGTGCCAAGTAGTAACGAGGATATTACTAATGAAGGACTTAGGACCATCTCTCTATGTATCATCTCATTAAATCCTCACCAGAACATAGGCGTAGGCACTGTCATTGTTCCCAGTTGATAAATGAGGAAATTAAAGCTTAGAGAAGTGAAGTGATGTGCCCCATGCTTCTAAGTGGCAAACTGAGATGGACACCAGGCAGCTTAGCCTCAGAACTATTGCCTACGGACTGTCCAAGAGAGATCAGGGAAGAGAACTTAGGACAGACTTGAAGGTGAGGGAGGCTCCCACTGCATGGAAAGGGCATGTGTAGTAGAAGAGCTAAAGCTCTGAGTCTTAGAGCCAGAGCAACCGGAGCTCCAAGGCCTCCCCAGCCATTCGGTGGCTCAGTGGCTTGGGCAAGTGGATTAACCTCTCGGAACCTCAGTGTTCTCTATAAAATGGAACCGATAATACTGTGGTTTGTAATTGTATTATGACAGTGAAACAAGATCCCACAAGTGAAGCACTTGGTACGCTGGCTGATACATAATTCAGTACTCATAGAAATAGAAGCCAAATTTTTCCTTTTTCCTGATTTTCTTCTCTTTCCTCCGCCTCCTCTTCTTTGTCTACCTTCCTCTCTCTCTCTCACACACACACCCAGGCTCACGAACATGTATATCTACTTACATATACTTTGATTCTTATAACATTTTTAAATGGGTAATAAAGCTGAATAAAGGCTCCTTTCCCACTGCTCAGTAGGTATATGTGTTTTGGGGACAACAGGGTTTTTTCCCTAATGCCGGAAGACAAAGAGAGATTATTGGGTACAATTAATTGTTCAAACTGCCAGAGATTTGAAAGTAGAGGGAGTAAACAGATGCTGCTCTGAGCTCTGTGCTCATTAACTCAGAGACAGGATTCATTTCCTATGCATGATTAACTCCCCATCATCGGTGATTTACACAGCAAATGATCAAATGAGAATCCATTATTCCTCAGACAGAGGGTCTAAGGATTAGGCATTCAGCCTCCCTGGGACAGATCTTTCTCCTAAATTCCTGGGGATCTGTGGTCAGTGCCTTGACACAGGAATATGCTGTTGGTATTTGGCCAAGTTCTCCCAAGGACTCTAAACAAAGAATAATTAAAAGCAGCTCAGGTTGAGACACAGACCTTCCCATGCTCCATGACCGGAAGGGAAACCAGTCACCTTTGGGCTCCACTGCATCTTTCTATTGTTTAAAGGAACAGCTATATTCTGTAACATAACACCAAGCATAGCAATGTTCATGTTCAACAGAGAAAGCTCTCAGGACCAAAAGGAAGTGCTAACACCAGAGATTGCGAACCTGTATCCATAGAGATTTGTTAAATAATTATTGAGAACCTAATATGATATTGCAAATCAAGAACACTGCAGCCTATTCTCCCCACATTGGGCAGAAATTGTCCTTCTGGAAGATTGAGTAATTACCTTTAGTGCTAAGTTAGTATCACAAATACACAAGGCTCTGCAGTGCCCTCACCTTCCAGAAAAGGATGATTCTGCTGTAAGAGATTTCTTTAACCATCAGTGGTACAGGTACTGAAGAATCAGACCCCAAAACTATTCCAAAGAAAGAGCAGGGTCTCTGCCCTCCATGATGCTCAACTAAATGATAGTCTTACATCACTCACCATGATCCAAGCTTTGCCAAGGAAAAGCTTGATTTAGGTACATGATAATCTCAGGCTAGAAGGAGGGAGAAGGTAAGGACACGAAGAATTAAAAGACAATTTTTCCAAATGCTCCCTCCTAAACAAGGGCTTACTTGTGATGAATTATTTAGCAGGAGTTAAGAGAAAAATAGGAACAAGAGAAAAATAGGAACCACCCTTGTAAGAATTTCTTATAGAGCTAAATTGATTTGATTCTTAAAATGCTTTTTTATTTTGAAATAATGTACTTCTTTCTTTTCTTCTCAGGTGTGTGTATATGTGTATGTTTATATAGATTTCTCTTAAGGAATGAGGGTGGCACCAAGGCCTGTTTGTTTCAAAGACTTTTTGGCAAAATCAAAAGTTGTCACATCTATGTCAGACTTATTTTTAAAAAATGTATTGGCATGAAATTTCCCAATTGAGCAGCCACAGCTATAAATGAGGGCAGTAAAGACAAAGCTCTATGGAAGATCAACAAAGAAGCAACATGTCTTCTCACTTGGGTGAAATTGGAAAAGCCTTCAAAAGAGTTGACATTTGCATTGAGACTTTAAAGATGGACAGGCTTTGTATACATAGCGTTTGAACTGTATTCAAAGGGCATTCTAAGTAGAGGACAGAGTCAGAATGAAGCCCCTAGGGAGGGGTAAAAACAAAATCCCAGCATGAATCACACTGCAGAAATAGCAAGAGATCCAGCTTAACCCCAGCAGCAGATTCTAACCCGTAAGCCACTGCCTCCTGGAGGGACGCAGAGGTATTGCAAGGTATCTGCCAATGTGGTACAGCTAACTACTTTTCAAATGCCTATAGATCTATTCGTTCAAAAGTATTACTGAATTCATACAGGCATTTGGTCAACAAATGGCTCCTCAAGCAAAGTATATTGAAATACAGGCTATAGAAATTCTCATGTATATTCCCTATCAATTAATTCATAAAATATTTATTGAAAGCCTGCTACATACCAGGCACTGTGCTAGACACAGTTTGCTTTGTTAAGCAAGATATGGAGCAAGGAGACCAGCAAGGGGGTTGTAACCTGGGTGGAAGACAGGAAAGAGACAGACTGAGACGACTGGACATTCATAATGGAAGACACTTTCTAATCATCCCAGAATGTCAGCAGCTGGGGATTCCTAAGAATGCCTGGGGATGAAGTTCTTCAATCAACTAACACTTGCTAAGCACCAACTGTATACAACTCACCATGGCACCATGGGGAATACAAAGAAAAATCAGACATCATTTCTGCCCCTGAGGAGTCAGTTGAATCTAAAGGCAGGCACACGCAAAAGGGCAGGTTGTAGGTGTAGGTGTCGGTTGAACGGTGTAGGTTCTGGTGAGAAGCTGGGATACTGGCAGTCATCAAGATCCTTTTAAGGACTTCACTAAAAATTTCCCAGGTGACATCAGGACAAGTCTTCTATGAATCTTTGTGTCAAGACATTTATTCATCTTCATACTACATAAAAACAGAGGTGTCACTCTTACTTTGTTGAGTTTCTATTCGGCATCTAAAATGGACCCTGTTAGTGCACCCAACCCTGATATACTTTGCTAGCCCAATGGATCTGTCCTAGATGTTGTTAAGTATTGGCTGCTAGGTTCACCTATGTCCTAGGGAAACTTGCAATCTGCCAAACGGGAGTCATCTCACCAAGAAAGACTATTTTGGGTACATCTTCCTCCCAAGATATCCTGCATCCAGTGGCTAACATACCTAGAGTTTTTAAGGGGACTCATCCTCTTGCTTTAAGGTGGGATCATTTCTGCATGCACTATTCATGCATCCAGGGAGATCAGGTCACAGTCGCTAACTGAAAGCACACCCTCGCTTAGCTCCTTCCCTAGACCTCTCCCCTCCTTTTTTCTGAGGGTCTTATCTCAAAATATGACATTCATAAGAATCACCATCTCATTCTACTTTTATTGAACCCAATCTAAAATGTCAACTTTGCTCTCTTTTCTCTAGCCCAATACTATTATTAATAATAGATCACATTTTTGAGCTTCTACTGTGTGCCAGACAACTCTTTTATATACCTCATCTTATATGTTCTTACAGATTCAATGCCATTGTCTCCATTCCACAGATGAAAAAAACCTGAAGCTGAGAGCTTATTATGTGTGGTATGACTTACAAGTTTCCTCTGGCCTTAGAAAAAGAGCCCAGCTGTCCCACGAGGTTGCACTCCTGATTCTGCAAAATGAACTTACCTCCACTGCAAACGTTTCTCTAGGCATCTCTTCCTTCTTCCTACCTTTTCATTTCTCTACCCCCCCCACCTCAACCCCTCTGAAAACCAGTGGCCAATTACATGGGTCTCACAGTTCCAGATCTCCTAGGGGAGAAAATTCAATTTATTCCCATCTGCTTTGGTTTTTCTTTCTCACAATGCCTTTTTAAAATTGGCAATAAGTACTTAGTCCTCCCAAGGATTGTTCATTCAGCAATATGTTCCTCAGATTTTTTAATAGGGGCTGTGTGTGTGTGTGTGTGTGTACGTGTGTGTGCTAAGGGAGGAAGGAGTCTTATAACCTTCTTTTCCAAGTGCTTAAAATAATTGAGGAGATGTAAGTCTACTCTAATAGAATCAAGTGGATTTCTCTACCCGCCCCCCCAAATCAAGTGTAGTGCCAGCAGAGTAAAAGGGAAAATATCCAAACCCTCCTTTGAAGGAATGGGCATAAAAGAGTGAGTATGACTTAACAGAAAGGACAGGGATGTGAAGGGTGTAAGGCACAAGAAAAAAATAAGGATAAGGAACAAAGCTACTTGCCTGGCATAGGCTTTTCCTTCTGCCGGGGATGGATTCTCTCCTTCTCCAAGTATTGAACTTATTGTTCATATGTCAAAAGCCAGTTTAAATTTCGTCAACCCTAAGAAGATTTACATGAGCTTCCCTAGGCCCCCAACATAGTCATTGTTGCTTATGACCATACAGAGTATGACCCATTCTCAAAGTACAGAATGACAGGTAATTACGAGCTCATTCTTGTGTGAGATAACCCAGGACCAAATGCTCCCTTCATCACTCACTGGCTGCAAGTCAGTGACCTTGTGCAAGTCATTCGACTTCTCCAAGCCTCTGTTTCCCTATCTGTCAAATGGTAATGCCCATAAAGCACTTATGACTGGGCCTAAGACACAGTAAATGCTCAATAAAATGGTACTAAATTTCTTCATTATTCTCACCATTAACATTCTCTCCTCTGAATTCACATAAGCACCATTTTCCTATTATTCATTCCACTAATTTACCATTTACCCTAGATGGCCTTGTTTCGTTAATTAACATGCTGTGTGTGCATATCTCTTTTCCTTAAGTACATCACAAGGTCCCTGGGGACAGAAAGTGCATCTTATACTCTTAGATCCACCACAGCTGTGAGAACTGTGCCAACCACATAATACATGCTCAAATATTTGCTGAATAAATTCTTAAAGCTTTGGCTACAAGGATAAGTGCTTATTTTGGTTGGCAACAGGACAATAACATTTGTATTTACACTCTTGTTTCCCAGGCTAATTGATGTGGGTCTTATAATCATAAAAACCCCCTCAAAAGTCTCTCCTAATAGTGGCAGAAGCTATCAATTAAACAAATCATTAGACATATCAACAATCTATTAATCCACTCTTAGTGAAAGGACATTGGTTGATTTTCAGTGGTTTGGCTGCACAGTGAATTGGACTTCACTAGAATATTCAGTTTGGTTTCTAGCTCTTCATCGGTACTTCTTATTCTATGAAATGAGGATTAAGTGATAAAATAGCTAATATAATTGGGGATACAGAAAAGAATATGCAGAGAACATCTTATCTAGTTCTTGGCATATTGTAAATCCTCAGTACATGATGGATTTAAATTCTGGAGGGAGAGTAGGGCTGGATAGTAAGAAGGACCCTCAAGCCCTGGCCCTGCCACTTGCCAGCTATAATGTGGCCTTGGGCAAGTCATTTACCTCTTTGATCTCCCATTTTCTCATAAGCATAATGGGAATAAAAGTATCTTCAGGATTAATATGAGGATTAAATGAGATAATTATATATCATGATAGCTGTCCAAATCTATGTAACCAATCTTCTCATCTTCATGCATCACTGTCTCTGCTTCTACCATCATTCATTCACTCATTCATTCATTCATTCAAGAAATACTTACTAACCACCTACTATGTGCCAAAACCATGCTTGGCACGTGAGACATAATGGGAAGAAAAGCACAGAGTGGCTTCCCTGAGAACATTGATAATTTATGGCAGTGATTTTCAACAAGTGTGCTATGAGAGGATCTTAGGTGTGCCATGAAAAATTTTAAAGATCATTAATTAAATTATTTTTGAAAGAAGTCCAAAGCACAGTAAGTATATTCCTTTTTTAACTCTTTTTTTGATCAACATAATTTTCAACACGCCACAAAAGTTTAACTATAGGTTCAAATGTGCTGTGAGATTAAAAAAGGTTGAAAAATATTGGTCTAAGGGAAGATATAGACAATAAGTTAGTACAAGAGAATAGTAAGTGCTTTGATAGAATGTGGTACAGAGAACACAGGAGGGTGGGAGACCCAGCCTGGGTCGATGTGGTGGAGAAGAAGGAAGTTACCAAAGGCTTCCCCCCTCCCCAAGAAGGTGTCTGCTGGCTATCACGCTGCCATCACTTAGCTTTTACCCACCTTTCAACTACCCTCATGGGGATGCAGGGCCACAACTACATCCCATTTTGCCTGCATCCCTGCTAGAGTCTGTAAAACGGATGGTAGGAGAGATTACCTCAAGGATGGAGGAATCTATATTTGTTTTCTAGGGATGCTGTAACAAAGTGCCACAACTGGGCATCTCAAACCACAGAAATTTATCATTTCACTGTTCTGGAGGCTCAAAGTCCAACATCAAGGTGTCAGCAGAGTTGGTATCTTCTGAGGGCTGTGAGAGACACTATGTTTCATGCCTTTCCTTGTTAGCATCTGGTGATTTGCCGGCAATCTTTGACATTCCTTGGTTTGTGGAAATACCGCCCTGATCCCTGCCTTCCTGTTCCCATTTCCTCCTCCCAGTGCACATGTGCGTGTCCAAATTTCCCCTTTTGATAGGGACATCAGTCTCATTCAATGAGAGCCCACCTGAATCCACCTTGTCTTAACTAATCACACCTGTGATGACCCTATTTTCAAATCATGTCTCAGTTTGATGTTGTTAGGACTTCACAATATGAATTTTAAGGTGGAAGGATACCATTCAAACCATAACAGAAGCAGAAGTCTGCAACCTCTTTGCATCCATGTCAGATGGCCCCAGAAACAGCAGTCAGCCCCTGTTTTCTGGGTGTTTTTTTTCTCATGTTCCTAGAAACAGCCTCCTTGAATCCCATCAGAGTTGCCAGTATTAGCTGGCTAGGGCTACCTCCTCAGAATCAGTCTCAGTCCTGTGGGAATCCTTCTCTAAACGTCTAGATGCCAAAACCTCAACTTCTTCCCTTTTTCCCTCCAGCCTAGTGAATATTATTAGCTTGTTTCTGCCTGTGAGAGGCAGCCTCTGAGATGATCCCCTGCTATTCCCTTGTGTAATCCCCTGTCCTGGAGTAGAGGGTGGACTTGATGACTTACTTCTAAGAGCAGAGGTGATGGGAAGTTACTTATCAGACTAAATAATGAAACTGTCATCTCTACCATGGGTTTTCTCCCTTGCTCACTTGTGCTGATAAAAAGACAGCTGATGTGTTCCTAGTCACCCTGTAGAGAAGCCCACATGGCAAGGAACTAAGACAGGACTCCATCCAGCAGAGGGTGATTAAGTCTTCAGTCCAACAGCCCACAGACAAGTGAATCCTGCCAACACTGCCTTTAGTGAGCTTGGAAGCAGATCCTTCCCCAGTCAAGACTTCAGATGAGACCCTGACCTCAGCAACCCTTTGATTGTTGTGAGAGACCCTGAGGATCCAGCAAAGGCATGCCCAGATCCCCAACCCACAGAAAATATGAGATAATGAGTATTTGTTATTTTAAGCTACAAATTTGGGGGGGATGTGTTATACAGAAATACTGATTCACCACAGTTACTATCTGTTGCCTCAGTGCTTCCCCTTTACCCTTGCATCTTCCAGTAAGTGTCTAACCAGTTCCCTAGATTAAATGCTCTCAGTTGAATTAGCTGGCATGATTTCTGTTTTCCAGATGAGACACTGACTGGCACAAAATGACATCTAAGCTGTGACCTTGGGAAGAATTGGAGGTGAGTGAGGTAACAAGATGAGAAGAGTGCTTCATGAATAGGAAACAACCTGTACAAAGGGCCTGCCAACATCCAGTTTTTAAACATATTTATGAATCACCTACTCCTATGTGTCAGACCCAGTGCTAGGTGCTGTGAATAAAGTTACACATGGACATGCAAGATTCTGGCCTCATGGAGGTTGCCTTGGTATGTTCAGAACAAGGCAGTGATGAGACTAAAGCTAAGGCCAGGGCATCAGAGACAGCTCACACCCAGCGCTTCTTCTCAAGGGACACACACACTTGCCTCAGCATTCTCAGACTAGACAGACTAGACACAGGACAACCACCTCCCAGTTTCAGCTTCTCAACTGTAAAGCAAAGATGATGCTCTCTTCCTCATAGGACTGTAGCATAGGTCAAATGAGGGTTGGGGGCTTAAAACAGGAGATAGAGCTCTCCTACTGTTAAGACATAGTAGTCATACCTTAACAGCTGGAGGTCTCAGCTCAGAATGACTAAAGTCTCTCCTCTGCCCAAATGGTCAGCAGCCCTCTGCTGGTCTGGCACTGGCTGCAGCCAAGGTCTGGGTTAATAGGATTAAACAAAGAGCCTGTTGCCTCTAGACCCAGCCAGCACGTTGCTGGCCATTGCTAAAAAAAAAAACAGGCTGTGATACAAAGAGCAACCTCCCTGTGGTCACCCACCCCATAAATCATCACCTACCAAGGGCTATTGAATTACCTTTGGAAGATGGATGAGACTGAGCTGGAAGGCTGCTTGATACGGTTTCCCTTTGAATAATTCCATGTAGAAAGCTGGGTTTGAGAAATGGGGTCTTTCCACCAGCTCGGCCCCATCCTGCTGTCTCTGCCAGGTGCATTCAAGATAAACATGTTTCCTTATGGGCTGGCAGAGTGTCTGTGATGAAGGAAGAAAACATGCTGCCAGGCCCCAGGGAAGGGTGTGCTTCTGCCTAAGGCACAAATGGTGGTTTTGTTATATTGTTATTCATTGTTTATAGTGCTAACTTATTAATAATAGCTATGATTTTTAAAACATATTCTATGTGCCAGGCAATGAGCAAAGCACTTGAACTCACTAAATCCTTAAATACTCATATGAAGTAGGTTTTGTTACTCTCCCCACTCTACTAACGAGCATATTAAAGCTCAGAGAGGTGACATGACTACCTCAAAGTCCCACAGCTAGTCAGCATTGGAGGTGAGACTCGAACCCTTGCTCTTAACACAAGGCAGCAAACTTTTTCTGTAAAGGGCCAGGTAGTAAACATTTTAGGGCTTTGCAGGCAATACTGTCTCTGCAGAAACTACTTGTCTCTGTTCGTATAGTGCCAAAACAGCCATAAACAATACATAAACAAATGAGCATGGTTGTGTTCTAATAAAACTTTATTTACATAGACAGACAGAAGGCCAGATTTGGCCCATGGGTCATAATAAGACAACTCTTAACAGTTATGTATTAACTTTCTCTACAAGGGCTCTGCAGTTTGCTGTGCTTATCTGTTTCCACATAAAAACATGCACCAGCTCCTCATGCTCCTCCTCCTCATCTAGTTTATTCAATCCATTAATAATGTCTGTATTGCCTTCTTAAAGGCTCTAGTTCTATGGAAAATACAGAGATTCTGCTTGTCAGAGAGGCGAGATTTGTAATATATTTCAACCATTCATTATATTCGTGAGCAAAGGGCCTTGTGTGCTGTAGTAACAATAAATCCCTAAATCTCAGTGACTTAGAAGAGATGCTGAGATTTTTCTCAACTTCAGCATTATTGACATTCTGGGCTAGGTAATGCTTTGTTATCTTGTGCATTGTAAAAGGTTTGGCACCATCTCGTCCTCTACCCACTAGATGCCACCAGCATCTCCCTGGTCATGGTAATCAAATATGTCTTCAGGCACTGCCAAATGTACAAAGGATGGGGGGATGCAAAATCATTCCCAGTTGAAAACCACTGGGTTAAGATCACAAAAATTTATTTCCTACTCATGAGAATATGGATATAGATCATCAGCTGTCTTTGCCAGTTCCTCTGTAGCAATGCACAGGCATGCAAGAGGCTTCCTGCAATGTTCTGTAACTCTGCTATCTCAAAGTTCTTTGCTTCCTGCCAAGCTCATGGATGAGACAGAGAATGGAAAATTCACCTCCTCCTTTAACTTTCTCAGGACAGAAGTGACACCTGTTGCTCATGCTAGTGAGCCCACCTATCACCCTCCCTCCACCCACCCTCCCCTCTCCCTCCTTTCCCTCTCCCCATTACCCATATTCTTAGGTTATAATTGGGTTATAGCTTTCATATGAAAGCCAAAAATTAGTTTCATAGTAGGGCTGAGTACATTGGATACTTTTTCTTCCATTCTTGAGATACTTTACTAAGAAGAATATGTTCCAGCTCCATCCATGTAAACATGAAAGAGGTAAAGTCTCCATCTTTCTTTAAGGCTGTATAATATTTCATGGTGTACATATACCACAGTTTATTAATCCATTCGTGGATCAGTGGGCACTTGGGCTTTTCCTGTGACTTAGCAACTGTGAATTGGGCTGCAATAAACATTCTGGTGCAAATATCTTTGTTGTAATGTGATTTTTGGTCTTCTGGGTATATACCTAGTAGAGGAATTATAGGATTGAATGGCAGGTCTATTTTTAGATCTCTAAGTGCTCTCCAAACATCTTTCCAGAAGGAATGTATTAATTTTCATTTCTACCAGCAGTGCAGAAGTGTTCCCTTTTCTCCACATCCACGCCAACATCTCTGGTCTTAGGATTTTGTGATATGGGCTAATCTTACTGGAGTTAGATGGTATCTCGAGGTAGTTTTTATTTGCATTTCTCTGATGATTAAAGATGATGAGCATTTTTTCATATGTCTGTAGAATTGTCTTTTAAAATTTTCACAATACACCTAAGATCCTCTCATGGCACACCAGTTGAAAATCGCTGCTCTGCTGGCCATTCAATCACTCAATAAACATTTAGCGATTGCCTAATGTGGGTGGCAGTGTACTAATGTCAGGACGTCTCAGTGGATAAATCAGATTTTGTCTTTGACCATATAGGGGTCACATTCTTATTCTTTTAGGTCTGTGCTCTTTTAGGTCTCAAAAAAAAAAAAAGCATGCTCAGGTTTAATAACAGGTATTATTGAAAGGATATGTCTAAATGTGAGAAATAAGATAGAATTATCTCAACAATTAGGTTCAGTGAAAAACTCCAAAAGTCCCATTAAGATCCTGAATAATACTATGAAAGTCTGAACCTGAGTGATCTTTCTTCTCTTTGTTCCTCTAGTATTCATATGTCCAAAAGCAAAGTCTACAAAAATCAATTGCCATCCAATAATGAGTCTTTGTTGGCCATTTTTGCTAAGTTATGCTGTGATCACACACAACTCCAGAATGTCCATGGAAAGCTGAATTCTGCTCTGCATCAACTCGTCTATATTCCAAAACAAGGAGCAGCCCCCTTCTTCTTTAAAGCCCCCTTCTCAGGTCATGAGTCACAATTTGAAAAGCAGTATTGGAAATCACTGTTGACCCTTAAAACCTCTACTCAGGTATGAAATTTTTACCTACTGAAATTCCATTGGCCAAAACAAGTCATGTAACCAAATATGACATCAGTGGGTCAGAAAATGTACTTGTAATTCAGAGACGGACACCAGAAAGGGTGTCCCTAGCTGATAGATGAGCTTATCATCTAGAGGAGGACCCTGTCATCTAGTGGGTAGAGTCAAGAGATACTGCTAAATGTCCTGTAATGCACAGGACAACAAAGAATTACATGGTCTAACATGCCAAGTAAGTATTTTAATGACTTAATACCATCTGCTGATGTGGTTCTCACTTTTGCTCCCCAGGGCATATTTAGGATGGTCTAGAGACATTTTTGGCTGTCAAAACAGGGGAGATGCTACTGGCATCTCTGGTAGAGGTCAAGAATGGTGCTAAACATTCTACAAGGCAAAGGACAGTCCCCTACAACAAAGAATTATCCCACTCCAAAAGTCAACAGTATGGGACTGAGGACCCCTAATCTCCCCCAAGTAGACGCTGGGCTCCTATATCCATTCAGTCACTCTATTCACTAGTCAAGGATTTAATGAACGTCCATTGAATGCCAGTCACTGTGCTAGGCCCTGGGGACATAACAGGAGCTAAAATAAACATGATTCCTACTCAAATGGAGTGTATAGTCTACTACAGAGCTAGATATTCAATAAATAATCACATTGATAAGTGTTTTATTATAAACTAAAATAAGGGAAAGGTGGAATATATTCTATAATGACCTATTGGGAAAGAGTTCTAAAAGGCTCTAAAAGGATGAACACACAGAAAGAAAGGGGTGAGTAGGATGTAATGTTGATTAACATGACAGCAAGGACCAGATCACCCAGGGCTTTGTAGATCACTCTAGTGAGTTCAAAGTTTCTCTTACAAGCAATGAGAAGCCACCAACAGGTTTTAAGCAGGGAGACAATCATCTACTATATATTCTGAACAGATCATTCAAGCTGCAGTGTGGATGGTGGTGTGGAAGGGGATGGTGTCAATGCAGGGAGACTTGTCCACAGACTTTTGCAATCTTCCAGGGAAGGGATGATGGGAGCTCAGAGCAGGGTGATGATGAGGAAGACAGAGGAAAGTGGATGTATCTGAGAGCTAATTAGGATGTGGAGTATGCAGAGTGGAGAAGTGTTCAGGCTGGCTCCTAAATTTCTGGCCTGTACTAATGGATGGATTTTTTGAGTGTCAATAAGAGAGAAAACACTGGAAAAGGATAAGATTTGGGGACAGCAGAGAGGAGGACAATATAGTCTACACAGACAGTCCCCTGGTTACCAAAGAGACACATTCTGTATGTTTTTTCTTAAGATAAATTTATATGTAAGTTGGAATAGGTACATTTGCCTATTATCTACAATCACACCTATTAAGTATGAGTTGTATGTCAGTTGGATGCTGGTAACTTGGGGACTACCTATAATAGAACATGAGATTAAGAAGTGATTGAGGCAACCAAGTGAAAAAGCCAAGAAGGAGACTGCATATGTGTCTGCAACTCAGAGGGCAGACGACACTGAAGTTAACACTGGCAGTCCCTGAGGCACAAATATCTGACATGCAACTTGCACTTATGAACGAAGGCTTTACAACAAGTCCCCAAGTTACAAACATCCAACTACCATATGACTCGTATTTATGAATGGAGGCTGTTGCAGGTAACAGGTAATGTATCTGTTCCAACTTATGTACAAATTAAATTTAAGAATAAAACTATAGAACCTACCTCATTTGTAACCCAGGGACTGCCTGTATAACAATAATCCTCAGATAGAAGCCTTTGATTGGACCCCAGTCCCTGGGGTCATCATTCGTGGCTGCCTTTCCTTGACTCATTGCCAGTAATTATAATCACTCTATGAAGATAGAACCACTTGTCCGCTTCCCTCAGAATTCGTTCATTCATTCAGTAGTCTTGGATATTTGTGTGTCAGACTTTGTCCTTGGGGGTTGGTGATGTATCTGTAAATGAGAATAAACAAGATTATCGCCCTTACAGGCATTTAATATTTTATGGCTTCGTCCTTTATGTGGATTGCTCAAAATAACTGATTCTTACTCTTTCATGTCTGGTCTGCAGAAAATCATCTCATGGTGCAGGAGATGCTTGCCTGTAAACTGATCTCAACATTTTAATAGGATAATAGAATTAGAGTATCTGAGCCTTAGATTGGTAGGATCTATTTAGTTCAATAATGTCAAATAGATGTCCTCTCACATACCAACTTTAATTGATTGGTAGTGGCTGCCTGGAGAGTTAGGCTGAGAATGACTCAGCAGGAAAAAAAGCAAAGCAATCGATTAGTGATGTCTGTCAAGGGTTTGATATGGGAGAATGGAAGGTAATTACCCACCATTCTGATCTCAACTCATTTCTCATTTTTACATATTGTTGAATTCTACTTGATAATATTTTATTAAGAAATTTTGTGTATGTTAGTGAGAGATATTGTTCTGTTGTTCTCTTTTAAAATAATGTCTTCAATGGGCTTTCTTTTTTGTTTGTTTGTTTATTTATACGTTTGTTTTTCAGATTTCTTTCTGGAGTTATGCTGGCCTAATGATATGTGTTAGAAACAACTCTCTTCTCTATCTTATGAAAGACGTTGTATAATATTGATATTATTTCTTCCTTAAATATTTGATGAAATGTGGGGGATGAGAGGCAGGGAGAGGATTTAAATTATAAATTGAATTTCTGAAATAAATGCAGAGCTATTTAATAGATTTTCCATTTTTTCTTCATCTATTAATTTTAAGCTGTATTTTTTTGAGAAATTTGTACATTTCATTTAAGTTCTCAGATTTAACCCATTCCTTTAAAAGGCAAAGAAACTAAAGCTTAGATGTGACAACTGATGTGCTCCAGACCATGTACTATACGTTAATGATAGATAAAATGTAAGAATTCAGGTCTTCACAGGCTCAGTCCACTGTTTTCAATCTGTCACATCCAGACTTAACCTGCTTCCAAAAGCCACAGGGAAATTGTCTAAGAATCTCTCCAGAAATAGCATATACATGCATGTTAAATGCCCATGTGCTTCCAGATTTATAGCATGATCTGGTGACAGAGAGAAAGAGCTGTCCAGGACCAAACCACATTACCGAAGCCTTAGATTTTAGCACTTTTACCTGACAGAGCTGGAAGATTTTTGAAAAAAACTTATGGATAGCAAGGAAGGGAATCTCATTCTGTTTGAGTTGCCTTGGAAAGTACCCAAGCCTGTCTTTCCCCTTGGTGTCCCAAGTTCAGTGTCAACAGCCAGGTTGTCCATGCATATTATCCCCCCGCAACCCAAATCTGGGCCTGAACGTCGGAAGACAAAGTCCGCAGGGAACATCTCTGCTTATCCTGACCTAGTTAGATATGACAAGTCTGGTGGGATCAGGAGTGGAGCTAATGGGGACAGACAAGAATGAAGGATTGGGGTAGCTCAAGGGAGATGAGCTCCCAGAACGTGGCTCAAAATACTCCTGGGGGAAGGTCTCTCTAGAAAAGAGATATTTGTTAAAATCTGACCACATCTGAGCCCTGCTTAAACCTTTCAGTAACACCCTTGTGTGCTCATGAAATAGTCCAAACTCTTTAAAGTGACTGACCCCACCATGCTTCTCTCTCCACTATTCCTCCTGACCAATGTCTTCTTTTAGTAGGACTGAACTATTTTTAGTTCCAAAATGGCAACATTTTCTCCCTGACTGCAGGGCCTTTGTACTGGCTGTTCTCTTTGACTAAAATATATTCTCCCCCACTTACATTTGGTTTGCCCTGTTTGATCTTCAAGGTTGCCAACAGCATCTCCCAATAACACAGGTCTGTGCCCTTTCTGTGGGTTTCCACAGCCCATTGCACTCACACTATGGTCATACTCAGCACATCATTTTGGAAATACTGCCTATTTATTACCAGTATTTCCTACTAGACCATGAGCCACAACCCTCTCCCCTGAATCCCATAGACCCATAAAAATTGCCTACCCAATGTCATTACTTAGATGCCTGTAAACATGCCAGACCTCACACATCTGATATAGAACCCCTGACACCCCTCCCAAATCTGTTCTTCCCAGAGTCTTTCTCATCTCAGGAAATGTCAATACCATCTACTTAATTGCTCCAGCCAACCCCATCCCCTGAGCCCTTAACTCCTCTCTTTTCATTGTCTCCATCAGCAATTTCCCTGTCAGAGTATTTCTCAGCATCTCAGTGTTGCCAGCCTGAGCTGAGCCACCATCATCCCACACCCAAGTTCTCACAGCAGGTTTCTAGTCAGTTTCCTAATTCTACTCCTGCTTCCTGGTTCTATTTCTAACCTAAAAGCCAGAAGAATCCTTTGATGACAGAATCAGATCCTGTCCCTTCCCCTGACCACAGCCCCACCCATCTTACCCAACATACTAACCACAGTCCCTGCCATGTCCTATGTGGCCCTGAAGGATCTGACCCAGCTATATCCATCCTCCCCCCTCCTCCTCAGTCTGGTCCAGCCACTCCCACCACCCTGCTGTTCCTAGAACATGCCAATCCTACCTGCCTTACAACCTCTGTACCAGCTACTGCCTCTGCCCAGAATGTTCTTCCTCCAGAAAGCCACAGCATTCCTTCTCCCATTGCTTTTTTTTATTATGTCAATAGATTTAGGGGGTACAAGTGGTTTTTGTTACATGGGCAAAATACATAATTCTGAAGTCAGGGCTTTACGTGTACCCATCACCAGAACACTGTACATTGTATTCAACAGGGAAATTTTTATCCCTTACTGCTTCCCAATGCCTAAGCACGCACGTATTATGGTATTTGGGCCTGATTTTTATTCTCCCTCCATGATATAAAAGTCCAAGAAATTAACGTAAATATATACCAAGAAATTAACATAAATATATATCTTTTGAAGCCCAGGAAGAAAAATAATAACACTGTGTAAAGATAAAATCTATTACCAGGAGCTGGGGAGATAAGACTCCAGGCATCTCTGGCTGGTGGGATCTGCCTATAATCATCCCTTTAAGCATACAGAGAATCAGCAAGGGACTTCTGGACCCCAAGAAGAGGACAAAAACAGTGGAAAACTGGCAAGTGGTTGCGTGTGTTCTATTGACCTAATCCCGCCGGCAGCCATAAGTATAAGCAGCAGTGAGACTACAAACTAGAAAGGCCTTATCTGTGAACTGCTTCGGTGTTTTGGACTTGGCACTCAGTTGAACTGCCTTGAGGAGAGCTTGAGCAGGAGTGCGGAGAACATTGGGCATTGTCTAGGGCCCCAGACTGAGCCACTGAGCCAGAAGGAGCTAATAGTGTTTGGCTGTGGGCCACAGGGAGCCATTGTGAGAGAACTGCACCAGCAAGCTCTGCCCTCAGGGTTGCAGAGCGAGGATTGGGTGGGAGCTAGCAACCTAGTGACTGAGCAGCCTAAAGGCAAGGACTGAGCTGCCTTACAGCCTTAACCCTCAGGGGCAGAGTGAGACTGGTTTTGGCACACTGGAGCCTTGGGCTGTTGCCCTGGGTAGAGTGCCGTGGCATCACAGCTCATAGCAACCTCAAACTCCTGGGCTTGGCACCACCAGGACATCCATAAGAGCTGGACCCCTGACCCGCGACCCACGACTGCTGGGCCTCCACAAGCCCTGACCAGAAACTGTGGGAGCCGTGCAACCTTGCGTCCTCCCTCCTGTACCCTCCCTTCCTCCACACCAGCCTGCTCATCTGGCCAGGGACTCTGGTAGCCGTGACCCTCCAAAGCCCTCCCTGCTTCTGCGCAGAGCCCTTCTCCTGGCCAGAGACTGCTGGAGCCTTTGGCTCTCTGTGCCAAAGTCACAGGGCACCAGGCACTCCCAGAATCATGTGCACCACCTCCCACCCTGTTGCTAGATCCAGGTGTGTCACACTCCGGAGCTGCCTCAACAACCAGAACACCCTGGCGGGGGCAGCCCCAGACAAACTATACAGGGTTATGCTGTACAAAGATCCAGCAACAATAGAGTGATCCTGCTGGGGTCTAATTTTGGACAGACACCACCCCAACTCTGAGGACAGCCAGAGGCAATGGTGAAAAACAATCATGAGGCAAAATCAATGAAAAAACTCTGGCAATATGAATAATCAGAGTAGATCAACTCCCCCAAAGATCAATAGGGCAGACACAGCACAAGATCCCATGCACAAACAAATAACTGAAATGTCAGGAATCAAACTCAGAATCTGGATAGCAAATAAGATCGAATTACAATTCCAAGCAATAACCCAAAAGATATCTCAAGAATTCAATGAATTCAAAGATCAAGTGACCAAAGATTTTTTTTTTTTATTTTTTTATTTTTTTGTAGAGACAGAGTCTCACTTTATGGCCCTCAGTAGAGTGCCGTGGCATCATACAGCTCACAGCAACCTCCAACTCCTGGGCTTAAGTGATTCTCTTGCCTCAGCCTCCCAAGTAGCTGGGACTACAGGATGACCAAAGATTTTGACACATTGAGAGAAGAAGTTGGAGCCCTCAAAGATCTGAGAAACACAGTAGAATCCCTCAGTAATAGAATGGAGCAAGCAGAAGAAAGGATTTCCAAAATTGAAGACAAAGCTTTCAAATACTCCCAAACTCTCAAAGAGGAAGAGAAATGGAGGGCAAAAACAGATCACTCTCTCAGAGAACTCTGGGATAATTTGAAGAAAACCAATTTTCATCTTATAGGGATCCCTGAAAGCGATGAAGTGGCTTCACAAGGCACAGAGTCTCTTCTCCATGATATTATGAAAGAATTCTTTCCAGACATGCCAAGAGATTCTCAAATTCAGATAGCAGACAGTTTCAGAACTCCAGCACGACGCAACCCAAATAAGACATCGCCCAGACATATCATAATCAATTTCACTAAAGTTAATACGAAGGAGAAAATTCTGAAAGCAGCCAGATGAAAGAAAACCATTACCTACAAGGGGAAGAATATCAGAATAACTGCAGATCTCTCCACTGAAACTTTTCAAGCTAGAAGGGGATGGTCATCGACTTTTAATCTCCTAAAACAAAATAACTTTCAACCCAGGGTCTTGTACCCAGCTAAACAGAGTTTTATTTATGATGGAGAATTGAATACTTTAATGACATTCACATGTTGAAGAAATTTGCCATAACTAAACCAGCTCTCCAGGACATTCTCAGACCTATTCTCCATAAAGACCAGCATAATCCTCCACCACAAAAGTAAACCCACCATGAAAATTTTGATCAGATTCTGACTTCCATAGTCACAAAAGGATTAAAAATGTCCAGCAGACTCTCAAAAGGCTTATCAATATTCTCAATTAATGTGAATGGTTTAAATTGTCCTCTAAAGAGGCACAGGTTGGCTGATTGGATACAAAAACTCAAGCCAGATATCTGCTGCATACAAGAATCTCATCTTATATTAAAAGACAAATATAGACTCAAGATGAAGGGATGGTCATCTATACTTCAGGCAAATGGAAAGTAGAAAAAAGCAGGTGTTGCAATCCTATTTTCAGATGCAATAGGCTTTAAACCAACCAAAATAAGGAAGGATAAGGATGGACACTTCATATTTGTTAAAGGTAATACTCAATATAATGACATTTCAATTATTAATATTTATGCATACAACCAGAATGCACCTCAATTTATAAGAGAAACTCTAACAGACATGAGCAACTTGATTTCCTCCAGTTCGACAGTAGTTGGAGATTTTAACACCCCTTTAGAAGTGCTAGATAGATCCTCCTAAAAGAAGCTAAGCAAGGAAATTTTAGATTTAAATTTAACCATGCAACATCTGGACTTAATAGACAACTACAGAACATTTCATCCCAACAAAGCAGAATACACATTCTCCTCATCAGCCCACGGAACATACTCCAAAATCAACCACATCCTAGGCCAAAAATCTAACCTCAGCAAATTTAAAAAAATAGAAATTATTTCTTGCATCTTCTCAGAGCATCAGGAAATAAAAGTTGAACTCAATAACAACAGGAACCTGCATACCCATACAAAAACATGAAAGCTAAACAACCTTATGCTGAAGGATAGATGTGTAATAGACAAGATTATAAAGGAAATCACCAAATTTTTGGAATAAAACAACAATCAAGACACAAATTACTAGAACCTCTGGGATACTGCAAAGGCAGTCCTAAGAGGGAAATTTATAGCACTGCAAGCCTTCCTCAAGAAAACGGAAAGAGAGGAAGTTAATAACTTAATGGGACATGTCAAGCAACTGGAGAAGGAAGATCACAGCAGAAGAAAAGAAATAACCAAAATCAGAGCAGAATTAAATGAAATTGAAAACAAAAGAATTATACAACAGATCAATAAATCCAAAAGTTGGTTTTTTGAAAAGATCAATAAAATAGATAAACCTTAGGCCAACCTAACCAGGAAAAAAAAAGAGTAAAATCTCTAATTTCATCAATCAGAAATGGTAATGATGAAATAACAACAGACCCCTCAGAAATTCAAAAAATCTTTAATGAATACTACAAGAAACTCTACTCTCAGAAATATGAAAATATGAAAGAAATCCACCAATACTTGGAAGTACGCCACCTACCAAGACTTAGCCAGAATGATGTGGAAATGTTGACCAGGCCTATATCAAGTTCTGAAATAGCATCAACTATACAAAATCTCCCTAAAAAGAAAAGCCCAGGACCAGATGGCTTTATGTCAGAATTCTACCAAACCTTTAAAGAAGAACTACTACCTATATTACTAAACCTCTTCCAAAATATAGAAAAAGAAGGAATATTACCCAACACATTCTACGAAGCAAACATCACTTTGATCCCTGAACCAGGAAAAGACCCAACAAGGAAAGAAAATTGTAGACCCATATCACTAAAGAATATTGATGCTAAAGTACTCAATAAGATCCTAACAAACAGAATCTAACAACACATCAAAAAAATTATATCAATGGGCAAGAGACATGAATAGAACTTTCTCTAAAGATGACAGACGAATGGCTAACAAACACATGAAAAAATGTTCATCATCTCTATATATTAGAGAAATGCAAATCAAAACAACTCTGAGATATCATCTAACCCCAGTGAGAATGGCCCACATCACAAAATCTCAAAACTGCAGATGCTGGCGTGGATGTGGAGAGAAGGGAACACTTTTACGCTGCTGGTGGGACTGCAAACTAGTACAACCTTTCTGGAAGGAAGTATGGAGAAACCTCAAAGCACTGAAGCTAGACCTCCCATTTGATCCTGCAATCCCATTACTGGGCATCTACCCAGAAGGAAAAAAATCCTTTTATCATAAGGACACTTGTACTAGACTGTTTATTGCAGCTCAATTTACAATCGCCAAAATGTGGAAACAGCCTAAATGCCCACCAACCCAGGAATGGATTAACAAGCTGTGGTATATGTATACCATGGAATACTATTCAGCTATTAAAAAAAATGGAGACTTTACATCCTTCGTATTAACCTGGATGGAAGTGGAAGACATTATTCTTAGTAAAGCATCACAAGAATGGAGAAGCATGAATCCTATGTACTCAATCTTGATATGAGGACAATTAATGACAATTAAGGTTATGGGGGGGGAAGCAGAAAGAGGGATGGAGGGAGGGGGGTGGGGCCTTAGTGTGTGTCACACTTTATGGGGGCAAAACATGATTGCAAGAGGGACTTTACCTAACAATTGCAATCAGTGTAACTGGCTTATTGTACCCTCAATGAATCCCCAACAATAAAAAAAAAAAAATTATACACCACGACCAAGTGGGATTTATCCCAGGGTCTCAAGGCTGGTTCAATATACGTAAATCTATATGTAATTCAGCACATAAACAAACTAAAAAATAAGGACCATATGATTCTTTCAATTGATGCAGAAAAAGCTTTTGATAATATCCAGCATCCTTTCATGATCAGAACACTTAAGAAAATTGGTATAGAAGGGACATTTCTTAAACTAATAGAGGCCATCTACAGCAAACCCACAGCCAATATCGTATTGAATGGAGTTAAATTGAAATCATTTCCACTTTGATCAGGAACCAGACAAGGTTGCCCATTGTCTCCATTGCTCTTTAACATTGTAATGGAAGTTTTAGCCATTGCAATTAGGGAAGAAAAGGCGATCAAGGGTATCCACATAGGGTCAGAAGAGATCAAACTTTCACTCTTCACAGATGATATGATCGTATATCTGGAAAACACTAGGGATTCTACTACAAAACTTTTAGAAGTGATCAAGGATTATAGCAATGTCTCAGGCTACAAAATCAACACCCATAAATCCGTAGCCTTTATATATACCAACAATAACCAAGCTGAAAAAACAGTCAAGGACTCTATTACTTTCACAGCAGTGCCAAAGAAGAAAAAATATTTGGGAGTATCCCTAATAAAGGACATGAAAGATCTCTATAAAGAGAACTATGAAACTTTAAGAAAAGAAATAGCTGAAAATGTTAACAAATGGAAAAACATATCATGCTCATGGCTGGGAAGAATCAACATTGTTAAAATGTCTATACTACCCAAAGCAATATATAATTTTGATGCAATTCCTATTAAAGCTCCATTGTCATATTTTAAAGATCTTGAAAAAATAATACTTCGTTTTATATGGAATCAGAAAAAAACTTGAATAGCCACAACATTATTCGGCAATAAACACACAGCAGGAGGAATCACACTACCAGATCTGAGACTGTACTATAAATCCATAGTGATCAAAACAGCATGGTACTGGCACAAAAACCGAGAGGTAGATGTCTGGCACAGAATAGAGATCCAAAAGATGAATCCAGCTACTTACTGTTATTTGATCTTTGACAAGCCAATTAAAAACGTTCAGTGGGGAAAAGATTCCCTATTTAACAAATGGTGCTGGGTAAACTGGCTGGAGATCTGTAAAAGACTGAAACTGGACCCACACCTTTCACCATTAACTAAGATAGACTCTCACTGGATAAAAAATTTAAACTTAAGACATGAAACTATAAAAATACTTGAAGAAAGTGCAGGGAAAACTCTTGAAGGAATCGGCCTGGGTGAATATTTTATGAGGAGGACTCCCCAGGCAATTAAAGCAGTATCAAAAATACACTACTGGGACCTGATCAAACTAAAAAGCTTCTGCACAGCCAAGAACATAGTAAGTAAAGCAAGCAGACAGCCATCAGAATGGGAGAAAATATTTGCAGGTTATACCTCCAATAAAGGTCTAATAACCAGAATCCACAGAGAACTCAAACGTATTAGCAAGTAAAGAACACATGATCCCATCTCAGGGTGGGCAAGGGACTTGAAGAGAAACTTCTCGAAAGAAGACAGGCACATGATCTACAAACACATGAAAAAAAAGTTCATCATCCTTAATCATCAGAGAAATGCAAATCAAAACTACTTTGAGATATCACCTAAGCCCAGTAAGAGAAGTAACAAAACAAAATCCCAAAACCAGAGATGTTGGCGTGGATGTGGAGAAAAGGTCACACTTCTACACAGCTGGTGGTAATGCACACTAATACTTTCCTTCTGGAAGGATGTTTGGAGAACACTTAGAGACCTAAATATAGACCTGCCATTCGATCCTATAATTCCTTTACTAGGTTTATACCCAGAAGACCAAAAGTCACAATATAACAAAGACATCTGTACCAGAATGTTTATTGCAGCCCAATTCATAATTGTTAAGTCATGGAAGAAGCCCAAGTGCCCACTGACCCACAAATGGACTAGCAAATTGTGGTACATGTATACCATGGAATATTATACAGCCTTAAAGAAAGATGGAGACTTTACCTCTTTCATGTTTACATGGATGGAGCTGGAACATGTTCTTCTTAGCAAAGTATCTCAAGAATGGAAGAAAAAGTATCCAATGTACTCAGCCCTAATATGAAGCTAAATTATAGCTTTTACATGAAGGCTATAACCCTACTATAGCACGAGACTATGAGGAAAGGGCCACGGAAGGGGAAGGGAGGGGGGAGGTTACGGTAGAGGGAGGGTAATGGGTGGGGCCACACCTACGGTGCATCTTAGAATGGGTACAGGTGAAACTTACTAAAGGCAGAATACAAATGTCTACATACAATAACTAAGAAAATGCCATGAAGGCTACATTGAACAGTTTGATGAGAATATTTCAGATTGTATATGAAACCAGCACATTGTACCCCTTGATTGCACTAATGTACACAGCTATGACTTAACAATAAAAAGAAATAAAAATAAAATAATTACTTAATAAAAAAAAATAAAGAAATCTATTACCAGGAAGGTCTGTTGAGGCTCCACCCACCATACTGATTTCATAGACAAGGAGCCTGACCAGTGCAGGGGACCAGCAGAAAGAAGCAGCCCCAACTCCCAGAACAGAAATCCTCCTGTGTGGACACAGTGTTTAGGACAACAGAGAAAGGACAATGCACTCACCAAGAATAGTGTCAAGAAGAAATGTCCTCTTCTTAAGGATGAAATTCACAGATTGAAAGATATATAAAAGACTTGTCAACTAAGTAAATAAATAAATAGCAAAAAAAATTTTTAAAGACAAAAAAAAAAATGTCCTCTTGTTTATTCCTCATTTGGACCTTCACATAGCAAAAAAAGGAGCAGGAAAGTGTGTGGAGTGCAAGGAGAGAGCAGATTAGACCCATCTCATCAGCCCAGCCCATGCTGAGGAACCAAAAGGAGAAACTTGGAAGAAAAGACAAGATTGAAAATGGACTGGATGCAGCAATAGGGACTCTGTGCAGTGCTAGTGGGAATACAAAATGGTAGTGCCATTGGGGAAAACAGGATGGTGGTTCCTCACAAAATTCAAAACAGATTTAGCACATGATCCACAGTTCCATTTGGGGGTATTTTCTGAAGACAATTAAAATAAGACTCTCAAGGCATTTGTAAATTCATACTCATGTCATAATAGCTAAAATGTGGAAGCAACTCCAGCGTCCATCAATGGATGAATGGGTGAACAAAATGTTGTATCTGCATGCAATGGAATATTATTCGGCCCTCAAAAGGAAGGCAATTCTGAGACATGTCACACCATGAGTGAACCCTGAGGATATTATTGGATATCCTAAGTGCAATAAGCCAATTACAAAAAGACAAATACTGCGGGATTTCACTTAAGTGAACTACCTAGAGCAGTCAAGTCCTAGAGACAGAAAGCGGAAGAGTGGTTGCCAGAGGCTGGTGCCAAGGGTGGGGAAGTAGTGAGTTAGTGTTTAATGGGCACTGAGATTCAGGTTTGCAAGATGAAAAGAGTTTTGGAGATGGATGGTGAGACCTGCACAAAAAGATGAATAAAATTAATACTACTGAAGTATACACTTAAATGATTAAGATGGTTAATTTCATGTTTGTATATTTTTAACACGATAAAGAAATCAGGAAAAACACAGACTGGTGACTAGGACTTTTTTAATAGTCCAAGAAGATTGAACTATTATGGAATACAAAAGTCTTACTCAGTACAAGAAGGACAGAAAGTATAGCAGAGACGGCCCTTGTAGCAGTCGCTGGGAAAAATAAAACAATTTCATGCTTATTCCTTGATAAGGAGAGATTTCTCAATTATGTGGGCTCCAGTTGAAATTTCTGAAATCTTTTACAAATTAGATAAATTTTCCTTTGTCTCTAAGTCTAGTGTTTATCCTTATGGGCGTATGTGACATGTCTGCGCGTGCACTCTACACACACACACAGAGCTGAGGACGCCCCTTATAACTGGCAATATCCCAACACAGGCTGCCGGTTGTGTTGGCAGAACACAGGGCATTTAATAAAAATTTTAGTAAGAATACTTTCTGGCTGTGTAGGATATCAATATTGATGCAGGGTATCAATAAAAATCACAGTTCCAAAATCTCACACTTCTATTCCATTCCATTTTGTTTCAGGAGATTTCAAACACTTGGAAAACTTTCATTCATTGGTGTGTGTATATACACTCCTCACCTGTGGGAAAAATTGCAATTTTGAGATACTTCTGCCCGAGTCTGATATGGTGTAATAAGATCCCAGAACATCTGGCAGGTGATTATGTTGTCCTGTGTCAATCACTCACATACCACGTCATGCAACTGTTCCAGGAGATTGAGACAACAGCTCTCCTCAAGACTTTGCATGTTATTCATGGCCAATGGAGCTGCCATGTTTATAGTAGAGGGACTACTTCACTTTGATTTGGGTCTCACAGCCTCTAGGGAAGCATGGAGAGATTGTCAAGGGCCCTACAGGAAAGTTTTCTAAGGAAAGGAAGGTTTATGGTCATGATTCCACATCATACAACACACCTTTTCTTCTCCACCACACAGCACAGTAGTCTTCTTTATTAAAGAGCTGGAAAGTGCCCAGATCCTTCTCATTTTCCAGGACCAAAAGACAGAGATGGAAATGTGTTAATGGGGGCCTCACACACATGCCATGCTTCTCCCGTGGTGGAGCCTTTGCAAGGGCTGCTTCCTCTGCCTAGCCGTGCTCTGCTGCTCACCTCCTCAGTTCCAGCACCTCCTTTCCGTCTCTGAGCAAGCCCCCTCTCCAGTCTACAGCAGGTGTCTTTGTTAGATTTTCTTACAGAATCAAGTCCCTACTCCTTGCATTTTTTCATTTTATGAAAATTCACCCATTTTTTAGAGGTTTTGATTACACCGCTTTTTCACCCAGACTCAAATTTCCACAAGAGCCAAGATTGTGTCTAATTTTGCTCACTAACCTATTTCCAGAATTTGGTGCGTTGCCTGGTACATAGTAGGTACTCAGTAATATTTTAATAAATAAATCCACTAACCCTGTTTTACTGAGAAAAGCAAATGCATTCAATAAATATTTACCTGAGTAAGTTAATCAATATCTTTAAAAACTGGTATACCATTAGTACCTACCTAAGTACCTAGTTAATAAAGTTATTAGGAGAATTACATTAGTTAATGCAAATTAAGCTCTTAAATAATGTCTAGCATACAGTGAACATCAGATAAATACTACTTGATCTCACTGTTGATATCTTCTTGTGTCCATAACAGAGAGATATCTTGAATTATTATTTAAAGTGGAGTTTTTTTCTCCATGCTGTCTGGTAACCCAGCCCTTCCTTAACCAGAGAAGCATTTTTCAGGTGTGGAAACTGAAGCTCAAAGAGACTTTAAGCGGGTTAGCTGAGAGATGGCAGAGCTTGGATTCCCATCCATATCTCTCAGACTCCAAAACACTAGTGTTTGACACCCTTTTCTGCAGACCTTCTAGCAATGATCAAATGAATAGACTAATTGAACTTCTATTCATTTTGAAGGATCTGCTTTTTTGGAGGGAAGACGAAGGATATCATTTTACTCAGTAAGCACCATTAGAAAAAGTACCTATAATGACAATAATCCCATGCCTAGCTAAGAAGTAAATTCTCCTTTTTTTTATTATAACAAGGACAATGGTGTACTGATGAACTATTGGAAACAATTATTTATATGTGTGGTCTGAGCAGTGGCTCACACCAAGAAGTTGCTGCCTCAGCCAATATTACTTAAAGATAGTAATTTTGTTTTGTTTTGGTTTTAGTCTCAATAAGTGTATTTTATAAGTGAATAGGAGAACCTCTTAGAAAAATCGAATACATATTTCCATTTTAATGTAAACATTTAGTGTCCAACTTTGCCTTACCATATCATTAGCATTTGAATGCAAAGCACCATTCCTGAAATTTATTTCAAAGCCTTTTTTTCCCCAGGGAGACAAAGCAAATAGAGCAAAATAGTTACCCCAGTAGATAGCTAACTAAACAGGATAGTCAAGAGGAGTGGAGGCCAGTGGGGAAAACTTTGGTTAGAGAAATACAAGATAGCTTTAAATCCATCTTCTCCTCCAGGGAATTGCTAAGACATTTATTTGGATTTTTACAGAATCATTTAAGTTCTGTTTTGCAGATATTACACTGTCTCCAAAATAATAAATAAATAAATAAATAAATAAATAAATAAATAAAATAAAATAAATACAATGGTCAGTTTAGGCTCTAAGTGACCAAATTTCCCTTTTCTCTACGTTGAGGAATTATCATCCATGAGGTTATAGAAAGAAAGCCTTCTAGCTGACATCCATAGGGTTTCAAAGGACAATGCTTTTTCAAGTCCAAGGCTGGGTTTAAGTTCACTCTCCCCTGGTGAGCTGGTGTCCTTCTCTGAAGCTGGGGAAGGTAGCCTTTTCTACTCCTGAGAAACATTCAGCCTGTCTTCGCTACACCACGTGCACCCAGCATGCCAGGTGAAATTGAGGCAATTTAGGCTGAGTGCAAAGTGCTTCATTTCAGGCTGAAATCATGCCAAAAACTCCTTACAAAGGCTGCATTCAGCACCTCCAATTCCACATTCCATGCTGCACATTGTCTACCATTATTTCCCAGGATTCCAAAAGCACTTGGCCACATTAAATAAGAGTCAGGAAGGAAAACAATGGTGAGGAACTGCTTGGGGTCACAAAGCTGGAATAATCCAAAAAGGAGCTGCTGGAGCTGTCTATGGAGATCTGAAAATAGATGTGGCTTGATGAGCACGAGAGAGGCTGGGTTTATCAAAAAAAAAAAAAAAAAAGCAGACTCAACCAGGTAAGAATTTGATCACCACACTCTACTGAGAGGAATGTGTTCCTTGGTTCAGCCCTTTTGGAGGGATGTTTGGAAATATTTATTAAAACTAAAAAAAGGCATGTGCCCTAGGATACAGAGATTTCTCTTCCTAAAGAAAAGCACAGATGGATTTGCACAATAAGACATGCATAAAGAATGGCTCGTCATAGCCAAAACGAGGAGGAATAGTCACACTGTGAAATACAACACAGCAATGAAGGCACCAAGTCCTCAGCTGAATAGATAATAATACCCAAGCACACTTGTCCAGGGGTTGGAATGTTCCAGAAGAAACTCTCCTAAGTGCCAGCACACATTAAACCATTTAATTTTTATAACAGTTCTTGGAAAGATTAATTATGCTCACAGAACAGCTGAGGCACCAAGATGTTGAATGATGTGCCCAAGATCACATGAGTGCACAGGGCATTCAAATCCTAGCTATGTAGCTCTAAAAGCCATGCTGCCTCTCAAGAATCTTAACATATATTTTCCCTTTGAATTAAAAAAAAAAAGCAAGTTGCAATATTATACCTACAACATGTGTGATTTCTGTTTGCTATGTATTTTCTGTGAATGCTTTAGTTATAACACAGAGAAAGGTGTGGAAGGATGCAATCCAGAGAAAAGAGGTAGTAAAAGGACAGAGATTGAGAGGGTGGTCCAAAGAGGATTTAATTTTATTTATAACATTGTAGGGTTTTTTTTATAAAAGGAGAATACAACCATGTATCACTGAAAAATAATTGTTTATAACTGACTTGCTCAAATAAGCCCCTCTGAATTAGTTGCTGAGATGTCTAAATGTGCCAAACAGGAAAAGTTCAGTAGTTTCCATGTGTGCAGCATGTTATGGTTCAGCACCATTTTCACCAGCATTGTCCCATTCAATCTTCATGGCAACCTTGAGAATCAGTTCTCTTCATTGATGAATGAAGGCAAAGAGGCCCAAGGAGGTCACACAACTTGCCCAAGCTCTCATCACTGAGCAGTAGTGAATTTAAAGCCATGCCTGGATGACCCAGAGTCCAAGTCCCTTCTATTTTATTTGTGGGAGCTCTGTTAATACCACACCAATTCCTATAAGAGGGACTCCCATTATTTGGCTCAAGACCCAAGGTGTGTGACAGTCATATAGCTTTGTCAAGCATCACAACTACCAGCTCCAAATCAGGAGGGGAGAAAATGCAGACATAAAATAGGCAATGAAAATTTCACTAACCAGAGATTCAGACAGACTTGATCTGTTGCTTTCTAATTGTGTTATTTTGGTATAAAACAGTTAACTTTCCTGAACTCTGATTCCTCAAATAAAAAAATAGAACCAATAAAGAATATGCTTAGAAAGTTTTTATGAGGAATAAATAGCTAATATATGAAGAATTCCTGCATAAAGGTACTTAGTAAATGGCAGCAACTATTAATTCAGGTGGTCATTCAGCAAGTATTTATGATGTAGACAGACTATTACCTGCCAGGCACAGTTCTAGGTACTGGGGACACATTTGGGAATAAGACAAGCAAAGTCCTTGCCCTCATGAAGTTCACATTGTAGAATGAGTAGACATGATAAATTAAATGAATATAACCAGGTGGTACTAAGTGGCTCAAATCGTAAGGGGGTTCTCATGAGACCTTTCAATGAAATAAGGAATCCACAAAAGAATGAGAGAAGAAAGATTCAAGTCTTACTAAGTTTAGGCTTCTGGGAGTTTTCCTATTTTGATGGTTTTTAACTGAGGGCAATTTTGTCCCTTGCTGTTTTCAGCTTACATGAGTTTGGCTATTTTAGATTCCCCATATCAGTGGAATCATGTACAAATATTATTATTATTATTAGAACAACAGCTGTGTATCATAAAAGAGTTACCCTGTGCCAGTCCTTTCACTCACTGTTTTTGACTTGCTGACTTATTTAATTCTCACGACTATATTAGGATGTAGTTTGGGTTCTTAATCAGTCTACCAAGGAGAAAGCTGAGGCTTGGCGAGGCAGAGAGCTGGCTCAGAGTCACTCAGCTGGGAAATGAGGGAGCTGAGATTCAAACCCAGGTCTCTCTGCTTACAAAACCTTTTATTTTCTTATCTACTACTTTCCACTGGCTTCCAAATTCAGGAGACTGGTATTTAACATCAAGATTCAAAGGCATTCAGCTATGATTTAATAAAAAAAAAATAATAAGATTCAAAGGCATTAATTTACCTTGAAAACTCCAGTTTTCAAGTGGGTTGGGTCCTTGAGTCCACTGGTCAGCACACTTCTTCCCAGAGACCCAATACAATTGAACATCAAATTCTCATCAGAAAACTGTCTGTGATGACTAGATCTAGAGTAAGGGGGATGTTCTCTACTGGGACAGTTAATGTCATTTATCTCCACTACGCAAATGCACCTGATGGCTGGAGGCTTAGATACCACAGAGCCTTATGGACTGTGGCCTACCATTCCCTGAATGGTATTGGACCCATTTGGTCACTGTCTCCTTTCTCTGATTCCCAGGCTCATCACTCCCTGCAGATAGCACTTTACTGGTAGATGTGTTCGTTCGTTCATTCATTCATTCATTCAAGTCTACTCAAGTTTGTAGACCTGGCAGCCTTTTTCTTTTTAAGATGTGTCCTGCCCAAAACCAGAAGTGGGAGAAGAAAATATGTAGAATGGTTAAGAGTATGGACTTTGGAGCCTGAAAGATCTACATTTGAATCTGTGCTGCACCCGTGTATTCTTTGGCAAGTGACTTCATCTTGGTGAGCCTAATTTTCCTCACTTGTAAACTAGGGATATTAATAGTTCCTAGTTCATAGGTTGTGAGGATGATATCTGGGTACTGTTCAGCATACTACCTCACAGAGAGAAATAAATCACATTTTCTTATTTTTTCCTTCTTGGGGAGACACCTTATTTTACCTGAAGGAAAATAGGTAGCAAAGTTAGTCCAACATGTAGCATTTACTAACCACATTAGACCAGAGGCACTTGTCACTGGGGGCTCTCTGGCGTACATCTCTTTCTGTGGGGATGCTGATATTCATTTGGGGGACACTCCCATTGAGAGTGATTCAGGATAAGTGCCCATTCCCACTATGGAAGCCCTAATGGGGTAGGGGAGTGACTCAGTTTCATCCAATCAGATGCTTTCTCCAAAGGTTCAGAATTTTGAACAAGTGACTAAAGATGGTTAAAGTTGTGAACCAGACCATTCCTGCTGTTGCTGTAATTCCAAGTGCTCATTCCCTCACAAATCTGATCTTTTAGCCCCTCATTCATTCCATGCATCCCCAAATCCTTCTTGTATATCCTCCCTTAGTTGAAGAAAGTCCGAGTTACATTTCTGTCGCTTGCCACAAAGAGTGTTGTCTGATACACCTATTGTGCACAGACACTGTGGGTATAGGATTTAACGTGACACCCTCGGTCCCTATGCTCACATTACCCATAGCCTTGCAGGGGGTTCAGAGTATAATCCTTAGGTGCTTGGTTATGTAACATCCTCCTTCTTTCACTCCTCAAAAGAGACAATGTCTGATTAGAACTGAGATGAGAAAAAGAGCAGAACGATAATGATCAAATAACTGGTATTTGACTTCTCTGCCTTCTACAGCCCCATTCTAGAGACCATACCCATAAGCTTAATCTTAGGGGCCTATTTAGAAGTCTGGCTAATTAATGACTGTAAAGGCAGTTTGGACTTTGCAAGCCTTTTATAATGTGCCTCATTTAGACGTAATGGGCTCAAGATTGCCTCTGGCATCCTCAAGAAAATTAAAAATCCAGTAGGCAGCAGAATTGCCTCTACGTGATTTTCCTATTACTTTTATTTGTATTATGATTGCAAATAGCAGCATTACTAATGGTACCTTGGACGAGGATGCCTTTCTGGGGGAAGGCCTCACTGTTTTCCCACATCCGCAGTGTGATATATTGGTACTTTAGCTGGCAGCATGCTGGCCCCTTCTGCATGATGTCATTGAACATCAGCCAAATGGAGGGGAGCTGGAGGGCTCATCTCTAATGTGGGGCTGCTACATGCTGAGGCGCCATTCATTACTCTCCAGCTTGACAATAGGGTCCTAATTGGTGCTTGTCTAATCCTTGGCTCTGGACAAGCAGGTGTCTGGGATGTGTGGACTGGGCAAGATTTGGTATTTAGGAAGGGGTTAGCATGCAGTAGAGAAAGTTGACAGCTTGTGAAAGGGTGGGGATGCATGGAGTAGCATAATGAAATCTCAGGCCACCCCATTCTGTCCCGCGTGGACGTGAATCCCCACCTCTCTGTCCAATATACCCACACTGTGTTTGCTACGTGCCCTGAGTCACTTAGTAGCTCTCTAGCAGATCAGATCAGCTGTTAGAGGGTGGCAGTGCTTGCATTCCAGTCATTCTTATTTTACTTAATAATAGCCCTAAAGCACAAGGGTAGTGATGCTAGTAATTCAGATATGCCAAAGTGCTTCTTTTAAGTGAAAAGGTGAAAGTTCTCAACTTACTGAGGAAAGAAGAAAGAAACATGGGCTGAGGCTGCCCAGATTTACAGTCAGAATAAATCTTCTATCCATGAAATTATGAAGAAGGGCAAAGAAGTTTGTGCTCGTTTTGCAGAAACTGCAAAAGTTATGGCTACAGTGCAGCATGACCATTACTTAGTTAAGATGGAAAGGCATTAAGTTTGTGGGTGGAAGATATGAACAGAAACATGTTCCAGTTGATGGCACCAGGGCTTGACACTATCTGTAGTTTCAAGCATAAACTGGGCATCTTAAGTTGTATCCCCAGAGGATAAAGGGCGGGATACTGTATTGCCGGGGATGAAACCCATGGTGCAATACTTCAGCAAAGACAAGGGCTACCACTATGCTACAGATGCCTCCATTTAATCACTTTAAACACCACTTCTGCAGGAGTTTCCAAGGATTTCAGGGCTGATCAATGAGAGATAAGACCACCATAGCAGGGGCAGCACTGAGCAAAGCTTGGATGTGGTTGTACGAGTGGGGACGTCCTCCCAGGGGACATCCTCCCAGCATGAGACCATCCAAAGCCTTACTGCCCAGCATTACCATCCAGGGAGTGGAAAGCAAGGGAGCTCCTAGGAGAGGGGAGGATTATGTGTCTAGATGAAGATACCCAGCAGGGGTTCTCTGAAGCAGAAGGCTCCTGAGAGCAGCAGTGGCTGGAGGCCTTATTACCACAAGGCCCCATCTTATCAATGGGGCTTCCCAGCAGAGGCTCTAATGACTAAAATTCGGCTCATCTGGGCTATTTTTAAAACTATTGGATGTACACAATTTGCAATTTTGTCCTTTGGGCTTTTGACTTACATGTCTCAGATTACAGCAAAACAAAATAAACAACCAAGGGCCAATAACACAGAGGCCAATTTAGGATCAATAGACAGAGGACATTTTTGGTTCATTTATATAACAACTTCCTTGCCATTACTCCCCCATGAAAAGCTGGGCGTGTCTGCCACCATGCTTATCCAAGAAGGGTTCCACCTGTACTTACCTCTCTACATTGCCCACTTCCAAATTGATGGTTTTTTATAGGTAAATGCAACTGGTGCGATTAGATCAGTAACATGTTAGGGGCAGTGAGATTGGTCTGCTCCAAGGTCAAAGGCTAAGAGAGTACATGGTTAGTGGAGAATTTAAAAGCAATATAATAAAACTGACTACAATAAGTCTGCTTTATGTTATCATCATGATCCAATAATTCTAAACAATGTCAATGATAAAATATATCTTCCAGGTGGGACAGGCCACACTCACCCCTTTTCCTTAAATGACCACTAGATTGGTTTGCATTCCCATGCCCCAGCTACAAAGCACATTGTAGCTGTCAAATGGGATAATCAAAGACCCTCACGGGGTTGCTGTGGAAAAAAAAAAAAAATCAATATCATAAAGACATCAATCCTCCTCAAATTGATCTGCAATCATAATCAAAATCCCAGCAAGTTTTTGTTTTGGTGAAAATTTACAGAGTAATTCTGAAATACATGAGGATAATCAAAAAGCCACAAAGAAGAACAAAGATGATTTTCACAACTGGATATCTGAAGTTATTACAAAGCCAGGGCAATTAATGGAACGTGCTTTGATACAGGAAAGATAATATACCGGTGGAACAGAAGAGAGAGCTCAGAAACACGTTCCCACAAAGGCACCACTGGAAAGCGATGGGGAAACAATGGCTTTCTCAATAAATCATCCTAGGTCAAGTGGGTGTCCATAGGGAAAAATCTGGGTCTTGGTTTCTACCTTATACGTGTATTGTACACAGAAATCAATCCCAGGTGGACTGTAGACCTAAATGTGAGAGTAAACATGATACAGTTTCTAGAAGACAACATAAGGCAAAGTTATCTTAAACGAGATACGAAGAAACTGGGATAAATGAAGCCCCACACTGCACGTGGCTCTGAATAAGGGGAAACCTGCAAACCAAACTCCTTGTCTAAGCCACATCTTTTAAAGTTTCACTGCTTTCAAAATATTTTAGATTGCAAAATGTTCAGGCTCAAGCATTTCAAAGAAGAACAGAATTGCCCCCAGGGCTCTTCATGAGAAGCACCTATGCCTAGGCTGCTTTTATAGAGGCAGTGACTTTGACTTTGTATGTGGTGATTGTTTTCTGTGTGCTGGGCACTGTGCAAAGCACTTTGCCATATTTTTCTTGTTTATCTGTATTTCAGCCAGTGGTTGATGCCTGTGAGTCAGTCACCATGGAAACAACAGCACTAGAAAATCTATCTTCTGGTCTCTCTCCACTACTTCACCCTTTACTATCTGAAATTTTAAATTTGCAAAATTAAGATACAAAAGAATCAATCATGAAGTTGAAGATTAAACGAGTGCTTTCTGCTCTCTTGTTTTGCTCCAGCAAAACCTCACCACTGGGTTTATCATTATAACTCTTAAAGTTATATTTCCAAGTATCTTCTTAATGAATCTCTATGAAATAGCAATAGTTGTAATACCCATTTTCCAAATGGGCAAATGGAGGCGTGGGTGCATGTAGACACACACAAACACCAACTGGAGTTGGGAACCAATGCTAAATATTTTAAGCCCATATCCAACATGAATAGAAGAATTGGTTAGGCCAGTGTTTCAGGGACCTTCTTGAGTAAAGAATGGAACTGCTATTTCTAGGTTTACCTCCTAATAAGTAAGTCACATCAGTGGGAAGTATTTAGCCTCTCTTCAATTAGCCATGTTCAGAAACTCCTCACTCTATTCCTAAACAGCTCTTCCTACTTCTGCCTTTTCTCCACTCCACACATCTCACTGGCAACACTCTCAGATACATCTTTTCACAGCCAAGTTCTATGTCATTTGCCCCAAACCATCAACTGTTCATTTCTTTTTATTTCTTTAATACAGTTGTAATCAAGTATCACCAGAAATAGATTTTGGCTCAGATTTTGACACCACCTCGTACCAATGGAGTCTTTTGATCGACTTACTTAACTTCTCTGAGCCTCAGTTTCTTCATCTGGGGTTTCATCGTTGGGGCTAGGGTTGAGGTGAAGGTAAAGCGGGATAGTTTAAGTATAGTATCTAAGCACGATGAAGGATAGTTTTAGAAGACAGAATGGAACGCTTGATTCAGCTAATGGTAAGTCCTTTCTTTCTCTCTTTTTAGATCTGGCTTTATACTATATTCCATGCTCGCACTTTTCATGCAGGCCATTATCAAATCTGCACAACTACCCCCTGAGGTAAGAATTACTATTTTCTGCATTTTTATATACACAAAGAAACTGAAACTCAGAGATGTCACCCAGCTGGTAAATAATAGAATTTAGTTTTAGGCTCAGATAAAATGGGCTTCAAAACTCATACTTTTCACAGCTATCCTTGGACTACCTACATCCAAACCTCCTAGGGGGCTTGTAAAAATGCAGATTTCTGTGCCCCAGCCCAGACTCAGTAGGATAAAGACTGCTAGACTTCCAACAGAAACCATTCTCCCTTTCCTTGTGAGTGCCTAGAATATGACTGCTTAGCTAGACTGTACGTTCCCCTGTCCTCTCTGCAACTGGATGCAGCCAGGTGACACGTTCTTACAAATGCCACCTCTCAGCCACGCTGGATGAGAAATAAGCATACCTTCTCTACTTCCTCCCATTACCTGGAAGACCCCACCTTGACTAAGCAGATAATAACTAACCTTGACTAAGAGATGCTTACGGAGAACAGCGGGGCCTTATGATGGAAGAAACCGGGTCTCTGAATGCCTGTATGGTTTGGTTATCTACAGCTACATAACAAACCACACTAAATCTCAGTCACTTTAAGTGACAGCCATTTATTATGCCCATGACTCTATAATTTGGGCAGAGATTGATGGGGATGGTACCAAGTGGGGAAGCTTACCTGGAGCAGCAGGATCCACTTCCAGAATGATGCACATGGCTGGCAAGCCGGGCTCCTGGAGGGCCGACAGCTGGGAACTTTACCTCTTCTCCATGCGGGCCTCTACACAAGGGACTGAGCTTCCTCACAGCAAGATCATGGAGTTCTAAGATCAAGTGTCCCAAGAGCAAAGGAGTGGAAGCCTACAGTCTCTTAAGTAGTGAGCCCAGAAACTAAGATGTCACTTCCACAACATTCTTTTGGTCAAAGCAGTCACAGAGCCTGGGGGAGGGGATTCAGGGGAGGGGATCCCTACTTCATTTCTCAATGAAGAGGAGTGTCAAATTAATATGCGGCTCTCCTTAAACTGCCACATCACTTGAAGAAGCTTCCACCAATAAGGAACACTCACTTTAGAATGTTGTGCATAGGAGAGAATAATTTCTTTGTTCTCTAAGCCATGTTATTATTATTATCATTATTACTACTACTACTACTACTACTACTACAGCTACAGCTTAGCGTTTTACCATAATAAATACTCCCAGTGAATTAGAATCACCAGGGGACAAGGGGCAGGAATCTGCAAACTAAAAAGAAACCATATGGTTTAATGCTCACCAGAATTTAAGATCCACTCTGCTAAGTAAGCAACAAGGGAGGTCATTTTCTGACTGTCTAATGCCTCTGAGATAGTTAAGACTTTTTATCTGACTGTTCATGGGGTTCAGATCTTAGAATAGACAACAGCTCTACAGGGATGGTTTGAGGACCCACAAGGTTGCTAAATCCCACTTGGTGACACCCTAGGAGAAGCCTTAGAGTTCATCTAGTGAAATCCTCCTTGATAGTTTAGTGTTACACTTCACGGCAGAAATGGCAAAAGTCCACAGTAAAGGGAGGCATTTTCCAAGTGTCTTTTCTAGGATACAATTGCTGTAGACAATCAGATCAAAGGATTCAGCTATTCCACAGGCATCAAGAGATTAGAGACTAAAGGTATAGCAGTGTTGCTCAGCTGAGTTGATCTCAAATACCTCAGAAATGACGTTAATTAATAGTCAATCACTATTAGTGAATCACTTTGTGGGTTATATAAATTTATATAACAAGGGAGCCAGGTTCCTATCCCAGGATGTTAAAACTCTCCAGGCAAGAAAGTCGCAGGAAAGAGAGTTTTAAGGCAATTAGTGAAGATACCCAACCAACTAAGGACAGTGTCTAGACAATTATCTGGCTATTCAAGGCTCTTAAACACCTGAGAGTCTTATAGTATCAGGTTTCTAATTCAAAACCATTCTACCCTTTGTTGGTTCACTTACAATTCTGTTCAAATATTACACTTCCTTATGGTTAATGTTGAATCTCTGCATACTTGGTAATCTTCCTCAACGGATATTATAAAAACTTCCCCATGAGGTTGTTGCAAAGATTTAACAAGATGACAGAGATATTCATGCAATGAATATTCACGATGAATATCCGTACATCTTCCATGTAGTACAATGTTCAAAACAACATGGCTAGACAGTAAATATAAGTCTCTGGCATTCCCCTCTCATTTCTAGAAAATAACTTCTAAATCAGGAATGACAGCTCAATACACCCCATGCATATTTGGTTTGCTGGATGTAATAAGCATTTTTAAAAATTTTTAATTAGATTTCAACATAAAAACTAGAAAGTTTTAAAAGAAATTCAAACTTAGGGTTTCTGATGAAAAAAGCACTAGGAACACAAACCAGCACAGCCCCCTATTAGCATGATTTTGGGGGCCGAGGGCCTAAGTGTTCTCCCTTACCAGCTTGTGCCTCCTAGGCCTACATTCCAGTGATCTAATTTGTCTTCATTGTCTGGTGGAGTGAGTAGGGAAAGAGCTTGTTGAATGCTCTGACATCACCATGAATTTTGAGTGAAGAAAATTGCATCTGATTCTTGGCCAGGTGCTGGGTGCACTGTATGGACAAAGGATATGCTAACAGCACTGTTTCTGAAAAAGACAATACATCTTCATTGTGGCTTCCCTAGTCAATTACCACCCAGCCAGCGAATTGCTTTCAGAATCATTGTGTTTTATTCATCTTTTGATTTAGCGAGGCCCTACTATGTTCAGTGCAGGATGCTCTATCCTAGGGAGTACACAAAATTGGCATGAAAAAGACCTCATCTAAGCAATCCTGTTCATCCTTTAGTTCTCAGCATGAATGTCTTTTTCTCCAGAAAGCCTTCCTTAATTCTTAAGTCAACGTACTCTCAGGCATGTACTCCTGAACCTTTCCCTCGTCACATTCCACGCACTTGGTCCATGTCTTTCTCCATCTCCCGCCTCTGAGCTCCTTATGATGTCCTGTTAATTGCATCCCTGTGCTGCTACCCAGTGGTTCCTAACACCATGCTAGAAGAAAGAATAAATGAGTGATGGCAAACAAATGAGTGAATGACAGAAGATGTTGATGTTAACACAACTAATTGGAATAGAACTGCGAAGTAGGGCAAATGTGCTCATCATTCAATGGCAGTAGAGTGCCAATTGTTAAACATTTTTAAAAATCACCCACCACCCACAAACGGTGCCTGTGGCTAAAGGAGTGGGGGCGCAGGCCCCAAATACCAGAGGTGGTGGGTTCAAGCCCGGCTGTAGCCAAAACTGCAAACAAATAAATTAATTAATTAAAAATCACCCATGAATACAGGGAGTTAAGTGACCAGTGTATTAATAGCTATAATTAATTAACAGCTATAACGATTACAAGCAGATAATTAAAGTATTTTCCTCTAAAGGGGCAATTGTCTCCCTACAAAAAATGCTGACATTGTTCTTTATATAAATTAAGCTCACAGTAGGTGTTCAGTGTTGCACAGCACGATATAGGTCTCATGAGTGCTGAAATTTATAATACTGTATGCATTTCTTTTTATCTTTACTACGACTATCTCAGCACAGAATCTGGTTCATAGTGTGTCCAATGAATACTGAGTAAATCAATTATTTAATTAATGATGAATTAACAGCATTAGCTCAAAGAAAGAAGTTAATCTAATCTCCCAAAAGACTGTTGAATGGATCATAAGGTCCCAGAGGAGTGTGTTTTGGGACACTTAGGGTCATGATAGAAAGGTTGTTTTTCAGCGTGGGGGGTGGGGCCTCTCTGGGATCCTGGCAGCCTATGCTTCTTATCTGATCCATTGAGGGTCATGCCCAGGTCAACTCTGCCACAAAGGGCACCTTATCTCTGGCAGCACAGGAGGCTGAGAGCCCCCAGATAAGCTCTGCAGGAGGATGGGGCAAGACTCAGATAGGGCTCCTGATTGGAGCTAAACATTCTGAGATCTGCCAGTGTCTGGGGGTTCTGACCTGGTATTTCAGGCTTCTCCACAGGGGAGTCTTCTTGTATTTCACAGAAAAACTGCAGAGTTAAAGATCTGGGAGGGAGGGTAGGGGGTTACAAGAGAAAGAAAATGACTAAAAATTGAAAATAATGGAGGCACCACACACAAGCTCAGATGCTCAGAGAGGTTCGCAGTGGGAAGGCAGGGGAAACAGAACAAGAGAAAGGTCAGAGAACCAGGGCAGACGCACGAAGAGGAAGTAGAGACAGCAGAGGCACAGAGAGGCCGAGATTTAGACACCCCCCCAGAGAGGCGACACAGATGCACAGAGAGGGACACATGCACAAAAGAGCCAGGAAAGACACAAACGTGGAAAGAAACACAGAGGCACAATAGGAGAGCTATACAGAATGAGAGGGAAGACCAGGAGTAGAGGAAACCTGTGGGTCAGCTCCATCTGCAGCTGCTCTCTACACTCACCCCAGGGCCTGATTTGGTAGTTCCAGTGGGGTCTGGGCATCTTCAGTTTTGAAAGCTCCCCAAGTGACCCTCATGTGCATTCTGGATGAACAAACCTGCCTAAAGCAAGGTTTTGGTCAATCAATGAGAAAACTAAATCAGAATGACTCATGGGTATTTGTTAAAAATTAAGGTTCTTAGGCCCTTCCAAAACTCTGAATCAGACTTATGGATGTGGTGTCCAAGCAACTGTATTTATATAAGCTGGGGCTTCTGAGGCATACTTCATTTTGAGAACCATCATTCAAGCCGGCTTTAGAAGAGCCCTCCCCCACGCCCCGCCTCCCCCCACACACACAGGCACACACTCAAATCTCAGAGCACTCTTCACAACAGTGCTCCTAGGTGCTTAGACTGGCCTTTACAAACTCTCCTAGCCTAACTTATCTTTATTGGTGGACACATAAGACTCATAACTACTCAATGAGCTTTTATGATTATTATTCCCATTTTGCAAATGAACAAGGTGAGCCTCAGAGAGATGTTATTTTCCCAGAGTCACAGAACAAGCAAAAGGCCAGGTCTCTTCTCATTTTAGGTCAGTCTCAAAGCCCAGTCTATGTAATAACTTCCCTCTACAGGTGAGGTCCCCCAAAATTCAGAGATTAGATACATGACTAAGGTCATGGAAGGAGTCACTGTTGTACCCTACTGCAAATTATTTTAAACAGTCATTGTATATAGAAAATTGTAATGAATTAAAGAAAAAAAAGAGTGAACTGAGCAAGGTCACTGGATTCACATTAATACGTGATAAAAATAAAATTGTGTTTCTATTACCAACAAACAATTGGAAGACAAAGTTATAAAAACAATAGATTTACAAAAGCATCAGCAAGGATATAATAGCTAGGAATAAATTTAATAAAAAGGGTACAAGATTTGTATACTGAAACCAAAAAAGAATGCTGAGAGAAATTGAAAGATCTGAATAAATGGAATAATATACTATGTTAATGAAATAGAAGACTCTTGTTAAGATGCCCACTCTCCCCAAATCAAATACAATTCAAACAAAAGTCTCAGAAGAAATGGCAAACTGATTTTAAAAATTCACGAGAAAACTAAACACCTATGTATTGGTTTGCTAGGGCTATTATAAGAAAGTACCAACTTATGATTGTGTAATTATAAATATAAATGCTGGTTTACTCTCTTTCGTTCTTAATTTTAAAATCTATTGCATACATCAATAGAGTTGTATAAATCATTCTCTGTATGTATAGAATGTATTCTTGCACCTCTAACATATAGAAGTGCAATATCTTGGCCAGTAATAGGACAAAGAAAGTGGGTAGGAGCAAATTTTTATTGAACTAAGAGAAAGAGTCTTGAAGGTTACTTGAATCCACAGGAATAAAGAAAGAAAACCAGAAATGATGAATAAGGTTAATATAATAAATTCAATAAGCATAATTTTTTCTCCTTCTTAATTTCAACTTCTTTTAAAAAATAAAAAGTGATATGAAGCAAATTCCAATGTATTCTTGAGTTTGTAACATGAGTAAATAAAATACATATAATAATACCACAAAAGAGGGAAAGAGAATAGACTTCTCTAGGCATAATGTTTTTATATCTCACTGAAATTTTTATTATAAATATGAAGCTGATTCTGATAAGTTTAGATGTATATGGGAAACCCTGGAACAACCACTAAGAAAATAACTCAGAAAACATAATAAAAAAGAAATGAAAATGCTATGTTAAAAAATATTTACTTAATACAAAAGAAAGCAGTAAAAGAGGAAGAAACAAACAATGTGAGACATGTAGAAAACAAAAAGTAAAATGGTAGACATAAGCTCAACTAGATCAACAACATTAAGTGTAACTGGATTAAACAATCCAATCAACATGCAAAGACTGTCAAACTGGATTAAAGAAAACAAGATACAACTATACATTGTCTTTAGGAGATACACTTTCAATTCAGAGATACAAATTGACTAAAAGTTAAAGAAAGGGAAAGATACATCATGCAAACAGAAACCACAAGAAAACTAGATTGACTATATTAATATCAAACAAAATAGACTTTAAAACAAAGTGTTAACTAACAATAGAGAAGAATTTTTACAGGGACAAAAGGGTCAACTTATTAAGATGACACAACTATATATATCAACAGAACACCAAAATACATGAAGCAAAAACTGACAAAAATGCAGGAAGTAGATAATCCAACAATAACTGTTAGAGATTCCAATGCCATATTTTTAATAATGGATAGAACAACCAGTCAGAAGACCAACAAAGAAACAGAAAACATGACCAACACTATAAACCAGCGGTTCTCAACCTGTGGGTTGCGAACCCTTTGGGGGTCTCCTGCATATCAGATATTTACATTACGATTCATAACAGTAGCAAAATTACAGTTATGAAGTAGTAACGAAAATAATTTTGTGGTTGGGGGTCACCACAACATGAGGAACTGTATTAAAGGGTTGCGGCATTAGGAAGGTTGAGAATCACTGCTATAAACAAACTAGAACTAATAGATACTATGAGACATTCCACCCCAAACCTAAAGAATACACATTCTTCTCAAGTGCACATGGAACATTCTCCAGGATCAATCGTATGTTATGCCACAAGACAAACCTCAACAAACTTAAAAGAATAGAGATGGTACAAAATACATTATCTAGCCACAAGGAGATAAAATTAGGAATAAATTTAAAAAAAAAATGTGGAGAAGGCCAGGCAAGATGGTTCATGCCTGTAATCCCAAATAGACCTATAACAAGTAACAATTACAGGGTTACATGGCTGTAATCCTCTGGGAGGCTAAGGTAGGTAGATTGCCTGAGCTCAGGAGTTCAAGATCAGCCTGAGCAAGAGTGAGACCCCATCTCTAAAAATAGCCAGTCATTGTGCTGGGCTCCTATAGTTCTAGCTACTTGGGAGGTAGAGGCAAGAGGATTACTTGAGCTTAAGAGTCTGAGGTTGCTGTGAGCTATGACACCACAGCATAATAGAAAATACTTGGAGATAAATAAAAACGCAGATACAACATACTAGTGCTGCTAAAGCAATGCTTAAAGGGAAATTTTTAGCTGTAAACACCTATGTTTAAAAAGAAAAAAGATCTCATCAACAACTTAAACTTCTTAATTATGATACTAGAAAAAGAAGAGCAAACTAAATAAAAAATAAGCAAAGAAAAACCAAAAAGATTAAAGTGAAATAGAGAAGAGGAAAATGACAAAAATCATGAAACCCAAAGCTGGTTCTTTGTAAAAATCAACAAAATTGACAAACTTTTAGTTAATTTGAGAAAGAAAAAGAGAGAGGGGCCTCAAATTACTGGAATCAGAAATGAAAGATGTGACGTTACTACTGAATTTACAAAAATAAAAAAAATAATTATAAAGGAATGCCATGAGCAAGCATATGCCATTAAATTAGACAACTGAGATGAAATAGATAAAAGCTTATAAAGATACAACCTGCCTAAATAGATTCAAGAAGAAATAAACAATCTGAATAGACCTGTAACAAGTAACAATATTGAATTAATGATCAAGAACTACCCTCACATCCAAAGCCCAAATATCTTCACAGGCCAATTTTATCAAATATGCAAAGAATATAGAAGAGGAAGGAATACTTCCTAACTCGTAGAATATGACAACAGATGTAGACAAAACTAGAGCTCAGCACCTGTAGCTCAGTGGCTAGGGCGCCAGCCACATACACCAGAGTTGGCAGGTTCAAATTCATCCTGAGCCTGCCAAACAACAACAACTACAACCAAAAAATAGCCGGGCATTGTGGCGGGTGCCTGTAGTCCCAGCTACTTGGGAGGCTGAGGCAAGAGAATGGCTTAAGCCCGAGAGCTTGAGGTTGCTGTGAGTTGTGATGCCACCCAGGGTGACATAGTGAGACTCTGTCTCAAAAAAAAAAAAAAAACGTAGACAAAACTACACAAAAGAAGAAAACTAAATATAGATGCAAAAATTCTCAACAAAATGCTACCAAATCAAATCTAGCAACATATAAGAAAAGTTATACACTGTGACTAAGTGGGATTTTATTTATCCCAGGAGGGCAAGGTCAAGGTTGAGTTAATAGCTGAAAATCAATCAATGTAATAATATATCATATCAATATAATAAAAAAATAGAAACTACATGATAATCTCAATAGCTGCAGGAAAAGCATCTGATAAAATCTAAACTCTTTATTATAATAACACTGAACAATCTCAGAATAGAAAGAAACTTCCTCAATCTGATAAAGGGCATCTACAAGTATCTCATAGCTAACATACTTAATAATGAAAGACTAAATGTTTTCTTCTAATGAGGAGCAAAGCAAGGACATCTACTCTCACCACTGCTATTCAACATCATACTAGAGTTTCTAATCAGAGCTATTAGGTAAGAAAAAGAAATAAAATACATCCAGATTGAGGAAAAGAGAAGCTAAGTTATCTTTCTGTAAAAGATAGAGTATTATATATAGAAAATGCTAAGGAATCCACTAAAATTAGAAATAATAAACGAGTTCAGCAAGATTGTAGTATATAAGGTTAATATACAGAAATTGATGGTATTTCCATATGCTTTCAATGAACAATTTGAACATAAAAGTAAGCAAATTTCATTTACAATAACAGCAAAGAAAATAAGGTGGAGTCTGGGGAGGTGAGAGCTAAAGAATACAAGATTTTGCTGTTAAAAAAAGAAAAATAGAAGAAAGCCTCAGGGGAAAGTTCCATGGCATTGGTCTGGGCAATAATTTTTTGAAGATAAACCCCAAAGCACAGACAATAAAAGCAAAAAAAAGACAAATGGGACTACATTAAACTAAAATGCTTCTGTACAACGAAGGAAACAATCAACAGAATGAGAGAAAATATTTGCAAATGACTTTATCAGGTAAGATGGTAATATTCAAAATATATGAGACTCAAGCAACTCACTAGGAAGAAAAATAATCTGATTTTAAAAGATACAAAGGATATGAACAGACATTTCTCAAAACAAGACATGCAAATGGCTAATAGATATATAAAAAATGTTCAAAATCACTAGTCATCAGAGAAATTCAAATTAAAACCACAAAATTACTTCACACTTGTTAGAACAGCGATTGATGAAAAGATGAAAGATAACAAGTGTTGGAGAGATTGTGAAGAAAAGTGGACACTTGTACATGGTTGGTAGGAGTGTGAATTAATAAAGCCATATGGAAAAAAATGGAGGTCCCTCAAAAAATTAAAAACAGAACTACCATATGATCTAGCAATCCCACTACTGGGTCTACTTCCAAGAGAAATTAAATCATATTAAAGATACATCTGCATTTCCATGTTCATTGCAGCTCACAGTAACCAAGATATGAAATCCAGCCAAATGCCCATGGGTGGATGAATGGAGGAAGAAAATGAGGTATGTGTTGTATACACAACAAAATGCTAGTCAGTCTTTAAAAAGAAGAAAATCCTCTCACTTGAGACAGCATGGGAAAAGTCTGGAGAACATTATATACACAAATACACGATCACAGGTATACGTGAAATCTAAAAAAGCTGAACTCACACAAGTAGACAGTAGTACTTACCAAGACCTGGGATGGGGTGGCGTTTAGCCAGATGTTGGTCAAAGTATATAACGTTTTAGTTAGATGAGAAGAATAAGTTCACGGGACCTATTGTACAACATGATGATTATAGTTAATATCTATGTGTTACACACATATTCTTGAAAATTGCTAAGAGATTAGATTTTAAGTATCCTCACCACACAAAAATAAGTATGTGAGGTAATCCGTATGTTAATTAGCTTAATTTAGCCATTCCATAATGTATACATATTTCAAGGTATATTATACATGACAAATATATATAATTTTAAACTATCGATATAAAAACATTTTAAAGAGTACTGGATTTCTTTTTGAGGTTATAAAAACATTTTAAAATTGACTGTGGGGATGGTTGCACATATCTCCGACTATACTGAAACCATTGAATTGTAAACTTTAATTAGATGAATTGTATGATACGTGAATTATTTCTCAATAGAGCTGATTTTTTAAAGAAGATCTCCTAAGAGATGCACCCCACAAAATTAAATATAAAGATAAAACAATCACTGAAATTTGCAAAATGTTTATGATGTGGTAGGCATTGTACTGTCTAACAAAAGCTTATTAAGTATGTGCCAGGTACCCACCTCCCTAGACTCTGAGATACACCAAGGAATGAAACCCACTTTTTGGCATCATGCAACTTACTTTTGAGTGGAGAGAAGTAGATAACAAATACATATTACATGCTGACAATTGTTAAGAAAATAAAGCAAGGTAAACATGTAAAAATGATGGGGGTGGGGAATGCTGTTTTGCAGGGCGAGCATAGGAAAGTTTTGTAGATAAGCTGGTGTTTTTGCAGAGACCCAACTGAAGGGAGTGAGACCTGGGAGTCAGGGGGTTCAGAGCACTAGGAACAGCTGAGTTGTAGACATGCCTGAGGTATCACAGGAAGAGCAAAGAGTTGGATGTGGCAGGGTGAAGTTAGTGAGAAGGAGGATGGTGGGAGGGGTGGTCAAACAGGAAGGCAAGGGCTTGTAAGGGGCAGTGAGACTTTGCAAACATCTTGTGCTAAGCTCTCTCTCATTTCAGTGGACAGACTTGTCCTTAACTCCATGGCAACACCTCAAGGGCATCTTCCCAGTATACATGAATGTCTCAGCATATAGGTTGGGCAACCATAGTTTAGTATAAGGCTTTTCAAGTAAGCTGCAATTTATTCGTATGCATGCCATAAAATCAACTGAGTGCATTGAAACCAGCATTTTTTAATGGAATGGAAAATAACTCAATGCAATAGACATATGTGAGCCTGTGTGTTTGTGTGTGTGTGTATGTGTATGTGTGTGTGAGGTGCACTGCTTTGTGATATAAAATGTATGTTTTACCAAGGGTTACATCAGAATATTTTAAGCTGACTCTACCAGAGGTATCCAATGTCTATACCACATTGGAAGAAAAAGAGCTGTCTTGGGCCACACATTCAATACACAAACACTAACAAAAGCTGATGAGCAAAGAAAGAAAAGTTCTGTGCATAATTTTCGTGACATCCACCACCACAAATAAGCAAAAAAGTTCTCACATAATCCACATGCAGGTGTGGAAGGTGGGTTGGACATCCCTGCTAGTTAATTCCCCCACTCACACATCCCTAAGGGAGCAAACACCACACTCACACCTGCACCAAAAGGCATCTACATTGGCTGTTGATTTGTGTTTAGCCTCCTGTGCAGATTGTCAACAGTTTAATTGATCCAAAAGATGAATTCACCTTTGGTTCCATTCAGCTATCGAACCAAAAAGGTCTTCTGTGTTAATCAGGATGCTTACTTTAAGCAAGATAGCAATTGCACTGCAATGACTGTCTTTTTGCTTTGTTTAGTTATCTCAGCCTCCAGTCTGCAGAGGAATCCCCTGGACCCTGATGACCTTCTGAGTTCTGATATAGCATTCAGGGAAGGGACCGGTGGCTCCCCCAAAAGTGGAGTTATAGGGGTCAGACAGGTAGAAACTCCAGTGCTGATGCTGCCACCTCCCAGCTGCATGACCCTGGGCAAGTGACTTCACTCCTTTGAGCTTCAGTTTCCTATCCTGCAAAATGGGGGTGATAATAGTACCAATATCCTAGGATTGTCATGAGTTAAATCTGAATGACAGTTTGTTCCTAATACAGCATTGACTATGCATATTAACCTTTACTAATCTTTACTACAACCACGGGGGTGAAGAGCCTATTGTCTCCACTTTACAGATAAGAAAACTGAGGTCAAAGAGGTTCAGTATCTTGCCTAAGGTCACACAGTTGGCAAGTTATGAGAGCTGAACTTCAAAGCAAAGCAGTTTGATACCAGGGCCCACACTCACAAATTTTATATACTGTTTTCTTCAGTGAGATAATATTAGTGACAATGTCTGGCACACAGGTGCATAATTTTTTTTATTTGACACTGACATAGTGCTTACTAAGCAGTGCTTATATAGGGCTTATAAAATACATCTATAGATATCACCTCATTTTATCCTCACAACAACCTTAGGATAACATACATAGTTATCTCCATTTTATAGATGGGAAAATTGAGATACAGACAGGTTAGGTAATGTGTGCAAGGTCACACAACTCTAAGCAGTTAGGATTCGTGCCCCCACAGCCCAGCTCCAGAGTCTGGAAGCCTAACCACTTTCCCATGCTGCCTCTCATTTCATTTAGCAGCTGCATCTCACTCTCCAAGACGCGTGCCCTATTTCTACCCCTCTGTCAGTACTGGCATTGAACTGATGGCTGTGTGACTCTGGCAGGGGCCCTGTTCTCTCTGGGCCTCATATCCTCCCAAATTGGAAGGATAACAATAGTGTCTGCCTCATAGGATTAGCAGGAGAGGTAAATGAGGTGATGTGTATTGAGTCCTCAGCACAGGGCTGGTGTGTAGTAGGTGTTTAGAAAATGTAATCTGGGGGTGACGCCTGGTGCTCAGAGGAGTAGGGCTCTGGCCCCCTATACCAGAGGTGGCAGGTTCAAACCCAGCCCCGGCCAAAAATTGCAAAAAAAAGAATGTAATCTGTGACAGGTCAGCAGTGGGTCTTCATACATTCATTCCTCTCTTCCAGATAAACTGAAGGTCCTAGAGGCCAGGAGTGAATGTACCCTGTGGTCAGGGAAGAGCTGTGATGTGGAACTGAGAGGTCCAAGGTAAAGGAGGAGCACAGAAGGTCTGGGGCCCGTCACTGCTTCATGCACCGATTCATTCATTTATCAATCACGCATCAGTCCAGCTCTGAGCAGGGCTCTGCTAGGGGTGCAGACACCAAGATCAAAATGTTTCAAGGGAACCAGATAAGAATGGAGGAAGGGGTAGGAAGAATTCTCCATTAAGTACTCAATTATAGCAATAATTACTGAGATAATGTTCAGGTGAATTGAGTACTAGTTCTATGAGGTTTTAATAGCTAAAGTGTTACTATATTATTTCCCAAAAGTTTTGAGAAAGAGACAGAGAGAGAAGGAGGAGGAAGAAGAGGAAGAGGAGGAGAGGGAGGGAAGGAGTGAGGGAGGGAGAAAAGAAGAAAAATGAAATGAAAAGAAAGAAGAAAGAGGTTTATTTGCTTCTGCTGTGGGACTCCGAGGACTCCAGTAAAGAAAAGAAAAAGGGTTTGGGTGGTGCCTGTGGCTCAACGGAGTAGGGTGCTGGCCCCATATGCTGGAGGTGGCGGGTTCAAACCCAGCCCCAGCCAAAAACTGTAAAAAAAGAAAAAAAAAGAAAAAGCATTCTAGAGTATGCAGCAGTTTCCATACTTTGATGAACAAGGAAGATATTCCTTGAAATCCCTCAACAAGTATATAGTCACAGTGGCTAAGTCTGAGTTCTCCAAAAAACAGATTCTGAGATAGGGATGCAAGATCAAGTAGTTTATCTGGGAGGTACAAGAAACAGCAATAGGCGAGGGAGGGAGGGAGGGGAGAGAAGGCGCATTATTAGGCTAATTACCCCTGTGGATGACTAGAGAAACTGGAGTGAACACATACCTTGGAGTTAGGGCATTTGAAGGGAAGCAAACTATTGGAATATTTGTAAACAAGAGTTTCTCTACCTGAGCACCATTGACATTTGGGGCTTGTTGGGGGAGCCTAACACGGCCACACATGAACACTTTCCTCTGCTCCTCTTCCTCTCCTTCTAAGACAAAGACACAAAGGATTGGGCTAGCCCACTCCCCTAAGAAGTTTGTGCCAAAAGACCCTAACTTTATGGGCAAGCTGTGGAATTTTTCCACCCCTTAAGGCCCCATATAAAAAGGGTCTCTACCTGCCTCCAGGTGCAGAGGCCATCTTTGCACTGCCCACCCTGCCCTTTCAATAAACCTGGCCTGAACATCTCCCCTGCAGTCTCATCTCTGGGCACCACAGCTTACAATTTTCAGGGCTGAATAATTCTTTGTTGCAGGTCTGGCTGGCCTGTGCACTGAGGATGTTTCCCAGAATCCCTGGCTCCTACCCACTAGATGCCAGGAGCACCTCCCACACCTCCCCAGTCATGACAACCAAAACATCTCCAGACATTGACAAACTTTGGCCTTCAGTTGTGTGTTGAGAATATTGGTAAAAAGAGATGTTATTTCACCAGAGAAGGCAAAGAAAAGTTCAATGGTTAGAGAAAGTCTTCAGACAAAGAAATAAGGTGCTGGCAGTCAGAAGCCTGGCTGGCACACAAGGTCGGACCATTGAATTTGTACACTCATCCTAGAAAAAATGTTACATATCTTATTGCTGAATATCACTGTGGTCACCTTTGAAGTACTTCTTCTGACCATGTGATGACCGTGGTGATATTCAGCAATGAAGTAGGTAGCACTTCTAGGATGAGTTTGCAAACTTAATTGACTGACCTCATACAATAAAGAGGTAAGGTAGGGGATATGGGTAAGGTACCTCCACCCAACAGTTTGGGAAAACTTCTATAGGACAGTTTTAACAGTTTCATAATGTCTACCAATATGTCTATCACATAGACAAAACACAATGTTTTTAACCAATCACTTGTTACTAAAAATTCAGTTAACTTTGATTTTTCACTATTATACATAATAGTATAACTACTATCCTTATAGCGTTATCTCTGTCCATGTACATGATAATCCAGGATGCATTCATAAAAGTTGAGTTTCTAATTCAAAGAGTCTGAATATTTTAAAGCTTTTCTTCCAAATGATAAACTACCCTCTCACCAGCAGTATACACAAGTGTCTATTTTCTTACACCCACACCCATACCAGCACCAGGTATTATATATTTTTTGACCTTTATCATTTTGATAAGTAATGAATGTTTATTTTTATTGGCATTTCACATATGTATAGGCCATTCACATTTCTTATTTCCAAGGCTTCCTGGGCTTTATTTGGTCACATAGGCCTCCCAATTTCCCTGTTACCAGGATTGATCATCATCTTCTGGCATAATTAATTGTAAACATGAATTAGCCCAGTAGACTCACTAATTAATTCTGATCCCTCCTGAATGAAACACTCTGAATCTCCTACCTTTAGGACACATTTCTCCAGACTAATTGATGCTATTCAGGGCCTGGCACTAGATCCTGCCAGCAGCAGTGTGTATTGAGGCTGCCTTGGACCCTTCTTCTTAGCTTTACAAAGGATGGGGAAATGGAGGAGATTCCGCCACAAGAAAATCAGGATAAAACTGACAACTTATGTAGATTCTTTGCTATCAGGGAAGGAGAGCACAAATCCCTTCTCCTTAAGGGTAGGCTATGAATAATGACTTTCTTCCAAAAAACACAGTATGGAAAGGGGGAAATAGGGTGACTAACAGTGGAAAAACCTAACAAACAGTGCCTTATCCAGGTGATCAAGTTCAACAACAGCCATAGTCATTTTGATAGTATGTACCCATGATATGATGTGATAAAAATTGGCACTTTGCCTCCGTGGTCTTCCTCTCAGAAATCCATTACCCCAGAATCTAATCATGAGGAAAAAAAAAAATTAGGCAAATTCCAAAAGAGGGACATCCCACAAATGCTTGACTAGTACTCAGCAAAACGATCACAGTCATCCAAAACAAGGCAAATCTAAGAAACTGTCACAGCTAAGAGGAGCCTGAAGAAACAGAGAAAGTAAGTGTAATATTGTGGGATCCGAGGAAAAAACTGCAGAAATCCAAATAAACGTCGAACGTCAAGTAATGTCTCAAGGTTGTGAAAAACATACCACACTATTAATAATGTAAGATATATAGAGGAAATTGGGTGTGGGGTATATGGGAACTCCCAGAATTATAGTCACAAATTTTCTGTAAATCTAAAACTAGTCTAAAAAAAACAAACTCCATTACAAAAATTGATTTGCTGATAAAGGAGAATAATGTTGTAGCAAGAGAAGGGAATACCCCAATGGCTAAGGAAGCAGCCTACAGCTAGGGTGAGGCCCAGCTGGTGGTTTCTCTCAGAGGAACTATCTCTTCTGGAATTTCAGATGAGCAGTGAGTTACAGAGTCAAAAGACTGGGGTGCAAATCCTCCATCTACATGAGCTTGAGCAAAGTCACTCAGCCTCTCTGAGGCTAACTCACCTGTAAAATGAGACAGGGAACACTGACATGCTTCCCCCAGCGATGCTCTAAGGAGTGCTAATAATATCAGGTACCATTTATAGAGCACTTACTGGCTGCCTGGTTAGAATCACCTTAGCTAATTCTCACAATACTCCTATGGGGCAGCTGCTCTTCTTAAGCCCATTTCACAGGAAAAAAAATGAGGTTAACTGAGATAAAGCAACTTGTCTTATATGGCTAGGAAGTCACCAAACCAGGACTTGATGGCTGTCCCCAAAGTCCATGCACCTAATCAATGACATTATGGTTCCTCTAATCAAGCAATGTAAAACTGCTTGCTTAATCAGAGCAAGAATTGTAGCCTATTTGGTTCACAGCTATATTCCCTTTTCTAGGCACATAGCAAGTGCTCAGTAAATATTTATTAAATTATCCAATGATGAGTGAGTATATGGATAGAAAAAAATTATAAACTGTGGAAGTGTCTATTTTCATGATAATTATTATCAATACAATCACTTGTATTGGTGATTTATTGCACTACCCTGAACTTAGTAGGTTAAGGCAATAGTAATAATTTACTACCTCTCACTGTTTCTGTGGGTCAAAAATTTGGAAGCGGCTTGGCTAATTGGTTCTGCCTTGGGGTGGGTGGGAGGTCTCTCATGTGGTTGCAGTCAAGACATTGATGAGGGCTGCAGTTGCCTAAAGCTTCCAAGATTATTCATTTCCATGACTGCAAGCTGGTGCTGACCATTTGTAGGAGGCCTTCGTTCCTTTTTTTGTTTTTGTAGCCCTGGGTAGAGTGCCATGGCGTCACAGCTCACAGCTCACAGCAACCTCATACTCTTGGGCTCAAGCAATTCTCTTCCCTCAGCCTCCTGAGTAGCTGGGACAATAGGAGCCTGCCACAATACTAGGCTATTTTTAGAAATGGGGTCTCACTCTCACTCAGGCTGGTCTCAAACCTGTGAGCTCAAGCAATCCATCTGCCTCGGCCTCCCAAAGTGCTAGGATTACAGGCGTGAGCCACCATACCTGGCCCTTGGTTCCTTTTTATATAGATTTCTCCATAGACCTACTTGAGTATCCTCACAGCATGGAAGCTGGCTTCCCCTAGAGAAAGTAATTGCATAGACCAAGACAGAAGCCTTTTATGACCTATCCTTGAAGTCACATGTCATCTTATACTAGTCCCATATATAGTGTAGCCCTCATTCAACTTCAGAGGAAATTACAAAACAACACAAATGCCATGAGGTCAGGATCACTGGGGCCACCTGGGAGTCATCATTCATCTCTTAGACCTAAGTCTCAAAGTTGTAGTTCTCTAAATTGTCTTTCTGGTATCAAAGACTTTGAGAAAGAGAAACATAGTTCCCTTCTACTCTAGCTAATCTCTTTGAGATAAGCACACCCTCCTGGAAGGAAGACAAGGGCTATCGATTTCACTGCAAACAAATCCTTTTGGTTCTGATCATCATTGCCAGTGATATATCTTGGTACCCAATCCAACCTTCTACTGGCCTGGCTAGTTCTTGGATCCTCCAGTAAAATGGCATGGGAGTTTCTCATCTTTACTCTTATCTCTTACATTAAAATAGTTCTGAAAGCTATGGTATATTTGGATCAATGAGGCTGATTTTCATGGGACTTAGTTCTGAAAAAAACTAGAAAATGGAAGCAAATGTCTCTGGCTTGACTCCTTTTTCCTTTCAATCCCTTGACCTTTCTATTTTTTAGGGGATCCTGCCTTTATCCTTGCCCACCAGGATTCCATTCCCTTCAAGCCAGCATGTCTCACTCTTCTAGTTTCTAGAGTCCCCTTAGTAGAGCAATGGCATTATCAGTCATTAAAACATTAGTATAAACTATATCCTGTAGTCACAGTACTATGCTTTTTCTTGATTCCAATCATAACTTCCATTGTTATATGCCACCATGATTTCTTTTGTTAACCATCCCAATGTGGCCAAAGAAGAGGCATTTGGCCAAGGAGAGAATTCTACATACATCTCCACTTTAACTTCTTTGCTTCCTTGGCTTCTCTAGTCAAAACCCCCTTCATCTCTGCCTAAGTCACTCCTATAAAACTTGGATCTTCTACTGCTTATTTACCCTTCCAGAACTATTATTTTCCTTTCTCTACCCTGTCCTATCTCTAGGAGGCTAATTTCTATAAACTACATGAAGGTGCTGCCTCATCCTCTGGCTTTCAGTTAGGTTTGACCAATGAGAGGCAGTAGCAGGAGAATTAGATGAAAGAGAAAGGAGAAGATATTTCTTCACCCCTACTCCTTCTCTGCCAGGGTATGGTCTTGGCAATGGTTTTTTACCTACCTGTGGCCACAGTTCCTATCAGGTAAACCCTTTTCCACACCCACAGGTCATGCAAGGTTCTAGAAACACCACTCCTCCCCTTGCCTCTTCAGATTTAGTGTGTCAACAGCTCCCCCGATGCCAGTTCCTTAGTGTTTCACCATTTTTTAGTGGTCTCCTTAACCCTGCCCCTGCACCTGCCTCTGTAAACAGAGCAGAAAACTCTTCTTAATCATCCCTTTTGAGTATGTCATCTGTTTCCTGCCAGGACCCTGATGAAAACAGATACCTTCTCAGTCCCCACCTATCTCCTTGTTCTTCCTTGGTAGCAACTGGAAGAATATGATCCCAAATCAACCAAGTATCAAGAAGGTTTACCAAAGTTCTAGGGGCTATGGAGATGATGCCATGAGTTAGGAGGTAAATAAGGTAAATGCTTCAGGAAGGATGTGCTCCAATTGCTGACTGTGGTTGTATTTAAAGGAATAGGTTGGGGTGGAGTGGGAAGAGAAATTTGGCTCGCCAGTCTAGCAGCTCAATTCTCCACTCCCATGGAGGCAACTTCTGCTTGCTTCAACCTCATTATGCAGAAACAGCCACTGCAGGTGTTAGAAAAGGTGCATCTATACCAGAGAATCTGTATCATTTAGGGAAAACTGCAGAGCTAAAGATAAGAAATGCAGAGGTTTAAATACATGTTTTAAAATACGGTGTATTAATAGAAAAATGGAAGTCTATGAGGCCAACAGATCAGGAGATGACTGCCACTGAAAAGACAATTTGCTACTCACAGTTCCTGAAAGGAGGAAGCATTCCACCACACCACAGGGAGGGGGTGTACAGAGAAGCACCAGAGTCACCCGGAGGCAGAGGGAATGGGGACTGTAGGCAGAAGCCTTTATTGTGGTTACCACAAAAACAAGCAAGGTAGGGTAAGCAGGTTTAGAATTAGCTCCTTTAAATAATTTCAGCAGGCTCTGAAGAGCAGGGGCTGTCTCTCATTTTGTGTACTTGGCCCTTGGGTGATTAGGACAGTGACTTGGAATATGAGAAATTGATAAAAGGGGCGGTTGGGGTGTGGGCTCTGATGGCTGGTTTGCATATGAAAAACACACTCAGTAGGCTAGTTCTTTACTGTCTCTACTAATTGGCTAGCTCTGGGAGGGACAGCCCTCCAAGATCAAATACAGAAAACAGAAAGCATGGTTAGTACAATCCAAGATTACTTTCCAAAAGCTCTTGCACCCCAAATGGGGTATCTAGATTCGTCAAAAGGTAGCCAGAGGCTATGTAATATATTAGAGCAGGAAACAGGTAGAATATAGGGAGAGAGTGGAGTCCAGGACTCCACAGACCCACTCTTATTGAGTAAGCTGTTCTCCTCCCACCTCAAACCCCAGCTTCTCCCCTCTCTGTCAACCCAGCTGCGATGAAGATTGTTTTTTGTTTTTTTTTTTATTGTTGGGGATTCATTGAGGGTACAATAAGCCAGGTTGCACTGATTGCATTTTTTAGGTAAAGTCCCTCTTGCAATCGTGTCTTGCCCCCAAAAGGTGTGGCACACACCAAGGCCCCACCCCACCTCCTTCCCTCTCTCTGCTCTTCTGTTCCCCACCCCTCCCTCCTTCTTTCTCTCTCTGCTCTCCCCTTCCCCCACCCCCGCTATGACCTTAATTATCGTTAATTGTCCTCATATCAAAATTGAGTACATAGGATTCATGCTTCTCCATTCTTGTGATGCTTTACTAAGAATAATGTCTTCCACATCCATCCAGGTTAATACGAAGGATGTAAAGTCTCCATTTTTTTTAATAGCTGAATAGTATTCCATGGTATACATATACCACAGCTTGTTAATCCATTCCTGGGTTGGTGGGCATTTAGGCTGTTTCCACATTTTGGTGATTGTAAATTGAGCTGGAAGAAACAGTCTAGTACAAGTGTCCTTATGATGAAAGGATTTTTCTCTTCTGGGTAGATGCCCAGTAATGGGATTGCAGGATCAAATGGGAGGTCTAGCTTGAGTGCTTTGAGGTTTCTCCAGACTTCCTTCCAGAAAGGTTGTACTAGTTTGCAGTCCCACCAGCAGTGTGAAAGTGTTCCCTTCTCTCCACATCCACGCCAGCATCTGCAGTTTTGAGATTTTGTGATGTGGGCCATTCTTGCTGGGGTTAGATGGTATCTCAGGGTGGTTTTGATTTGCATTTCTCTAATAGATAGGGATGATGAACATTTTTTCATATGTTTATTAGCCATTTGTCTGTCTTCTTTAGGGAAGGTTCTATTCATGTCTCTTGCCCATTGATATATGGGATTGCTGGCTTTTTTCATGTGGATTAATTTGAGTTCTCTATAGATCCTAGTTATCAAGCTTTTGTCTGATTCAAAATTTGCAAATATCCTTTCCCATTGTGTAGATAGTCTATTTGCTTTGGTTATTGTCCCCTTAGCTGTGCAGAAGCCTGTGGCTCAGTGAGCAGGGAGCTGGCCCCATATACCGAGGGTGGCGGGTTCAAACCCGGCCCCGGCCAAACTGCAACAACAACAAAAAAATAGCCGGGCGTTGTGGCGGACGCCTGTAGTCCCAGCTACTCGGGAGGCTGAGGCAAGAGAATCGCTTAAGCCCAGGAGTTGGAGGTTGCTGTGAGCTGTGTGAGGCCACGGCACTCTACCGAGGGTGATAAAGTGAAACTCTGTCTCTACAAAAAAACAAAAAAAAAAGTTTAAATTAAAAAAAAAAATGAAGTCCCATTTGTTTATTTTTGTTGTTGTTGCAATTGCCATGGCAGTCTTCTTCATGAAGTCTTTCCCCAGGCTAATATCTTCCAGTGTTTTTCCTATGCTTTCTTGGAGGATTTTTATTGTTTCATGCCTTAAATTTAAGTCCTTTATCCATCTTGAATCAATTTTTGTGAGGGGAGAAAGGTGTGGGTCCAGTTTCAGTCTTTTACATGTGGATATCCAGTTCTCCTAACACCATTTATTGAATATGGAGTCTTTCACCCAAGGTATGTTCTTGTTTGGTTTATCAAAGATTGGGTGGTTGTAAGATGTTAGTTTCATTTCCTGGTTTTCTATTCGATTCCAAGTCTCTATGTCTCTAATTTTGTGCCACTATTATGCTGTCTTGACCACTATGGCTTTGTAGTACTGCCTAAAATCTGGTATGGTGATGCCCCAGGCTTTATTTTTATTACCAAGAACTGCCTTAGCTATATGGGGTTTTATCTGGTTCCATACAAAATGCAGAATCATTTTTTCCCAAATCTTGAAAGTATGATGTTGGTATTTTAATAGGAATGGCACTGAATAGGTAGATTGCTTTGGGAAGTATAGACATTTTAACAATGTTGATTCTTCCCATCCATGAGCTTGGTATGTTGTTCCATTTGTTAATATCCTCTGCTATTTCCTTTTTGAGGATTTCATAATTTTCTTTATAGAGGTCCTTCACCTCCTTCATTAGGTATATTCTTAGGTATTTCATTTTCTTTGAAACTATGGTGAAGGGAGTTGTGTCCTTAATTAGCTTCTCGTCTTGACTGTTATTGGTGTACACAAAGTCTACTGACTTGTGGACATTGATTTTATATCCTGAAACATTACTGTATTTTTTGATGACTTCTAGGAGTCTTGTGGTTGAGTCTTTGGGATTCCCTAAGTATAAGATCATGTCATGAGCAAAGAGGGAGAGTTTGACCTCCTCTGCTCCCATTTGGACTCCCTTTATTTCCTTGTCTTGCCTAATTGTATTGGCTAGAACTTCCAGCACTATGTTGAATAGTAAAGGTGACAGAGGACAACCTTGTCTGGTTCCAGTTCTAAGAGGAAAAGCTTTCAGTTTTACTCCATTCAGTAAAATATTGGCTGTGGGTTTGTCATAGATAGCTTCAATCAGTTTTAGAAATGTGCCACCTATGCCTATACTCTTCAGTGTTCTAATTAGAAAATGATGCTGGACTTTATCAAATGCTTTTTCTGCATCTATTGAGAGGATCATGTGATCTTTATTTTTGCCTCTGTTAATATGGTGGATAATATTTATGGACTTGCATATGTTAAACCAGCCTTGCATCCCTGGGATGAAACCTAATTGATCATGATATATGACTTTTTTGATGATAAGCTGTAATCTATTAGCTAGGATTTTGTTGAGAATTTTTGCATCTATATTCATGAGTGAGATTGGTCTGAAATTCTCCTTTTTGGTTGGGTCTTTTCCTGGTTTTGGTATCAGGGTTATGTTTGCTTCATAGAAGGTATTGCTGAAGATTCCTTCTTCCTCAATTTTTTGGAATACTTTCTGCAGCACAGGAATAAGCTCTTCCTTGAAGGTTTGATAGAATTCTGGAGTGAAGCCATCTGGACCAGGGCAGTTTTCTGATTGAAAGCTTTTTTATTGTTTCTTTAATCTCAGTGCTTGAAATTGGTCTGTTCAAGAGCTCTATTTCTTCCTGGCTAAGTCTAGGGAGAGGGTGTGATTCCAAATATTGATCCATTTCCTTCACATTGTCAAATTTCTGGGCATAGAGTTTCTGGTTGTATTCAGAGATGATCTCTTATATCTCTGTGAGATCGATTGTTATTTCCCCTTTATCATTTCTGATTGAGGTTACTAGAGATTTTACTTTTCTGTTTCTCATTAGTCTGGCCAATGGTTTATCTATTTTATTTATTTTTTCAAAAAAACAACTCCTCATTTCAGTAATTTTCTGAATGAGTCTTTTGTTTTCCATTTCATTGATCTCTGATTTGATTTTGGATATTTCTTTCCTTCTACTGTGTTTAGGCTTAGATTGTTCTTCTTTTTCCAATTCCATAAGATGGCTTGTAAGTTTGTTGATGTGCTCTCTTTCTGTTTTTTGAATTTAGGCATCTAAAGCGATAAAGTTTCCTCCCAAAACTGCTTTTGCAGTATCCCACAGGTTTTGGTAGCTTGTGTCTTCATTGTTGTTATGCTCAAGGAAGTTAATGATTTCCTGCTTTATTTCTTCCTGCACCCATCTGTTATTCAACAGAAGGTTGTTTAATTTCCATGCCTTTGTGCATGGTCTAACCTTTTGCTGATACTTTCTATTGCATCTTTAAGTTCTCTAATTCACTGCTTCATTTCCTTCAGCTCCGCTATATCCATTCTATATTCTTCATATCATTCATCTCTTATTTGATTCTGTTTTTGGATTTTCTTTTGGTTATTTTCCACTTTATTAGCAGTTTCCTTCATTGTTTTCATCATGTGTATTCTAAATTCCCTTTCTGTCATTCCTAACATTTCTGTGTAGGTAGAATCCTCTGCAGTAGCTACCTCATGGTCCCTTGGAGGGGTTGCTCTGGACTGGTTCTTCATGTTGCCTGGAGTTTTCAGCTGATTCTTCCTCATGAGTGATTTCTTTTATCTATTTCCTTGCCCTAATTTTCCTTTCACTTCCTCTTGCTCTTTAAGTTCCCATGCCTGTGGACTAAGGTTTCGATGAGTCCTTTTGATACAGGACCAGAAGGATGAGAAAGTTGAAGAGCAAGAAGGGATAAAAGAAAGAAAGAATGAAAAGAAAAAATAGAAAGGAGAGGAGGTGGGTAAACGGGAATATTGACAAAAAGAAGAGATGCACAGAAAGAGGGAGACAGAGCAATATAGGTGTACAGTAGGGTACTTTGACACAACCTTAAGAGAAAAGCAACCTCTGGGGGTGCCCAGTTGGGTGGTTTCCTTGAGGTCAGTAGCTCTTTGCTAACCTGATTGGACACAGTACCCCACCTGCACCAAGTAGAGAGGAAAAACAAAAAATGCTGTAAATCAAACCAAAACAAGCAAACAGAAAACTTTATGGGATAAAATTGGGTGAAAAACAAAATAATAGGGGTAGAAACACAGCAAAAATGAAGTTCTAATTATTGAAAAAGGCAGCAATGGGCAATTGTATTTAAACTATAAAAATGGAGAAAGAAAAAAGATAAAAGAAGAAAAGAAAACATCTGTATGGAAAAGGTTGAAATTAAAAACAACAACAACAAAATAAACAAAAAAACAACAACAACAAAACCAAAAACAAAGCAGTATATATATCTTGTTGAATATTATCTGGGCAATAGGTGGTCTTCTGGGGTATGAGATGTTAATCACATTGCTGATACGACTGGAAGCCTCTGCTGATTTCTCAAACCCCACAGGGTGGACACCCTAAATCTCTCTTCAGCCCTCTTAAAAGGCACTTTAAACTTCTGAACTTGGCTAAGCAGAAGCTTTCCCAGGAAAGTGCTTGTCACTGGGATCACTGCTGAAGTGGCTATCCACTTACCCAGTGTGCCAAAATTGGTCTCACTCTGCCCCTGAGGGTTAAGGCTATAAGGCAGCTCAGTCCTTGCCTTTAGGCTGCTCAGTCACTAGGTTACTAGCTCCTGCCCGATCCTTGCTCTGCAACCCTGAGGGCGGAGCTTGCAGGGGCAGTTCTCTCACAATGCCTCCCTGTGGCCCACAGCCAAACACTATTAGCTCCATCCAGCTCAGTGGCTCAGTCTGGGGCCCTAGACAATGCCCAAAGTTCTCTGCACTCCTGCTCAAGCTCTCCCCAAGGAAGTTCGACTGAGTGCCAAGTCCAAAAACACCGAAACAGTTCACAGGTAAGGCCTTTCCAGTTTGTAGTCTCACTGCTGCTGTACTTACAGCTGCCAGTGGGATTAGACCGATCGAACACACACAATCACTTGCCAGTTTTCCACTGTTTTTGTCCTCCTCTTGGGTTCCAGAAGTCCTTCACTGACTCCCTGTATCCTCAAAGGGATGATTATATTGTCATTATATGATGATTATATTTCTAATTATTGAAAAAGGCAGCAATGGGCAATTGTATTTAAACTAGAAAAATGGAGAAAGAAAAAAGAAAAAATCTGTATGGAAAAGGTTGAAATTAAAAACAACAACAACAAAATAAACAAAAAACAAACAAACAACAACAACAAAAGAAAACAGCAATGGGCAACCTCACCAGCCAGAGATGCCTGGAGTCTTATCTCCCCAGACTCACTGTGCCCAGTTGCAGGGAAGCTGTTACTCGGCTGCCATCTTGCTCTCACTCCCTGAGATGAAGATTCTTTTTTTTTTTTGTAGAGACAGAGTCTCACTTTATTGTCCTCGGTAGAGTGCCGTGGCGTCACACAGCTCACAGCAACCTCCAACTCCTGGGCTTAGGCGATTCTCCTGCCTCAGCCTTCCGAGTAGCTGGGACTACAGGCACCCGCCACAACGCCGGGCTATTTTTTTGTTGCAGTTTGGCCGGGGCTGGGTTTGAACCCGCCATCCTCGGTATATGGGGCCGGTGCCCTGCTCACTGAGCCACAGGCGCCACCCGAGATGAAGATTCTTATACTGGGAGCTCCAGCATCTACTTTCCCTCTTCTAATAGTACCCTACATATAGCCAGCACTCCCCACCCCCTCTACCCCTTCTCAGTCACGTGATTTGGGAAGACAGTTTCAGCCCATCAGTACATCCCACCTCCCGGGTACAATGATTGACCCATGGATGGGCACAAGTAGCCAATCAAGATCCATGAGATATTAGAAGATGTTTGCAAAGGTTCTTGGGAAAGAAAATCCTCCTGCTAGAAACAATATTTGGTTCAGGAATGGGTACATGTAGCCAATTCATGTGATACTAGAACTTGTTTGTGGAATTTCTTGGGAAAGAATAGCATCCTCTCTCTTCCACAAGGACTAGGAGAAGGAACTGTCCCTCAATCCTCACACAGTCTGATGGGAAGAACTATGACAACCATTTTATAGCCACACATATGTGATCCTGGAGCCCAAGGAGGTACAAAGTACCTGGATCCTTGATATCAGTTGTGCTGCTAGAATAAAGCCACCTTATATGTTTATGCACTTCTGGACTTTCAATTACCCTGGGCAATAAATTCGCCTTATTGCTTAAGTGTGAATTGGCTTTTATGTCATTTGTAACATAAAGAGTCCTCACTAACACCCCAACCCACCTTCAAAATCCATCTCCAAATGACCCCCTGGCCCCAGAACTTACTCTCCTCTCCTAGTATCTCCAGCTGTTGCTTGATGAGAATTCTCCTGTAAAAGACTCTTGGGGAGAATTCTCCCATTCCTTCCTCTGGCTTAAACCCCTTCATTCTTGGATAATCTTTCCAGCTCCACCCCCTTTACCAGTGATCACCATGAACAAGGATGATGTTTGGGTTGAGGGGATGCAATGAAGGGGAAGGTGCACTGGATTGGGAGTCAGGAAACCTATGTCTCAAACCTGTTTGTAACCTTCAGCTACTACATGACTTAAGCTAAGTACCATATCCTCTCAATGTTTTTATCTGACAAGTGAAAGTTGGGACAAAATTTGAGAATTTTAAGTCATGTTCTTTGAGATCCCAAGGTTCTAAATAGCTGTCTTCAGACCCTCTGCAGGAATAGAGAGATGGACTAAAGAAGTAATGGTCACCCACTCCCCTTCTCAGTTCCAACAAAAGCTGCTTAATGAAAAGAGAAAGTGATAGTTAAGAGATTATAGTAATCAACAAGGCTGTTGACCAAGAAATTCTGGTTCCCTTTCCAGGTACGTGGTAGGTAGGATTACTCTTCTTCACTCTCTTGAATTTAGGTATATCCATTTACTTGTTTTAGCTAATAAAATGTGAATGTAAGTGATATATGCTACTTCCAGGCAAAAGCTTTAAAAGAGAGCATGAAATTCAGCATATTCCTCTTTTTCCTGCTATGGTGATCATGAAAACGTCAACATGGAGACTCCATTAGCCTACTTTCCTGAAAAGCTTTGATGAGTAAAACCACCCCCACCCCATCCTGCCACTATGCCTTTATCACACTACATGAATGAGAAATAAAGTTATGTTAAGACTCTATGGTTTGGGGTTATCTGTTACTAAAGCAATGCCTATTCTAGTCTGACTGATATAGGCCCTTTAATACCATTTATTAAATTCTTTATGTCAAATTTAAGTGTTAGCCCTTTCAACTCATTTAACCCTGGCCACACTCCCATGCAGAAATATTATTGGCATACTCATTTACAGAGGAGCAAACTGGGCCCTCAAGAGGTTAAATATATTGCCCAGGTTCACTTAGCTAATATGCGGCATGGTCAGGACCCAAACTCAACCAATAATAATAATTCCTTTATCACATATAGAAATGGAACCCAGTAGTGTGCTGCAGCCAGCTTGTACCAGCTCATGAGACCTGACTGTAAGCTTCTCTTCCCCAGTTCATGTTTATGAACATCATACTAATAGCTTGAAATTGACCGCAGTGATATGTATAACCTGTGAATTAGCAAACGCTACAATTCAGGGCTTTTCCATGGGAGTTCTAATTCACTAAACATGTTCAGGGAAATTCCTAGAAGCTCGTCTAGGATACCTTGGGGTTCCCTAAGGAGTTTTTCATTAACAAGAAAGAAACTGCAGTGAGACTAGCACCAAGCACTGGAAAGACAAGTTGAGATATTAAGAGAAAAAAGAGGAGGTGCTCTGCAGGAAGGCTAAAAAAATGCTATGAGAGCAAGAGGAAGAAAAAAAAAAATCCAGTGGGGGAAAGAAAGGCCTTCCAGGAAGGATAGAGTCTTTAATCTTTGGAGCACACATTTTGTTAAGCCTGCATAATTCATGAAACAGAAGAAAATCCTGAGGACAGCTGAAGTTCAGGGCAGAAGATCAAGTTGACAAGATTGGCTTTGGGGTAGAACAGGCATGTGGGGGCTAGGCTGCCGGAACTGACCTATATTTCTCTGTATTTACACTTCAGCAGGCACTGTCGCTGCTCATCCATCACCCCAACCAGGTTACCACTGCAGTCCAGCTTTCCCAAGGGGCCTTTAGAGCCTGGAACCAAAAGAATGGCTATAACACTGGGTTCTAGTTGCTGTTCTCACACGTCCAGACCACTGTATTAATTCTTGGGAGGATAGTGATAGTCATTCTGCTGCTTATAGGCAGGATGACCTTGGGCAAGTAACCTTACCTCTTTAAGCCTCAGTTTGGTGTTCTGTAAAGTGGGGCTGAAAAGACCTCCTAACTCATAGGTCTATGAATACAGTGTCTGGTACACAGTAAGTGCTTAATAAATGGTGGCTATCAACTACAAGGAATAATAATTATAATTAACAGTGCCAAAAACATTTTGAGAGCTTAACTTAGAGTAAATCCTTTAATTCTCACTGTAAGCTTATGAGAAAGGTGCCATTATTGACCCATTTTCTAGATGGAGAAACTAAGGCAGGAGAAAGAGTATCATTTTCCCAAAGTCACAGTGAGTGGTGAAGTCAACCAGTTACTAAGTGCCAAGCAGCTTATAAACATCATCCCCATTTATATGACTTTGAGAGTTAGGGATTGTGGCTCCTATTTTAAAGATGAAGAAACTGAGGCTCAGAGAGTTAAATTAACTAACCCTAGGGCACTAGGGTGGTAAGCAACAAAGTGGGAATTCAAGCCTAAGTTAGCCTCTTAGTGCTCATTTTGTTCAACTATCCTTCATTCCCAGTAATAAAAGCAGCCACCCTTATTAAGCTAATTAACATTTATTTGGTACTTAAGATATGCAAGACATTAGCCTAAGCACTCTGCGGGCATCCTCTTATATAATTATCTCAACAGTCCCAGGATGTGAGTATACATTCCCATTTGACAGAGTTGGAAACAGAGGCACAGAGAGGTTTGTACTCGTCCAAGGTCACACAGCTAGAAAGAGGCAGAATGGGTTGGGAGTCCAGCTGTTTGGACTCCAGACTTTCCTCACTTAACCTGGATATAGTCTGTGGAGCTATAGTATCTCCTGAACAAACCTCAACCTGAGTGAAAATCCCAGGTCCTCTCATTGCCTTTGACCAACATCTGAGTTTGCTGAGGGTGATTGGGAGGTGGTACTCAGAACCCCTGAGAGAAGGGCAGGTGGTTGAGGGATGGGCTATGTTGGGGCTTAAACATGATGGGCAGAAAGCTAGACCAATGGCCTGCAGGCTGAGACAGCTCTTTTATTTTGGGTATTCCTCCCTCTCCCATCTTCCCTAGATGTAATCTCAGAAACATCCCAGGTGTATCCTGGAGGTGATGGGACTGCCAGTTAAAGGGGGTTTGGGGGTGGGCAAGGGCCTCAGTCTCCTTGGAGACAAAGTGAATCTCCCTGCCCTCCAGCCACCCTTCCCCAATTACAGAGGACAGCAGGGACCCAGACTGCGGACTGACAGAGGCAGGGAAATGTTCCTCCCTGGCTTTCTAGGCTAGAAAGATTTATTAAAGCAGAACCTTCTGAAATGACAAAATAAAGGTCGGAGGCTGCTGGATGGATGGACTTGCAGGCAAAGTCTAATAGAGTGAAGACAGGAGCTGGAGGAACATTTGGCTCCATTAACATCACCCAAATACCTCTGTGGGAGGGCTGCCTGGGGGTGGCTCAGAGGATTTTATATCTCCTGTAGGCACCAGCTGAATTACAATGTGGGGAAGAAGTCAGTCCTACAGGGAGCTCACCCTCTGGAACATCCAGACATGTTCAGGATGACAACTGGTGACTGCCACATCTCTTCCTTGTTTATGTGGCATGCATCAGCCTGGTGCCTACATGAAACTGAGGTTCCTTGTGGGGCCTGTGGGGCACTGAAAGATCTCACCCCTACATGCCTTCCCAGCTTCATTTTACACTTGCCCTGTACTGTTCTAGACATGTTGCTATGTGCAGGTTCCTGACTACTGCCACCCCGCTGATTCTCCTCTCCTGGACATAGCTCCCCTGCCTAGAATGCCCATTCCCTGTCCCCTCTCATCTGCCGCTTTCACCAAGAGGACCCTGTCACCCTTTACAATTTTCCCCAGGTGTTCTGTGCTTGCCTTCCTCCCTCAGTGCTGGGTTCGGAGTTGTATTAGTCTCCTAGAACCTCCACAACCAATCACCACACACTGCTGGCTTAAAACAACAGCAGTTTATTCTTTTTCAGTTCCAGATGCTAGAAGTCTACAACCAGGGTGTCCATAGCGCTGTGTTCCCTCAAATACTCTAGGAAAGACTCTTGCTTGCTTTATCCTAGCTGCCAACAATCCCTGGCCTTATTCAGCCTGTAGCTATATCATTCCAATCTCTGCTTCTGTCTTCAGGTGGCTGTCATCCTGTCCGTGTCCTTGGGCCTTCTCACTCTTACAAAGATACTGGTCACTGGATTTAGGATCCACCTTTATCCAGTATGACCTCATCTTCACTAATCACATCTGCAAGGACCCTATTTCCTGATAAGGTCACATTCTGAGGTTTCTAGGTGGTGGGTGTATATTGTTCAACCCAGTACAACCAGCTTATAGATAGTATACAGGCTGTGAAGATTAAATTCAAAGAGAACTGGTTCTCTGAGGTAGGCAGAATAGCAAAGAAAAGATATTTCATTCTCAGAAAACTGCTTAAGCAAACACCCAAAGGTAGGGAGCCAGTGACCCCCATAAAACTTCTCCAACAGGCTCAAGCTTGTCTTTTGTCAAGGCCCTTTGCCTCCTCCCATTTGCTTAAGCCACTTAAAACAATCTGGCAGCAGAAGAGAAATATTCAACACCTTTAAACAGAATCAATCCAATAATAAAACTGAAAGCAATAATCTGTCACTTTCAAAGAATAAGCCAACAAGTTTCTCAAGAAGCACTCTATTCTAGCAATAACATTGGGCTACTAAACTGCTCACTTTTCTTATGTTCTCTCTTCCTCGTCTGTAGATTTCAAATATAATAATAATGAATATCAAGGCATGTTTTGGAGTATTAAATATCCTTGGAGCCCACACAATTAGAGAGCAGTTACATTATTAATTCCAAAATGTGTAGAGATTAAAGATGGCGGCCGAGTAACAGCTTCCCTGCAACTGGGAACAGCGAGTCTGGGGAGACAAGACTCCAGGCATCTCTGGCTGGTGGGATCTGCCTATAATCATCCCTTTGAGGATACAGGGAGCCAGCAAGGGACTTCTGGAACCCAAGAGGAGGACAAAAACAGTGGAAAACTGGCAAGTGGTTGAGTGTGTTCGATTGACCTAATCACGCCGGCAACCGTAAGTACAAGCAGCAATGAGACTGCAAACCGGAAAGGCCTTACCTGTGAACTGTTTCGGTCTTCTTGGACTTGGCACTCAGTTGAACTGCCTTGGGGAGAGCTTGAGCAGGAGTGTGGAGAACTTTGGGCATTGTCTGGGGCCCCAGACTGAGCCACTGAGCTGGGTGCAGGAAGCCATTGTGAAAGAACTGCCCCGGCAAGCTCTGCCCGCAGGGTCTCAGAGCAAGGATAGGGCGGGTCAAAGTAACCTACTGACTGAGCAGCCTAAAGGCAGGGACTGAGCTGCCTTACAGCCTTAATCCTTCGGGGCAGAGTGAGACGGTTTTGGCACACTGGAGCCTTGGGCTGTTGCCCTGAGTAGAGTGCCGTGATGTCACAGCTCATAGCAACCTCAAACTCCTGGGCTTAGCACCACCCAGACCTCCATAAGAGCTGTGCAGCGACCCTCAACCATTGACCCGCACCCACCGGGCCTCCACATTCCCTGACAAGGAACTGTGGGAGCCACGCAACCCTGCGTCCTCCCTCCTGTGTATTCCCAGCTTCCATAGTAGCCCATTCATCTGGACAGGGACTCTGGTAGCTGCGTGCCCTTTGGAGCCATCCCTGCCTCTGCACAGAGCTCTTCTCCTGGCCAGAGACTGCTGGAGCCTTGGGCTCTCTATGCCAAAGTCACTGGGAGCCTGGCACTCCCAGAACCGTGCGCACCACCCCCAGCCCTGTTGCTGAATCCGGGTGTGTCACAAACCGGAGCTGCTTCCACAACCAGAACTCCCTAGCTAGAGCAGCCCCAGAGGAACTACACAGGGTCACTCCCTACAAAGATCCAGCAACAATAGAGTGATCCTGCTGGGATCTAATCTTGGACAGACACCTCCCCAACCCTGAGGACAGACAGAAGCAATGGTGAAAAACAATCATGAGGCAAAATCAACAGAAAAACCCTGGCAATATGAATAATCAGAGTAGATCAACTCCCCCAAGGATCAATGGGGCAGAAACAGCACAAGACCCCATGCACAAACAAATAGCTGACATGTCACAAATTGAATTCAGGATCTGGATAGCAAATAAGATCGAATTAGAATTCCAAAAGTTATCTCAAGAATTCAACGGATTCAAAGACAAAATGACTAAAGAATTCGACACATTCAGACAAGAAGTTGCATCCCTCAAAGATCTGAGAAACACAGTAGAATCCCTCAGTAACAGAATGGAGCAAGCAGAAGAAAGGATTTCTGACATTGAAGACAAAGCTTTCGAACACTCCCAAACCCTCAAAGAAGAAGAGAAATGGAGAGCAAAAACAGACCACTCTCTCAGAGAGCTCTCAGATAATTTCAAGAAAACTAATATTCATCTTATAGGGATCCCCGAAAGTGACGAAGTGGCTTCACAAGGCACAGAGCCTCCTGTCCATGAGATTATGAAGGAGAACTTTACAGACATGCCAAGAGATTCCGAAATTCAGATAGCAGACAGTTTCAGAACTCCAGCACAACTCAACCCAAATAAGACATTCCCTAGACACATTATAATCAATTTCACTAAAGTTAATATGAAGGAGAAAATTCTGAAAGCTGCCAGACGAAAGAAAACCATTACCTACAAGGGGAAGAATATCAGAACAACTGCAGATCTCTCTGCTGAAACCTTTCAAGCTAGAAGAGGATGGTCATCGACTTTTAATCTTCTAAAACAAAATAACTTTCAACCCAGGACCCTGTACCCAGCTAAACAGAGCTTCATTTATAACGGAGAAATTAAATACTTCAACGACATTTCACATGTTGAAGAAATTTGCCACAACTAAACCAGCTCTCCAGGACATTCTTAGACCTATCCTCCATAAAGACCAGAGTAATTCTCCACCACAAAAGTAAACCCACCCCAAAAAATTTTGATCAAATTCCAACTTCCACAGTCGCAAAAGGATTAACAATGTCCACCGGTCTCTCGAAAGGCTTATCAATACTCTCAATTAATGTGAATGGTTTAAATTGTCCTCTAAAGAGGCATAGATTGGCGGACTGGATACAAAAACTCAAGCCAGATATCTGCTGCATCCAAGAATCGCATCTTACATTAAAAGACAGATATAGACTCAAGGTGAAGGGATGGTCATCTATATTCCAGGCAAATGGAAAGCAGAAAAAACTCAGGTGTTGCAATCCTGTTCACAGACGCAATAGGCTTTAAACCAACCAAAATACTTAAGGATAAGAATGGACACTTCATATTTGTTAAAGGTAATACTCAATATGATGAGATCTCAATTATTAATATTTATGTACCCAATGACAACGCACCTCAATTTATAAGAGAAACTCTAACAGACATGAGCAACTCGATTTCCTCCACTTCCATAGTAGTTGGAGATTTTAGCAGTAGGAGAAGTAGTTGGACTCCTTTAGCAGTCCTGGATAGATCCTCCAAAAAGAAGCTAAGCAAAGAAATTTTAGATTTAAACTCAACCATTCAACATCTGGACTTAACAGACATCTACAGAACATTTCATCCCAAAAAAACTGAATACACATTCTTCTCATCAGCCCACGGAACATACTCCAAAATCAACCACATCCTAGGCCAAAAATCTAACCTCAGCAAATTTAAAAAAATAGAAATTATTCCTTGCATCTTCTCAGACCATCATGGAATAAAAGTTGGACTCAATAACAACAGGAACCTGCATACCCATACAAAAACATGGAAGCTAAACAACCTTATGCTGAGGGATAGATGGGTTATAGATGAGATTAAGAAGGAAATCACCATATTTTTGGAACAAAACAACAATCAAGACATGAATTACCAGAACCTCTGGGATACTGCAAAGGCAGTCCTAAGAGGGAAATTTATAGCACTGCAAGCCTCCCTCAAGAAAACGGAAAGAAAGGAAGTCAATAACTTAATGGAACATCTCAAGCAACTGGAGAAAGAAGAACACTTCAACCCCAAATGCAGCAGAAGAAAACAAATACCAAAATCAGAGCAGAATTAAATGGAATTGAAAACAAAAGAATTATACAACAGATCAATAAATCCAAAAGCTGGTTTTTTGAAAAGATCAATAAAATAGATAAACCATTGGCCAACCTACCAGGAAAAAAAGAGTAAAATATATAATCTCATCAATCAGAAATGGTAATGATGAAATAACAACAGACCCCTCAGAAATTCAAAAACTCCTTAACGAATACTACAAGAAACTCTACTCTCACAAATATGAAAATCTGAAAGAAATCGACCAATACGTGGAAGCACGCCACCTACCAAGACTTAGCCAGAACGAAGTGGAAATGTTGAACAGGCCTATATCAAGTTCTGAACTAGCATCAACTATACAAAATCTCCCTAAAAAGAAAAGCCCAGGACCAGATGGCTTTACGTCAGAATTCTACCAAACATTTAAAGAAGAACTAGTACCTATACTACTAAACCTCTTCCAAAATATAGAAAAAGAAGGAATATTACCCAGCACATTCTACGAAGCAAACATCACCTTGATACCCAAACCAGGGAAACACCCAACAAGAAAAGAAAATGATAGACCAATATCACTAATGAATATAGATGCTAAAATACTCAATAAGATCCTAACAAACAGAATCCAACAACACATCAAAAAAATTATACACCATGACGAAGTCAGATTTATCCCAGGGTCTCAAGGCTGGTTCAATATACGTAAATCTATAAATGTAATTCAACACATAAACAAACTTAAAAATAAAGACCATATGATTCTTTCAATTGATGCAGAAAAAGCTTTTGATAATATCCAGCATCTCTTCATGATCAGAGCACTTAAGAAAATTGGTACAGAAGGGACATTTCTTAAACTAATAGAGGCCATCTACAGCAAACCCACAGCCAATATCGTATTGAATGGAGTTAAATTGAAATCATTTCCACTTTGATCAGGAACTAGACAAGGTTGCCCATTGTCTCCATTGCTCTTTAACATTGTAATGGAAGTTTTAGCCATTGCAATTAGGGAAGAAAAGGCGATCAAGGGTATCCACATAGGGTCAGAAGAGATCAAACTTTCACTCTTCACAGATGACATGATCGTATATCTGGAAAACACTAGGGATTCTACTACAAAACTTTTAGAAGTGATCAAGGATTATAGCAATGTCTCAGGCTACAAAATCAACACTCATAAATCCGTAGCCTTTATATATACCAACAATAACCAAGCCGAACAAACAGTCAAGGACTCTATTCCTTTCACAGTAGTGCCAAAAAAGATGAAATATTTGGGAGTATACCTAACAAAGGACGTGAAAGATCTCTACAAAGAGAACTATGAAACTCTAAGAAAAGAAATAGCCGAAGACGTTAACAGATAGAAAAACATACCATGCTCATGGCTGGGAAGAATCAACATTGTTAAAATGTCCATACTGCCCAAAGCAATATATAATTTTAATGCAATTCCTATTAAAGCTCCATTGTCATACTTTAAAGATCTTGAAAAAATAATACTTCATTTTATATGGAATCAGAAAAAATCTCGAATAGCCAAAACATTACTGAGCAATAAAAACAAAGCAGGAAGAATCACGCTACCAGATCTGAGACTGTACTATAAATCCATAGTGATCAAAACAGCATGGTACTGGCAGAAAAGCAGAGAAGTAGATGTCTGGAACAGAATAGAGAACCAAGAGATGGATCCAGCTACTTACCGTTATTTGATCTTTGACAAGCCAATTAAAAACATTCAGTGGGGAAAAGAGTCCCTATTTAACAAATGGTGCTGGGTAAACTGGCTGGCGATCTGTAAAAGACTGAAACTGGACCCACACCTTTCACCATTAACTAAGATAGACTCTCACTGGATCAAAGATTTAAACTTAAGACATGAAACTATAAAAATACTTGAAGAAAGTGCAGGGAAAACTCTTGAAGGAATCAGCCTGGGTGAATATTTTATGAGGAGGACTCCCCATGCAATTGAAGCAGTATCAAAAATACACTACTGGGACCTGATCAAACTAAAAAGCTTCTGCACAGCCAAGAACATAGTGAGTAAAGCAAGCAGACAGCCCTCAGAATGGGAGAAAGTATTTGCAGGTTATACCTCCGATAAAGTCCTAATAACCAGAATCCACAGAGAACTCAAACATATTAACAAGAAAAGAACATGTGACCCCATCTCAGGGTGGGCAAGGGACTTGAAGAGAAACTTCTCTAAAGAAGACCGACGCAAGATCTACAAACACATGAAAAAACGCTCATCATCCTTAATCATCAGAGAAATGCAAATCAAAACTACTCTGAGATATCACCTAACCCCAGTAAGAGTAGCCCACATAACAAAATCCCAAAACCAGAAATGTTGGCGTGGATGTGGAGGAAAGGGCACACTTCTACACTGCTGGTGGGAATGCACACTAATACGTCCCTTCTGGAAGGATGTTTGGAGAATACTTAGAGACCTAAAAATAGACCTGTCATTCGATCCTATAATTCCTTTACTAGGTTTATACCCAGAAGACCAAAAGTCACAATATAACAAAGACATCTGTACCAGAATGTTTATTGCAGCCCAATTCACAATTGCTAAGTCATGGAAGAAGCCCAAGTACCCATCGACCCATGAATGGACTAGCAAACTGTGGCACATGTATACCATGGAATACTATGCAGCCTTAAAGAAAGATGGAGACTTTACCTCTTTCATGTTTACATATTCTTTCTGGAACATATTCTTCTTAGCAAAGTATCTCAGGAATGGAAGAAAAAGTATCCAATGTACTCAGACCTACTTTGAAGCTAAATTATAGCTTTCACATGAAGACTATAACCCAACTATAGCACAAGACTATGGGGAAAGGGCCAAGGAAGGGGAAGGGAGGGGGGAGGTTTTGGTGGAGGGAGGGTAATGGGTGGGGCCACATCTATGGTGCATCTTAGAATGGGTTTAACAATAAAAAAAAAAAGAAAAAAAATTCCAAAAGGCAAGGGGGGAAACAATGAAACCTAAAGCAGAAGAAAGTCATGGAGTCAGATACTTACGTCATTACTTACTGACTTGTGGCTGGTGACCTCTTGAGCCTCAAGTTTCACATCTGTGAAATAGGGACAATAATTGGACCACCATTTCAGGTTTCTTTGCAAATTAACTGATATAATGAATGTATGTACCATGTCTGGTAAAATTGGAAACATAATTAAATGCTAGCTGGTGAGCTTTATTTAATAAATTGTTTTCAGTAATCACATTGTCAATAATTACATTGTTATTGTAATTCCAAAACATGACATGTTTGTATTGTAAAATAAAGCAAATAAACACCTAATTTCTTGTCATTGGGAATCAAGGTTTTCAGTTTAAGGGAGATTTAAATATGCAATCAAAGGAAAAACACGGTACCCTCAATTTGAATGAGCAATATCACTATAAATTTTGATGTAAAATCATGATGTATTTTCTCCTAAAACACATCTGCATTTCCTAACTGTCCTCCTAAGATGCCTGGAACCAATAGCTAATCCAGGAGCAACGAATATCCTCAGCACTCAGATTATGGTCTCAAAAACCATTTTCCCATTCCAAGAAATCAGAGCACCTTAAAAAATGGCTGAATCTGGCTTTGAGCAGAAAATGTGTAAGATGAGTGGAATGTATACAAGCTGTTGATATTTTAGGGTCTTTTCCAAAGGACAGCCAACTTCAATAGTATTCCACTAGCCAAAGATGAGATAAATTGAGCATCAACAAAAATAATAATACAATGGACTTGAGCACATCCAAAATGTTAATGATCCATGAATTCACAACGGTTTAAAAAAACTAATTCAGTTGTTTAACTTGTCACTTTTCTTTTTTTCTTTTTTTTTTTTTTGTGATTTTTTGGCCGGGGCTGGGTTTGAACCCGCCACCTCCGGCATATGGGACTGGCGCCCTACTCCTTGAGCCACAGGCGCCGCCCAACTTGTCACTTTTCAATGCTATAAAGGACATTCTAATTAGCTCTATGCTACAGATGAAGAAACTGAGACTCAATCTTTCATCCAAAATCATGCAGCTTATACATGGGGGAGATGGAATTCCAAACCAGGTCTGTGGCATTGCAAAATGTATTGCAGAAAGTACTTGATAAAGTTTAACTTTCCCTTTGCTACCCCCACCACATCTGGGATAATAGGAAAGTGACAATGAGGACCTATTAAAATTTTATCCTGCTGTCTCTTATTCCCTGGTTACGAGCAACAGATGTTCGAGGTTGAGTGTGTAGCATGATATATATGTGAAATGATAATGATAAACAATTATGACCACTCTTGTGAAAATCCATGAGACCCATAAAATGCTCTTTGGTTTCAAAGTGGTAACAAGCAAGATGGTCTTAAGGTTCTTTCGGATTCATGTTGACACCTTTTTACTCCCTTAGAACAAATTTTTTTAAAGAGTAGTCTAGAGATCATTTTTACCCATCACCTACAGTACTGTTTAAAAATGAAGATTCATAGGCCCCCATCTCATAGGATCTCTCGTGGACAAGGCCCTGTAATTAGTATTTTTAGCAAGTTCCCTGGGAGGGATGTTAGAATATTAAAATTTTAAAAGCATTATTCATCACTCTCCTCATCTGGAAACACCTTCCTCGATTACTTCTCTGCCTCCATTTCCTCCATTCAGCTTACGCTTCACTACAGTGAGTGATCTTACTCTTCACCCCTGCTGCATCAATAGTTTCCCAGTGTCCTTAGGACAGAGTCCATACATTTTAGCTCTTTAATGATCTCCAGCCTTGTTCAGCACCATCCTGTACACTCCCTGCACCCACAATCATGGGGAATTCTTGACCTTCTTCATGTTTACTTATCACTCACTCTAACCCTACCATTGTCTGTCTCTCCAAATCCTATATCCTTCAAATGCCCTTTTGGATTCACCTCCTCTTGGTCATCCTTGGTGGCTTCTGGCTAAGTCAACTCCTGTATCTCTCTGATAGCACATCAGAAGACACTTAGTAACTGGGAGGTGATGGCCTATTACCTCACCCCATTGGGAGTCCCTGGGGAACAGAGTCTGTGTCTTTTTCACCATTGTATCTTCATCACCTGGTACAGATTATACCACAGTATAGGCTTTGCGGTGCTTATAAAATGAGTGAGTGAATGAGTGAAGAAGTCATAGCCTCCTCCTAATTCCTATTCCATCAGATAATTAGTTCGCACTTCTGCCACCCATCCTCTGAACTCTTCCTACCTTCCTTCAGTCCCTCACCAATAATGACTTTTTGCACAGTGCTCCATTGACTCGAGGCTGTGATCTTAGCAAGGGAGGTAAAGGGTGTGATGTTTTGTCTTCAAAGTACTGCCCTTTAGCCTAAATAATGACTTGCTCTTCTATGGCACTTAACAGTTTGTGAACTCCTTCAATAAAGATGAACTTACCACATTCTTGAAAATCAGGCAAAGTTATTCTTAGTACTCCCAGGATGGAAGTGAGTATGTTCATGTGGACAACTCAGGGTGTCTGCCCCATTCACAGCACCATTTTGGCAGCCCTCGCTGAAGAACTGACCACAAGTAGCCACTCATGTTGTATTCTAAGAGCCTGACTCTTGGGCACAGTTGACTGGACCAGGTCTGGAGACTTGATTTAAGTGAGCCAATCAGGTTCTGTCTTGAGAATTTGAATGGGAAAAGAAAGGGGACTTCCTTGAAGGTCATTTTTGGCATTGGAGAATCCTATGAGCTGACCCAGTATGCAAAGAAAAGCAGAGAAGGAGAGAAAAAATCGTCTCCTCAACTTCTGATCTTGGTACTCCGGTGGAGTTTCTTATGAAAACAAGCTGAGTCCTGACCTTGAGTTCGGAAGTGCCTTTATTGTCCTTATAATAAATCCTCCATTTCACTAGAGTTAGTTTGTGTAGGATTCTCTTTCTTGTAAACAAGCCTTGACCCAGACCTAGCCTTAAGCAGAAGGACAAATACCAGGCTAGAAATGGAAGATCTTAGTGACTTTGCCACTGAGTGACTACATGATCATTTTCTGTCTCTGAACTTCAGTTTTTACATGTAAAGCAGTGGCATTGATGATAATCGGAGCTGTGTAATTACTAAGTGAATTAACTTGACCTAATTCCCTGTAATAGTGGGAAATTTAAGCATCATCATGGGCAACCAATGAGAGTTACTAAGGAGAAATTCAGCACCTTTCAACCAGAAGTCACTTCATACAGAAAGCCTCATAGGAGTGGAGCCTGGAGATAGAGGGAGGGTTCAATGGCTTTGAACACACCCTACCCAGAAGTCATCAGCTTCTAAGAGAGCCCAAACTGGAGAGAAAGCCCCAGTCACTCCACGGTGGGGGGGGGGAGGTAGGGGAGCATCTCCCTATGGCTCCATCTCTAGCATCACTTTCTTCCTCTAGTTCTGTAAGCTCCAAGGACAGGGGTGGTGTCTGTCCTGCTAATAGCTCTCTATTTCCATAGGGTGCAAAGGCCTGGCACAGGGTGAGTGAATGAACGTCTCCATGTTTCACTAGGTCCATCTATTGGTCTCTGTGGTCTCTATCTCAGTTTTGACTTCTGTCTCTGCCTATCTTTTATGTCTTTTTCTGTGTGTTGTGAGTGCTATCACTCTCCTTTCCCTTTATCTCTCTCCCATCTCCTTCGCTGTCTCTCCCCTCTCTGTCTCCTGGTCCTCTGTGTCTCTCTCTCTGCTTCACTACCTGTCTCCTCCCCAACCCACATCACCATAACGCACACACAGCCCCAGAGCTCTCCCTCACACACTTCCCTTTGTCTTGATCTCTCTCCCGTTGCCTGGTAACCGGCCCCCACCAGCTCCGCAGAAACCATAGCAACCAGCAGCCAGAAGATGCAGCCATTTGTCTCCCTTTTGTCCCTTGCATTTCCAGGCGTCCGTGCACGTGGACGTTCCAATTACAGGTACTCTGGAGGGAATGCCTTTGTCCGCAGCCCATTCATGGTGGAGCTGGCTCCTGGTGAGAAGCTGCTCACACAGCCTGCTGCACAAAGGCCTTTGTGCCTCCTCCTGGGAGCCCTCCTCCACCCCCCGCTGTGCTCAAGGACAAACAAGGATCTCCAAACTCATGCTGAAACACCTTGCACTCTGGCAGCGGGGATGGGGGAGCAGTGCCCAGTAGATGGATAGAGGTACTGACTCAACAACCCCCAGAAGAGAATCCACAGGCCAGAAGCACAGAGGGTAAGGAGTGTAGTGTCACTGCACAGGCTGTGTCTCTGGTGACTGTGTCTGTGTCCCTGCTGACTGAGTGACCTCTGGTCTCTGACCTTCTGTCCACTCCTCCAGCCCTGAGGCTGTTCTCAAGCCATAGAGCCTTTGCACAGGCTGTTCCTTCTGGCTCAGCTCTTCCTTCCAGCTTTGAGCACTGAACTGGACCTTCAACCCCAGTTCCACCTTCCCTTCCTGAGTGAAGCCTTCCTTGCTCGCCCTTCTACTCCCCTGCATTGGCTCCCACAGCTCCCCCTGTTATGCCTGCCATTCATGCAATTATATCTATTTCTTTTTTTTTTTTTTTATTTGCAGTGTTTGGCCAGGGCCGGGTTTGAAGCCATCACCTCTGGTATATGGGGCTGGCGCCCTACTCCTTTGAGACACAGGCGCCACCCTTATATCTATTTCTTGAATGATGTGTTTGTTTCCAAGGAGGCTTAAATAGGAGGCTTAAAACAACAGACATGTATTGTCTCACAGTTCTAGAGGCTAGAAGTTGGAAATCAAGGTGTGCAGTGCTCCCTGTAAAAACCCTAGAGAGGAGGATACATCATCCCATTCTCTCCCTCCAAGGTCAACAGCTTTCTCCCCTAGTCTCTCAGTCCAAATGTCCCTCCTTTTATAAGGACACCAGTCATTGGATTGAGGTTCATCCTAATCTAGGACGGCTTCACCTTAACTTGCTCCTGTCTATAATCATGTTACCAAATAAGGTCACATTCTGAGGCTCCAGGTGGAAATGAAATTGTAGGGGAGGGAGCACTATTCACCCCAGTATCGATGGTTATAAGTCTAGTCTTCTCTAGACTTATAAGCCTTGTGACCTCATCACAAATCTTTGTTCACAACTCTGGCCCTCAGCTAAGAGATTGGTCAATATTTAGTGAATGAATGTGCAAGTGAGAGTTGCTTCACCTCCGTGAGACTTTGTAGTCCTTGTCCATAAAATGGGAATAATAACATCACTTCAAAAGATCATTGAGGAAGAATCAACATGTAGCACATAGAGAATGTTCAAAAGTCAGTAACCAGGTGTGTTAGCTTCCTGTAACTGCTGGAACAACAAATCACCATGGATTCCAGGGCTTACACCCACAGAAATTTATTCTCTCACAGTTCTGGGGGCTGGAAATGCAGAATTAACATGTCAACATGACCACGTTTGCTCCCAAGACTCTAGGGGAGAATCCTTTCTTGCCTCTTTCAGCTTCCATGGTTCCAGGCATTCTGTGGCTTGGGCTGCATCACCCTGACCTCTAGCTCCATCTTCACATGGCCTCTCCCCTGTTCTGTGCCTTCTCCTTATAAGGACATTTACCGTTGCATTCAGGCCCCCTCAGATAATCCAGGATGACCTCAATTCAAGATCCTTAATTACACCTGCAAAGACCCTTTCTTCAAGTAAAATTAGATTCACTGCTTCCAAGGATTTGACCTGGACATGTCTTTGTGTGGGGGTAGGGGAGACCCTTCAACTGCCTGTCATGATTATTATTTCTATAATTAAGGTGCAAGCTCTGGTTGCTGACAATTTATATTCAATCAATATTTATGAAGGACAAGTAGTTGCAGTTCTGAAATACACTAATTTTTATTTGATTCTCACAATGACCCTGAGAAGGTAAATGCTACTGTTTCCATTTTTTTTGAGTTGAAGCAAATAGGGGAGGAGAAGTGAGATGATTTCACAAACCTGAGAACAGGGCAGAGTCCTCAAATGCACCTGGCCCCCACCCGAGCCCAGTGTGGGCGCGAGCTGTTCCCCTGCGTGAAGACCTCTCTTTCTTCTGCCTTCACTGGCTAGACCTGATTCATCTTCTCTGAAACTGTTTGTCCCTTCTTCAGGAAGCTCCTCTGACACATAGAACAGTGTTAGGGCTCCTTCTCTGGTTTCCAAGGCTTCTGCTAATTTTCACTTCGTGTCTATTTGTGTCTCCTCAGTCTGAATTGTGAACTTCCTGAAAGTAAGGACTGAGACTTGTTCAATATTCCACCATCAGAGCTTAGCATGGAACCAGTCCTAGAGATAGTATTGTCATAAACTTCTTCAACTGGAACATATCAGTACTTATTATATTATTTCAATGACTTGTTATTTAATTGAGACGCATGTCCTACAGAAATTCTATTTTAGAGAAAGCTGGTGGATACTTATTCCTTGGAGTCAAGTAATTCAAAGTTTTAAGACTGGGTAATTGGCAAAAACCCACTGTCATTAATAGAAATCAAGAGATTCAAGACTGCAGGCCAATGCTTACCAAACATTAATGTGCACACAAGTTACCCAGAGACTTGTGAAAAGTGTACCTCTTGATTCAGTAGGGCTGTGGCGGGGCCTGTGATTCTGCAGCTACAAACTCGCAGGTGATGCTGGAAACACACCTGGGAAGCAAGGTTGCAACAGATGTGAGCAAGAAGTCAAAGATGATGAGTTTGGTTGCAAATACTGAGTCTGAGTTGCAGAAGTGATTCTCCAATGAATCTTTCAAAGAGGTGGTAGCAACACAGGGCCAGGCCCTGGCCAGTGGCTGGGGACTATAGTTTCCAATACAGTATACATCATATAGGCACATCATTGATGAGCATATGTGTGAGCAAGGAAGAAACAAATAGATATTTGGGGAACATCCACAACTGGGGGAAGGAAAAAGAGAAACAAAGATGCAGTCGAAGAGAGAGAAACCAGTATGGTGCAGTTACAGGACAGTCAATTGCTGCAGAGGATGAGGACAACAAGTTTGCTAATGGAATTTATGACTTTGAAGGTCACTGGTGACCTTGAAAAAAGGTTTTCCTACCATTGGGAGGGTGGGCCAGACACTGTGGGTCCCTGTCCCATATGACTTTGGGCCGTGAAAATTCACCTGCAGCTGCAGAACTGCCCCAGGCAGAAGCTTTCCACCTTGAACACCTATGTTTATTTGTCTTCCCAGCCTGAAGACTTTCTCTAGCTCTAGAAGAGCTTCCTTGGCCTCAGATATTCTCAACCCAGATATGTGGGGGAGTTAATAACCCCTGGGGCAACTCTTAACTGTTACAGTATGGGAGTGGATAAACACCCCAGTTTCTCAGTCCTCTGGGGAGATAAATGGTTCTGAAGCATGTTTTCTCAGCAGAATTAAGCTCATTGCCCACAGCAATAATCCACTCAGCAACACACATTTTATCAGGTTTCCCACTTCTCCATCTCACTTTTCTGTTCCTAATTTATGCTTCTTGGGATCACCTCCCTAATAAATAATTCTCACCTAAGTTTTTGTCTGTTTGGGGGGAAACTCACACTTACACAAGTCAGGACAAGTACAAAAAACAAGTGCATTATAACAAGCATGGAAGGCATTTTATTTTATTTTTTTTTTATTAAATCATAGCTGTGTACATTCATGCGATCATGGGGCACCATACACTGGTTTTATAGACCATTTGACACATTTTCATCACACTGGTTAACATATCCTTCCTGGCATTTTCCTAGTTATTGTGTTAAGACATTTACATTCTACATTTACTAAGTTTCACATGTACCCTTGTAAGATGCACAGCAGGTGTAATCCCACCAATCACCCTCCCTCTGCCCATCTTCCCCCCTCCCTTCCCTCCCTCTCTCTGTTCCCCATATTCTTAGGTTATAACTGGGTTATAGCTTTCATATGAAAGCCATATATTAGTTTTATAGTAGGCCCGAGTACATTGGATACTTTTTCTTCCATTCTTGAGATACTTTACTAAGAAGAATACGTTCCAGCTCCATCCATGTAAACATAAAAGAGGTAAAGTCTCCATCTTTCTTCAAGGCTGCTTGCAAACAGCCCTTCATCCACCAGACCAGGAAAGTAAGGATCTGATCAGGAAGGTAATCTAGTGATTAGAATCACTGATTTCTTATTGGAATGCAAAAGCCTTTGGGAGCGAGTCCATACTATCGCTCTCAAGCATCACCACCACAGTCACCAACCACTTTAACACTTGGCCTCCACACAAAAGAGAGTGGATAATATTGTCCCAGGAAATGGAAAAAAGTCTGATGAAGAGAATAAAGTCTGCCTTGTTCTGTTCACATCTCTGGAGAGAGTCTCTGGGTGCAGCTGAGGTTGCTGCTATATATAACACACGAGCACAACTAATAAAACTGATTGTAAAGCATTTTGCGGATCCAAAGTGCCACATAAATGCTAAGTAAGAAAATTAATCTTAGCTACAAAGAACCCACGTTGTGAGTTTGGAGTGGTTTTGAGACTGTGCCAGGGAAGGGGAGTGTGTGCCATCTCTCACCCTCTTTCTGCCTTCATTCTTCCCCCTGCAACCAATGTATGCACAGACACTTCTGAGCACCATGAACATGCTTCCATGTGCACCCTGACACACGCTCCCCACATGCCAATACATATACCCACACACACAAGCTCACCACCCTGCACACCCATACCCAGAGACATCTTCATAACTATGCTGCACGCCATGTACACTGCTGAAACACATTTGCAATCACATATAGTCACACACACATGCACCTGCACATAGCCATGCATATACACCCAGATGTACACACATATAAACATATGCCCCAAAACATTCATGCACATACAGTTTCTCAGGTACCTACCATCTTCTAAATGTCCTCCTCAGATGCTCTCTTATGCATGCGACCACAAATGCATCCCCTGAGAAGCACACACACACAAACACACACAAAAAACACACTCTAACATCTGCCCTACCCTGCTCAGGCAGTCTCACACAGGCCTTTATACATGTTGCAGGATCTCAAATCCTTGTTTGAAATTCTTCACATTCTCCTTGCATTAAAACATATCCCCATGCCCTTTGCCACCTAATTTCTGCTCATTATGGAACTCATTTACTTCCCCACCTGCTGATGGTAGATGTGACCACACGAGTTGCTTTGTCTAATGGAATGTTAGTAGATGTGATACAAGGAGGGTTTGAATATACTTTAAAGCTTTGGATTGTTCTCACAATCTCCATTTATCTGCTGAGAGCAGAATTTGCCTATTTAGCTTCAGCCCCAGCATGGACATGGAGCAGATCTGAACTTCATACATAGTGTGAGGTTTAGCTCAGCTGGACCCGCAGCCCAAAGAAGAACCACCCAGCTGAGCCCAGCCTACATCAACCACATCATGATTTTCCTGCAAATCTATAAGTGTGAGACTAGACCAGGGCTTGGAAAACTATACACCCTGGGCCAAATTCAACCTATATCTATTTTTAAAATAAAGGTTTAATGGAATATAGCTATGCCCATTAATTGTATATTATCCATGGCTGCTTTCTCCCTGCAAGGGTAGAGTTGAATACTTGCAAGAGACGCTGCTTGGTTAACACAGCCTAAAATACACACCATCCTGACCTTTATAGAAAAAGTTTTCTAACCCCAGAAATAGATGCCAGTTGTTTAAGGCATTAAGTTTTGGGGTGGTTTGTGAAGTATTTGTATTTGTACTGATGTGGCAGCAGCTAACTGCCACGTGAGTACAAATCCAAGTACTTCAGATACTTTCTTACATATATTTTTGTTGTCATGTACCTATAGGCACATGCTTCATCTCATAAACTTACCAACATTCTCAACAGACATATACACAGATACTCCTTCACAATCTGCTTTTATACACAGACATAGAGACTTATATATACGTATACAATCATACACAAATACACACCCAAGATAGTCCCAATGCAGAGGTGCACCTGCAGTGTTCCTACTACCACTCACACATCCATCCACATGCTGCTCGTGTGCTCATACTGCCTGCCTGCACTCACGTCTACCTACAATCATGCACAAATGAACACTCTGGCATGTCATTCTTTTTGAGTCCATTTCAGGTTTTCTGCCTGTTTGTGTAATGAATCTTGAGTCATTCAATAAACTCAGTGTCTTCCATCAAAATTCTTTGGGCTGCCAAAAAGTGTTTCTACAAATCTAGGCCTCAGAGAACTAGGGACCTTGACTCTAATGCCCACAAGCACCTTCCCCAGGAAAGAAGAAATGGGCTTAAAGTTTGTATACAGTAGAGGACACAACTCCAGTTCCTGGTGTTGTCGAGAGCAGAAAAAGATGCATGACCACCAAGTGAACAGAGAGACTGCCTGTCACACACTGACTTTACCTTCTGCCCCAACTATGCGGGGTCCCCAGGTTTTCTTCCTAGGAGCACCTTTAATAGGCTCTCCATGCCTCTTGGCTTGTCCTCAGTACTGCTACAAATCCTGATGCTCAAGCCACACTCTGGACAACAGTAGATGGCACTTAGGAAAGGCTCAAGACATACTTGCTATTATCTTCCATGATTACCATAGGAACATATTCTCTTGTCTCCTTTCCAAAAGCAATAGAGGCAGAAGAGGTTTCTTCCCCCCCAGTCTTCTCTGGCACCCAACCCCCACCTTTCAGAAGCTCACATTGACTTAAATAAAATACAGCAGCAGAGTCAGCCCCATTTGTCAAGCACAAATAGGAAACCAAACATCATATTTTTCATAGATGGAAAACAGCCAGCTGAGCCAGTCAGGAGTATGGATTGTCCTCACAAAAAGTCTATAGAGAGACCCTGAGAACACAAAACCCAGGTAGTAGGAATGCCTTGGGTGGGGAGGGAGGAATTCAGGCTCTTTATCACTTTCAACTCCAATTACCTCATTTCTACTTTGCAATGGAGGCCAGCTTAGAGGCCAAGTTGGAATTCTGGAGACCAGACCAGCAAGGTAGCTAACACGTGGGGTGAGAAGGGCAGCCAGACATAGGTTCAAATACCAGCACTGCCAGTTTTTTGTTAAAAGATCTCAGGTAAGTCACTTCACCTCTTCAAAGCTGCAGTACCTCATCCATAGAAGGAGCATAATGAAACACTTCTTTGGCAGGGTTATTTTGAAGATTAAAAAATGAAATAGGTCATTTTATAAAGTGCTTGTCACATAGCTAGTATTTGATAACTGCCCCTAATTCCTCACTGTGCAAGTGTCAACCTTTATAGATTTTTTTGTTAAATATCTGGAAGACCTGGACTTCATCTCTGTCACATGCATTATCCTAGTTAATTTTTGTTCCCTTTTCCTTCCCTATTATGTAACATTTTTAAAACCACATGTTCATTCAGCTGTTTCTCATCAGCTTTGTTTTGTTCCCAAATAAACACAAATGAAAAGAGAAATTTCTTTTTTTCTCTTAAAGTTTTTTTGATGATAGAATTCATATAAACCTCTGTGATTAAAATGAATCCTATTTAATTTTTTGTGGAATGTTTTTCCACCAAAAAACTGTTTGCTGAAATAATAAACTATGCAATTGTTTTCCCCTTCATTCCTTATTCTAATGATAAATCTTTTAAATGTCATAGGTACCATTTGGAGCCCAGTTTTTTTTTTTCTGTTTAAGTAAATTATATTATTAATGTATAACATATACATGAGTCATTACAAAAGTCTGGAAATATATAAAAATCAAGAAACATAAAATCCACGTGGATGGAAACAAATGAAGCCCTCCCAGCAACACCAGTAAGCCAGGCAAGTTGAAACTTGCATGGGTGAATCAGAAAGAATTCTGTCAACTGTGTCTCTTGGAAGTGAAATAATGAACCATGACACCATCTATCTCAAAACTTTTGTAGCACCCCCTATATTTCTCAGAAAAGTATACAAATCATAAGTACATAGGCTGGTGACTTTTTGTAAGGTAGATGTACCTGTATAAACAGCAGCCACATCAGGGCACCTCATATATCCTTCCAAGACTAGTCACTGTGCTGAATAGCGTAGCCTATTCTGAACTTTAATAAATGAATCATGCAGTATTGTGACAGGCAATGACCTCCCAAATATGTCTACATCCTAATCCCCATCCTCTGTAAATATTTTACTTTGAGTGGCAAAAAGGACTTTGTAGATGTGGTTAAGTTAAGGACTTTGAGATGGGGGAGATCATACTGGATTTGCATCTCAGTTTTAAAAAAAGATGCAGCCCCGACTGATTAAATCTAATGCCACGGGTCACATATTAGTGATATGGCTGGGATTTGAACCCCGGCAGTGTCTAGAACCTATACTTTCAACCACCATTACAGTTGGGAAAATTAAGCCTCAGAGAGACAAAGTGACTTAGCCAGATCGCCCAAGCCAAAGGGTGGAGCTGGGATTTGGCCTGACCTCGTGGTGTCCTTACTGAGCTGACACACCATGGCACTTCCAGCCTGGATCCATGGTGGTGGAAGCTTCTCCTGACAACAGGCTTTTCCCAACTCTGCCACTCTTGGGACACCTCCAGGACAATAGCTAAGTGAGCCACTAGGAAGGCTCAGTGGACTCTGAGGTGTCCCTTCAGGGGGAAGGAGGCTCTCTGAAGAAGGCTGTGTCCCTAGGCCCTTCCATGCTAGCTTCAGATAGCACTGACAAGATGGAAGAAAATGTCAGGTGGACTTTCTGGGTGGCAAATCGACTGTGGAATAGCTTACCAGAGAGACCGGGCTGAACATTTTCACTGCCCAGGAAGATCCCTTCTGCTGCCAAAGGGATGTCACTAGTGTCCTCTTTTCTAGATGGAGTAATGAAGTCTAAATTGACCATGGGCTGAATGTAAAGCCACAGCTCAGAGGCCAAACAGAACTCACAGACCATGAGGGCTCAAAGGGATGTTTTCCAAACTCCCTAATTTCAAGATAAAGCAATTTAACACCTAGACTAATACTAGCTGGTCTTTATTAAACACTTACTAGGCACTAAGCACTATGCTAGGTGCTTTTGTGTTGTTTTCTCAGTAATCATTACAATCTGGAGACATAGCCCCTTACTAGGTCTCCTTGACTAAAGAAGAATGAAGATGAGGCGGCTTACCCAGGGCCACACAGCTAGGATTGGTAAGCAGAACTTTCTGCCCCAGAGCTACAGAGCCTCTTCATCCACTATAGTTTACACCCTCCAGAGAAAGGGAGTTTCTTGTCCCAGTTCTACTTCCAATAATGACACCTAAGATCACCACTTAAGCATTCTAACATGCATCATAGAGTCTACTTTGCAACTAATGACGGGCACAGATAGAGGATGAGTCACAGGCCCAGAATTTAATAGTCACAAGAATGGAGGTAGAGGACAATTCATTGACCCTCAGGGTCATTTCTATCTCCTTTTTTTTTTTTTTTTTTTTTTGCCAACTTTTTTTTTTTACTGTTGGGGATTCATTGAGGGTACAATAAGCCAGGTTACACTGATTGCAATTGTCAGGTAAAGTCCCTCTTGCAATCATGTCTTGCCCCCATAAAGTGTGACACACACCAAGGCCCCATGCCCCCTCCCTCCTTCCCTCTTTCTGCTTCCCCCCATAACCATAATTGTCATTAATTGTCCTCATATCAAAATTGAGTACATAGGATTCATGCTTCTCCATTCTTGTGATGCTTTACCAAGAATAATGTCTTCCACGTCCATCCAGGTTAATACGAAGGATGTAAAGTCTCCATTTTTTTTAATGGCTGAATAGTATTCCATGGTATACATATACCACAGCTTGTTAATCCATTCCTGGGTTGGTGGGCATTTAGGCTGTTTCCACATTTTGGCGATTGTAAATTGAGCTGCAATAAACAGTTTAGTACAAGTGTCCTTATGATAAAAGGATTTCTTTCCTTCTGGGTAGATGCCCAGTAATGGGATTGCAGGATCAAATGGGAGGTCTAGCTTGAGTGCTTTGAGGTTTCTCCATACTTCCTTCCAGAAAGGTTGTACTAGTTTGCAGTCCCACCAGCAGTGTAAAAGTGTTCCCTTCTCTCCACATCCACGCCAGCATCTGCAGTTTTGAGATTTTGTGATGTGGGCCATTCTCACTGGGGTTAGATGATATCTCAGGGTTGTTTTGATTTGCATTTCTCTAATATATAGAGATGATGAACATTTTTTCATGTGTTTGTTAGCCATTCATCTGTCGTCTTTAGAGAAAGTTCTATTCATGTCTCTTGCCCATTGATATATGGGATTGTTGGCTTTTTTCCTGTGGATTAATTTGAGTTCTCTATAGGTCCTAGTTATCAAGCTTTTGTCTGATTGAAAATATGCAAATATCCTTTCCCATTGTGTAGGTTGTCTCTTTGCTTTGGTTATTGTCTCCTTAGCTGTACAGAAGCTTTTCAGTTTAATGAAGTCCCATTTGTTTATTTTTTTTGTTGTTGCAATTGCCATGGCAGTCTTCTTCATGAAGCCTTTCCCCAGGCCAATATCTTCCAGTGTTTTTCCTATGCTTTCTTTGAGGATTTTTATTGTTTCGTGCCTTAAATTTAAGTCCTTTATCCATCTTGAATCAATTTTTGTGAGTGGGGAAAGGTGTGGGTCCAGTTTCAGTCTTTTACATGTAGACATCCAGTTCTCCCAACACCATTTATTGAATAGGGAGTCTTTCCCCCAAGGTATGTTCTTGTTTGGTTTATCAAAGATTAGGTGGTTGTAAGAAGTTAGTTTCATTTCTTGGTTTTCAATTCGAATCCAAGTGTCTATGTCTCTGTTTTTGTGCTAGTACCATGCTGTCTTGAGCACAATGGCTTTGTAGTACAGACTAAAATCTGGTATGCTGATGCCCCCAGCTTTATTTTTATTACTAAGAAGTGCCTTAGCTATACAGGGTTTTTTCCGGTTCCATACAAAACGCAGAATCATTTTTTCCAAATCTTGAAAGTACGATGTTGGTATTTTGATAGGAATGGCATTGAATAGGTAGATTGCTTTGGGAAGTATAGACATTTTAACAATGTTGATTCTTCCCATCCATGAGCTTGGTATGTTCTTCCATTTGTTAATATCCTCTGCTATTTCCTTTCTGAGGATTTCATAGTTTTCTTTATAGAGGTCCTTCACCTCCTTCGTTAGGTATATTCCTAGGTATTTCATTTTCTTTGAGGCTATGGTGAAGGGAGTTGTGTCCTTAATTAGCTTCTCATCTTGACTGTTATTGGTATACACAAAGGCTACTGACTTGTGGACATTGATTTTATATCTTGAAACATTACTGTATTTTTTGATGACTTCTAGGAGTCTTGTGGTTGAGTCTTTCGGGTTCTCTAAGTATAAGATCATGTCATCAGCAAAGAGGGAGTCTCTCTCCCTTTTTTTGACTCAGCAGTAAAGACTAATGGTCTAAGTCCCATTCCATTGCCAGGTATTGGTTTGGAAAAGGGACCTGGGACTTAGTTTCTGACGCAGGCTTCTGAGAATTACTACTACTACTACTACTACTATTTGCTCTTAAAGAGAATAAGTGGGAGCAGGCTTCTTGTCTTCTTCAGATATTATCTCTGCATGTGACACCTGGAGCCACAGGAGCCATTTTTACCTCAGAGGAGCCAGACTGAGGGTAATTCGCATGAGCTCAGAGAGGGAAAGAATCCAAGTCTGATGACACCCTTGAAATACTGATTAACCAGAGAACAAAATGACCTCCAGACTGCCCATAAGGACTTCATGAAAAATCTTTATTAAATAAATTGGTCAAGGTTTTCTGTTACTTGCACCCAGAAGCATCCCTACTAACACAATGAACTTTCAATTCTAGTGTTAAGCTGCATTGGGTTCTAAACACTAGTCCACCAGCAATTAGCCATGTGCCCTCAGGCAAGTCTCTTGACCTTTCTGACCTTGGTTTTCCTCTTCCATACAATGTGGTCAGTAATAATAATCCAAGGTCATTGCAAGGCTACAAGGAGACATGAAAATTAAAGCACTTTTCACATAGAAAAGCTCAAGGTATGGCTAGATATTAATATCTTTGCTAATAGTATAGACTCAGCAGGGCCAGAAGAAGCCTGAGGCATTGGGGGGGTGGGGGCAGAGCCTGCCCTTGTTCCAAGGGATGGACTCAAGAAAGGGAGCAGCTGCAAACACTCAGATAAGAGCACATTTGCATTCTCCCAGCCTCTCCTGCCTAGAGCTCTGCAGACTGAGCCAGACAAGCAGCCCTTCTCAGGGGCACAGGGCCAGCAGCATGCATTTGAGGAAGGCAGAGTAGCTGAGCTGGGAGCTGAGAGGGGTCTGTACCCCAGCCGTGTAAGTTCCACCAGAGAAGGTCATATGCCAGTGATAGTGCAATATTTCAGCTATCACTTCCTGACAGTCTCCTGGGTGGCCAGATCCTTTGTTTTCAGCATCTCACTCAATCCTAGTTACAACTCTATGAAGTAGATTTATTCCTATTTTATGGACACGAGACCCAAAGCTCAGAGAGGTTAATAAACATGACCAAGTTTACACAGCCAGGAGTGGAAGAGCCAGGTCTGTATGACTCCAAAGCCATGCTTTCAATCACTATGCTGTGACCAAGAACATTAAATGTCCTGCAAGCTACAAGGAAAGAAGAAAGAAAGAGTAGCCCCGGAAAGGGATGGAATTCTGTGATTGTGACTTCCTCGCCTTCCTGGAGCTCACAGCCCAGCCTGTAACTGAAGCATTCAAACTCAGCTTTTTTTCTTGTGCCAACTCTCTTCGTGAAGCTCCTGGTCCCCAGGAAAAAGTCCCTAGAGGAGAAAATGCTGTTCTGAAAATGGTCCCAGAAAAGTGGAAATGTACCTTTCACTGAGAGTCTTGAGGGCACAACAGAGCAAGTGAGAAAGGGCATTTAGGAGTGGGCTGGTCATTTTCTGTTTGTGACACTGCCCCAAGCAGATTCACTACCATTCTCTGCAATGCACTAGCTCTCGAAAGGCTGGCGCATATGGATGGGATGAATAAGCTGCCTTGTCCTGTGACTGCCCAGTGCATTTGTCCAATGTAAGTCACCAGGAAAGATTAGAAAGATGGAAAAAAAAAGAGTTCAAAGTATTCATACTTCCAACCCCACCACTACACACCCGTCTCAGTGCTACAGTTCTGGTCGTGGATAAGTCATTCTATGACCACAGTTTCTGCTGGCCCATTCCCTGGCTTTACCTCTCACCAGGTTCTGCTAAGCCTGTTCCTGTCCTCATATATTCTAGCCTAAGGGTAGTATCAGCTCCCAACTCTTGCTAGTCCGTGGGTGCCTCAACACCCTTCATCAATTCTCCCAACATTGCCAGCACCTCTGTAAGTATTTTCATTAAATTGTCTTCAAACGCCCAGCTTTCTGGTTCCTCATGGAGCCCGGAGCATGGGGAGTGCGTTAGATAGTGAGTGGAAATTCGTAATACAAGGAGTTAGATTGCCTCAGCATAGCTATTCGGCAAATTACCAGTGGGTGGAGCTTTAAGGAACTTCCAGTGATTGGTTCTACTGTGTGATGTCATCAGAGGAGGGCGGAGCTTGGTGGCTAGGGGAGTCCTCTATTTCCGGAGGATTCCGGCTCCAGGACTTTCAAGTTTAGGGTTTGACAAACAGAATTCAATCTGGCCTGGTCTGCCCGACTTACAGCAAACTTAAGAATGGTCAAGAGTAGAAAGCCTATGGTGGCAAGATAGTATATAGCTCTCACACACAGTAGATCCCTCTTTTCAGCTATAATGCATGTATTTACGTGCATGTGTAAGGCATTTTCTGGTGAATTCAGACATCTGAGTCTCACAACCATCCTGTGAGGCACACAGATTAAGGCCGGTTACTCCCATTTTACAGATAGGAAAATTAAAAGTTAGAGAGAAGAGGGGACGCACCTAATATCACACAGAACCACCAGGTCTCAGTGTCCAGCCATGGTGATCCTGAGTTTGAGGCTCTTTCCAAACCTGAGAAGGCTGTCCTTCCTGCATACTCAAAATATAAATAAATGAATAAGAACTATCATTTGTTCATTCAGCACGTATTATGTACCAAGCATTGGGCAAGATACTTTACATATATTTTGTCCCTTTTAATCCTCAACAATACTGTGAGGTAGTTATGATTATCCTCATCTTATTGCAGAAGGAGCTAGAGCTCCTGGAGTTTAAGTCATTTTCCCGAAGTCATACAGGTGTAAGTAATAGACCTAGGCTTGGAGACTAGGCCCATCTTATGCTTCCTGTGCACAATCATTGCACCAAACTTCTGCAGCACCCTCCAAAAAGGGAGCATTGACGTGATGGATAAAAGGCATCCTTCTACTCTGTCAGGGCCTGCAGCTATGTTAGCAAATGGAATGAGCTGCATGTTGAAACTTAATTATTCTGTAGGCAACGCCCATAGCTAGTCAACTCCTCTGCCCCCGGCTCCCACACAATGTTGCCCTAGGCTTAGGGGGATGAGAGACAAGTTTCCGTGGAGGGAATGAATGATACTTCACTCGTCTCTAGCATTGCACATCCTAGGATGTGTTTGGATATCGATTGGGTTACTTCATCCTTGCAATAAAGCTGTTGAGTACACAGGACAAATATTCCCAAACTCCGTCTTTCTTTAGAGAAAACTAAGGATGCAAAGAAGTAAAGATACTTGTCCAAGGTCACACAGCTGGTATGGGCGAAGCGAAGATTCCAACCTAAATAGATTGGACTACAAATCTTTTGCTCATTCCACCACACTGTGCCGTTCTGAGAGGGAAAGTAACTTTCCCAAGGTCACACAGCAAGATAGTGTTGCTGAGATTAAACTGCACCAAAACACCTTGCTGCCTCCCAACAGCTCCCCTAGATTCTTCTCTCTTTGTCTCTTTCCTCCTCTTCCCTGGTGATTATCCCCCCTCAAATTTACCCTGTACAGGCCTCTTGAATTAGGAAATGTCTCTCACCTCATGACCTCCTTGGAGATAAATATAGGAAATAGAAAAACTAATGAAAAGGAGGTGGGGGCATTGTGGACCTTATTTACATGAGTTGGTGATGGCTTGCATGGTTTCCTGAACTCTTGGCAGCATCCGCCAGCTCTCTGCCTGCAGGAAGGAGGTGGAACAGCTGTGTGTGCATCTGCCAGAGGAATTCTTTAAAGAGCAGAGATGAGGCTATCTTCCTACCAGCAGCAGCAGCAGCAGCAGGGCAAGCGCTTGAGGCTCATTTTGGGTTTATTCTCTGTCTGAGGCTCATGTCTTTAGAACAGCTGTGCACACAGAGCAAAGTAAGGCTGTCAGGCAAGAGGGCCTCTGAAGCAAGCTCAGGAGCCCCCTGGTCAAATTCATGTAAACTGACTATTTGCAGAGATTGCTTGCAAATAGAATATAATAACTAACACTCACTATAAGCCAGAGAGAGAGACACGCACACACACGGAGTAAGTGAGCTTAGAACAAGCTACAGTATGTGTGTATATACTTATTATTAAGTATATATACATATATATTTAATCCAAAAATTTCTATGTCATGGCCATTATTATTATTATTCCATGTTTCGGAGAGAAAAACTGGGGCACAGTTAAGTACATTGCCAGAAACCACACCGCTTATTTGGGTTTTTTTTTTTTTTTTTTGCAGTTTTTGGCCGGGGCCAGGTTTGAACCCACCACCTCCAGTATACAGGGCCGGCACCCTACTCTTTTGAGCCACAGGCACCACCCCTACACACCACTTATTTGTGATAGAGCCAGGATTAAAGCCCAGGAAATCTAGTTCCAGAGTCCATGTTCTGTTTCTCTGCACTGTATTTATTCTCAGGGGTTCTAACATAGTGGTATACATACGAATTACCCAGGACATTATTTAAAATTCAGATTCCTGAGCTCCTGCCCTCTGAGTTCAGGAGGGATAGGCTGAAGAACTCAGGCTTCTGCATTTTAATAAGTTTCTTTTTTTAGCTTTTTTTTGGTTGATAGACGACTTATTGAGAAAGATGTACACAGAGATGTGTTCATTAACACAACAAATATGGGAAAAAAACTATATTTCAGCACCTGGGATAGGCAGAGGGAACAGCAGGAGAGGTCATGATAATGCCGGTGCCATTTTCTGAATGCTACACATGTCCCAGGAACCTTGATAAGTGCCTTATATTCACTAATGTTTCATTGTCACAATAATCCCACAAGCCATGTAACATTATTACCTCTACATTACAGATAAAAGAAAACTGAAGTTCACAGAAGTGAAGTGATGTGTCCAAGCCCTGAAAGATGGCAAGTACAGAAACTGAGATTTGAATGCAGGTCCTCCTGATTCCAGACGCTGTGATCTTCTCCACTGAAGCACAATACCTACCTTCAAGACACTCGAGGAATAATGGAGGAAACACTATGGGGACCTAAACATTGACAAAATCACAGTAGAAAAGAGCCAGGGAGTGATGCCTATAAGGTGCTGTGAAGGTTAATATCCCTTCCTGTCAAAGGACAACCATGGTAGGCTCTCTGATGGAGGTGGTATTTACATAGGGGTTTTTTGTTTAAGGAAGGTAAGCTTTGAACACAGTAGTGATGATAGTTGGGTGGAAGAGCATTCCAAGAAGATGAAATATCATAAGCAAAAGCACTGGAGTAGTAAAGAACAGGGATTTGGTGGGAAATGTGAAGAAAATCACTTGGGTGGTGTGAAAATATAGGCAAACCTATAGGGAAGAGCTCACTCCCTCACCTCCTATCCAGAGTTACCATTTCATTAAAGCCTTAGCTGACTGCCCCACTTATACTTCCCTCCTTGTTTTTCTTTCCTTTTTCATTTTTCTCCAAGACACTTCTAAGCTCTAGTAGACAATTTACATTCCTATCGCTCTCTACCCTCTAGAACGTAAGCTTTAAGAAGGTAGGAATTTTTGTTAATTTTGTTCATTGTTGAATTTCCAGGGTTTATACAGGAATTGGAGGATGGTGATGTGTGTTAGGTGCTCAGTCAATACAGTAGACTCTCCATAGTTAACCACCTCCCTGCATTGACCATTTTCTTAAGATGACCTAATTTTCATAGACCAGACATGCACCACATGTATGTAATAGGACAGCAGGTCTAGTTCCTTATATTGACCACCTCTGGGTGTTCACCATTTTGTCCTTTGAATGGTCAAATTACAAGGGTTCTACTGTTTTTGTTGAAATTTCAATGTAGGAAGGAAGCAAGTAGAGGCATCAGGGGAAGAGAGCACTTAGAGAATTCAGAACCTTGGACAGAAACCCACTGCCCATATTCCAGGGAGTTTTTATCTCTGGCTGCCTAACAAATTGTAATCTGAGATAGAAGCCTAAATTCTTTCCTTCATTCCTTCCTTCCTGCTTCATGCCTTTGTGACTTTCACTCTTCCCTCCTTTCCATCCTTTCTTTCTCCTCCTCTTCCCTTTCTTCCTTCTTTCCATCTTTTTGACTCTCCACTAGTTAATATAATACATATTCGGGATGATACACCATCATATCACATCCAGCCGTGGAAGTCCACAAAAACCACTCCAAATGCAGACATCAGTAGCTTCCAGGGTCCTGACTTTCTGGTCCCAAGTCTGGGGAAAGCAGATGGCATTTTCCCATTAAGGCAGGCTTAGGAGACACTGCTCATGCCACTGGGGTGATTCCTAAATCAATCCCCCACCATGAGACAGCCTTCTCAGCTCTCTTCTCCACCAAAACATCTTTGACAAATCCACTTTTCCTCCCTCCTCCTTCCTGACGTGTCCTCAGAGACTCTAACCAGTCTGTTTTGATCCATATTTATCAGCTTAGGGCTGTCTTCCCTTCCACCATCACCCTCATATTCTCCCCCAAGTTAATTGGGGAAGACGGATGGATGATGGCATCCCATGTAACTTAATTAAGATAAAAGCGTCCACTGATCTCCCTGCCTGAGAGACTGAAGATGTTGTTGCCAGCAGTAACTCCCAGTGCCGACACATTTGATGTGTGTGGCCCTATGAAGTAGCTGGAGTCTTAGTAGCTGCCTTCAGTTCCAAAGGATTCCAGTTACGCAAGTTCCCATGACCTGGACAGCTGTGAAAAGTGGAGGAGATGAAGCCCAAACTCATGCTTGCTAGAAACTCTTAGGCTTGTAATCGGAACCTGCCACTTCTCACCACCTCCACCTGGTTCAGGCACCCAGTATCTTGTATCTGGATTATTGTGGTAGCCTCTTCACTGGTCTCACTGATTCCTTCCTTGCCCTCTTAGAGCCCATTCTCAATACAACATTCTTATATTGTTGTGTTCCTTTTGAAACACAACTTGAATACTACTCGAGTTACCTCTTCTCAAAACCCTCCAGTGGTTCCCTGTATCCCTCAGAGGAGTAGCCAAAGCCTCTGCCGTGGCCCTACCCCAGTAACCGGTATAATAACATCTGTCACTCCTCTCCCCTTGCTTGCTTTGTTTTGGTCACACTGGTTTCCCCACTGCTCTTTGAACAAACACAAATTGCCAATCACCCTTGCCCTGATCATTTTTCCTATAGCATTTGTCATTTTCTAGTCTACTGGATAACTCGTGTGTCTATTATGTCTTCCCTGCCCCCAAGCATGTGAATCCTCCAAACACAGAGTTTCTATCTATTACATCCTAGTCCATAGCAATCACTCAATAAACATTTGTTGAATAAATGCATGGATGAATCAGTAGAAGTATAAAAATGTGTTTTACAAAAAATGGCTAGATAAAGCAATAGTAACCATGGTAAAGACATGAAAACCAACGCAAGCCAACGTTTCCTGAAGTATAATAGAATCATCAAGTTCTTGACGGTCTAAAGGTGTGCAAGCTGACTGTGGCAGTCCTGGCATTCTGTGAGTAAACCTGAGGTCACCTTAACTTCCTGGCCACACTACTTCTTGCCTTTGTGACCTTGGTTACTTAACCACACTGAACTTTGGTTCCCTCATATGTAACACAGGCATGATAATAGAAATCTACTTTGCGGGATTACTGTGGGAATTAAATTACTTAGTATAACTAAGGAACATCACATAGCACTACAAGCATAATGAGCACAGGCTGGATGAGGGCAGAGAGCAGAAAGTGGGTTTCACAGTTGTTGAGAGTTCTGTCTATGACTCCTGCCCCCAGCCATATCAACTAGAGGCCACCATTCACCTTCAGCAGGGCCTCAGGCAGAGATGAACAGATGGAGTTTTCCTTATGTTAAGCTCCCATTTCATCCCCTAGGAAGCTTTGCTTGGGTCCAGAATCTCATATATTCTTGCACCAGACAGCTTTGGCTTTTTATCTCAACTGCTAATCTTATTTGTGCTCAAAATTAGGCCATTAGGCCAGGTGTGGAACAGGTGTGGGTACAGGGTGCTGCAGAGAGTTGGCTACCTTTATTTCTCTTTCTTTCCTCCTCCGGCACTCCCTGGTCTCAAATCTCCCTTTTCCTTAATAACAAAGCAACAGCCCCCATCCATATCTATGAAAGCAAGCACACTGTGGCCAAGATAGCAAATACTGGTTATTTAAGCTGCTACGGGTCAAGGTAATTTGCTGTGCAGCCATAAATAACTGACACACCTGGATGGAGCCCCCAGCCCTGCATTTTTAACAGCTCTCTGGTGATACTCATGCTTCTACAGACTATACTCTGAGTAGCCAGATTAGATGATTTGCTCAAGAAAATGTAGCAAGCGGTAAGTGGTAGAATATGACTTCCAACTCAGATCAGTCTGTCCACGTCCCCTTGATATTCACTGTTCTAAGAGCTACTCCACTAAAATACTGCAAGTCCCACCTGAGGGCTTCCTCCTCAGAACTCATACTGGAAGTTCTGGGTGTTAGTGTCCCCCTGTAAGCTCTTACCAGTAATGGTGGGGGTTGGAGGATAAATGGCACAGCTTTTACCTCGAGTGGGATAACTTGGAGGGGTGTCCTACATCCCCCAGAAGTCTACAACAGGATGGAGCTCCAGTTGCCCACCGTGCTAATTTACACAATAACAATCCTTTGTATTCCTTTTCCCTTTTTCTTTGTCACTTCCCCAGCCCCTGTGGGTAGTTCCTGGAATCAACTTCCAAATAAACTATATTGGGATAGTGTGTGCAAACCACTGTGCAAAGAACTCTAAATATAGCATCTTGTTTTATCTCTATAACATTTTATAGACACTTGAGAGGATGAGTAGTTTGCCAGAGGTCACACAGATAGTAATTAGCAGAGCAGGATTTGAAGACAAGCTCCTCTGTTCTGAAGGCTTAGGCTTTTTACCTCTACTCACCCTCTACCACCTACCATCTACCTTTAGTCTAAAGCTACTCACCTCCTTTCTCAAGTATTTTTACTCCTGACATGAAAACTTCCATGCCCCAGACCCTATCCCAGTGTAGTCCCCTTACCTGAAAAAGAAGAGACCAGTAGATTATTATAACCATTCCCCAAATGGTCACTAACTAACAAATACCTTCTCAAGACATGTCCCAAAAAAGTAATCCTACAAATGGGGAATATCATCAGGTTTTTCCAGAATATCTTTGAAGAATCCAAAGAAAAGATTCCACTGTAACAAGTGGCTTGATCCTAAATCAAGCCTTACATGTAACCATCTAACTTGACAAACCATAGGGCTTTGCTCTGGGAGACAGAGTAGGAGTTTCTGTACCCCAACTCATTCATATAAATGTTAAAATCTATCCAGTATCTAGCTCAGAGAGGACACTCGGTAAATATTTCTTGAATAAAGGAATCAGTCAATAAGTGGATTAATGAATCAACGACTATAAAGTGTATCACCTACCTATGCACAGAGTCTCTGGTTAAGACCCTTCCCTCTTCCAGACATTCTCTGCCCATTTGACAAAGAAACAAAATGCTAGACTATATGCATTAAGCTTCATAACCCTACTTGGGTAGAATGCTTCCTAAATGTTTCAAAATTATTCCCCATGTGCTGTCTCATTTTATTACTCCCTCCCCTCAAAACAACCTTTTAGCCTGTTGAGATGGGACTGGAGGCGCTTGAGAATGGGGAAAAGAACTTTGGTCTCTAAATCCTAGAGATATTAAGCTCTGTCCCTGGTTTTGCTACCGTGTTTCACTAATTATGTGCAATTTGGACGGTCTCTTCTTTGCGTTGAGGGCCAATTTCCTTTTCTAAAAAATGTGAAGGGTTAAGCTGAATCTAAGATCAAAGATTCCCTGCTGGTACTAATGTTTCAGGATCCCAATATCTATCAAGGTAGGACAGGAGGGCAGAAGAGGGCCAAATTTTACACACCACAAATTTCCCATGCTTCCTCAACTCCCACCTACGAATCTCTGGGCATAGGTATTCCTGTCAATAACAAATGCTGCTTTTATTATATGTTCACGCTCTTGAAACTATGCAGAGAATTATTCATAGGTTACTTATTTATTCCTCACAACAACCTGTGAGCCTGGGCTTGATGTTTCATTTATAAATTCTTCCAGCTGCCTATAATAGAAAATCTGACTACAAATGGCTTGCCATGAGGACATTCTTTTTTTTTTTTGTTCATAGTTTATTTTCTTTTTTTTCTTTTTTTTATTGTTGGGGATTCATTGAGGGTACAATAAGCCAGGTTACACTGATTGCAATTGTTAGGTAAAGTCCCTCTTGCAATCATGTCTTGCCCCTGCCATGAGGACATTCTTAAGGAAAAAATAGGATGCCTCACTGTGATTCAGCATCTCAATGATACTGAAGATTCATATATCCTGCTGTTCCATCATCCTCAAAATGCTGATTTTTCATTCACAGGTTTGTTGCCTCATGGTCACAAGATGGCTACTATGGCTCCAGACACCACAACTCACACAACAGCATTCAAAGCAGAAAGGAAGAAAGAGAGCAAGAGTCTCTCTTTGAGAACTGCTCTCTTTTTTATTGGAGAAAAATAATTTCAGAATCTCTCTTAGCCAATTTCTCTTTTATCTCATTGACCAAAACTTAGTCACATGTTTACCCTTTGCTACCAAGCTGGGAATATATTTGTGATTTTTAATCTCTATAGTGAGAGATGGGAATGAGAAGAAATGTGGCATGGCTATTAAACAGGGAACCAACATTGTCCGCCATGCTATTTATCCCCATTTGAAATGAAAAAAAAAAAAAAAAAAATGGAGGCTTAAAGAGGTTAAACTTGCCCAGAATCACACAGTATATAAGTAGCAGAATCATAAACATGGCTATAACCAACTCCACAGCCTGGATCCTCTTGACTGTCAAATCCTTTCCGAGGTACTAATTAGACCTTTAAAAAAAGTTGAACAGTGGACAATTTAAAGGAAGTTGAATTTTCTAAAAGGAGACTGAAAAAAGAACAAGAATTTCAATTTAGGCTTGAGGATCCAATGGTCAGAGAGACAGGATCTCTAGAAGGCAACTGAATTCTGCCCAGAGACTTAGGAGGATGTTGAAAAAGAGACAGCATTTGCCCAAAGCCCTTGGCATCTTCCCCCAACTACAAGTTTGGCTTCATAGGACTTTGCCTTGCCCTCATCAGCAGAAGCAGCTGAGTCAGAGGATGATCCTCCTGGGGACAACAGGCAGGAGCCCTGGAAAGGCAGTCTGGCCATTCCTGGGCCATGTGTCAAGGGGTCTTTAATAGCATAATCACTCTTTTCCACAAAGGCCAGTGGTGACAAGCCTTTTAATGAAGGATAGTGATATTGTGCATTTAAATATACTCAGCCATTGACTCATTACTCCAGTAGTCACTGGAAAAACAAGTAAATGAGAAGGAGGAGGAGGAATTTGTCAGGCTTCAGGAGAAATTATGCTAAAGTGTAGACCATCATAGACCCTCATGGTTACTGCATGAAGCCCAGGAAGCTCTTTAGCCCTCTTTGGAAAACTTGTGTTATATAGAACATTTCCATCATCACAGAATGTTCTATTGGACAGCCCTAATATGGAATGAGAGTGGAAGGGGATTGGTTTCCCCAAAGAATAATCAAGATGCTTGTACCTAGAGAAGGCTAAATAAGTGTTGAGGAAGCAAAGCAGACGCCCACTGTATGTCATTTAACTTGAGAGTTGCAGACTTCTGAGACTAACTAAAGCTATAGAACTTCTTTCTCAACAGAAAATAATTACAAGCAATTCCATAAACAAAATTCTGCTTAGAGTTTCAGAGGGGTCACAAGCTCCCCAAAGCCAAACAATGAGCAATGACCCAAGTTCAGAATGTCTGATGATCAGGGAATTTTAGCAAGAGAGGGGGGCTGAAGAGAGTAACTTTTAAAGACTTTACTGCTTGAGAGACATCTCCAGAGATTCCTTTCTTCTCCACCCCAATGCCCTTAGTCTGGGAACAAGAAGAATTTGTCTCTACTCCTAATTATCCAGTAAGACACAAATGATGCAAATATTATGCTAAATGAGGCCCCTTAAAATAGCAGAGAGCAAACCAGCAGCAGAAGATGCCTTGTCATTAACAATTTGCAAATGAATTTGATGCCTTTCTTCATCCTCTCCCTGCCTCCCTACCCCTGTTGTTGATCTTAATCTGAATTCCTGAAGGAGTCACCTTCCCCCCAGAAAGGTGTCCCTGGAGGGGAAGAGAGAAGGAAAAGTGGGGGATGGAAATGCAGCTTGATTGCCTACATCTGATTAGTAATTATAAGCCAAGAGCCGCTCTGGAGAGAAACACTGTCACCCTTTGATGAGAAGAGGCTTTGATGAGGCAGATCTCCCAGGTGGAGAATAGGATGGAAGGAAGATGAGGAGGAGAGGAAGGTGGCAATCGATATTATGCAATTGGGGTACTTACTGCTAGTTGTTCTGGGGGAGAGGCGGGCAGATAATTTCATTCTCTGCCAGCATTTCCACTCCATCATTTACTAACATAGGTGATTTGTGGCTTAAACTGTGTGCCTCAATCTCCTTACCTGTAAAATGGGAATAAAGCCTACTTCTTAGAGCTTTTGTGAATATTGAATAAATTCTTATTATAGTATACACATCCCAAACAAGCTCCAATTGAACCCCCAATTGGCAGGACATTGTGTGTGGGATTCTGCCAGACCTCAGAATTTTCACCTTGGTCTCTGCTAACGTGGGTGTAGACCTACATCCTTAATAAAAGGAACGGCTATAATCAACCTCCAAGTACTTGTGTCACCAGAAAACAATGATAGCTTGGGCAATCCTAGACACAAGTATTGAAAAATAGCATAGACACAAGTAACCAAAAGTAGCATACAGTTGACCCTTGAACGACACAAGTTTGGATTACATAGGTCCACTTACACATGGATTTTCTTCCACCTCTGCTACCCCTGAGACAACAAAGCCCACCCCTCCTCTTCCTCCTCAGCTACTCATTGTGAAGATGACAAGGATAAAGACCTGTATGATGATCTACTTCCACTTAATGAATAGTAAATATATTTTCTTTTCTTATGATTTTCTTAATAATCTTTTCTTGTAGATTTTCAGCTGAGTAGAGCATCAGTGCCTGTAACCCCCGTGTTGTGTAAGGGTCAACTGTAATTGGTCTTATCTGTTTCCATGACTTCCCTGCCACATATGGTGAATATGAAAAGAGTTCTCACTTAACCAGCAGTCTCAATTGTTCATAACGCAGACAAAATCCCAGAAGGAATGACCCCCATCAAACACCCAAGGATCGACAGATAACACAATGCCCAGTGAATGTCTCCCCCCACTCTTTAAAAATCAGAACATGTGACTCAGTCAACAAAATGCTGAGTGATGTTGGGTAACTAGCTCAATTGCTCTGGTCCTCAGTTTCATCATGACTAAAATAGAGATAATAAAACCAGGCTTCTCCACTGCTTTCTTTTCCTTCTGCACTTCTCTTTCTTCTCCAAATGACTTACCCTGTTTCCCCGAAAATAAGACTGTGTCTTATTTTAAGGTGTGCTCCCAAAGATGCGCTTATTTTCAGGAGACATCTTATCTTTCCTGTAAGTAGGTCTTATTTTTGGTGGATGTCTTATTTTCGGGGAAACAGGGTAGATCAGAAACCCTATCCTCTGGGGTTGAAACACATTTTTCTTAGTTAAGTATCACAAGAATGGAAAAGCAATAATTCAATGTATTCAGTACTAATGTGAAACCAATATATAAGCAAATACATGTCCACACAAAAGAAAAACATGAGTATATTCTGGGGGTGAGGGGAGAAAGCAAAAAGGAAGGGTGATTGGCAAGTTCTTACCTAATGTGCACAACATAAAGGCATATAGCACACTCCCTGGGTGAAGGGCTCAACTACAACTTGAACTTTACCTTAGAAATAAAAACAATGTAACCGAAACATTTGTACCCTCACATCAATCTGAAATTTAAAAATAGACCCCTATCATCTCCCTTTCTGAAGAGTATACCTACCCACCCAGAGAATACAACCCCCTCGCCATCCCCCAAGATCTACCTGGCTTCACCATACCCTATCATCTGCTCCAAGAAGAAAGAGGTCAACATTGGTATGTGTGTGCTCAGTTGAGGGAGATTGTGGTTAAATTTGGTATTATTACCAATTTGTACTGTTGGTACAAATGGGAAAAATGGGGCTAAAGTAGAATTCTGCCTATTGTACTCACCTGGGGAGATTTAAAAATGCCGATGCCCAGGTTCAAACTCCACCCCTGAGGAAATTCTGAATTAATTGATTTGTGGTATGTCCTGGCTATTCTGATTAAAAAAAAAAAAATCCTGGTGATCTTAATTGGCAATTATGTTTGAGGACCACTGGGCTAGAGAAAGGAGGAAGCATTAATTAGCTAGGGAATAATCCATAGTAGGAGGGTAAAGTATTAAATCCATTTCTTTAAATTTTACCACAAAGAAAGTATTGACATATTTGACCAAGATTTTTAACACTTAGATTATTTTGCTCCCTTCAAAATAAAAACTAAATTAGAAAAACAAATAGCCAACTTCTTAAAATTATAATAAATGTGCAAGACAAATTGGGAAATATCCATTCCCCCAATTAGCTCAAATTTAAAAACTGTCATATATAAAGAGCTCTTACAAATCAATAAGAAATATTTAAAAACGCAAAGAAAATTAATAAGATACTTAAACAAGTCTCAGTAGAATAAGTACACAAGTCTAACAAACTTTGAAATTAAAAAATAAAAAAGCCCCCCCTTTCTAGTATCAAAAATGCAAATGGAAACGAGATGATACTATCTGTTAAATCTATTAAACTGTTAAAGACCAAAAAAAAAGAAAAAGAACAGAAAAGAAAAAAAAGAAAAGAAAAGGAAAAAACCTTCTATGCTGCCAGGGTGAGGGAACTGCTGGTAGAAATATAAATTAGTTCAACTTTTCTGGAAAGCAATTTGGCAGGACAATCCCAATTATGTTAAAAATATGTATGTATGTACACTTAAGCACATTTAAAAAACTGTAAAGACATAAAATAAATGTCAACAGCAATTTTCTTTGTATAATAAGATTAGAGTGATTTTATTTTCTTCTTTCTATTTTTCTGTATTTTCCAAATTTCTACAGTGAACATGAATTGCTTTTATAATAAGGAAAAAAGAAACAATGAAAACAGACACTTTTTAAAAAAAAACTGTGTTATGTTCTTTTGAAATGTATTTTTTACCGTTTCATTCTGGGATGCTTGGTTTTGCAACACTAAGCTTTTTCTGAAGTTTTGTACTTCATCCTGCGAGAGTTGGCAAATAAAAGGAACTGCTGGTTCTGCCTAGCAAAAAAAAAAAAAAAAAAAGCACACCTGCTTTGCTCTCAGCAGACCTGTGTAGGTATTTTGGCTTTGCCACTTGCTGACTGCTTGACCTTGGGTGAATTATTCAAATTCTCCAAGGGTTGGATTTCACATCTTTAAATGGGGAGATATAATCATTCCATCCTCGTAGGATCGAGAGAGAGAGAGCATGTTTAAAGTGCCCGGGACAATGCCTGGTGAGAAGTGGGTACTCAGTCAATGGTAACTAGTACAAACCGCGTGGTGGGGGAAAGGCATGAAGGCCTCATAACTTCATGTGGAAGTAGCCATCCACAGGGAAAAGTAATCACTTCGGAGAAAATTATCTTGATTAAGTGTGCCTCATGCTATCATTCCCATTTTGCAAAGGGGCTTTGGAGCTCTCAAAGAGGTAGAATCCTTTGCTCAAGACCCTCCCAGGATTTCAGGACTGAGGGGTTGAATGAGCAGCTAACTTCACCTTTCTTTACTCCTGGACTTACCTTCCACTGCTGTTTCCCTAGCCTGGAATGACATGTCTCCCTTCACCGTCCCTTACCCTCCAGACAAACAGCAACATCTTCTTCCACTTTGCACCAACAGGATCTTCTAGTGTTCACTGCAGCATATTAGCCATGGGGAAATGCAGCATTATCTAAATGTCTGTGAGCAGTGTCCCCATCCAGATGGGGACACATGATGCCATCCTTTTGCTGATACCTCAAGGTATTTCAACAGGATACTTTACTTGCCCAAACATACAGGAAAAATAGTACCTCTCTGGTCTTTTTAAGTAATAACACGTTCTAACATTAGGCTGGGTGTCAGGCACCAATTCAGATACATTCTTCCAAAGCTGGAGGGCTCCCCAGTGGGTCTCTCAGAAGCTGGTTCTTCCTGAAACTCTTTGCCTTGTTCTTCCATGAGGATGCCAATGCAGCCACCTCCCGCTCTCCAGGTGACTAGACGCTGATCCCATATGCCAAGCAAGAGGTACTGAAATGAGGCTTCCACCCCCTCATGCAGTGGCCCATGTGTTGCTGCTGACAAGAAAGGAAATAGGTTCTTCTAATGAGGAATAGGAGGTCCTTAAGCAATAGAGATTTGGACCCCAGCATGCCACCACACTGCAGTGCTGCAGCTCATGCTTTTACTGTGATGATGCCCGAGAGGTCCATCTGGAGGAACCTGCCCTTATTTATAAAGCCACTTATGCAGGTCAACAAAAGCCAGATATAGGATCCTATGTATATATAAGCTCTTAGAAGGGAGGAATAGTGCCACATTTTATGCATGCAGAAAATACAGATTCCCATGTAGGATCCGTCTCTTCACTTGAAATTTTCACTTTGTTTCATCATACCCTGTTTTCAGCTCTCAGGATAAAGAAAAGAGGTCCATTTTGTCGTATTCATAGTGAGTTTTGAAAATGAAGAAGCACACTATAATTTCCTTTTTTTACTGATTTTTAGTGATGGAAACTGATGCTTATTCTATTCTGTCCCTAGGTTGTTTTATTCAATGTCCCCAAATTTAACTGCCACTTATTGACAAACAACTTCCAAATATCTATCTTCAAGCTAGATTTCTCTTCTAAGCTATACAATCATATAATATACTTTATATTCAATATCTTTTTTTGTCTATAATGGATCATATTGGTTGCCTGAAATGTATCCCAGACTCTACATGTTCCAGGTCAAATTCATGATCTTCTTTTCCAACATACCCTATCTTCATGAACTGCAGTATCATCTGTCTAGTTCCCCAAGTCACTAAACGTCATTCTTGGTTCTCCCCACTTTCACCTTCCTCCATCCCCCTCCCTTCTTTTCTGCTCCCTCCTCTTCCTGTCTTCTCTTTCCTTCTCTCCCACCTCTCTCCCTCTATCTCTTTCTCCTTTCTCCACCGACCCTTCTCTAGCCTGTCTACTTTATCAAATAGCTCTGGAATATGTCAAATATGTGTACTTATCTCTGTATCTACCTAAACCACACTGATATAAGCCACTTTCATCTCTTGCCTGGACAACTGCAAATACTGCCTTTCTTACTTTGCTAAATCCATTCTGGCTCCACTCTAATCTTTGGCAGAGAATATTTTCAAAACACAGGCATAAACACATTGTTCCCCACTTCAAGCTCATTGAATGACTTCTCATTGGCTTCAGATAAAGACCAGTATATTCATCATGGCTTGGAAGGCCATGCACAAGAGGTGCTCCCAGTCTACCTTCCTGAATGACCTCCTGCATCATTCTCTGCCCACCAGCCACACTGGCCTCCTCTCAGTCTCACAGGACGTCGCATAGGCTGCTCTCTCCCAAAACCCTAGGGCTCTCCCTCACCTGGTTAATTCTCTCCATTTCTATATCGATTCTACCATCACTTCCTTTTTAATTCCCCAATCTCACCTTATTTCCTTGCTGTGCATTTTCATGAATGTTCCTTTTCTTCACATCATTATCTCCATTTGTCATCATAATTGGTGTGATTATTTAGTCTGTCTTCTCTACTAAAACTATAAGCCCCTTGAAGCTAAAAAACTTTGCCTATTTTGTAGTCTCCATTTCCTGTCCCTAGTTTCCTTGCATGAGTCAAAGTTGAGCAAGAACTAGCAAGGAAAGAGGAGGCTTCAGGGACTTGGCCATTCCAAGTAAGTAATAGTCTTTCCTCCAATTGCTATCAGCAAAACTGAGAGTAAAGTCAGCTACTAGATAAAGGCCACACAGCAAGAAAATCTAAGATTGGTGGCAACTGATTTCACTGGTTGGCATCACAAGTAGTCACAAAAACAGGAATTTGTTACCAAAGAATATTGTGTTTTCATGGGGGAAGGGGGATGCCTCCCTGTTTTCTATTTTACTTAGAAAAATGCAATTATCTCTTCAATTAAAAACAAAGAAGATTTTTCTGATTATAAAGTCAAGGTGGAAATCTAACATCAAGCATTTAGAATAGTGGATGAGAAGCTCACTGTGTTTGTGTGTACATGTCTGCGTACATGTGCATGTGTCTTGCTGATGCACAAGCAGTGTTTAAAAGGGGTCTTAGAAGCACTCCATCCCTAATCCACCATAGCAGGCACCTGGCAGCCATGGGACCATTCCTGCTGCTGATTGGACCAGGGATAAACACCTCATGGAAACTGAGCCAATCAGATTCCATTCCCTGGCAGCACAGATTTGGGAACCAAGAAAATGAGTCTCCTTGTGTAATTGGACCTGTAACGCATGAACTTGGTTGGCAGCTGTCTTTTGTACCCCATGGAGACGAGGAGGCAGAGAAATTTCATCTGTCAGGAAAGCTGAGGCAAATGTGCACAAAAGAGGAGAGGCAGCAACTGCCTGGGTTCCAGGCTGCTCTCCACTTTCCCTGGGAGTCCATAGTTCTCTACGGTATCATCCTAATAATTGTCCTTTTTAATGAAAAATATCAAGGGGATTTCTGCAACTTGCAACTGAAGCAAAGTGAACAAATGTGCACACTTTGTCCCTGCTCAAATGTCATTCCCAATGAATCCTTTCCCGACTGTTACATTATACCTACTCCTATCTCCTTCCTTCTTTTTCTTCCTAGCACTTACATCTTTAGAATATATACCTGCATATTAGATCATGTATGTACATTACATAATGACCTTTTAAATTCTTTTTATTGGAGGCAGAGCAAGATGGCAGCTGAGTAACAGCATCCTTGCATCTGGGCACTGTGAGTATGGGGAGATAAGACTCCAGGCATCTCTGGCTGGTGGGATCTGCTTATCATCACCCCTGAGAGGATACAGGGAGTCAGCGAGAGACTTCTGGACCCAAGAGGAGGACTAAAACAGTGTAAAACCAGCAAGTGGTCACGTGTGTTCAATCCGTCTAAACCCGCCCGCAACTTCCACAGGCACGAGAACTTAAAGAGCAAGAGGAAGTGAAAGGAAAATTAGGGCAAGGAAACAGATAAAAGAAATCACTCATGAGGAAGAATCAGCAGAAAACTCCAGGCAACATGAAGAACCAGTCCAGAACAACCCCGCCAAGGGACCATGAGGTAGCTACTGCAGAGGATTCTACCTATAAAGAAATGTTAGGAATGACAGAAAGGGAATTTAGAATATACATGTTGAAAACAATGAAAGAAATGATGGAAACAATGAAGGAAACTGCTAATAAAGTGGAAAATAACCAAAAGGAAATCCAAAAACAGAATCAAATAAGAGATGGATGATATGAAGAATATAAAAAGGATATAGCAGAGCTGAAGGAACTGAAACAGTCAATTAGGAAACTTAAAGACACAATGGAAAGTATCAGCAACAGGTTAGACCATGCAGAAGAAAGAATTTCAGAGGTAGAAGACAAAGTTTTTCAGATAACTCAGATAGTAAAAGAGGCAGAAAAGAAGAGAGAGAAAGCAGAACATTCACTGTCAGAATTATGTGACTTTTTGAAGCGTTCCAACATACGAGTTATAGGAATTCCAGAAGGGGAAGAAGAATGCCCCAGAGGAATGGAAGCCATACTAGAGAAGATTATAAAAGAAAATTTCCCAAATATCACCAAAGATTCTGACACACTGCTTTCAGAGGGATATCGGACCCCAGGTCACCTCAACTCTAACCGAGCTTCTCCAAGACACATTGTGATGAACCTGTCCAAAGTCAAGACAAAAGAAAAGATTCTGCAAGCTGCCAGGAGTAAGCTCCAGTTGACCTACAGGGGCAAATCCATCAGAGTGACCGCAGACTTCTCTAATGAAACTTTCCAAGCAAGAAGACAATGGTTATCTACCTTTAATCTACTTAAGCAGAACAATTTCCAGCCCAGAATTCTGTACCCTGCTAAGCTAAGCTTCAAAATTGACGGAGAAATCAAATCATTTACGGATATACAAACATTGAGGAAATTCACCACAACAAGACCAGCTCTACAGGAAATACTTCAACCTGTTCTGCACACTGACCACCACGGTGGATCAGCAGCAAAGTAAGAACTCAGAAATTAAAGGACAGAACCTAACCTCCACACTGATGCAAAAGATAAAACTAAGCAATGCACTCTCACCAAATAAGACGAATAGAATACTACCACACTTATCAATTATCTCAACAAATGTTAATGGCTTGAATTCCCCACTGAAGAGACATAGATTGGTTGACTGGATTAAAACACAAGCCATCCATTTGCTGTCTGCAAGAAACACACCTGGCTTCAAAAGACAAATTAAAGCTCCGAGTCAAGGGTTGGAAGACAATTTTTCAGGCAAAGGGAATTCAGAAGAAAAGAGGAGTTGCAATCTTATTTTCAGATACATGTGGATATAAAGTAACTAAAGTCAAAAAAGACAAAGATGGTCACTTTATATTGGTCAAGGGAAAAATACAACAAGAAGACATTTCAATTCTAAATATTTATGCACCCAATTAAAATGCTCCCAGATTCTTGAAACACACATTACTTAGTTTGAGCAATATGATATCTGATAATACCATAATAACAGGGGACTTTAACACACCTCTTACAGAGCTGGACAGATCCTCTAAACAGAAATTAAACAAGGATATAAGAGATTTAAATGAGACCCTAGAACAACTGTGCTTGATAGACGCATATAGAACACTCCATCCCAAAGATAAAGAATATACATTCTTCTCATCACCCCATGGAACATTCTCCAAAATTGATCATATCCTGGGACACAAAACAAATATCAACAGAATCAAAATAATTGAAATTTTACCTTGTATCTTTTCAGACCATAAGGCACTAAAGGTGGAACTCAACTCTAACAAAAATGCTCAAGCCCACCCAAAGGCATGGAAATTAAACAATCTTCTGTTGAATAACAGATGGGTGAAGGAAGAAATAAAACAGGAAATCATTAACTTCCTTGAGCATAACAACAATGAAGACACAAGCTACCAAAACCGGTGGGATACTGCAAAAGCAGTTTTGAGAGGAAAATCCATCACTTTACATGCCGACATTCGAAAAACAGAAAGAGAGCACATCAGCAATCTCACAAGAGATCTTATGGAATTGGAAAAAGAAGAACAATCTAAGCCTAAACTCAGTAGAAGAAAAGAAATATCCAAAATCAAATCAGAAATCAATGAAATTGAAAACAAAAGAACCATTCAGAAAATTAATGAAACCAGGAGTTGGTTTTTTGAAAAAATAAATAAAATAGATAAACCATTGGCCAGACTAACGAGGAATAGAAAAGTAAAATCTCTACTAACCTCAATCAGAAATGATAAAGGGGAAATAACAACTGATCCCACAGAGATACAAGAAATCATCTCTGAATACTACCAGAAACTCTATTCTGAATACTACCAGAAACTCTATGCCCAGAAATTTGACAATGTGAAAGAAATGGATCAATATTTGGAATCACACCCTCTCCCTAGACTCAGCCAGGAAGAAATAGAGCTCCTGAACAGACCAATTTCAAGCACTGAGATCAAAGAAACAATAAAAAAGCTTCCAACCAAAAAATGCCCTGGTCCAGATGGCTTCACTCCAGAATTCTATCAAACCTTCAAGGAAGAGCTTATTCCTGTACTGCAGAAATTATTCAAAAAAATTGAGGAAGAAGGAATCTTCCCCCAACACATTCTATGAAACAAATATCACCCTGATACCAAAACCAGGAAAAGACCCAAACAAAAAGGAGAATTTCAGACCAATCTCACTCATGAATATAGATGGAAAAATTCTCAACAAAATCCTAGCCAATAGATTACAGCTTATCATCAAAAATTCATTCATCATGATCAAGTAGACTTCATCCCAGGGATGCAAGGCTGGTTTAACATACGCAAGTCTATAAACGTTATCCACCATATTAACAGAGGCAAAAATAAAGATCACATGATCCTCTCAATAGATGCAGAAAAAGCATTTGATAAAATCCAGCATCCTTTTCTAATTAGAACACTGAAGAGTATAGGCATACGTGGCACATTTCTAAAACTGATTGAAGCTATCTATGACAAACCCACAGCCAATATTTCACTGAATGGAGTAAAACTGAAAGCTTTTCCTCTTAGAACTGGAACCAGACAAGGTTGTCCTCTGTCACCTTTACTATTCAACGTAGTGCTGGAAGTTCTAGCCAATACAATTAGGCAAGACAAGGAAATAAAGGGAATCCAAATGGGAGCAGAGGAGGTCAAACTCTCCCTCTTTGCTGATGACATCATCTTATACTTAGAGAACCCCAAAGACTCAACCACAAGACTCCTAGAAGTCATCAAAAAATACAGTAATGTTTCAGGATATAAAATCAATGTCCACAAGTCAGTAGCCTTTGTATACACCAATAACAGTCAAGATGAGAAGCTAACTAGGGACACAACTCCCTTCACCATAGTTTCAAAGAAAATGAAATATCTAGGAATATACCTAACGAAGGAGGTGAAGGACCTCTATAAAGAAAACTATGAAATCTTCAGAAAGGAAATAGCAGAGGATATTAACAAATGGAAGAACATACCAAGCTCATGGATGCGAAGAATCAACATTGTTAAAATGTCTATACTTCCCAAAGCAATCTACCTATTCAATGCCATTCCCATCAAAATACCAACATCGTACTTTCAAGATTTGGAAAAAATGATTCTGCGTTTTGTATGGAACTGGAAAAAACCCCGTATAGCTAAGGCAGTTCTCTCTAACAAAAATAAAGCTGGGGGCATCAGCATACCAGATTTTAGTCTGTGCTACAAAGCGATAGTGCTCAAGACAGCATGGTACTGGCACAAAAACAGAGACATAGACACTTGGAATCGAACTGAAAACCAAGAAATGAAACTAACATTTTACAACCACTTAATCTTTGATAAACCAAACAAGAACATACCTTGGGGGAAAGACTCCCTATTCAATAAATGGTGTTGGGAGAACTGGATGTCTACATGTAAAAGACTGAAACTGGACCCACACCTTTCCCCACTCACAAAAATTGATTCAAGATGGATAAAGGACTTAAATTTAAGGCATGAAACAATAAAAATCCTCCAAGAAAGCATGGGAAAAACACTGGAAGATATTGGCCTGGGGAAAGACTTCATGAAGAAGACTGCCATGGCAATTGCAACAACAACAAAAATAAACAAATGCGACTTCATTAAACTGAAAAGCTTCTGTACAGCTAAGGAGACAATAACCAAAGCAAAGAGACAACCTACACAATGGGAAAGGATATTTGCATATTTTCAATCAGACAAAAGCTTGATAACTAGGATCTATAGAGAACTCAAATTAATCCACATGAAAAAAGCCAACAATCCCTTATATCAATGGGCAAGAGACATGAATAGAACTTTCTCTAAAGACGACAGACGAATGGCTAACAAACACATGAAAAAATGTTCATCATCTCTATATATTAGAGAAATGCAAATCAAAACAACCCTGAATTATCATCTAACACCAGTGAGAATGGCCCACATCACAAAATCTCAAAACTGCAGATGCTGGCGTGGATGTGGAGAGAAGGGAACACTTTCACACTGCTGGTGGGACTGCAAACCAGTACAACCTTTCTGGAAGGAAGTATGGAGAAACCTCAAAGCACTCAAGCTAGACCTCCCATTTGATCCTGCAATCCCATTACTGGGCATCTACCCAGAAGGAAAGAAATCCTTTTATCATAAGGACACTTGTACTAGACTGTTTATTGCAGCTCAATTTACAATCGCCAAAATGTGGAAACAGCCTAAATGCCCACCAACCCAGGAATGGATTAACAAGCTGTGGTATATGTATACCACGGAATACTATTCAGCCATTAAAAAAAATGGAGACTTTACATCCTTCATATTAACCTGGATGGACGTAGAAGACATTATTCTTAGTAAAGCATCACAAGAATGGAGAAGCATGAATCCTATGTACTCAATTTTGATATGTGGACAATTAATGACAATTATGGTTATGGGGGGGGAAGCAGAAAGAGGGAAGGAGGGAGGGGGGTGGGGCCTTGGTGTGTGTCACACTTTATGGGGGCAAGACATGATTGCAAGAGGGACTTTACCTGACAATTGCAATCAGTGTAACCTGGCTTATTGTACCCTCAATGAATCCCTAACAATAAAAAAAAAAAAAATTCTTTTTATTGTCTCTTCCCACTGGAATGTAAGTTCCACAAGGCTGAAATATTTTTAAAATTTTGACACAACAAAATAAGTAATAAATTAAAAGCAAAACATAGTTAAAGAGAAAACCAAAAGCCACTGACCAAAGAAAATATTTTCCATGCACATAACCAACAAAAGGTTAGAAGCAAGTCTATAAAGAACTCCTACAAACTATAAGAATAAAATGAATGACTCAGGAGAAAAATCGGCAATTCACAGAGGAGGCAACACAAATGGCCAATGAATATGTGAAAAGATGCATAGCCTCATCTGTAGTCAGGGAAATAAAAACTAAAACAAGGATCGGCACCTGCCAGGACCTCCGAAAGAGCTGCACCATGACCCACGACCCACTATCGGTATCCGCCAGGACCACGGTAAGAGCTGCCCCATGACCCTGGAACCGAGCCTGCCCGGACTTCCATACAAGGGGTGCCACAACCCACAACCCACTTCTGGTGTGTCCTTCCTCCTGTACCCTCCCTGCCTCCAGACCTCCCGCTCGTCTGGCCAGGGACTCTGGTAACCACGTGCCCTCCACAGCCCTCCCTGCCTCTGTGGGGAGTCCTTCTCCTGGCAAAAGACTGCTGGAGCCTTGGGCCCTCTATGCCAAAGTCACTGGGCACCAGGCACTCCCAGAACCGTGGGCACCATCCCCGCCCTATTGCTAGATCCGGGTATGTCACACTCCAGAGCTGCTCCCACAACCAGAACTCCCTGGCTAGGGCATCCCCAGAGAAGCTACACAGGGTCACTCCCTACAAAGATCCAGCAACAATACAGTGATCCCACTGGGGTCTAATCTTGGAGAAATACCTCTCGAACTCTGAGGATGGCCAGAGGCAATGGTGAAAAACAATCATGAGGGGAAATCAAAGGAAAAACTCTGACACCATGAACAGTCAGAGTAGATCAACTCTACCAAGGAACAATAGGGCAGACACAGCACAAGATCCCATGCACAAACGAATAGCTGAGATATCAGAAATCGAATGCAGAATCTGGATCGCAAATGAGATCAAATTAAAATTCCAAGCAGTAACCCAAAAGATGTCTCAAGAATTCAACGAATTCAAAGCCCAAAATGACCAAAGATTTTGACACATTGTACAAGAAGTTGCAGCCCTCAAAGATCTGAGAAACACAGTAGAATGCCTCAGTAACAAAATGGAGCAAGCAGAAGAAAGGATTTCTGACATTGAAGACAAAGCTTTCAAATGCTCCCAAACTCTCAGAAAGGAAGAGAAATGGAAGGCAAAAACAGATCACTCTCTCAGAGAGCTCTGGGATAATTAGAAGAAAACCAATGTTCATCTTATAGGGATCCCCAAAAGCGATGAAGTGGCTTCACAAGGCACAGAGTCTCTTCTCCATGAGATTATGAAGGAGAACTTTCCAGACATGCCAAGAGATTCTGAAATTCAGATAGCAGAGAGTTTCAGAACTCCAGCATGACTCAACCCAAATAAGACATCCCCCAGACATATCATAATCAAATTCACTAAAGTTAATATGAAACAGAAAACTCTGAAAGCAGCCAGACGAAAGAAAACCATCACCTACAGGGGCAAGAATATTAGAGTAACTGCAGATCTCTCTGCTGAAACCTTTCAAGCTAGAAGAGGATAGTCATCGACTTTTAATCACCTAAAACAAAATAACTTTCAACCCAGGATCCTGTACCCAGCTAAACAGAGTTTCATTTATGATGGAGAATTGAATACTTTAATGACATTCACATGTTGAAGAAATTTGCCATAACTAAACCAGCTCTCCAGGATATTCTCAGACCTATCCTCCATAAAGACCAGCATAATCCTCCACCACAAAAGTAAACCCACCCAGAAAATTTTGATCAGATTCCAACTTCCATAGTCACAAAAGGATTAAAAATGTCCAGCAGACTCTCGAAAGGCTTACTCAATATTCTCAATTAATGTGAATGGTTTAAATTGTCCTCTAAAGAGGCACAGATTGGCTGATTGGATACAAAAACTCAAGCCAGATATCTGCTGCATACAAGAATCTCACCTTACATAAAAAGACAAATATAGACTCAAGGTAAAGAAATGGTCATCTATACTCCAGGCAAATGGAAAGCAGAAAAAAAAGCAGGTGTTGCAATCCTATTTTCAGATGCAATAGGCTTTAAACCAACCAAAATAAGGAAGGATAAGGATGGACACTTCATATTTGTTAAAGGTAATACTCAATATGATGAGATTTCAATTATTAATATTTATGCACCCAACCAGAACGCACCTCAATTTATAAGAGAAATGCTAACAGACATGAGCAACTTGATTTCCTCCAGTTCCATAGTAGTTGGAGATTTTAACACCCCTTTAGCAGTGCTGGATAGATCCTCCAAAAAGAAGCTAAGCAAAGAAATTTTAGATTTAAACTTAACCATTCAACATCTAGACATAACAGACATCTACAGAACATTTCATCCCAACAAAACTGAATACACATTCTTCTTATCAGCCCACAAAACATACTCCAAAATCGACCTCATGCTGGGCCACAAATCTAACCTCAGCAAATTTTTAAAAATAGAAATTTTTCTTTGCATCTTCTCAGACATTAATGGAATAAAAGTTGATCTCAATAACAACAGGAATCTACATACCCATACAAGAACATGGAATCTAAATAACCTTACATTGAAGAATAGATGGGTTATAGATGAAATTAAGAAGTAAATCACCAAATTTTTGGAACAAAACAACAATCAAGACACGAATTATCAGAACCTCTGGATTACAGCAAAGGCAATCCTAATAGGGAAATTTATAGCACTGCAAGCCTTCATCAAGAAAATGGAAAGAGAGGAAGTTAATAACTTAATGGGAAATCTCAATCAACTGGAGAAGGAAGAACATTCCAACCTCAAACCCAGCAGAAGAAAAGAAATAACCAAAATCAGAGCAGAATAAAATGAAATTGAAAACAAAAGAATTGTACAACAGATCAATAAATCCAAAAGTTGGTTTTTTGAAAAGATTAAGAAAATAGATAAACCTTTGGCCAACCTAACTAGGAAAAAAGAGTAAAATCTCTAATTTCATCAATCAGAAATGGTAAAGATGAAACAACAACAGACCCCTCAGAAATTCAAATAATCCTTAAGGAATATTCAAGAAACTTTACTCTCAGAAATATGAAAATCAGAAAGAAATCAACCAATACTTGGAAGTACGCAACCTACCAAGACTTAGCCAGAACGAAGTGGAAATGTTGAACAAGCCTATATCAGTTCTGAAATAGCATCAACTACACAAAATCTCCCTAAAAAGAAAAGCCCAGGACCAGATGGCTTTATGTCAGAATTCTACGAAACCTTTAAAGAACTAGTACCTATATTAGTAAACCCCTTCCAAAATATAGAAAAAGAGGGAATACTACCCAACACATTCTACAAAACAAACATCACCTTGATCCCTAACCCAGGGAAAGATCCAACAAGGAAAGAAAATTATAGACCAATTACACAAATGAATATTGATGCAAAAATATTCAATAAGATCCTAACAAACAGAATCTAACAACACATCAAAAAAATTATACACCATGACCAAGTGAGATTTATCCCACTGTCTCAAGGCTGGTTCAATATGCGTAAATCTATAAATGTAATTCAGCACATAAACAAACTAAAAAATAAAGACCATATGATTCTCTCAATTGATGCAGAAAAAGCTTTTGATAATGTCTAGCATCCCTTTACGATCAGAACACTTAAGAAAATTGGTATAGAAGGGACATTTCTTAAACTAATAGAGGTCATCTACAGCAAACCCACAGCCAATATCCTATTGAATGGAGTTAAATTGAAATCATTTTTACTTAGATCAGGAACCAGACAAGGTTGCCTATTGTCTCATTGCTCTTTAACATTGTAATGGAAGTTTTAGCCATTGCAATTAGGGAAGAAAAGGCAATCAAGGGTATCCACATAGGGTCAGAAGAGACCAAACTTTCACTCTTCACAGATGATATGATTGGATATCTGAAAAATACTAGGGATTCTACAAAAAACTTTTAGAAGTGATCAAGGAACGCAGCAATGTCTAAGTCTATGAAATCAACACCCATAAATCTGTAGCCTTTATATATACCATCAATAGCCAAGCTGAAAAAACAGTCAAGGACTCTATTCCTTTCACAGTAGTGCCAAAGAAGATAAAATATTTGGGAGTTTATCTAACAAAAGATGTGAAAGATCTCTATAAAGAGAACAAGCCTATATCAAGTTCTGAAGCCCAGTTCTGGACTTTAAGAAAAGAAATAGCTGACGATGTTAACAGATGGGAAAACATACCATGCTCATGGCTGGGAAGAATCAACATTGTTAAAATGTCTATACTACCCAAAGCAATATATAATTTTAATGCAATTCCTATTAAAGCTCCATTGTCATATTTTAAAGATATTGAAAAAAATAATACTTTGTTTTATATGGAATCAGAAAAAAAACTCTTAATAGCCAAGACATTACTCAGCAATAAACACACAGCAGGAGGAATCATGCTACCAGACCTGAGACTGTACTGTAAGTTGATAGTGATCAAAACAGCATGGTATTGGCACAAAAGCAGAGAAGTAGATGTCTGGAACAGAATAGAGAACCAAGAGATGGATCCAGCTACTTACCGTTATTTGATCTTTGACAAGCCAATTAAAAACATTCAGTGGGGAAAAGATTCCCTATTTAACAAATGGTGCTGGGTGAACTAGCTGGCGATCTGTTGACTGAAACTGGACCCACACCTTTCACCATTAACTAAGATAGACTCTCACTGGATCAAAGATTTAAACTTAAGACATGAAACTATAAAAATACTTGAAGAAAGTGCAGGGAAAACTCTTGAAGGAATCAGCCTGGGTGAATATTTTATGAGGAGGACTCCCCAGGCAATTGAAGCAGTATCAAAAATACATTACTGGGACCTGATCAAACTAAAAAGCTTCTGTACGGCCAAGAACATAGTAAGTAAAGCAAGCAGACAGCCCTCAGAATAGGAGAAAATATTTGCAGGTTATACCTCCGATAAAAGGTTTAATAACCAGAATCCACAGAGAACTCAATCATATTAGCAAGAAAAGAACAAGTGATCCCATCTCAGGGTGGGCAAGGGACTTGAAGAGAAACTTCTCTAAAGAAGACAGACGCATGATCTACAAACACATGAAAAAAAGCTCATCATCCTTAATCATTGGAGAAATGCAAATCAAAACTACTTTGAGATATCACCTAACCCCAGTAAGAGTAGCCCACATAACAAAATCCCAAAACCAGAGATGTTGGCGTGGATGTGGAGAAAAGGGCACACTTCTACACTGCTGGTGGGAATGCACACTAATACGTTCCTTTTGGAAGGATGTTTGGAGAATACTTAGAGATCTAAAAATAGACCTGCCATTCGATCCTATAATTCCTTTACTAGGTATATACCCAGAAGACCAAAAATCACAATATAACAAAGACATCTGTACTAGAATGTTTATTGCAGCCCAATTCATAATTGTTAAATCATCGAAGAAGCCCAAGTGCCCACGAATGGACTAGTAAATTGTGGTACATGTATACCAAGGAATGTTATGCAGCCTTAAAGAAAAAATGGAGACTTTACATCTTTCATATTTACATGGATAGAGCTGGAACATATTCTTCTTATCAAAGTATCTCAGGAATGGAAGAAAAAGTATCCAATGTACTCAGCCCTACTATGAAGCTAATGTATAGCTTTCATATGAAGGCTATAACCCAATGATAGCACAAGAATATGGGGAAAGGGCCAAGGGAGGAAAAGGGAGGGGAGAGGTTAGGGTGAAGTGAGGGTAATGGGTGGGGCCACACCTACAGTGCATCTTAGAATGGGTACAGGCGAAACCTACTAGAATACAAATGTCTACATACAATGACTAAGAAAATGCCATGAAGGCTACATTGAATATTTTGAGAGAATATTTCAGATTGTATATGAAACCAGCACATTGTACCCCTTGATTGCACTAATGTACACAGCTATGATTTAACAATAAAAAATTTTTTAAAAAAATAAAAAGAGAGGGGGAAAACCAACTATGCCAAAAATAATAATAATAAAAAAAAATAAAACAAGATAAACCTCATCCTGAATGATAGCTGGGTCATAGATGAGATTAAGAAGGAAATTACTAAATTTTTTGAACAACTCAATAATGAACAAATGAACTATCAGAACCTCTGGGATACTGCAAAGCATTCCCAAGAGGAAAATTTATAGTGTTGCAAGCCTTCCCCATGAGAATGGAAAGAGAGGAAGTCAATAACTTAATGGGTCATGTCAAGCAACTGGAAAAGGAAGAACTTTCCAACCCTAAACCCAGCAGAAGAAAAGAAATAACTAAAATTAGAGCAGAACTTAATGAAATTGAAAACAAAAGAATCATACAACAGATCAACCAATCAAAGAGTTGGTTTTTGAAAAGGTCAATAAAATAGATAAACTGTTGGCTAACCCAACCAGAAGTAGAAGAGTAAAATCCATAATTTCATCAATCAGAAATGATAAAGGCCAAATAACAACAGACTCCTGAGAAATTCAGCAAATCCTTAATGAATACTACATAAAACTCTACTCTCAGATGTATGAAAATCTGAATGAAATAGATCAATACTTGAAAACATGTCACCCACCCAGACTTAGCCAGAAAGAAGTGGAAATTTTGAACAAGCCTATAACAAGCTCTGAAATAGCAGCAACTATAAGAAATCTCCCCAAAAAGAAAAGCCTGGGACCAGATGGCTTCATATCAGAATTCTACTAAAACCTTTAAAGAGGAACTAGTACCTATATTACTTAATCTTTTCCAAATCATAGAAAAAGAAGGAATACTTCCCAACTCAGTCTATGAAGTAAATATCACCCTGATACCCAAACTAGGAAAAGACCCAACAAGAAAAGAAAATTATAGACCAATATCTCTAATGAACATTGATGCAAAAATATTCAATAAGATTCTAGCAAACAGAATCCAACAACACATCAAACAAATTATACACCATGACCAGGTGGGTTTCATCCCAGGGTCCCAAGGATGGTTCAATATACGTAAATCCATAAATATAATTGATCACATAAATAAATTAAAAAACAAAGATCATATGATTCTCTCAATTGATGCAGAAAAAGCTTTTGACAATATCCAGCATAGTTTCTTGATCAGAACACTTAAGAAAATAGGTATAGAAGGAACATTTCTTAAACTGATAGAGGTCATGTACAGCAAATCCACAGCCAATATCATAGTGAATGGAGTAAAATTGAAATCATTTCCACTCAGATCAAGAACCAGGAAAGAATGCCCACTGTCTCCACTGCTTTTTAACATTGTAATGGAAGTCTTAGCCACTGCAATCAGGCAAGAGAAGGTAATAAGGGGATCCAAATAGGACCAGAGGAGATCAAACTGTCACTCTCTGCAGACAATATGATTATATATCTGGAAAACCCCAGGGAATCAACTACAAAACTCCTAGAAGTGATCAAGGAATATAGTGACTTCTCAGGATACAAAATTAACACTCATAAATCTGTAGCCTTTATATACACCAACAATAGTCAAGGGGGAAAAACAACCAAAGATTCTATTCCCTTTACAATAGTGCCAAAGAAGATGAAGTATCTGGGAGTGTATCTAAGGATGTGAAAGATCTCTATAAAGAGAACTATGAAACTCTGAGAAAACAAATAGCTGAAGATGTTAACAAATGGAAAAATATACCATGCTCATGGCTGGGAAGAATCAACATTGTTAAAATGTCTATACTACCTAAAGCAATTTGCAGATTTAACGTGATCCCTATTAAAGCACCTCTCTCATATTTTAAAGACCTGGAAAAATTGGTACTTCGTTTTATATGGAAACAGAAAAAACCTCAAATAGCCAAGACATTACCCAGAAATAAAAACAAATCAGGAGGAATCACGCTTCCAGACTTCAGACTATATTATAAATCAATAGTGACCAAAACAGCATGGTACTGGCACAAAAATAGAGAGGTAGATGTATGGAACAGAATTGAAGACCGAGAGGTGAACCCAGACACTTATTGTCATTTGATTTTTGATAAGCCTATTAAAAATATAAATTGGGAGAAAGATTCCCTATTCAATAAATGGTGCTGGATGAATTGGCTGGCAACTTGTAGAAGACTGAAACTGGACCCACACCTTTCCCCTCTAATAAAAATTGTCTCTCACTGGTTAAAGGACTTAAACTTAAGACACGAAACTATAAATATTCTTAGAGAGAGTGCAGGGAAACACTTGAGAAAATTGGCCTGGGAGAATACTTCATGAGGAAGACACCCCGGGCAATTGAAGCAATATCAAAAATACATTATTGGGATCTGATCAAATTAAAAAGCTTCTACACTGCCAAGAACACACTAAGTAAAGCAAATAGACAGCCCTCAGAATGGGAGAGGATTTTTGCAAGTTATACTACCGACAAAGGTCTAATAACCAGGATGCACAGAGAACTCAAACTTATTACTAAGCAAAAAACAAGTGATCCCATTTCATTGTGGGCAAGAGACATGAACAGAAGCTTCTCTGAAGAAGACAGGCACATGGCCTACAGACACATGAAAAAATGCTCATTATCTTTAATTATCAGAGAAATGCAAACCAAAACTACTCTGAGATACCATCTAACTCTAGTAAGAGTAGCCCACATCACAAAATCCCAAAACAACAGATGTTGGCATGGATATGGAGAAAAGGGAACACTTCTGCACTGCTGGTGGGAATGCAAGCTAGTACGTTCCTTTTGGAAGGAAGTTTGGAGAACACTCAGGGATCTAAATGTAGACCTGCCGTTTGACCCTGCAATTCCTCTTCTAGGTGTATATCCAAAGGACCAAAAATCATTTGGCAATAAAGATATTTGCACCAGATTGTTTGTTGCAGCTCAATTCATAATTGCCAAGTCATGGAAGAAGCCCAAGTGCCCAATGACCCATGAATGGATTAATAAATTGTGGTATATGTATATTATGGAATATTATGCAGCAATAAAAAATGGAGACTTTACCTCCTTTATGTTTACATGGATGGAGCTGGAAAATATTCTTCTTAGTAAAGTATCTCAGGAATGGCAAAAAAAAGTATCCAATATACTCAGTACTACTGTGAAAACAATTTATAACAACTCACACTTGCATATGAAAAATGAAACACAACTTTCGTCTATTATGAAGGAGGGAAGGGGAGGGTGAAGGATGGGGAGGGATGGGAGGGATAGTAGCAGATAGTAGGGGGACCACAACTATGGAGCACATGGCAAGTACAAGTTGGTTCTATCATGTGTAGAACACAAATGTCCTAATGCTATAAATGGGTAAATGAGATGAAAGCTATGCTGATTAGTTGATGCAAGCACTCCAATTTGTACAAATAATCAACACACTGAAATGGGCATAAATGTATTTATGATCTATGTACAAAAGACTTAATAAAAAAAGAAATAAAAAAACTAAAACAAGATAGTATTCATAGTCATCATTTTAGGAAACGTATACATGTCAATTAGTTTTCATTCATTCAATTGAATTCAACACGCATTATTAAACACACATTATTAAACAGCTAGTATGTGCCAACTCTGGGCACTAGAGATACAGCAGTGAACAAGATAGACAAAAGTTCCTGCTCTTAGGAAATTCATAGAATACTGAACATAATGATAACACTAGAAAATAAGATATGTGTATATAATCTGTTAGCGGTATCTACTAAGTGGAAAATTTAAAGCACAGAAAGACATGAATTATGTAGGTGGAATCTGAATTTTTAAATAGGATAGCAAAGGAAAGCATTGCTAATAAATAAAGACCTGAACGAAATGAGAGTGATCCATGTGATATCTAAGGTAAGAGTCTTTGAGACAAAGGGATTAGAAGTCAAAGGCCCTGGGGCAGGAACTTGCCTCTTTGCCTAGTTCAAAGAACAGGGAAAAGACTAGTGTAGCTAAATCAGAGTGGATAAGAGTGTTGTGTAGTAGGAGGGGTTGTGGGGGAAGTCGTACAGAGAAGCAGATCACGTAGAGCCTTATAAGTTACCAGGAGGACTTTGGCTTTTACTTGGAAGACAGGGATGTTTGTCTTTTTGTTCACTGATACCTCCCTAACACCTAGAATGGTGCCTGGCACATAGTAGGTATTCAAAAAATAGTTGTAAAAATAAGTCAACAAAAAATTCCTCCTATATAAAATATTTATGATTCACCACTAAGTTTTTTTAAGCAAATTCCAAAAGAGGACCATGAGTTGTTGACAGTGGTTGATTTGATGTAATAAATATGGGGGTCTCATTTATTTTCTGTTTTTGTACCTGGATTTTTCTTTTAAAAGAACTATAATATTTGAAAGGAGAAAAATAAATGCATAAATTGGGTGAAGGAGTGGAAAATAAGGAAGGAAGAAACTAGGAAGAGGAGAAATTAATCAGGCCACAGAAATCCAGCCCATGGGTGCCCCCCCCAACACCTCCATCCTCTCCCTCTTTCACACACACACACACACACACACACACACACACATCTGGAAGCCCTCCATCCCTGTTTCAGCCCTACCCTTGGCTATATCCTAGGCTTTCTCTGCTCTTGGCAGCCGCTCACATATTCCCCAAAGCCCCATGCACAGCAAGTTCACGCTGCCCTCAGCCACCACTGAGTCTTCATTCAGGTCTACAAAGGCAATTAGCAAGGGCCTGCCACCTGGCTCCTCTAATTACCCATACTTCTGAGAAGAAAGAAATGATAGCTTGACCTCAGCAAAATAGAAACAACTCAGCCATTAGCCCCATAAGCAGCGGAGCGTCCACCTTAAGGAATACCCCAAAATTGTCAGAGATAGGAGTCATGTGACCAGAAAGAACACTGCTCCAGGAAAGATGTAGCCAGATGATCAGAATGGCCCCCTGACTGGCTCTCCGGAGAGAGCCTCATAATGTGAAACCAGGCCTCTGAAGTCCCATCTCTGCCCTTCTCTAGCTGTGTGGCCTTGCCTCTCAGAGCCTCGTCTATAAAATAGGAGCAGTGAGAGCACCTATTTCAAGCGGTTGTTCTGAGGGCTAAGTGAAAAAGGTGCCCAGTAAGAGCTACTGATACTGTTATTTATAAGCTTTTTCACTGCCTGCACACCCTCCCCAACCCTTTCACATCTCACTAATTCCTATTCCTTCTCCAGCATTCAGTTCTGATGTTACCTCCCCCAGGGCACCTTCCCTGGTCCCTTCAGGCTAAATTGGGCCCCTTGCCATGTGCTCTCACTGCACATACCATTAACCTGCCTAATTCGGAGCTTCTTCCTTGTAAGTGACAGAGACGGCCTCTGGCTAACTTGAAGTAGCCAGGGAGTTTATTGGAAGAATGTCAGAGCTCAGGAAATCAATGTGAGGTTGGAGAATGGACCTTGGGATGCTCCAAGAGGCTGGAATAGAAATAGAACCTCTAATCATCACAGGCCACGTGTCCCTCTGCTCAGCATTGAATTGCAGGGGACAATGACTTGGCCTTGCTCCTTGTCCAGTTAGAGCAGAACCCCAGTAAGGGTCCTACCATACTCTCTGTAGGGGGTGGAAGTTTCCCTCCATAAAGTCAATGGTCTATGAAATAAAACTGGGAACTGGGGGTCAGAAATCTCACATTTAAGCAGGGATCTTATCCCTTCATTAATCTACATTGCTAGCACTTTATTCAGTGTCTCAAAAGTTTGCTGAATTAATGAATAATGAGAAAACCATAGCCTGCAAAGCAAGTAGTGCTCAGGATACCAACTGAGGCACAAAGAATGACCATGGGGATCAGCGGTTAGAAACACAGACTTCAGAGTCAGACACAGATGGGTTCAATCCTAGCTTCACTTCATCTTTGACTCCGCTATCTTTGACTTTAAGCACATTGCTCTACGGACTTCAATTTCATTAACTAAAAAGTGATGATAATTAGAATAGCCTCTTTGTAAGTTTGTTGCAAGGATCAAAGAAAAAGATTTATGTAAAGAAATTATAAAAAGCTTGGGATATAAGTGCTTAATAAAGCACACTGTTAATATTCTATTGTTTCTATTACTGCTGTTATTACTGGGGGGAAGAAATAACGGGGAAGAAGGGGTCTGCTGACTGAAGATGCAGAGTCTTATGGAGAAGGTGTCACCGGGGTGGGGTGGCCCTGTCAGGAACCACTCTAGCTGTACAAGGTGTGAACCCTGCACTAGAGAAGCCCAGTGTTGAGTGAGGGAGGCAGATAAGTTCTTAGACAAGACAAAGTGTGAAATTCATATTTAAAACATTGAAGAAAAATGAAACTAACACATATACAATGAAAATATTATTCAGTCAATAGAACCAGATGCAGGAAGAAGGAAAATTAAATGTAGTCAAGGACTGACTGAATTCAACTCACTAAATGCTATGGGTACTGATGAAATGCCTAAGCCCCAGGGAGAGGAGGGTACTCCTTGGTACTCTCTCACATCTTCCCCAAGGCCCCATGCACAGAAAGCCCCTGCCACCCCCGACCACCATGGAGGCTGCATTCAGACCCACAAACAAAGGCAATTAGCCTAAGAAGTCTTCCAAAGTCTGAACTTGAGCTAGGGCTTAGGATAAGCTTAGAGAGGCCAAGAAGGGGGAAAGAATTCTAAGAGGTATGGCACAGGCAAAGGCCTAGAAGTGGGAGTGTCAAGGCCTAGGAGAATGTCTTATCTCCAGCTGCTATTATAAAATACCATAGACTGGATGGTTTAAACAAGAAAGACTTATTTCTCACAGTTCAAGATAATGGAGTCAGAAGATTCAGCTCTTGGTAAGGGCCCTCCCCCTTCTTGGTTTCAGATGACTGCCTTCTCACTGTATCTTCATATGTTGGGGAGAGAGTTCTAGATTCTTCCTCTTCCTGCAAGGGCACTAATCTCATCAAAGGGCCCCACCCTCATCACCTCATCTAAACCTAATTACTTCCCAAGGGCCCCATTGCCAAATACATTACATTGAAGTTAGGGCAGGGGAGGGGATTGACACAATCATTCAATCCATAACGAGGGGAACAAAAATGGGGACTATGATTTTACAGGTGGTTAAAATTGTTGACAGATCCTCTCTTTCCCTCTGGATGTTTATAGCTTTGGTTATAGCTCAGACAGAGGTTCCCAAATGTGGCCTTGCCTAGTAGTAGATGCTGAGGTTTCCACTTACAACTCAGTGTCAGGCGGGGCATAATGGCTCATACCTGTAATCCTAGCACTCTGGGAGGCCAAGGCAGGTCGATTGCTTGAGCTAAAGAGTTCAAGACCAGCATGATAAAGAGCAAGACTCCATCTCTACTAAGTGTGTGTGGTAGTCTCAGCTATGTGTGTGGTAGTCTCAGCTACTCTGGAGGCTGAGGCAAGAGGGTCTCCTGAGTCCAGGAGTTTGAGGTTGTTGTGAGCTATGACACCAGGGCACTATAGCCTGGGGCAACAAAGTGAGACTCTGTCTCAAAAGAAACTAAAAAAAACAAAAAACACAACTCAGAGTCCTGTGCTCTGCCCTAGATATACTCAAGAGGAATCTCCTGGGACAGAGCCAAGGAATCTGGTTTATTGTTAGTTTCTGCCAGTGACTTTTTAATTTTTATTGCAGCTAAATTCATAACATGAAATTAACCATTTTAAAGTATACAATTCAGTGAAATTTAACACATTCATAATGTTGTGCAACTGTCACCTCTATCTAGTTCCAAAACATATTCATCGTCTCAAAGCAAAAGCCTCCCAGTCCCTGGCAACCACCAATCTGCTCTCTGTCTCCATGGATTTGCCTATTCTGGACATTTCATATAAATGGAATCACACTGTTTGTCCTTTCATATCTGTTTTCTTTCACTTAGCATAATGTTTTCAAGGTTCATTCATATTGTAGCATCAGAACTTCATTCCTTTTCAAGGCCGAAAATGTTGCTTTGCATGGACACACCACTATTTGTTAATCCATTCATCAGCTAATAAACAATTGGGTTGTTTTTCTTCCTTTGGCAATTGTGCATTATGCTGTCCCTAAGTGATTTTGATTTCTCCAGTTTGAGAATCAGTATTCAGGTCTGTGGCTCAGTCGGTAAGGCGCCGGCCCCATATGCCGAGGGTGGCGGGTTCAAACCCAGCCCCGGCCAAACTACAACCAAAAAATAGCCGGGCATTGTGGCGGGCACCTGTAGTCCCAGCTGCTCAGGAGGCTGAGGCAAGAGAATCGCTTAAGCCCAGGAGTTGGAGGTTGCTGTGAGCTGTGTGAGGCCACGGCACTCTACCGAGGGCCATAAAGTGAGACTCTGTCTCTACAAAAAAAAAAAAAAAAGTTCTTGAACTTTATCATGCCTCCCTCAGAATCACCTGGGGAGTTTGCTAAAAATACAGACACCAAAGCCCCACTTTTAGATATTCTGAACGAGTAGATCTGAGTGGGGCCTGGGAATCTTCATTGCTAATGAGGTCCTGCCCCTCATCCTTGATGCAATCCTGAGACAAGTGGCTTCTCCACCACTCTGTGAGAAAGGGTGATTTGAAAGGAAGTCATCCATGGTTGCTTGAAGGCTGGGTCATTTTTTCCCTACACTTCCACACTTGCCAGTATTTGTCAAATATTCAGCAGGGAGCATGAGTTTTACTTTTTTATTCAGAATTATTTTAAATGTTAGCAAATTATGAAAAAAGGAAAATGTCCTAATGCCTGGTCTGATTCCCAGACCGACTCTCTCCAGCCCCGCCCCCACCAACCAAGACTTCTTGACCCAACCCTCTATTTCCCCAGGGTCCCCCAAGCCCAGATTCTTTATGAAATGCACACACACACATATCAAGAAAGCCAACCTCTGATATCTATGCACAGGACATTTTTGCCTACGGCGTGTCATTCAATTTGCTTACTTACTATGTGCTTTTTGGAGCATCTGAGGAAATCAGAGCTGGGGGCTGGATCTCTGTTTGTTTTCCTTCTGATAATGATATTCTCCCACCACCTAAGTTAATAGACTGAGGCTTGCAGGCATTTATGAGTGGTGTCTTTAATATGGTTCTGGAATATTTGCCCTATAAATTCTTAAGAACAGACTTATAGATTGCCTATTACCAGCATTATGGAGCTATTAATAAATCAGTTACAGTCACGTATTTTTTAAAAATTGCATTTCCTCCTTTGTGTTCACATTCTAAGCAGCTAAAAATTGGTGAGAGATAGAACATCCATGCTGGATGAAGGCTGCAATTTCCTATAGAGAGATGGCAGGGGAAGGGAGTTGACAGCCAGAGCTGAAAAGACAAACAGTTTGGCCTAAGAAGGAAGAAGAGTTAGGGACCCCCTCCAGCTGGACGTTGTTGCAGCATTTTAGAGCCACAATCCATCTTCCAGTGTGCTCAGGCAACAAGGCTGAGTCCACTGGTGTTTTCATGTTTCCTTTGCCCTAACTCACTCCCCCACCCACTGCTGCCCCACCCCAGTATATTCTGCCCAGGCTGCTGTGCTAACTTTGCATATTCATGAATATGCTACCTGGTATAGATGATACCCCAAGTATTATCAGGACTCTGCAGCTGGTGTGCACAAATGTGGTCACACAAGAAGGCAGATTGGAGTTCACCAGCTCCACAGCCCCTTCCCACCTGCATACCAGGCAAAATCTGTGATCCTCTTCAAGGTTGCCATCCAGTCTAGACATTCTCATCCCAGTCTGGAAATCCTTAGGAGATGCAATTGCATTAGTATTTGGCCTTCCTGGAAGCTACTTTCAGCTGTGGAACTTGGAGCTCCCCCAGACTAGCACTGACCTCCCCAGTAGTACACATAGTATATTCATCACCTTACCTAACAGGAGGACTCCACAGTTGTGTGGCATTTTGCATTTTGCTACATGCAACCCTTTCTCCCAACAGTGCTGAGTCTAAGATGATATAAGTAAGAGACACACATTTTTCAGAACTACTCTTTTCCTTCAACCCCTAGGTCTCGTTTCTGAAACTGAGTCACTATGCTTAGTGAATTTTTTTCCCTGTAAATGGATTCACTTAAACAGATCCTTTGGTAACTTTCTAATCTCTCCTAATTGACCCTTATCTCCTTCAACCCAAGCTCTTATGTTGCATGAGAGCATAAGAGCATTATGTGTGAATGCCAGTCATTGAAACTGTTGGAATTTTTCTTCTTAGAAGGATCCCTTGTGAATATTTAGTAGATCCAAATAGATACGGGAAAGAGCAGTTTGGGGCATCATAGACACTGTATGATGTAAGTAGGCATTGCTGATTACAATAACAAACCAAAAAAATCTCAGTGGCTGAAGATAATCATGGTCTGATGCAGAGCTGGTGGCTTTCATAGTGGCTCTCCTCCATACAATGACTCAGGAATCCAGGCTCCATTCACCATGTGATGCTGCAATCTTCAATACATGGCTTCTACAGTCACTGTAGAAGGTGGTAAAGAGTAAGCACAGAGGAACCTTCAAAGAGATGCTCACGTTTCATTGGCTAAAACCAGTCATGTGGTTCCAATTCAACTGCAAAGGAACCTAGGAAATTGATCTTCCTGTGTGCCCAAGTAGAGGACGTGGGACTATTGAGTACCTAGTCAGTCTCTGCCATATACCCCATCTCCTCTTTAAACTCAGTCAGGAATCTAAGCACATGTGGATTCTCAAAGATTTTGCTTTCCCAATGAGATTATAAACTTCCCAAACCCATGGGCAGTGCTTAGTATACAATTGATGTCCACCAATTTTCACAGAATTCTAGAAGCCAAGGAAATCTTCAGAAGTCATTTGGGCCAGTTTTCTGCCTTTGATTCTTCAATATGTCTGGGCTCACATGTCACTTTAAAAGATACAAACACCCAGCTACTCAGGAGGCTGAGGCAAGAGAATCGCCTAAGCCCAAGAGCTAGAGGTTTCTGTGAGCTGTGATGCCACAGCACTTTACTGTGGGCAATAAAGTGAGACTCTGTCTCTAAAAAATTTAAAAAATAAAAAAGAAATAAAAGATACAAATAACCTTCATAAACATTATTTCATTTATTTCTCATAACATCCCCAAGGAGCTAGATAGGATTGGGATTCTTATCCCCCAGATACAGATCAGGGAACTAAAGTGTAGTCTAAAAAATAAAAATGACAATATTGATTAACAATTGCTGAACATACTGTGATGGTTAATTTTATGTGTCAACTTGACTGGGACACAAGGTGCCCAGACATTTGGTCAAAAGTTATTCTGCCTGTGTCTGTGCAGGTGTCTTGGGATGATATTAACATTTGAATCAGAAGACTGTAAAGCAGATTGCCTTCCCTAGTGTGGATGGGCTGCACCAAATCAATTAAAAGACTGAATATAATAAAAAGGCTGGATAAGAAGGAATTCTTCTTGCCTAGCTATCTTTGAGCTGGGACATTGGTTTTTTCCTGCCTTGGCTTGAACTGAAACATCAGCTTTTCGTGGGTTGAGACTTTCTGCCTTTGGCTTGGAACCACACCATCAGCTCTCCTGAGTTTCTGGCCTTCCAACTGCAGGCCTTGGGACTTGTCAGCCTCCATAATAGCATAAGCCAATTCCACTAAACAAATAAATATACTTTTCTTTCTGTTTCTCTTGAGAACCCAGCCTAATATGAGTACCTAATATGTGTCAAGTGTTTAAAAACATATATTACTTCATTCAAAACTCATAATAGTCATGCAAGTTGCTTTTATAATTTTTTCCAAGGCTACACAGCAAATGGTATAAATGAGATTTGAGGCAAAGCAGGAGATTCTAGAGTCCTTGCTGTTTAGTGCTGCACTAAGAAATATACAGTAAAATTTGTCTTTTTTTAAAGATCCTAATCCAGGACGGTGCCTGTGGCTCAAAGGAGTAGGGTGCCAGCCCCATATACCGGAGGTGGCAGGTTCAAACTGGCCCCGGTCAAAAACTGCAAAAAATAGATGAATGAATAAATAAATATCCTAATCCATAAAACAACCCATATCCTTTTAAGAGGACTCCCACTAGAAGTGTCAGAGCCAACAGGAGGGTAGGGGTAGGTAATAATCCTCTTACATGCTGGTGGTGGGGACACATATTAAAGAAAGCTGACCTACTGTCCTGGGATGCACACATCAGTCCTTCAACCCACCTGGGCACTGAGTCTGGCTGCTTGCCATAGTGTCTCCTGGCTTCTCACCACATAGCCCCAGAGACCATTCAGGGCAATAATTCTAGCACAACCCAAGCCCCACTTTAGATCTGGTGTCCTTTGGGGGAAGCCCCTACACACCCTGTTCCAACCTCTCAGCCAGAATATGGCAAGTCAACAGTTAACTAGGAAACAGGAGAATTCAAGAGGCCCTTAGAAACTTCCCAAGAGATCTGCCACCCAGACATCTATGATTCAAACAGGACCTTCTCTACTGGACTCATATGTAGATAAAAAGAATTGTCTGCAGAAGTCCTGTTAAAATGCTTTTTCTTGGGATCATCTGTCACATAGATTGCAAAGTTCACTCATCAAAGGAACTCATTTACTGACTCATTCAATGTCATTGATGCCTGCAGGAGTGTCCCCCTGCAGATACACCTGTGATGAGATTCCTTGGAACGAGAACACTGGATGGAGATGGATGACACTCAATCTGGTCACAGGGCCTTGGAGCAAAGCCCTGTGAGGGTGGAGGGTGAGGGGTGAGGAATAGTCTGACCTATTAAGGAGACATGGAAAGGCTCTCGGCACAAAAACCAGGAAGCTAGAAAAGAGTTATTGAATAATGTTGTCTTAGGCCAACACCATGACTGAGATGACTTTGTCTTACACCCCCTGTCACACCCCCTGGCCTGTTTCTTTGAAGATCAAGTCTTGTGTTTAGAACCAGAGGTTTTCGATTTATGTAAACAAAATTCACATTGGCAAGAGGCTTGGCACAATGGAAAGGTTGGACTGGAAATTGGAAAACCGGCTCTACATCTAACTGGTGTCCTGCTGACAATGGATTGGTTGTCTCTCCTTTCAGGGCTTCAGTTTCCCCATGTACAATTGGACCACACTAGAGACACTAAGAGGAAGGCTGAAGTTGCAGTAAAGGCATGAGGCTTTGGTCTTAGCGAGGTCCTAGTTGAAATCTCAATTGAAACCTGCATTTAGCCCATGCAGCCAACACCTTTACCATCCAGAGGCTCTTACAGCTAGGGGTGGTTATAGCCAGCGAGGAGACACAAATCTAGGGAGAATATCTACCAGAATGGAAACACAAAGCTTGTAGCAGAGATGCCAACCTGTGGATGCAGAGGGTTTTTTTGAGACCTGTTTTTCTTATCTGTGGTGTCAGATATCATGGAAATTATGCATGGAACTTATTTTTGCACATCAGCTTTCGTTAATGTTTGTTTTTATAATGTGTGGCCTAAGACAACTCTTCTTCTTCCAGTGTACGGCAGCAAAAATAAGTTGGAGAGACAAGATGGCGGACTGAAGCCAGCTTTCCACAGAGGCTCCCATCCTGAAGGAGAGTTAAGGGATAAAAATTTAGCAAGTAACCTGATGGATTTGAGCAGCACCAAGAGAGAAAGTTGAAGAACGCACATCAACCCTGCTGAGGAGAGCTGCGACCACAAGGACGCAAACAAAAGATACAAAATCCATCACCAAGCGGATGGACAGGAGTCCCCCCTCCCCCATCCAATCGGCTTAAGAGCCCCACAAACAAATGGGCAGAAATCAAAGTCCTTCCCACTACACTCCATGGAAGAGACCTACTGAAATCTGGACCTATCTCCCCTACTAGGGTGCCAAGGCGTTCTCCTACCAGGCATAAAACTGTATAAAACTGTAAATAACCTTTGCCCACAACTCTGAACTCCCAGCCCTCCTTGGGCAGCAATATAACCAGGCATAAAATTGAGTGGAACTGTGTGCGCTCGCTGCCAGTGGCTCTGGGCTCCCAGCACTCCCCCCCCACCCCCCACTGCCCTCACTCTGAGATCTGGGGGCCTGAGCAGCAGCAGTGTGGCCGGGCAAAAACTGAGTGGAACTGAGTGGGCTTGCTACCGGCGGCTCTGGGCTCCCAGCTCTGCCCCCCCCCCCCGCCCTCACTCTGAGATCTAGAGGCCTGTCCCCCAGGCCTGTCCAGATTCTTGGGGGACATATCGGGGCATGGATAGTGCCCAATCTGTGGCTGGTCAGTGCTGACTCTGGGGCACGGGAGTGAGACTGGGAGAGACCCACACCAGAGTGGCAGTTCCCTGAGGTGGCTGAAGCCACAACCCCTGTCTCCCTGGGCAACCAGAGGAGGCCACCCATGAGTAAAGGATTTTCCTGAAGCGACTCACAGACCCCGGAAGCTTCCAGGGCGGGGCCGACTCAGAGAGATGAGACTTCGACCCAGAGTAAGTGCTTCACTGGGGTCAACAGAAACGAGCTGAAAATAAGACAGAACCACTCAGCCCCACCACACCAGACAGGGCCCCAGTCTCTCAGGCCACAACGCTGTACGGGCCCTCAGCAAGGCCCCAGGGGAAAAGTCAAAGGGAGTAAAACAACCATGAGATGGAATCAACGGAAAAACTCTGGTAACATGAATAACCAGAATAGATCAACCCCCCCGCCAAGGAAAGATATGGCGGATGTAATTGAAGATCCCATTCATAAACAACTGGCTGACATGTCGAAATTGACTTCAGAATTTGGATTGCAGACCAGATTAATAAAATGGAATTAGGAATCCAAGGAGAAATTCAAAAGTTGTCTCAAGAATTTAACGAATTTAAAGACAAAACCACCAAAGACTTAGACACACTGAAGCAAGAATTTTCAGCCCTCAAAGATATGAAAAATACAGTAGAATCCCTCAGCAACAGAATGGACCAAGCAGAAGAAAGGATTTCTGACATGGAAGATAAAGCCTTTGAACGCTCCCAAACTCTCAAAGAGGAAGAGAAATGGAGAGTAAAAATGGATCATTCTCTCAGAGAGCTCTGGGATAACTTGAAGAAGGCAAATATCTGACTCATAGGAATTCCTGAAACCAATGAAGTGGCCTCAATGGGCACAGAGGCCCTTCTGCATGAAATTATGAAAGAGAATTTTTCCAGACATGCCTAGAGAATCTGAAATTCAGATAGCAGACAGCTTCAGAACCCCAGCACGACTCAACCCCAATAAGACATCCCCTAGGCATATCATAATTAACTTCACTAAAGTTAATATGAAGGAGAAAATTCTCAAAGCGGCCAGGTGAAAGAAAACTATTACCTTCAAAGGGAAGAACATTAGAATGACTGCAGATCTCTGCTAAAACTTTTCAAGCCAGAAGAGGGTGGTCATCGACTTTTAATCTCCTAAAGCAAAATAACTTTCAACCCCGGATCTTGTATCCAGCTAAACTGAGTTTCATTTATGATGGAGAAATTAAAATACTTTAATGACATTCATATGTTGAAGAAATTTGCCATAACCAAACCAGCTCTTCAGGATATTCTCAGACCTATCCTCCATAATGACCAACCCAATCTTCTGGTACAAAAGTAAACTCACTCAGAAACTTCTGATCAAACTCCAACTTCCACAATTGTGAAAGGATTAAAAATGTCCACTGGACTTTTGAAAAACTCGACACCCAAAACTTCACCAAACTTATCAATATTCTCCATTAATGTGAATGGCTTAAACTATCCTCTAAAGAGACATAGGTTAGCTGACTGGATACAAAAACTCAGGCCAGATATCTGTTGCATACAAGAGTCACATCTTAACTTAAAAGACAAACACAGACTCAGGGTGAAAGGATCGTCATCCATATGCCAGGCAAATGGTAACCAGAAAAAAGCAGGTGTTGCAATTTTATTTGCAGATACAATAGGCTTTAAACCAACAAAAGTAAGGAAGGACAAGAATGGTCACTTCATATTTGTTAAGGGTAATACTCAATATGATGAGATTTCAATTATTAATATCTATGTACCCAACCAGAATGCACCTCAATTTATAAGAAAAACTCTAACATACATGAGCAACTTGATTTTCTCCAGCTCCATAATAGTCAGAGATTTTAACACTCCTTTGGCTGTGATGGATCGATCCTCCAACAAAAAGTTGAGTAAAGAAATTCTAGATTTAAATCTAACCATCCAACATTTAGATTTAGCAGACATCTACAGAACATTTCATCCCAACGAAACCAAATACAGGTACTTCTCATCAGCCCACAGAACTTACTCCAAAATCGATCACATCTTAGGTCACAAGTCTAACCTCAGTAAATTTAAAGGAATATAAATTATTCCATGCATCTTCTTGTACCACCATGGAATAAAACTTGAGCTGAGTAACAACAAGAATCTGCATACTCATACAAAAACATGGACGTTAAATAACCGTGTGCTGAATGATAGCTGGGTCAGAGATGAGATCAAGAAGGAAATTGCTAAATTTTTGGAACAAAACGAACTATCAGAACCTCTGGGACACCGCAAAGGCAGTTCTAAGAGGGAAATTTATAGCACTGCAAGCCTTCCTCAGGAGAATGGAAAGAGAGGAAGTTATCAATTTAATGGGACATCTCAAGCAACTGGAAATGGAAGAACACTCCAACCCCAAACCCAGTAGAAAAAAAGAAATAACCAAAATCAGAGCAGAACTAAATGAAATTGAAAACAAAAGAATAATACAACAGATCAATAAATCAAAAAGCTGGTTTTTTGAAAAGGTCAACAAAATAGATAAGCCTCTGGCCAACCTAATCAGGAAAAAAAGAGTAAAATCTCTAATCTCATCAATCAGAAATGACAAAGATGAAACAACAACAGACTCCTCAGAAATCAAAAAAATCCTTAATGAATATTACAAGAAACTTTGCTCTCAGAAATATGAAAATCTGAAAGGAAATTGACCGATACTTGGAAGTACGTCACCTTCCAAGACTTAACCAGAATCAAGTGGAAATGTTGAACAGGCCCATACCAAGTTCGTAAATAACATCAACCATACAAAACCTCCCCAAAAAGAAAAGCCCAGGACCAGATGGTTTCACGTCAGAATTCTACCAAACCTTTAAGGAGGAATTAGTACCTATATTACTCAACCTGTTCCAAAACGTAGAAAAAGAAGGAAGACTACCCAACACGTTCTATGAAGCAAACATCACCCTGATCCCCAAACCAGGAAAAGACCCAACAAGAAAAGAAAATTATAGACCAATATCACTAATAAATATAGATGCAAAAATATTCAACAAGATCCTAACAAACAGAATCCAGCAACACATCAAACAAATTATACATCATGACCAAGTTGGTTTTATCCCAGGGTGTCAAGGCTGGTTCAATATACGTAAATCTATAAATGTAATTCAGCACATAAACAAATTCAAAAACAAAGACCATATGATTCTCTAAATTGAGGCAGAAAAAGCTTTTGATAACATCCAACGTCCCTTCATGATCAGAACACTTAAGAAAATTGGTATAGAAGGGACATTTCTTAAACTGATAGAGGCCATCTACAGCAAACCAACAGCCAATATCATATTGAATGGAGTTAAATTGGAATCATTTCCACTCAGATCAGGAACCAGACAAGGCTGTCCATTGTCTCCATTGCTTTTTAACATTGTAATGGAAGTTTTAGCCACCGCAATTAGGGAAGAAAAGGCGATCAAGGGTATCCATATAGGGTCAGAAGAGAACAAACTTTCGCTCTTCGCAGATGATATGATTGTATATCTGGAAAACACTAGGGACTCTACTACAAAACTCTTAGAAGTGATCAAGGAATACAGCAGCTTCTCAGGTTACAAAATCAACATGCATAAATTGGTAGCCTTTATATATACCAACAATAATCAAGTTGTAAAAACAATTAAGGACTCTATCCCATTCACAGTACTGCCAAAGAAGATGAAATATTTGGGAGTTTATCTAACAAAGGATGTGAAAGATCTATATAAAGAGAACTATGAAACTCTAAGAAAAGAGATAGCTGAGAATGTTAACAAATGGAAAAACATACCATGCTCATGGCTGGGAAGAATCAACATTGTTAAAATGTCCATACTACCCAAAGCAATATATAATTTCAACGCAATCCCCATTAAAGCTCCACTGTCATACTTTAAAGATCTTGAAAAAACAATACTTCGTTTTATATGGAATCAGAAAAAACCTCGAATACCCAAGGCATTACTCAAAAATAAAAACAAAGTAGGAGGAATCACCAGACCTCAGACTATACTACAAATCAATAATGATCAAAACAGCATGGTACTGGCACAAAAACAGAGAAGTAGATGTCTGGAACAGAATAGAGAACCAAGAGATGAATCCAGCTACTTACCATTATTTGATCTTTGACAAGCCAATTAAAAACATTCAATGGGGAAAAGATTCCCTATTTAACAAATGGTGCTGGGTGAACTAGCTGGCAACCTGTAGAAGCCTGAAACTGGACCCACACCTTTCACCATTAACCAAGATATACTCTCACTGGATTAAAGATTTAAACTTAAGACATGAAACTACAAAAATACTAGAAGAGAGTGCAGGGAAAACTCTTGAAGAAATCAGTCTGGGTGAGTATTTTATGAGGAGAACCCCCCGGGCAATTGAAGCAGCCTCAAAAATACACTATTGGGACTTGATCAAACTAAAAAGCTTCTGCACAGCCAAGAACACAGTAAGTAAAGCAAGCAAACAGCCCTCAGAATGGGAGAAGATATTTGCAGGTTATGTCTCCGACAAAGGTTTAATAACTAGAATCCACAGAGAACTTAAACGCATTAGCAAGAAAAAAACAAGGGATCCCATCGCAGGCTGGGCAAGGGATTTGAAGAGAAACTTCTCTGAAGAAGACAGGCGCACGGCCTTCAGACACATGAAAAAATGCTCATCATCTTTAATCATCACAGAAATGCAAATCAGAACTACTTTGAGATATCATCTAACTCCAGTAAGACTAGCCTATACCACAAAATCCCAAGACCAGAGATGTTGGCCTGGATGTGGAGAAAAGGGAATACTTTTGCATTGCTGGTGCGAGTGTAAATTAATACATTCCTTTTGAAAAGATATATGGAGAACACTTAGAGATCTAAAAATAGACCTGCCATTCAATCCTGTAATTCCTCTACTGGGCATATACTCAGAAGACCAAAAATCACATCATAACAAAGATATTTGTACCAGAATGTTTATTGCAGCCCTATTCATAATTGCTAAGTCATGGAAAAAGCCCAAATGCCCATCGATCCACAAATGGATTAATAAATTGTGGTATATGTACACCATGGAATACTATCAGCCTTAAAGAAAAATGGAGACTTTACCTCTTTCATGTTTACATGGATGGAGCTAGAACATATTCTTCTTAGTAAAGTGTCTCCTGAATGGAAGAAAAAGTACCCAATGTACTCACCCCTACTATAAAACTAATTTAGGACCTTCACATGAAAGCTATAACCCAGTTACAACCTAAGAATAGGGGGAAGGGGTAAAGGGTGGGGAGGGAGGGAGAGGTGGATAGAGGGAGGGGGATTGATGGATTACACCTGTGGTGCATCTTACAAGAGTATATGTGAAACTTAGTAAACGTGGAATGTAAATGTCTTAGCAAAATAACTAAGAAAATGCCAGGAAGGCTTTGTTAACTAGTGTGATGAAAATGTGTCAAACGGTCTATGAACCAAGTGTATGGTGCCCCATGATCATATTAACGTACACAGCTATGATTTAATAAAAAATAAATTAATTAATTAAAATAAAGTTGGACACCCTATTAGAGCAAAGGGAGTTTGCCATTCCCTCTTCCTATCGCCTGGTTCATGGACAAGATGCTTGAAGGTGCAGTGGCAGCCATATGCAACCATGAAGAAGAAAGCCACCCTTGAAGGATGGAGAACAGTACAGCAGGAAAACAGAAGGAGCCTGAGTCCCTAAGGATGTTTTCACAAATGTCATTTTGAGCAGCTGATAGAAAATCTCTTGTTTCATGGACCAAATACAGCCCCTTACAAGTGTCTCAGGTCTTCAGTTACTTGCAACCACACATGATTCTGACCTTGACCCAGTCATTTCTTTTTCAATTAGTATGGCATTTCTTATTTATTCTGTGATGAGCAGGTACATTATATCTGTTGCCTCCTAATTCTTCCAACAACCAATTTCACAAATGCAGAAACCAAGATTCAGATAGAATCTGGCCCAAGGTGACACAGCAAGTGAATTTTACCTCTAGAACCCAGGCTTTTAACCAGAAACCACGCTTCTCTCTGCTGAGCCTGTTTTCCTGTCTTTAAAATGAAGATGGCAGAGCATAAAAAGCTAAGGCTATGTATGGGCCTTCAGTCCAGACAGACTTCAGTTCAAATCCTGCCTTCACCACTTGGTCTGTGTGACTTGAGCAGGTTACTAAACTTTTCTGAGCCCCAGTTTTCTTTTCAGTAACTGGTTATGATAAGAAGACCAACCTCTTAGGGCCTAGGGGTTAAACATCATGGAAAGCTGTTAGCACCGTGCCCGGCACAGGCCAAGCAGTTCTCTGTGGCTGAGATCTCATCTGTCCCTTCCAGCACTGGGTTTCCATGACATTCGTGACAGGCTGTACACAGAAGCTGAAATGTCCAACATATTTCCCTGGGGGACTAAAGTGCTTCTGTGGCATTCTAGGTACATAAGACAAATTGAATACAGAAAATTTTCATCTGAAACCAACTATTTTTTAAACAACTGTTTATAACTTTGTTTACTCCCGGCAAGAGTGAGACCAAGCCATCCAGCCCCTCCCTGCTGTGGGTAATAGAGAAGAGAGAGAGGGAATCACTCTCCAGCGGCTTCTCCAGACTCCAAAGCTAAGCTAAAAACTTAAAATCCTGAAAATGGGAGGGAAACGGGGGAGGTATGGCAATAATAAGAAGCAGGTTCCAAGGAGGTTATAGAAAAACAATGAAATCGTAATATTTTCCATGATAGATTTCATCAGTGCTGCCTGAGTGCATCCTATTAAACCTCATTTATTAAATTTTGAGGAACGTAATTTAGATATAAGATTCCGGACAAACAGTTTGCACAAATAGCTGATTCTGGACACATCGACGTTCCCCCATGCGTGGAGAACAGGCTGGTGTTTTTCATTTTGATGGTCTCGTGGGGCTCTTCCTCTATAGCTTGTGAAGTGGAAGAAAACGCTGCAATGGAGAGTGGGAGGGGGCTCCATGCTGTGATTTGCAGACTTTCTCCCCCCTCAGCAGCCATTTGGAGGTATTGTATTTCCTGCCTTGTAGCATAAACATCTCTGATGGCATTCTTAGTGGTGTCCTGGCATTTTTAGGCCAAGAAGAAATAGATGTACAGGTGTAAAAAAAAAAAAAAAAGCAGGGTACACACACAACACAGATAGCTCATTTGTTCATCTAAGGGTCTCTCCTGAGTCTCAGAATCCTCACCTCCCTCCAGGATTTTGCCAGGGTCTTCCCAGTGGATGAAATGGATGATTTTTTTAATCTGGGATTTCTAGGTCATGAGGAAGCTTCATGCCCTCATCAAACCCAAAACACTCCCTCAGTCCTTCTCTTGAAAGCCCAAACCAGTTCTTTGTGAAAGTGAAAGGAAGAGAGGGGTCTGTTATGTGCCAAAGACTCCACGTTATTCAATTTTAAACTCTTCATTGATCCATTTAAGGTATTGATTATCAATCCTATTTTACAGATGAAAAAACAGACTGGAGAGGTGAATGACGTCCCCAGGATCACTCACTGATTAACTGGCAGAGCCAGAGTCCAGCCTGACTCTGGCTGGTGGTGTTGTATGAGCTTTAGATTCTTTTGATGGTAGGGTGCAGTAGAGGGACACTCAGCTAGAGGAAAGGCAGAACTCGTTGTTATAGCTCTGAAACAGAGAAGGATGCTGGGCAGGTCCACCAAGGGGTTGCATCTGGGGACAGGGTCACAATAAGCTGGATTGGAGAGGACAGTTTATATGCAGCAAGGAAATTAGCTAGGTTTCACCAACTCCTTGTGGATTGGCTAATTTGACTAATCATGTGGGCTCCAAGATGAGGGGCTGTCACTAGTTGTCTGGCACCTGGCACTGGGGCAGTCAAGGTGGTACAAGGTGGGCCCAGGTATGAGAGCTTCATGAGGGAATTTCTTGGAGTGTGACTTAATCAGATGTTCAAGAAGGAGAAAGGACTGACCTCTAGTCATGGCCTCAAAACTGGATCAAGACCATATTAAAATATATAGGCAGTCCCCAAGTTATGAACAAGATAGGTTCTATAGGTTTGTTCTTAAGTTAAATTTGTGTGTAAATTGAAACAGGCACATTTACCTATTACTCCTAATACCCTCATACTCACAAGTGTGAGTCATATGTCAATCAGACGTTTGTAACTCAGGAACTGCCTGTATATAAAATAGGTAAATTTCATTCCAATTCCTACATCCTTTTCCTTCCTCTGAACTGCAAAAGTCTATGATGCTTAAGGTCGCCCATCCTCAGCCCATATCTACTTGGTCACTATATCCTGTTGGCTCCATCTCAGAAAAAGCTCTTGAACCAGGCTTCTGCTCTTAAAAGTAAGTTCAGATCTCTTTCATGAACTACAAGGTCCTTTGAGAGAGCATCATCACGGTTAAGTGTAAGAATGTGAGCTCAGGAGTCAGACTGGGTTCGAATAGTGGTTGTGCCACTTGTCAGCTATGTGAGCCCAGAAAATCACTCCCTCTCCTGCTGGACTTCACCTTCCTCGTCTGCAATCTGGGAATTGAAGGACAACTGGCAGCTGGGGGTTGCTGAGAGGATTAAATGAGATTATACATTGGAAATCCTAGATCGTCAGTTGACACACCCAGTCCTGCGGCTGCTACTGCATCCCTTGTGCTAAGCTGCAACTAACCTTACATCTCTGTTCTTCCCAGTTCTAGCCACACCCTCTCCCCAGCCACCCCCATTCTTATACCTCTCTGCTAAGGCTGAGATGTTTTCCTCTATACTTCCCAGCCATCCTGTTCATCCTTCAAGACCCAGACCCATGGTCACTTCCTCAGGGAAGTCACTCTACCCCAGTTTCAGCAGAATCCAGCTCTTTCAGCCTGGTGCTTCCTTTCTCCATCCAAGTCTGAACACATTGCTGTGTAAGAATAGAGTGAGGTTCCTATCCAGCTCCCCCACAGTGAACTCCTAGAGGAGAGTACAAGGCCCTATCCTCACAGCAAAGTGGCCAAGGGTGCAGACCTGGGTGCAAATTCTAAATCCACCTGTAAGCAGCTGCCTGTGCCAGGCCCCACTCCCACCCTCCTGCTATTACCTCTTCCAACATCCAGCACCTGCATCTCCTTACCTGAGGGCCTATCTGCATAGCCAGGCAGAAATGCCATAGAATTAAGAACCACCCCTTTATCCAGGAGCAGTTCTTAACCAATGCTGGACAGAAGTGAGGGCAGTATATGGTCAATCCTTAAACAATGAAAAGGTTAGAGGCAACTATCCCCACATAGTTGAAAATCCACATAAAACTTTCAACTCCCCCAAAATGTAATTGCTAATCACCTACTATTGACTGGAAGCCTCCCGGGGACAATGTAAACAATTGATTGACACTTATTTTGTGTGTTACATATATTATATATACTATATTCTTGCAATAACCTAAACTACAGAAAAGGAAATATTATTAAGAAAGTCATAAGGAAAATGTATTTACTATTCAATAAGTGGAAGTGGATTAACATAAAGGTCTTCATCCTCATTGTCTTCATATTTGGTAAGCCGAGGAAGAGCAGGAGGAAGAGGAGAAGCTGGGCAAAGACAGAAGAAAATCTGCATACAAGTGGACCCATGAAGTTCAAGGCTGAGTTGTTTGAAGGGCAACTGTACGGATTCCTAGTTCCCTTATCCCTCAAGTGGAATATATCTAAGGATGTGCTCTACTTGGTCCCTGGAGTTTCTCTTGGATTTAAGCTCCAGCTGTCCACAGTGATAACAGACTTGATAATTCACCCTTGAATGTCTGCCTTTCCCTTCTTTTCTCACTCTCTTACTCTCCTTGGTTCCAGCTCCCCTATTTGCATTCAAATCCTTGTTTCTGGGACTGCTTTGGGAGAAATTCAAATTAAGAACTCAGCCTCCTTTGCAGTGCCCATACCTCAGTGGTTAGGGTGCCGGCCACATACACCGAGGCTGACAGGTTCGAATCCAGCCCCGGCCAGCTAAAACAACAATAACAACTGCAACAACAACAACAACAACAAAAATAACTAGGTGTTGTGGAGGGCACCTGTAGCCCCAGCTGCTGGGTAGGCTGAGGCAAGAAATTCCCTTGAGCCCAAGAGTTTGAGGTTGCTATGAGCTGTGATGCCATGACACTCTACCAAGGGTGACATTGTGAGACTCTGTCTCAAAAAAATAAAAATAAAAAATAAAGAGCTGTCACAAAAATATAAAAATAAAAAATAAAGAACTCAGCCTCCTACTAACTATGAGGTCTTAAGCACATTGCTTAAATACTCTGTGCCTCAGTTTCCTTATCTGTAAACAAAAATAATTATACTTATAGAATTGCATTATGAAGATGAGATGAGCTAAGAGAAACTTGGAAAAGAGCCTGATATATAGAAAACATTCTAAATATTAGCTCTGATTATTCTCAAGGTATAGCACAGGGGTCCTCAAACTACAGCCCACCAAGGACATTGATCTGGCCCTCCGGTGTTTTTGCCACCGCTGCCTGTCCTGCTACGGTGCGCATGTGTGGAATGTGTGCGGCACTCTCCGACTCCCCTCCTCTCTGTCTCTGGACTGCCTCCTCTCAGTCTCAGGACTAACTGATGCACACTTGCATCACTTGTTATGACTAGCAGTGACAAATATGGAACCAGACATTGACCATCTCATTAGCCAAAAGCAGGCCCATAGTTCCCATTGAAATACTGGTAAGTTTGTTGATTTAACTTTAGTTGTTCTTCATTTTAAATATTGTATTTGTTCCTGTTTTGTGTTTTTTTTTAATTCAAAATAAGATATGTGCAATGTGCATAGGAATTTGTTCATAGTTTTTTGTTTTTTTTTTTGAAACTATAGTCCAGCCCTCCAACGGTCTGAGGGACAGTGAACTGGCCCCCTGTTTAAAAATTTTGAGGACCCCTGGTATAGAAGACGACCATGCATATACTATGGCTTCGAAAAAATGTTTGCAGATTGAAGCATATTGAATCTTGGGGGGGGAGGGTGGAGAAATCTTTTATATTAAGCCTTTTCATTCCATGATGTTGGTTAGGTCTTCTGGTTGCCAAGAACTCAGTCAAGCTAACGCAGGCAAGGAATCTTGTTGCAGGGCAGTGATTACATGGATAGAGACAGATATCTCCAGGGAACTAAAGAACCACCAGCCAAGCAGACTGTACCGAGGACCGAGCATAACTGGGAAATATGATGGTGGCTCAGAATCTGAGAGCAACTCTAACGGTTGAGTTCTCTTGTCCCCTCCCTGAGCTACAGAATGTTTTTGTATCTTCTCTCTAGAGATCTATTGGTAACACGTATCACTTGTTCTCTCCTATACAACTTTTTGATTTCATTGAGGCCTCTGAATTTCTAATCACATCTTTTCCTCCTGTGGGCTCTGATCCAATCAGGAGAAAGACATCACTTTTAGAGGTGGTAAAGTTGAGCTGGAGAACACAGCATAGATTCCTGACCACAGGCAAGAATCCTGCTCCCTCCTTCCAAGTCTGGACCTTAGAGCACAGATCTGAGCCAAGAGTGTGAGCTCCCCTGAAAGCCTGTCCCATACTAGCTGAGCTAGAAAGATCTGAGGGTATATGGATGGGGGTCATCCTCACAACATGAAAGGAGTTGTGAATGTTCCTTTTAGCATGAACTGTGAAACCAGAGCTTGAAGAAAAGGTGGAGGTAGCCATGCTCAGCTGTTGCTCCCAGCTTCACCAATGACTAGAGTAAAGAAGAGGAAGGATAGACTGACACCTTCCCCAGTATTTCCAGAAGCAGAGAAATTATTTTAATGGGCCGTGGTAGACCAGGCAAGAGAGAAATGGAAAGTTTTCTCCTGCACCTACCAACAGACCAACGTTGCCATCTTTCTAGTTCACATTCCCAAGCGAGAAGACCTGCTTGGCCCAGAAAATCATCTCCATCTTGTCTGAACAGAGTTGTCACCAAAGACCAACTCATAGGCCATTGGCCCTCCACCCCTTAGCAAAACCTGAAATTATTTGTTTATTGTCTATTCCCATTCCTTACTAGAATGTTACTAAAGAATAGGAATCTTGTCTGTTATGGTCACTACTATATCCCAAGCATCTAGAATAGTCCATGGTGGTCCGCATAGAAGCCAGATAAATAAGTATTCTGAACACATGATTGAATGATTAATTAATATAATGAATAAATGAGTGAAGGAACAAACCTAACAAATCATGAAAATCCCTCTTTAAATTGCTGGAGTCCCTCTTCTATTGCCAGGGTCACTGAGGCCCAGCCTCACACTTGCATGGTCTTCTGGGCAAAGTCTAGCACAATAACAAGACCCCACTGAGCTAGAGGGCTATTGAGGGGGCTCCAATTGTGGCAGCTTGCTCCCCATCCCTGTCAAAGCAACTTAACCGAGTATTCCTTCCAACCATGTCCCAGAATCTTCCTGAGAGACATTCTGCCTAACACAATTCTATCTATTTCCAGTGATGTTCTGGCCCCTCTTGAAGCTGGACAACTGCCCTGATTACCTGCTTATTAATCCAACTCTGTCTGCATTAGTACCCTTAATTAATGCATTTTAATGCATTTTCTCGCAGACAATAAATTCTCCCTCCAACTCACCCACCAGGGCATTATTTAACAGAAACCTAAACTCAGCATGCTAATGAAACAGCTCTTGCAAATAATCCTTTAAAGAGATTCTAAGTACCCAGCTCCTAATAAACTGATGCAAATTAATGACCTTTTAGAGGCTTCTAAACATCCACAACGTCCCTGGCCTCCTGATTTTTTTTACCCAGAGTGGAATAGGGAAGCGGCTACAGATTATCAAAAGCACCAAGACAAATCAGTCTCTTCAGGAGATTCAAGTTTTATCACTGATGGGCCTGATTCATGTTACAAGGAGACAGTTCTCTTGAAAGCTTTGAAGAACAAGGACCTCGAGGATGCCAAGAGAGAGAGATGGGGATGGCCACAGAAAGGGACCGTGTCTTTCCTTCAGCACTGGTCACAGATTCTGAGAAGCTTAAAGTGTGAACCTGGGATGAGCTGCACTTATGAATGAATAAGGCCTATGGGGTTTTAATGTGAAGATTAGAGATAATATGTGACAAGTGCCAGGACATAGTAGGTGCTGAATAAATGGTGAACGTTATTACGATGCAAATCACACATTAGAGCATGTAACAGATGGAGACTTGGAGAGAGGGGCTTCTCAGCCCAAGATGTTGGTATCTTGGCACTAAAGGGCTTCCTGCACTCAATCAAACTGGAGGCTTTTAGAGCTATGAGTTTTCAGCTCCAGAGTGTGCTTTTAAGGGGCTCTAAGACCAAAAGGGCCAACTTAAGATGGTCCTAAGATAGCTGAATGGTTGAGAAGTCAGAACAGAGAGCTCCTCTCAAGGGAGCACACATTGTGGTGAGCGTCTCAACGCCTGTAGGTCTGACTGGACCAGAAGAGCCTTTTCTTGCATCCTTCTTCAAACTCACAGTTTCCAGACTCTGCATCCCTTCCCACATCCCTGTTCTCTGAGTCTCAATTTTAGGCTCACCTCGTCCGGGAAGGTTTTTCCCAGGCTTTGCCATGTGACATAATCTTTTCTCCATCTCTATATTTCTATGACACTTACAGTCTACATCAAACTGCCACCTCCATTTGCTATATTATGCCCCACTGGTTTCAGGTGGCTGAGATTTTGGAGCCTTCTTGAGGGTTGAGACTCCAGTTCACAAGCCTCAGTATCCTCCTTAGAACTTCCTAGCCCTGTGTTTCTGGCACTGCAAGATTGATTCTTACTGGATTTTGCAGATCCTAATTCTGTAGGTTTGGAGAAAAGCCTGAGATTCTGTATTTCTAACAAGCTTCCAGGTGATGTTGTCGCTATTTTGAGTAACAGGAATCTAGGGCATCTTATACAACACGGTTTCTTCAAGGTTTTAATATGTTACATATTTTAAAAGATAGAGAAACAGTCAAGTTTACTCCAGAACTTCTAAGAGCCTTTCATAACACTGTGACTCTCTAAGAGAGCGCTATGGTGTGCACCATTTCCCAGCAGAAATATTTAAGGGACTGCCCTGCAGCATAGATCTCATTGTCAGACACATAACAATAGCTAATCACAAGAGCAAACATGTATTGCATCCTTACTCTGGGCCAAGGATTTTATATGCATCATCTCATTTAATCATTCCACTCACTCCCCAGGGGGTAAGCACTACAGCGCTTCCCATTTTAGGGGTGGAAATGGAAGCTAAGAGGGGTTAAGTCATTTGCCTAAGTATATGCAATACAATCAAGACTTGAAATCCATCCATTTACTCCAAGGTTCTCCTTTTTAACCACCCCACTGGACTTCTAAGCCTGGGCCCAAAGGCTGCCCTTCTGCCATAAGTTTGACTGGGAAGACAGATGCTTATCTCAACTGCAGTCGGTTTTAGTCTAGGTACTCTTTTGCACCTGAGTACGCTTTCTGTTTCAGCTCAGGAAGCATCTGCTGGCAAGTAACAGTGGACGAATGACTTTTTTGCTCTTTCCACTTTACAAGTGGTCCAGAGGTAAACTGTGACATTAGTTCAGACAATTTCCACATGTCCTAAACAACAACAAAGAATCCACAAGTCTCAGTTCTGAGAGATGTTGGTATGAGCACCTTCATCCGCCCTTTCATTTGAAAGCTACATTAAGATCCTCTCATGTGGGACAGCGCCTGTGGCTCAAAGGAGTAGGGCCCCGGCCCCATATACTGGAGGTGGCAGGTTCAAACCCAGCCCCAGCCAAAAACAACAAAATAAATAAATAAAAGATCCTCTCATGTGCCTGACAGCATGCTTTGGGATAAAGATGAAAAAGACATGACCCAGTCTATGGGTCAGATGAGATTATACAGATAAGTAATTTCACAATTGTAATACGGCATGATGACTATTATTCATTTCAACCCTGGCTTTATGTAGAAAGTATCTGAGGGGCTGATATATTATGATAGACATTATAATAAGAGAGGTGATCAAAGGACCCCTAGCCTACCCAGGATACAAATACAAAGATAGATTTATCAACCCTCCTTCAGGAAACATTACCTTTGACTAATTTAGGAAGTATGTCGAAACAAGAGATACTCATCCCCACAAGATTAATTAGGAAAACTGTGATGAAGCAAAGGACTATGGTGACTAGAGTGACCTGTGACCTCATTCAGAGCTACGATCCTTAACAAGCATCAACAATAGTCCACACCTGGGATGACAAATTCTAGACTTATGTGATGCTGCTCACCCATGGCAGCCATCACTAATTGATTACAGTACACTCTCACCCCCGACACAAGCTCAAATGTTTCTTCATTGCTCCATTGACTGGAGTAAGTCACTACTAATTGATTGGGGGTGACATGCAAGATGGCCCTCGAGGGTCACACTACCTGTGTCATCTTCACAATTATAATGATCTCCTTAGTTAGTTCTTCTTTGTGTCTCTTAACAACATGATCTTAATAACATCCTATGTCATCGTGGAGCAGACTTCTTGCATCTTATATTGCCTCCCATCTCTAGGACCCTCTTACTTTTCTGAATTGCACTTTGGTGGGACATAGTACAAAACAGTCAAATGAAGTCCATGTTTTCTGTAAAGATATCACTTTATATCATTACTGTTTTACACAGTGTCTTCTCTTTGAGGCTCTAAGATGGGGAAAAAAATGCCTTTTTTGATCTTAGACTCAAAAAACCAGACATGTCTATTCTGAGCCACTCAGAGGTTTTTGTTTTGCTTGTTTGGTTTTGTTTTGGGTTTGCCTTATAAACTCCACACCTTCTTTAACTGACACATTTCCCTTTTTCCATTGGCTTCAGGACACTTACATACCAGGATATTACCATTTTCCTTGTAATTCATGAATTAGTCTCTTCCTCAAGTCCATCTTCTGGACTGTTCCAGATTGTTTTCTTTCTTCATCTTTTTTTGTTTAATTTTTGTTAATTTTATTCTGTTGCTTTTCAGGACCCCTTGTTAGCCACCTTTAATATTTTGGGGACTAAGTTTGGTGTATGTAAATATGAAATATCCTGATGAAAGAGCTCAAGTATTCAAGCTCTCTAGTATTAAATTCACTGTGAGTGGGTGTAGGAGTGCACCAGACTTTATTTGGGGGATGGAATTCATAAAACCATATTTCTCCCACTTTAAGGATCCATCCTTGTTCCTCTTGCTCTGAAGAACCTTAGAAATGTGTATGGAAAGAGGGGCATCACTACTTCTTTGCTTCATATACTGTCTTACAGAACTGGGATCACCATAGAGCACCCTAAATCTGCTTGTCAAGAGGAACACAGTTTAACCTTAATGCCAAATGCTCAGGGATACTTAAAGTGACAAGATGAAAGAATAGTTATTTTCATCACCCCTAGTCATAGACCTCTATTGCCTAACCTATGGTTTGATGTTAAATGTATGGACTTTGAAGTCATATAGATCTGTGTTTAAATTTCCATTCTGCCCTTCAAAACTATATTTACTCTTTCATAAGCACCAGATTCCTTTTCTACAAAATGGCTACCTATTTGCTGAAATTGTTGAACAGCTTAAGTAACATATAAAAAGCATTTAGCACAATTCTTGGCACATGATGAGTGCTTAATAAATAGTAGCTCTCACTGAATAGCTTTTATTAGCCTTGTCCCCCTTAACCTTGTACATTGAAGATTCTGCTTCACTATACCTGACAGAGGTAGAGAATAATGTGGTTTATTACATCCCTGCTAACATCAAGCCCAGGTTCAAGTATATAATGAATACTTAATATCTTGTTGCTGAATATCTGGAAGATTGTGTCCCTGGAGGCATTAATTATCACTATACTTAACTACACAGTGCAATATTTCATTATACTGTGCTACTTCCTCCTTCCTAGAATGACTTATCTTCATTTTGCACTGGTTGCATTCATAGCTCCCTCTGGTGGCTGTTGATAGCAATAAATAACTCCACCACTAGCACCTTCACCACAACCAAACACAGCGAGAGATTTTCTCTGGAGGAAAAGGAAAGAAGACAGACATGTACTGAGTACCCGCTGTGTGCCAGCCAATGTCCTGGACACGTCCATCATCTGCACATGAAATTGTGTTAGTTGGTGAGTGAACAGACACATGATCCCCCATCAGGTCAATTCTCCTCCCTGTGTGTAAATTCTACAGCCCAGGCACCTAACAATCTATATTCATTTCCAGGTCAGATGAAATAACAGGAGGATTAAAAATGTGTCTCAGAAATCTGAAGACAGAGCCTAAGAAGGCAGCCCCAGGGAGAGTCCTGGTTAATTTCAAGATGCCGAACAGACAGCTTTCTATCAATTTCCAGGACCTCATTTCCTCCCCCCACCCCACCCCTCACCTTCATTCTCAGAATTGATGTTTATGTTTCCACCAGGATAGAGACCAATTCTCCTTGGCATCCTCCATCAGAAAGAATCAGAAATTTTCCACCTGGGATGCTACAAATTGCATTTCTCAACACAGTTCTGGGATACAGGGTATGACCAGCATATCTAATGCTAACTGATCAAAACTCAAGTGCCCTAACTTTAAAACAATCATAATCAGGCAGTTGGAGTTTGATCAAAGCATGGAGGCCTCTCTTGTCCTCCAAGATTCGAAGAGGGAGAGCACTTTGGCGTGGAAGCAAGTCCCCAAGGAAACTGCAACCTGAAGGGAGGGTGGGTTAAGGCTCTGTCAGTTCTACTTGTGTGACTCTGGGCACATCACTGGATTTCTCTGAGCCTCAGCTTACCCACTTTTGAAATACAGATAAAAGCAGAATCTCATTCACAAGACTACTGGCAGGATTAAATAATAACACACAGGAAGCACTTTTGTATGGTGCCTGGCTCCTGGAAAGTGCATAATAAATTTTAGCCAAGCTGTAATAAGCAGGTTGCCTGGTGTTTGTTCTCCTTTTTTAAGAATATTCCCCACTCTGCACCACACTTAAATAAACCCTTGGCAGCCATGTTTATGCTATCCGAACTCTGCCTCCCACCCTGAAATCTCAGTGGGTGGTGGCAGACCATGGAGGACACCTCACCAGAACTGGACCAACAGATTCTCCCTCCAGGAGTTTGGGGGTGGGACTAGTCAGAGTCCACTCGCTGTTTGAACTCAGACCGCCTAAATTCAGGAGGAATCAGAGAGTCATCTTCTGCCTTATAACCATGGAGGAAGAGAAGTCTGGGAATAAAGAGGTCTCTGCAGGTCTTCAGCTACTAAGGGAGAGAGGAAAAGAGAAAAACTTACGTATTTGTCTCATTTGCAGGGTCACAGAAGGCCCTGGATACATCACAAGCTTCCTGAGACAGCCCTGTGGGCTTTTAAATAAGCCCCACTCTTTCCTCAAGCTTGTCTGAGTAGATTTCTGAGTTCTGAGACCAAAGAAATGAGATGTCCAAGTCCAAGCTCTTTTCTTGAGAATATCCTATGCTCTAGGATCCAATCAGTGATTCTGTAAGGAAAAATAGGACAATGAGGGGGAAAATAGCACATAATGAGCACCTATGGGGTACCAGCCCCTCTCCTGAGTGCCCTCCCACATGACTCTCTGGATGTGAAACAACTGTGCAAGATAGGGATGATCATCACCATTTTCTATACAGCAGACTTAAATCTCAGCGAGATTGAGGGACTGACCCAAGGTCACACAGCTGAAAGCAAGATGAAGCTCAGATATAAACCCAAGGTTGGCTGAATCCATGTGAATATATTCCATAAATTTAGTATTCAAAAATCAGGACTTAACTCATGGTCTTTGCTGTGTCATCATCATCTCCAATGTTATCACCACCCCCATCATCACTGATCACCAAAATCACCACCACTATCAGTATCACTGTCATCACCATCATCATCCTAATGGCTAACATTTATTTAGCAATTCCATTCAAATAGTCTTTGTATACTATATACTCATGAGCTCATAACAAGCCTTTGAAGAAGGTATTGCTATTATTTCTATTTTACAGATGAGGAAAATGAGGCTAAGTCACTCACTTTGCTGGTAAATGATGAAGCTGGGAGTCTAGTCAGGTTTGTCTGAATCCTGAGCTGACCCTGTAAGACTGTACTCTCCTGGGGGGCAAAGGCTGAACCTTCTACTCCTTTTGTAGCCCCCATGGTGCCTTGCCCTGTGCTATGTATGCAGTAGTTGCTGAATAAGTATCTGCTAAGATGACAAGCAATGTGGAAAGGCTTTCAGAAGTACTGAAAGAGAAAGGGTTAAATTTCCCTGCTTCGGGTCACCTTGAGAAACAGCTGGAAATCCAGGCTCTGAGCACCTGTCCCCTGGCACAAAAGGGTCTCTTTCCTTTGGTGATAAAGATGTTTGTCAAAATGCCTTTCCATGTGGGGCTGAGCAGCTTCTGGAAGCATGGCAAGCATCTCAAAGGCTGAGGTTCACTCCCCAGTCCATTCCCTTCCTCCTTGACTGAGCCAGGCCATGAATAAATGCCAGAAAAATCCTCTCTGACTTCCAACTCAAGCCATGAAGACAATAAGATCAGCTGCCCCTTAGTGAGGGCATATGTGCATGAAGCATCATGTTAAGTGTTTTACTGGACCAAACCAAGACATAGTAAGGTCATCTGACAACACGGTACAGTAACTGAACACACAGGCTTTGGAGTGAGACTGCTTGAACTCTGGACCTCGGGCCTCAGTGTTCTCATCTGCAAAATGGGATGATGCTACTGATGCTACCTTCTATACAGGGTTATTGTAAGCAGGAGATGAGCTCCATAAACATTATCAAGTATTCATTCAATAGCCCTGTGGAGTAGGTGTCATCAACTCATTTTGCAGATGAGGATACTGAAACTCACGAATATGAAATGACTATTTTACAGTGTCTTCTCTTTGAGGCTCTAATACCCTATGGCTAACAATTGCAGAGACAAGATCAGAGCCCAGGTTGTTCACATCCCAGTGCTGGGCCCTTTGCCTTTTGCAGTATCATATCGCCATGGAGTACCTGTTTAGTGTGCCTTCCCCTCTAAGGAGAGGGATAGGTCAAACCTTTTATCTTCTGCAGACCTCTGTCACCTTCCAATGGCTTTTGTCACAATTACACATACATCTGTGCTGTAGCCACAGAAGAGTCAAGAGCTTGGATTGCTACCATTTATTTCCCCACTCATTACATATTTATGGTGCCATACCCTAAAATGGGTGCTGAGGACAAGGCGATGGACAAGACAGACTCAGCCTCTGACCTCACAGAGCTCAGTTTCTAGGAAATACATTCATCTAAGAAGTACACAAATTTGTAGTTGTGCCTGCGCCTAGAAAGAGTGGTGCTGGTGCTCAGAGAGCTTACAGGTTAGGAAATGGCACAGGAGGGTGGTTGGGAAAGGCTTTTCTAGGAGACAATGTCCCCAACACAGATTGTGACTAACAAATATCATTATCCATATGAAGAAAAGAGGAAAAGCCATTTCCAGTAGAAGGAACTGCATATGCAAAGGTCCTGTGGCATAAGGGCATATGGAAGTACAAGAGAAAAAGGAAACTTGTGTGGCTGGAGCAGAGAGAGCATGTTATGGGGTGAAGCTGAAGATGTCATCAGGAGTTGGACCATATGGGGATTGGGAGCTAGAACAAAAGGCTCAGACCTTCTGTAACAAAGCAAATTAGGTAGTTATTTATTTAGTTCTTCACTATGTGAGCTTCATGAAGGCAGGGATAATGTCTATTTGGTTTAGAGAGGATACTGCTGCTGCAGCTCAATAAGGTTTTGAATGAATGTATGTGTTTTGCATTGCTGTAAAGGAAATACCTGAAACTGGGCAACTTATGAAGATAAGAGTGATGTGGTTCATGATTCTGCAGGCCATACGTGAAGCATGGCACCAGCATCTGCTTCTGGTGAGGACCTCATAAAGCTTCCAATCAAGGCAGGAGGCAAAGTAGGAGCAGGCATGTCACAAGGCAAGAAAGGAAGCAAGAGGCTGGGAGGTGGTGCCATGCTTCTTTAAACAATCAGCTCTTATGTGAACTAATAAATTGAGAACTCACTGATTATTGAGCTATTCATGAGGAATCTGCCCCCATGGCCCAAACACCTCCCATCAGGCCCCACCTCCAACTTTGGGGATCAAATATCCACATTAGATTTGGAGGAACCAAACATCTCAAACATATCAATGTATTTATTCATTCACACAACATTTATATCATTTATTTATTCATTCAACAAACTTTCACTGCTTAAACTGAACCCTGACCTAGGTTCTGAATAAATGATGCTTCCTGACATTGAGTAGTTCACACCTAGTGAGGAAGACAGTCCACCAGACTGAGTACTCCAAGAACAGGGACTATGTCCTCTATGACAGCAAGTTTCCACATTTATTGCACCGATCCCTAGGTCCTGATCTCAGACAGTCTAACTTGATAGTTTGTATGCAAGTCCTGGGACTCTGCATTTTAACAATGGCTCCAGTTGATTTAGAAGCAGACAGTTCTCCAAAAATGCTCTGGAGAAACACTGCTCTAGAGCACTGCCTGGCACACAGCAAGGGCTGGATATAAAGTGGATGCATGAACAAATGAATGGACTGAACCATTGACTGAAAACAGCCTATAATGCAATGAGATCAAATGCAATCATAACAAGGCACATGGAAAGAACTACAGAAGTTAGGAATGTGATTGCAGGCCTGGGAAGGCTTCCAGGGGAAGCTACCTTCTAAGCTGAGCCTTGGAGGCTATGAAGACATTTTCCAAGTGGACAGGACAAGTGGAATCCTCCAAGATGAAATACACATCATTGAACAATGAACGTCCTAGGACCAGGGCACATGTGGGGAACAAATGGAAATGAAGCATTTAGGGAGGATCCCTTGGCCCAGATCACTGTGACCCACAGCAGAGAGTTCCAGGGCTCCATCAGGTCCTCAGTGACTCCCTTCCTCTTGAATTTGTGCCAGAACCCCCAGTAAGGGGGTACCCAGCTCCATCTCACTTGCCCTGCACTGAACTCATAGAAAAAGAGATATGCCATGCTCAGGTTCAGTTACCTTCTAACGAAACAGATACTCAATGACAACCACAGAGCAGAACATCATCAAAACCTTGTGTAGCTATGTTAGGGGTCACATCTTGCCTATGTGTGGCTAATCTTGGCAGCACATATCTAATATAAATAGCAGTGTCTAAATTTTAAATGAGATGCCCTTAGAAATCACACAGCATAGTTCCTGGCACATAGTAGATGCTCAATAAAGATAGCCACTTATTAAATATTTTTTGAGTCTGCAATGCCCTTTTTTACAGATCTCATTTTTGTTGCTTTCCATGCTTGGGATAATAACTCTGTGCTCCTTCAGCTGATTCTGTCACAACAAAAGAGATTTTTTTTTTTTTACCCAGAGAAATGCCTTTCACCAGGAAAAACAAAAGCCAAAACAAAACAACCTCCTACTGCAAGCACTTGATAAGTGGAAATAGAAGATCAGCTTAAACAGTTTCTGCAGTGAAGTTCTGTCAAAGCCCTTGAGGCCAAACCAAAAGATTCATGAAGTTTCTCTTCCCAGTTCTCAATGGGAATGGTACTGCCCCCTAGGGAGAGATCTGGAAAATCGTAGGGTGTTTCGATGGATCCTCACTACATCTAGCTAGGTACTTATAACACAGCTACATAAATATCCTGCCAAGCATTTACATCCATGAAAAACAAATTTATTATAATCATCTGAGCCTAACTTTTAACTCCAAAACAGAATTCTTTTTGCATGCTTTAAGTAGACAGGGAGTTTGTGTAGTTTTAGGAGTTGGAAAGTTGTTGGGTTTTTTGGTTGATTTTTATAAATTTTTTTTTAAGTTTCAGATTAATTTGAGGGTATAAATGTTTAGATTCCATTGTTTTCATGTCTAAGGTAAAGTCCAAGTTGTAGTTGAGCCCTTCATCCAGGGAGCATGCTGAATGCCCTCACACTATGCACACTAAGTGAGATCCTGCCAATCACCCGCCCACCATCCCCCTTCCATCTTCCTCTTCTCCCCTCCCCCTCACTAGACTATACTTGTGTTTTTCTTTCGTGAAGGCATGTAGTTGTTTATATATTGCTTTCATATTAGTATTGAGTACATTGGATAATTTTTTAACATTCCTGACACACTTTACTAAGAAGAACGTGGGTTGTTTTTTTTATTTTTTTTAAGAGACAAAAGTCTCACTATGCTACCCATACTGGTCTTGAATTCCTAGGCTCAAGCAATCCTCCCACCTATTACGTAGCTGGGATTATAGTGATGAGCCACCTCACTAGACTGACATTGAATTTTAAAGAACTACAACTACTGGATAAATTAACCAAGGGCTATTCTATACTTTGAGAACTTTAGGCCAAAGGTGGGGAGCTGAGGCAAGAAAGAAGTTCACCAAGATGTGACTCCAAGGAAGAGCATTCAAGTAAACAAATTACAGGTACAAAGCCTATCTGCTAGAGGACGGGAGACCCCCTCCCCCAAGCGGAGGCCTGTCGGTGGCTCTGTGCAAGTGAGCAGGGAACAAAAGACCTCTCATATTACCTCAATGGAGAGAGCACTAAATACCAGGTCTCCTTCTCCAAGGAGGTCCCACTTATGAACCTAGACACCACCCCACCGAACATAAAATTGAACAAATATTTTCCCCCACAATTCCAAACTCCTAGTCTACCTTCCCCCCTCACATGGTGGTCTGAAGTTCTGCCCCCTGCAGAGTGCAGAGTGCTTGGTCTTTTCTTGAGAGATCTGGGCATAGTGTGGACCGTCAAACATCAGGATGGAATCTGTGACTAGAGGACATGGGAAGAAAGGGACACTTGGAGGGAGGAGGAGCAGTCCCTGGTTATGAATTTGCATAGCCAGTAGTGGTGTTGACCTTGGGCTGTGTCTGGTAGGAAGGAGTGCAGACCCCTAGCTCTGACAGCACCCGCAAATGGAAGAGAAGTTGCCCCAGGTGGACTGAGTTTGGTGGGTGGGGCTGATCCCTGACTCCAACTGGGCAAGCAGAGGCTTGCCAGGTGTGGCCTGAGACCTGAGGGCAAGGGTGTGGTCCCCTGACTCCAACTGGGCCAGTGAGCAGAGGTTTTCTGGGTGTGGACTGAGACTGGCAGGCAGGCATGGTCCCGTGACTCTAATTGTGCTGTTGGAGACACTTGGATCCCTGTCCATTGAGCAGGGTTTGTACTGCCTGAGACAATTTGATTGGAACTCATGTCTGGGCTGTCCACCCAGGGACACTCTGAAGTTGACCTTCAAAGTTCTGTAGCAGGAAAGAATGAAGGGTGGGGGTGGGGCACCACAGGTGTCTGTATCTTTCCACAGCTGAGATTTAAACCTAATATCATGGCTTCTTGGGATAGGACAGAGATTGATTGATTTCAAAACAGAGCCAGCTTGCACTATCTCACCAAGTAGGTCTGCAGAGTCTCTGGCCAAAACTCTGAAAGGGGCCTGCATAAGGTTGTAGGGAATAAGCCACAATTACAAAGCCTACTGATTTGGTAAGGCGCTGATTATCTCTGCTACCTGGGAACCCAAATTTAATCTCATCCTACCAGTTCTAATAACCAAATGGTGGAAAATAAACATGGTACGGAACCAACAGAAGAACTCTAGCAACATGAATAACCAGAGTAAATCAACTCCCCCAAGGAAAGACATAGGAGATACAACTGAAGATGCCATAAATAAACAAATGGCTAAAATGTCAGAAATCAAATTCAGAATATGGGTGGCAAATAAGATGAATAGAATGGAAGAAAAGTTAGAAAATGAAATAGAAAGAGTAGTTCCAAATTTGTCTCAAGAAATTAATGAATTCAAAGACAAAGTCACCAAAGATATGGATATGATGAGAAAAGAGATAGCAGAGCTCAAGGAAATAAAAAAGTTAGTTGAGAAGCTCCAAAATAAAGGAGAATCCCTTAGTAATAGAGTTGACCAGGCAGAAGAAAGGATCTCTGAAACTGAAGACAAAGCTTTTTAACATTCCCAAACACTCAAAGAGACAGACAAATGGAGAGCAAAAACTGATCATTCCCTTAGAGAGTGGTGAGACCAAACTTTTGTCTTTTAGGAATTCCTGAAGAAGAAGAGGATTGTCCTAAAGGTACAGACGCTCTACTCCAAGAGATTATGAGGACAATTTCCCAAGCATTGCAAGAGATACAGAAATTCAGATAGTAGATAGTTTCAGAACTCCAGCAAGATTCACCCAACTAAAGCATCCCATAGACACATTGTGATTAACTTTGCCAAAGAAAAGACAAAGGAGGAAATTCTGCAAGCAGCCAGATGTAAGAAAAGTTTCACCTACAGAGGGAGAAATATCAGAATGATTACAGATCTCTCAGCCAAAACGTTTCAAGCCAGAAGAGGTTTCAATCTCCTAAAACAAAACAACTTTCATCCCAGGATCTTGTATCCAGCTAAAATTAGTTTCATTTGTGATGGAGAAATCAAATACTTTAACGACATGCACAAGTTGAAGAAATTTGCCATAACAAAACCAGCTCTCTAAGATATTCTCAGACCCATCCTCCACAATGACCAGCACAATGCTCTACCACCAAAGTAAACTCACTCAGAAATTTTTTAATAAAACCCAACTTCCACAGTGGTGAAAGGATTAGAAATGTCCACTGGACATTTGAAAACTATGACACCCAAAACACTGCCAGGCTTGTCAATTCTCTCAATTAATGTAAATGGTTTAAATTGTCCTCTAAATAGGAACAGGTTGGCTGACTGGATACATAAACTCAGACCAGATATCTGCTGTGTATAAGAATCTCATCTTACCTTAAAGCAGTGGTTCTTAATCTTCCTAATGCTGTGGCCCTTTAATACAGTTCCTGTGGGTCATGACCCACAGGTTGAGAACTGCTGCCTTAAGGATAAAAATAGACTCGGGGTGAAAGGATGAACATCAATAATACAGGCCAATGGAAATCAGAAAAAAGTAGGGTTTGCAATTTTATTTGCAGATACAATTGGCTTTAAACCAACAAAGATAAAGAAAGATAAGGATGGTCACTACATATTTGTCAAGGGAAATCAACATGAAGAGATTTCAATAATTAACATTTATACATCCTGCCAGAATGCTCCTCAATTTATAAAGCAAACCCTAATGGATAAGACAACTTGATATCTTCCTGCACTATAATAGTTGGAGATTTTAACACCACTTTGACAGTGTTGGATAGATCCTCCAAGAAGAAACTAAACAAAGAAATATTAGACTTAAACCTGATCCTAGAACAAATGGACTTAACAGACCTCTACAGAACATTTCATCCTAATAAAACTGAATATACATTCATCTCATCAGCCCATGGATCATCCAGAATTGATCAGATCTTAGGACACAAGTCTAACCTCAGCAAATTTAAAAGAATAGAAATTATTCCTTGTATTTTCTCAAACCACTATGGAATAAAAGTTGAACTCAACAGCAATAGGAATCTTCATACTCAAAGTCATGGAAACTAAATAATCTTAGGCTGAATGATAGTTGGTTCAAAGATGAGATTAAGAAGGAAATCACCAAATTTTGGGAACAAAATTATAATGACACAAATTATCAAAATTTGTGGGATACTGCAAAGGCAGACATAAAAGGGAAATTTACAGCTTTGGAAGCCTTCATCAACAAAACAGAAAGAGAGGAAGTCAACAATTTAATGGATCTTCTCAAGCAACTGGAAAAGGAAGAACATTCCAACCCCAAACCCAGCAGAAGAAAAAAAATAACCAAAATTATGGCAGAATTAAAGGAAATTGAAAACAAAAGAAGCATTCAGAAGATCAACGAAACAAAAAGTTGTTTTTTTGAGATTAATAAAATTGATAAACCTTTGGCCAATCTAACCACAAACAGAAAAGTAAAATCCCTAATGTCATCTATCAGAAAGGATAAAGGAGAAATAATAACAGACAATTCAGAAATTCAAAAAATCCTCAATGATTACTACAAAAAACTTTATTCCAAGAAATATGAAAATCTGAAGGAAATGGATCAATACCTGCAAGCATGCCACCTCCCTCAACTCAACCAGAAAGAACTAGAAATGTTGAACAAACCTATATCAATCACTGAAATAACACCAACAATGCAAACTCTTCCAAAAAAGAAAAGTCCAGGGCCAGATGGCTTCACATCTGAATTCTATCAAACCTTTAAAGAAGAAATAGTACCTATATTATATAACCTTTTGAAAGCATAGAAAAAGAAGGAATACTTCCCAACATATTCTATGAAGCAAATATCACCCTGATGCCCAAACCAGGAAAGGATCCAACAAAGAAAGAAAATTATAGGCCAATATTATTAATGAATATTGATGCAAAAATATTCAATAAGATCTTAGCAAACAGAATTCAACAGCACATCAGAAAAATTATATGCCATGATCAAGTTGGTTTTACTCCAGGATTACGGGTTCATTCAACATATGTAAATCTATAAATATAATATAACATAAATAAAATAAAAAACAAAGCCCATATGATTCTCTCAATTGATGCAGAAAAAGCTTTTGATAATATCCAGCATCCTTTCATGACCAGAACACTTAAGAAAATAGGCATAAAAGGAACATTTCTTACATTTCTTTTATTTTATTTATTTTTTTTTTTTTTTTTGCAGTTTTTGGCCAGAGCTGGGTTTGAACAACCACTACCTCCGGCATATGGGGCCAGTGCCCTACTCCTTTGAGCCACAGGCACTGCCTGAAGGAACATTTCTTAAACTGACAGAGGCCATATACATCAAACCCACAGCCAATATCAAATTGAATGGAGTAAAATTGAAAACATTTCCACTCAGATCAGGAACTAGGAAAGGATGCCCACTGTCTCCACTGCTATTCAACATAGTAATGGAAGTCTTAGCTATCACAATCAGGCAAGAGAAGGCGATCAAAGGTATCCAAATAGGGTCAGAGGAGATCAAACTCTCACTCTTCATGGATGAGATGATCCTACACCTGGAAAATCCCAGGGACTCAAATACAAAACTCTTAGAAGTGATCAAGGAATACAGCAGCATCTCAGGATGCAAAATCAATACTTCCAAATCAGTAGCTTTTATATAACACTAGTCAAGCTGAAAATATAGTCAAAGACTCTATTCCTTTTACAGTAGTGCCAAAAATTTACCTAACAAAGGATGTGCAAGGTCTTTATAAAAAGAACTATAAGACTGAGAAAAGAAATAGCTGAAGATGTTAACTAATGGAAAAACATACCATGCTCATGGCTGAGAAGAATCAATATTGTTAAAATGTCCATACTACCCAAAGCAATCTACAGATTTAATGCAATCCCTATTAAAGCACTATCGTCATACTTTAAAGAGCTTGAAAAAATAATTCTTCATTTTATATGGAATCAGAAAAAAACTCGAATAGCAAATAACATTACTCAGAAATAAAAACAAATCAGGAAGTATCATGTTACCAGACTTCAGGCTATACTATAAATCCATAGTGATCAAAACAGCATGGTACTGGCACAAAAACAGAGAGGTAGATTTATGAAATATAATAGAGAACCAAGATATGAACCCAGCTACTTATCATCATTTGATCTTTGACAAGATCAAAAATATTGATCAAATATTGATCAATAGATATTGTCAAATATCATTGATCTTTGACAATATCTATCAAAAATATTCAGTGGGGGAAAGGCTCCCTATTTAACAAATGGTACTGGGTGAACTGGCTGGCGACCTGTAGAAGATTGAAACTAGACCCCCACCTTTCACCATTAACAAAAATTGATTCTCACTGGTAAAAGATTTAACTTAAGACATGAAACTATAGGCTCAGTGCCTGTAGCATAGTGGTTACAATGCTAGCCACATACACCGAGGCTGGTGGGTTCAAACCCAGCTTGGGCCAGCTAAACAACAATGACAACTGCAAACAAAAAATAGCTGAGTGTTGTGGCAGATGCTTATAGTCCCAGCTACTTGGGAGGGGAGGCTGAAGCAAGAGAATTGCTTAAGCCCAAGAGTTGGAGGTTGCTGTGAGCTGTGACACCATGGCACTGTACCAAGGGTGACATAATGAGACCCTGTCTCTAAAAAAAAAAAAAGACATGAAACTATAAAACTACTAGAAGACAGTGCAGGGAAAACACTTGAAGAAATCAGCCTGGGAGAATATTTTATAAGGAGGACACCCCCCCCCCCAGGCAATTGAAGCAACACCAAATATACAAACTAAAAAGCTTTTGCACAGCCAAGAGCACAGTAAGTAAAGCAAGCAGACAACCCTCAGAATGGGAGAAGATTTTTGCAGGTTATGCTTCCGACAAAGGTCTGATAACTAGAATCCACAGAGAACTTAAACTTATCAATAAGAAAAGAACAAATAAGCCCATGTCAATGTGGGCAAGAGACTTGAACAGAAACTTCTCTGAGAGGGAGAGCGGTGGGGCCTTGGTGTGTGCCATACCTTCTGGCGGCAAGACATGATTGCAAGAGGGACTTTACCTAACAAATGCAATCAGTGTAACCTGGTTTATTGTACCCTCAATGAATCCCCAACAATAAAAAAAAAAACACATGAAAAAAATGCTCATCATCCTTAATCATCAGAGAAATGCAAATCAAAACCATTTTGAGATATCATCTAACTCCAGTAAGATTAGCCCACATCACAAAATCCCAAAACTACAGATGTTGGTATGGATGCAGAGAGAAGGGTAATCTACACTGCTAGTGGGAATGCAAGCTAATATAACCTTTTTGGAAAGAAGTTTGGAGAATACTCAAGGAACTAAAAGTAGACCTACCGTTCTACCCTGCAATTCCTCCACTAGGTATATGCCCAGATGATCAAAAATCATTTTACAATAAACACATTTGCACCAGAATGTTTATTGCACCCCAATTCATAATTGCCAAGACATGAAAACAGCCCAAGTGCCCATTGACCCATGAATGGATTAACAAATTCTGTTATATGTACACTATGGAATACTATGCAGCCTTAAAAAAGATGGAGACTTCACATCTTTTATGTGTACCTGGATGGAGCTGGAACATATTCTTCTTAGTAAAGTAGCTCAAGAATGGGGGGAAAAAAGTATCCAATGTACTCAATACTACTATGAAATCAATGTATAATCACCTACACATTCATACAAATGGTAAAACATAACTATAGTCCAGAAAGTAGAAGGGAAGAGGAGAGAGAAGGGAGGGGAAGAGGGAGGCAGGAGGAAGGGTATTTGGGGGGAACCTCACTTAATGTGCATGATGCAATGTTACATTTCAAAACTATTAAGAGTATAATTGTAATGGATGTGAAAAAAAAAAAAGAAAAAAAAGAACTTTAACAAAAGCTATGTACTATTTCAGAAAACCAGGTCATTGATGGTAGCACTGTGCGTGATATTTTTTGTAGGTGACACAACACAGCTGTACAAGTTTGCATAGTTGTGGCTGTCACAGTGATTATATATAGAAGCAGTTATCTGGCTATATCATTATGTTTTATAGTTAAGTCATATCCAATCATTTGCATATTGAAATACTGTACATAGGTACTGTATTGTTACAGACTCCTTTTACTTTATTCTCTACAATAATACGGGTAGTAGATTATATTGACTTTTTGGAGTTATATATATATAGATTATATTATCTGTGAAATTCATTTCTGAATAGTAAAGAGGGGGTTATAAAACGTTTTCTTTTATAAAAAGGGGCATTGCATCTAAGGACTAATGTCATCTCCATGCTACCATTGAAAGTATGCCTTGTGGATTTGGGAACATTTATCCCCTGATCTCACCATATTTCAAGAGAAACTGAATATTCCTATATTTATATACAAGTTCTTGATTATTTTACAAAAATATTGGAGACTAGTTTGAAGATACATATATACACATTAATCAGACCAAATAATTAGCATTTTCTCACTAGGTGTGGCCAGACTGTGATCTCAGCTTTAAAATTGGGTGTGTTTGACCAAACAACCAAGAGAGGTCTCTCCAGTATGTAATTGTTCACGTTGCCATTATCAAATATATGCAGCATATTGTGGAGTTTTGTACACATTATCATGTGTGCTTTGTTTCACAACAATCCTTGAAGATAAGTAGTTCCCATGTCACAGATGAGAAAACTGAGGCTTGGAGAGGTAAACTGACTTGGCTCAAGAAGTAAAACCAACACTGCCAACCAACTCTAAAATCTTACTATTAATCATAGTAATTACTGACAAAAGCATTTTAGTCCCCACCATTTGCCTGACCCACTGCACAGAATGCATTATAAATATTTTCTGGTCTAAATCATTACTATCTGCACATTTTAAGGCCTACTGATTTATCTCCTCTTTATAGATGATGAAGCTGAGGCTTCAGACAGAAGTACTTGCTCAAGTCCTGTAGTTGGAATGTGCCAAAGTATTCTCAGGAATCCCATCCAGAGCTGGCTGATTCCAATGCTCATATGAGCAATGACAATTGCTTATTTGCCCTGAAGGAAAAACAGAGGCAATAATAAAAGGGGAAGAAACCCCTTCTATGACAAGAGCTTTATGCACCATGTCTACACCAGAGATTGTCAGCCTCGACTATACTTTAGAATCAGCTGGTAGCTTTAGAAAATATTGATGCCTGGGTTTCACTCCCCCACCAAATCTCATTTCATTGGTCTGAGATATAACCTGGGCACCAGGATTTGTGAGAGATCCTCTAGTTGATTGCAATAATCAGTTTAACTTCCCTCCACAAACTGCCTGGGCCAGGTTAATGGAACCACCTGGGGGAGGGGGGATCCTTTCCTGGTTGCAGATGCCCAGACCAACCCCAAAGATTTCTTTCCAATTGGTCTGGGAAGGGGTCCATTCATTGATGAATAAGGCTTCTAGGCTATTCTAATATATAGCCAAGATTGCAAACTACTAAACCAGGTAAAAACCAAAGTCCTATTTTTCTTAGGAGGTAACTGAGGCTCACAGAGATGAAGTAACTTACTCAAGGTCACATACCTAGAAAATTATGTTTTACCTGCTATTCTAGAATATCATGAAAACTGAAAAAACCATTTTTTTCCTTAGCACTAAATGCAGATTTGTTGCTGAGCAATTAAAATGTTGATAAATACTGGGGACGAGCTCTTTTTTAAAAAAAGAATTCTTTCTATGTTATGCTCTTCATGTGGTTATGCTCCCCAAGTTCTTTATCTGCTGTATGAGTTTTGTGTTGCTGCTATAACAAATGACCAGAAACTTTGTGGTATTATCTTACAATTCTGAAGATCCTTAGTCCTAAATAGGTCTCAGTGGGTTAAAAGTCTTTCTTTCTAGAGATTCTAGGGAAGAATCTATTTTCTTGCTTTTTTCCTTGGCTTGCCGCCCTTTCCTCTCTCTTCAAAGTCAGCAATCATGGGCCAAATCTTTCTCACACTACATCACTCTGACACCAGCTCTTCTTCCTCTTTCCTCCACTGGGCCCATCTGGAAATTCCAGCCTACTCTCCCTATCTTAAAGTCAGCTAATTAGCAACCTTAATTCCAATTGTTACCTATGTAATATTACATATCCATGCATTCTGGGAATTAGGATGTGGATGTCCTTGAGACATCCATTATTCTGCAGATCATACTTGCTGTCCTCACAGCTAAGAAATCAGCCAGCCCTGGTCCCCAGGAGCAGTGCATATTCCTCTGACTGCAAGCATTCAAGCAAACAGCCAGTGAATGGGGTGAAAGTTCACAAAATTGTTTGGCAGCACATAGATCTAATTTTCCATGGTTCAGCCATCCATGTGTCATTATTGCCCTAATTATGACTTTTGACACAGCATAGTCAACCAAGCAACCTTACAACAAGGAGAAGAAAAAGAGATGACTTCTTGTCAAGCCAGAGAATGATAAGTCCCTGCCCCTGGAAGAACCAAATAGAAGGCTCCTCAAGGGAAGTGTGGCCCTTGAAGGCCACCATAGTCCTACCTATCATCTGATGCTAACCCCTCTCTCCAAGTGATCATCCTCCTTCTATTTGGTTCTTCCAGGCACAGGGATATCATGAGCAGTTTAGCAGCTCACTGTTCTTTCGAACTGCTCTGAATCTTTAAAAGGGTTTTATTACTACACTGCTGCTGAGAATTTTGAGATAGATCTATTTGAACTGGCACAGAAAAATCTCCAACATGAATTATTTTTTTTTTTTTTTTTTTTTTTTTTGTAGAGACAGAGTCTCACTGTACCGCCCTCGGGTAGAGTGCCGTGGCATCATACGGCTCACAGCAACCTCCAACTCTTGGGCTTACGCGATTCTCTTGCCTCAGCCTCCCGAGCAGCTGGGACTACAGGCGCCCGCCACAACGCCCGGCTATTTTTTTTTGTTGCAGTTTGGCCGGGGCTGGGTTTGAACCCACCACCCTCGGTATATGGGGCCGGCGCCCTACTCACTGAGCCACAGGCGCCGCCCCCCAACATGAATTATTAAGGACCAAAAACAAGTTGAAGGACTAGATGCCAAGCATGATCTAATTAGTATATAATCACATAGGTAAAACTCTGGAATCATACAAATACATCAGTAACAATGCTTAATAAGGACAGAGAAATTAAGAGGGAATTAGTGCCTATTTTTTTGAATTGTAATGATATATACCTCATAGGTTGTTAAAGGATAAAATTAGATAAAGCAAGTAAATGCTTATTTTGTAATCTGCCATGTTATAGTAAATACTCAATAGATGTTAACTGATTTTTTCTGATTTTTAAAAATGTTTTATTTTTAACTATTACAGGTACATAATACTTGCATGTCTTTATAGGGTGCATGTGATCTTTTGATATAGGCATACAATGTGAATTAGTGAAATCAGGGTAATCATAACCTTGAACATCTAACATTTCTTTGTGTTAGGGACATTCTAAGATGGCCATTTCACCTGCAGATATTACATCTACTTTTGAAGCAGAAAAGGTGGAGAAAGATGATGCCAGTATGTCTTTTTCCTTATCTTGGAAGATGCCATTTTTCCCAGGAGCACCCACAGATTTCATTTTATTCTCATTTATCTCATGCGTGTCATTTCTAGCTGCAAGGGAGCCTGATAAGTGAGGAATAGGATTGTCATAATTGACTTTGACAGTCATGACTCATAGCCTAGGACTGGGTATAGAAGTGCTTGTAACAAAAATGAAGTTCTACTATCAAGCAAGAAGGGGAATTAGATATTGGGTACACACCTGTCTATCACAGATTTCATTCATAACTTAGCCATTTATGGAGCCTAAATTTCTCCCCTATACATTCACTGCTGATCATAGTTGTTATTTACAACAATCCATGCCTTATTCATAACTCTATTCATAGGCTGCTTGCAGTATGATATATAACTTATTTAAAATCTCATGGGGAACCCAGCAGGGTCAGAACTGGGATTTACAGACTTCCACCTGTGGAGATGAGCAATATGTCTTTCCCCCCAAGTATGTTTTACATCCCACTGAAATGCAAGAGAGAGAAAAAAAGAACTTGAGTCCTGTCCATAATCTTTGGAATGTATACATGTTCAAATATCATATAAAGGGAAATGGAGCCAGCAATGGACATCCAGTTGCAGAGAGAGATGGCTGAGGTCCTGAGGGAAATGTGGTTATCAAAGGAAAAGAAGACCAGCACTCAGGAGACTCAACTACAAAGTCTTCTGTAGGAATTCCAGGTAAGGTCCAATACCTGGAACCTGACCTAAACCAAGTGATGAGCTATATGTGTGACTTGGCTAGAAAAGGGGCTCCAAGAAATACTGATGTGATACCTCCTCAAATTAAGTATAGGAAGGACAGCCTGTAATCCCAGCTACTTGGGAGGCTGAGGCAAGAGACTCGCCTAAGCCCAGGAGTTGGAGGTTGCTGTGAGCTGTGTGACACCACAGCACTCTACCAAGGGCGATAAAGTGAGACTCTGTCTCTACAAAAAAAAAAAAAAAGAAGAAGAAGTATAGGAAGGACAGATAATGCATCTTCTCACATCACAAGAGAATGCTGAGCCACCATGGCATTTCACCATTGATGGCCTCGACAGCTGCCTAGAAAAACAGTTGGGAGCACTGGTTCTAGAATCACACTGCTTGGGTTTCACACAGCCTGCCTCTACCATCTACTAGCTGTGTGACCTTGAGAAAGTTGCTTAACCTCTCTTTCATTAGTTTCTTTCATCTGTAAAATGGAAATAATAATATATAACTCAAAATAATATCATGAACATTAAATGTTAGGTAACATGCTTTAAAAGCTTGGCACAATGCCTGGCACTTAGTAAACCCTTGCTAGCTATTAGCATTGTTGCACAAAAGGGTCAAGACTGCCAATGGTTACAGTGGGATCTCAGAACAACCAAGACCAGCAGCAGTCACTACAAGCCAGAATTACTGGTTCTAGGGTGGAAACCTAATCAAACTCAAGTTCCCACAAGACCCAGTCTAGAGTACCATAGAATTTAAAGAAACACAGCCCAGCTACCAGAAGTATGTAGTCTAGTCTTTGGCATCTCTTGCTCAGCATTAAAGAGTGGTCAAACCCATGATCTGAAGCACTTTTTTAAAGGACCCCTTTCTCTCACTCCCAAACTCCCCTCACCTCTTCAGTATATTCCTCACCCCCAACTCTCTGCCAAATCTTCAAACCCTCCCACCCAAAAATGTCTCACATATTCTTTCCCTCTCACGTAACTGTGTTCTTCTTTTCTCTCTGACAAGTCAGTGTGTATTTTTTCAGGAAAAAAATCCTCCACTGTTTCTTCATGCATTGATTAGCACATTCTGCATCTGAGTGTGGGATAGGAGAAACAGAAATAATACTAAATGGGCAATGCAGAAATCGTCACAAGAGAAGGAGAAGTGGGAAAAATGTTATGGATCATAATACATTCATAAATTGTGTCTCTGCTTTTCTATGTAAGGCATGTTTTTTTCTAACTCGGTCATTCAACAAGTATTTATTTGTGCCAGCCACAATTCTTGACACAGAGATATGGGATGGTGATATATTGTCCCTGATTTTAGGAGCTCACTCTCATCTCCTCCTGTCTTATCTATCTCCCAGGATATAGGATGCTTCAGATCACTCAGTTCCCAGGACAGGAGCAGATGCTCAGCCCTCTGCCCCTGCCCCATCCACCCAACGTCCTCCTGAAGACCCCTGCTGGACAGTAGGATTCCAGTCTGGATGGTAGTTTCCTGCTACTGCTTAATAGTCTAGGAAAATGAAGATACTGATTTGACAATGGCCTTGGCAGGCTCAGCGAAAGATCCCAACACATTTATCACCAGCCCGGGAGCCACTGTTCAGCCTCACTGACCTGTAAAATCCACACTAAACTCAGGGCTGGCTCTTCAGCTTCTGAATTTGATTTAGACCCCAGTAAAGGCCCCTAAGGCTTGGTACTGACAAATCACCATTTCCCAGGACTGTTGTATTTAGCATGGAGGTTTGAAGAGTGCTGGAAGCCAGTGGGAAGAGCCAGACTCGCATCACTTACTAGGCACAGATTCAAGGAGCCCCAAGGTCCCACCCCCTCCCCCACAAAATGACTCAACTTGGCACTTCTCCCTCATAGTTCCCATCACGTTTGGAAGTACTAAACTAAAAATTCATCTCCTCTAAAGGAATTTTGCTCCAGAGGTCAGGGACTATATCTGATCCATCAAGCTCAGTGTATGGCACATAGTAGGAGCTCAATAAATATCTGTTGATTTCATCACACATGGTACTGCTTTCATTACATACTTCAAAAAAAAAACAAAGTATGATAACAACATTTGATTGTTGTTATCAACATTGACTCAATATCAAGTAGAATGCTAATGATTTAATTTCATTATCTTAAACAAACAAAACAGTACAGAGGCAAGATTTATATCCTGACTTAGTCATTTCCCAATGTGTAACTTTGGATGCGCCATTTGGGCTCTCTGAGCCTCAATTTCCTAATCTGTAAAAGGGGTTAGTAATAATCATACAAAATTCATATGCATGTGAAGGACATAGCATAGGAGCAAGTTTTTTTTTTTTAATGGCCCAGACCTTAGTAGTTATCAAAATTTTAACAGTTCATACCCATTACTCTAGCAGTTCCATTTCCAAGGGTTTCTTCAACAGAAAAGTTTGTGCAGGTGTGAAAATATGATGTACAAGAATGTTTGCTGCAACATGATTTAAAATTTTTAAAAATGTTTTGGCAGCAACCTAACTGTCCATCAGCTGGAGGTGGCCATATAAATGACAGGACAGTATAATAGTCTTCTAGAGCTGCTGTCATTAATTACCACAAACTGGATGGCTGAAAACAACAGAAATTTATTCTCTTACTGTTCTGGAGAAGTCTGAAACCAGTGTGTCAGCATGGCTGTGCTCTCTACAGAGGCTCTCAGGAAGAATCCATTCTTTACTCTCTCCAGCTTCCAGAGACTGTCACCATTCCTTGGCTTGTGGCCACATCTCTGTCTGCTTTGTCTCCATATGCATCTCCTCCCCCGTGTGTAAAATCTCCCTCTGACTCTTTTTCACAAGGATACATGTGATGATATTTAGGGCCCACAGGCTAAATCAGGGTGATCTCCTCATCCCAAGATCCTTAATTTAATCACATCTGCAAAGACCCTTTCTCCAAATAAGGTAACATGTGAAAGTTGATTATGGACTGAATGTCTATGTCCTCCCCACACCCAAAATTTCGATGTTGAAGCCCTAATCCCCAATGTGGTGATATTTGGAGATGAGTCCTTTAGGAGGTAATTATAATTAAATGAGGTCATGAGGGTGGGATCTGTGCCCTTATAAGAAGGGACACCACAGAATTTACTCACTCTTTCTCCCTTGTGCTCACAAAAGAATCATATGACCAGCCTAATTAGTACCAAGACCCTGTCTCTACTAAAAAAATAGAAAAAAAACTAGCCAGGTGAGGTGGTACACACACCTGTGGTCCCAGCTTCTCAGGAAGCTGTGGCAGGAGATCACCTGAGCCTGGGAGTTTGAGGTTGCTGTGAGCTATGATGATGCCATGGCATTCTACCTAGGGTAAAAGAGTGAGACTTTATCTCAAAAAAAGAAAATGAAAATAAAAAAAAAGGTCATCTGAGCATACAGAAAGTTGGTGGCCACCTACAAGCCAAGAGAACAGTGCTTAGAATGAAACCTACCTTGCTGGCCCTTTGACCGTGGACTTCCTAGCCTCTAGAACTATAAGAAATAAATTTCTGTTAAGTCACCTCATGTGTAGTGTTTTGTTACAGCAGCCCAAGGAAACTATTAGAACATTCCAGGGGTTAGGACTTGGACACTCGGGGTCGGGAGGAATCCAACTGACTACATACTGTATGTGATGGAATACTATTCAGCCATCAAAAAGAATGGGGCCAATCAGCATCTAGGTAACAGATGATGGTGATTTGCCCTAGAGAGAAGGGAGAAGTGAAGATGGCCACAGAAACAAATGCTAGATGTTTCTGACAGTGGAGCTGACAAGAATTACTCACATTTTGAATGGAGAATGTAAGAAAAGAAGAAGAAGAATCCTCAATTGCTGCAGCAAGGGAAAGAGACCTGGAGCATCACATGGGATGATTTAAGGGTTGTGCCTAGATTCTGGATGTAAACACATTTCTTACTGAAGTATAAAACACATACACAGTAAAATACCCAAACATTCAGTGAACTGCTCAGTGAATTTTTAAAAATAAATTTGTTTTTTGTACTGCTACATAACAGATGTGTATATTTCGAGGGTACACGTCAAAATTTAATATATTCATATAATTTGTGAAGATCAAATAAATGGAACTGAGACACCTATCACCTTAAATTTTGTCTTTTCTTTGTGTTGGAAATATTCAAATTCCTCTCTTCCAGCTACTTGTAATATATAATAGAGTATTGTAAGCTAGGGTCACCCTATTGATATATCAAACACCAGGTCTCATTTCTTCCTTCAAACTGAACCCCATTCCTCAAACTCTCTTCACCAGTGAATTTTTTTCATTTGTTTTTACCCATGTAACAACCACATAGCATCTTCTATTACATATGGAGCAGCCCAGGAGGTTCCCTTGCATCCCTTCTAAATCAATACCACCCTCCCTGCAGAGATAACCACCATTCTGGCTTCATTGGTACATACATATATAGCACTCTTTTGTATCTAGTCTCTCTCACTCTTCATTATGACTGTGAGATTCATTCATGTTGTTGTGTATATTCATAGCATGTTCTTTTTTATTGCTATTTAGTATTTCACTGCATCAAGATGGAACTGTAGGATTTGCTGATGGGACATGGAAAAAAGGAGTCAGGGCTTCTGTTTTGAGCCACTAAAGGGACCTAGTTGCCATGAACTGAGATGGGCAGAGAGTCACTGCGAGGTGGGTGCACAGTAAACATCAGAAACTCAGTTTGGGACTTGCTCACTGGACATTCAGGTGTTGATGGCAAGTAGGCCTTTAAGTCCTCGAGCAATGGGGAAGAGCAGCAGTGAGAGGGAAAGGTGATTGTGACAAGGTGGAAGAGTGGCAGAGGGAGAGGTAGCAGGAGAGCAGAGCTGGGAGAGAGGAAAGACTGGAAAGCAGTTTGCCGCAGCAAGGACACCAACCTCACCTCCGGGCCCAGGAGCATAAGGCAAGTGCCAAAACAACAGCACCTGAGAGGGCTCTGGGGAAAGCTAAGTCACAGCAATGGGGAAGGAGGATACCCAGAGACAAGGCTGCTATGTGCCAAACTCACTAACTTCCCAGAAGCTTGTCACCCACTCTCCATGAAGACATCTTAGCACCCGCCTACGAAGGTACATTAGTAGCCCCCAGTTCTGTGGTTTAAGCCTGCAGCCCAGCATTAGCCATCAAACCCGGTTTCACTGCTGTTTATCCTCTTGTTATTCTTAATGTCTGCAAGGGAATCCATGAAATCATGACAGCATGCACTGTGACCGTGCCCCGTGCTTGCTGCGTTAATTGACTCCTGGGTCTCTGGCGCAGCTTCACACACAGCCTTGAATGAACATGGGAGGCCTGAGACCCAAATCCACTAACATAAGGTGTGACTTTCAGGAGGTCCCTGCCCTTCTCTTACCTCAGCACCGGTCCTTATAAAAGGAATGAGAAGAGTGTAGATAAAGTGTGGGCTTCAGGAGAGAGCACACTTCATATGGCAAATGAACATATGTGGTTTGACCTGCTCACATCCACTGTTATCCATTCTGATCATAGCACTCTGGTTTTCTTTAAAGGACACTTCCTGGCCCTGCCATGCACTCCAACCCTTGAGGTTCAAATCTAATTTATGACCTACCCCTCCCCCCCTACCACCACCGCCCTCTCTAGACTGCACAATCAGAATCACAATAGTTGGGTTTGGGATGGCACTGACCTAATAAATGTCAATAGACATCAACCCTGGAACTTTTGCTGAAACCACTGGGAAAAGATGTTCCTTTTCACGAGATGGCTCAGTTTATAGGCTATATGGCTGCTTGCGGGCATTTTTCTTCATAAGATTTTAAAGAGCTTTTTACTCTATGCTAAGAATTTATGGAAGGCCTCACCCTGAAGTTGAGAGCATGTCCAATTTTTTTTTTTTTTTTTTTGCGGAAGTATTTATAAAAAGAAGAGAGGAACAAATTAGGTAACTGTTCATTCTGAAGCACTAAACTCATGACTTAGCTGCAAATTTTTCCCAGCTATTACATGTAGACTTTAATTATTTGTTTTTGTGTTTAATAAATTCTGCCCTCCAAAAATCTTAAGTGTTGTTGTTCCTGGGAAATTCTTCCTGTTTAACCTGTGGCTTTCTGACTCTCCTTGTTCATTGCCAAGTATTTGCCGGGTTCTAGCTGCCACATTTTGAAGGGGCAGCTAGAATGCCTCTCAATAAGAGGCATTCACTGAAGGTTTTTGTTAGGCAGTGGAGCCTACTCTTAACTGAACCTTTGGAAGGTAAGTATACAATAATACCTTTCATCCATAATTTCCAGGGTGAGGGTTGCAGCAAATGTCCCTATAAACCCGCATGAACTTTGACAAGAGGTCAAGCCTGTGACCTCATTCTGGAATGTTCCTATCTCCTCACTCACTCTTAGTACAAGGCTCCTTCATGAGTTGACCTTACTCAAAGATGCGAGAGTCCCTGCTGCTCCCATTACATTTTATTTCCCTGTGGGGCTGCACTCTAGGAAGTAGCTGTACTCCTGCTAAATTGCTTTGATGAAACTGATTGTGAGCCTTAAATTGTTGAGCTTTTCTGGAAGTTGAGTAAAGGCTTTGAACTAAAATCTGTCTTAGCACTGACCTAATCCTCAGGAGGATCAACTTCTACTGTTTCAGAGTCACCTGGAAATATTATGGAATCCTTGTGGTATAGAGGAATGATCCGTAACTGCTTGGGGTAAGAGTTACAGACCCTTTTAAGAATCTGATGAAAGCTCTTGGGCTCCTCTAGCCAGAGGAAAAAAAAGCCTTATGCACAAAATGTTAGACACAATTTCAAGAGCATGGTAGACACTCCAAAAACCCCATTCTGAGTTTAGGTTAAAACCCAGGAAGGGGATTGCCAGAACTGGAAGAAATCTTAGAAATAATCTGGCCCAACTGGTTCTCCGAATAATAATGATAACAACAAGAATTATTATTATAAGAAGCAGTTGTCTATTACACGCTTGCTATGTACTAAGCACTCTCCTGGGACTTGGCGTACATCATGTCACTAAATCCTCACAATAATCCAGACTAGTAGGTACTATTAATATTTCATGCCCACATTAGAGATGAGGAAACTGAGGATCTTGAAGTTTAAGTCACTTGCCTGTGGTTAATGAGGAACTGAGTGGCAGAAGCCAGATGGTTCCTAGATTCATGCTCACATCTTTCTGCTGTACATTCACCCTCAGTAAAAGTAACAGGAACCCACGAAAGCTAACTTAAGCACAAAGGAGTTTCATTATAAGGAAGAATATCAGGGTGTCTTCCAGAATCCATAGGCAAGAAATTGGCAGGAATCACCTTAGACTTGACATCAATTTGTTATAAGAACCAAAGAAGGGAAAAGAGCAATCCGCCTATTATGAACTGAAAATCTGTGCCTCCCCAACATTCAAATAATGAAGCCCTAACCTGGCTGTGACTGTATGTGGAGACAGAACCTGCAAGGAGGTGATAAAGGTTAAATGAGGTTGTAACAGTGGACCCTAACCTTACCATAGGGTTAGTTCCCTTATGAGAAGAGGGAAAGACCCCAGAGCTCTCATCTGTCTCCACCTCGTGAGGACACAGTGAGAAGGCAGCCATCTCCAAGCCCTCACCAGAAACTTGACCTTGGACTTTTCAGCCTCCAAAACTATGAGAAAATAAATTTCTATTGTTTAAGCCACCCAGTCTGTGATATTTTGTCAAGGAAGCTTAGCAGACTAAGACACCCTCTCCTTCCTTCTCCCCTTCCCCTTTCCAACAAAAATTAAAAGAGAGAGAAAGATATATGGAGAGAAAATCAACAAAGGGAAACTTTAGGAACTGGGTTTCTCTAGTATGAATGCTAGGTCACTAGCTGAGACGGCATCTCAGAAACACATAGACCCTAAAATGAGGGAAACACTGAAATTGCAAAGGTCTCAAACTCAAATGCCTAGGAGAGCCCAACAGGGAACAAAAGTGAGTGGTCCAAGTGCTGCATGTGTACAAGAGGGGAGAGAAGGGGATTTAGAGCCCCATACAAATGGCATAGCCACCACTCAGCAGCAGCCAGCCTTGCCACACGGACCTACAAGTCAAATGCTGGCAGCTGTGCCTTTCCATTTTTCTTAAATAAGTTGACAATCTGCATTTGCATGTGAAACCTCCAGATTTCTAAAATTTGCAAGCTTGTCCAAATTCAAATTGAATGCCGCTAGTTTGTGGGATGTGTGTCTACAGGACATTTAGAATCCAGTTGGGAGCGGAAAGACAGCATGCTACAAACCCAAGTTCAAATCCTGGTCCACCATTTCCTTGCTGTACTACTTAATAGGTCACTTAACCTCTCTGACCTCCCTGAGGTAATAATCCTAATGTTGTCAGTACACTGCAATAAATCATGCTGCTGTAAATAACGCTGCACAGGTGGCATTCTGTATTATGCAAGTTTCTCTATAAATTCCTAAAGAGGAAACTGCCAAGTGTCACAGGTTGAATCCCCTGGAAAAGATAGAGTTTGGGCTGCAAAATGTTTATTAGGAACATATGTCCACACAAGAACTTCTACATAAATGTTCATAGCAGCAGTATTCGTAACAGCCAAAAAGAGTGGAAATAACCCAAATGTCCATTAACTTAGGAATGGATGAATAAAATATGGCATCCTCACTGTGATCAAAATAGCATTCAACAATAAAAAGAAACAAACTACTGATACACGCAGTAACATGGTGAACGTTAAAAACATTATGCTAAGTAAAATAAGCCAGGCACAAAAGACCATGCATTATACGAAATTTCCAGAACAGGCGAATCTATGGACACAGAAATCTCCAGAACAGGCAAATCTAACCACTATAGATTAGTGGTTGCTTAGGGTTGGAAGTTTAGGGGAAAATGAAAAATGAATGTTAATGGTTTTAGGGGTTCTTTGGAGGGGTAATCAACTCTAGAATTGATTGTGATGACAGTTGCACAATTCTGTGAATATACTAAAAAAAATTAATTGTATACTCTAAATGGGTGGATTGGATGGTAGGTATATGCATTATATTTCAATAAAGTCATCCCTAAAAATGTTCAAAAGAGGGAAGAAAAAGCAGAATTGGACAGAGAAAGAAGCTAAAACAGCCAAGCTTTTATACCCCTGTCTCCCTCAGTTACTGGCTGTCGACTGCCCCCAAAGGGCATGACCTTGGAGGAGGGAACCGCCTGCAGCAGTGGAGGGAGCTAGCAGCCAACAGCCACCTGCTGACCACACGCCCCACAGCTGGGCAGCAAGTCCTCCCTTAAGGGGGGGTGGTCTGAGAGGCACATCGCCACGTCTACTTCATCAAATCAAAAGGTAAATTTAATTAACTTGGACAGATATGGCCACACTATACTATCGTTGCTGTTCTCCTTGTCATTTAAGAATTCCCCAACCACCGGTAACACTTTTATATATGGCAGGTGGAATCCTATGGAACAATAGTAAGGCATAAATTTTGGAAGACCACACTGAGGAATACCTAAGATGCCACACAAAAGGCTTTTCATTTTCTCTTGTAATGATCAGGGAACCAGTATGGTTTTGTTATTTCCCGCAGAAAATTGACATGATGTAAAGATATATTTTAAAACAGTTTATTCCAGTGACAGCATGCAAGAGGGGCCAGGGAGGGGGGCCCAGAACACAAGGAGACTAATTAGGCATAAGGTGGGTAGAGTGAGTGGTTGCCATAGAAAGGAAAGGAAGGGATAGAAGGAAGAAGTTTCTGTGTATCTGGAGGTGAATTGGACCTGGGTGAAGGGAGGAGACTCATTTCCACCCAAGTCCAAAGGCATCAGGTGGGTGCTCTGACCCTATCCCACAATGATGCTGACCTCCTGAAAACCTTCCCCATTCTCCCATATTCCTCCATCTCCATTATCACCAGCACCATCCTGACTTGGACTACTCCTTCTCACTGACCTAAGCAGACCATCATTCTACCTTCCTGAGATCTGTTCTCCTTAAAGCATCCAGATGGACTTTCTTAAAGTTTAAATCAGATCCTGTTGCTCCCAGGCTCAAACTCCATCCATTAACCCTTACTGCCTCAGAATTAAGTGCTGCATCTACAAGGCCCTCCATTACCCACCACTCCCCAGCCTCATTTCCCACCACTCCTCACTCCTTTCCTTGCCAATCTTCCTTCAAGCCCCTGAGAATTCCATGTTCCCTTTTGCCTCTGGGCCCTCACACATGCTGATCCTCCATGTCTGATGTTCCAAGGCATCTAGCCTACTCTAGCTGTCCGTGTTGCGTTACATATTGCCTATTCCAGGAAGCCTTCCATGACAATCACTCCTTATGATGGAATTAGGACCCCATATTGGGTTGCCTATAAGATGGCACCAATAAATCTCTGTAAGTACCCACACTGTTCTTCCCACCCTAAAGAACATTGTATATTTCCCCACCTCTTGAATGGGGTTGACGACGTGATTTGCTTTGAGCAAAAAAAATGAGGCAGCACTGATGTTCTGGGGCTGTAGAGCAGTCTTAACAGACTAAAGAGCCTCTTCTGCTTTCTATTTTTTTTTTATTATATCATAACTTTGTACATTGATGCCTTTATGGGGTTCAGTGTACTGCTTTGATATACAATGCGAAATACTTACATTGAACTAAGTAACACATCCATCAGAATTATACTCATTTCTTAATAGTTATGAAATGTACCATTGCATCATGCACATTAGGTGAGGTCTCCCAAAATGCCTCCCATATCCCCCTCCCCTCCCCTGTCTCTCCTTTTCCCTTCTACTTTCTGGACTATAGTTATGTTTTGCCATTTGTATGAGTGTGTAGGTGATTATATATTGATTTCATATTAGTATTGAGTACATTGGATACTTTTTTCCCATTCTTGAGATACTTTACTAAGAAGAATATGTTACAGCTCCATCCAGGTAAACATAAAAAATGTGATGTCTCCATCTTTTTATGGCTGCATAGTATTCCATGGTGTACATATACCACAATTTGCTAATCCATTCATGGGTTAATGGGCACTTGAGCTGTTTCCATGTCTTGGCTATTATGAATTGGGCTGTAATAAACATTCTGGTGCAAATGTCTTTGTTGTAAATCCAGCTACTTATCGTCATTTGATCGTCAACAAGCCTATCAAAAATATTCAGTGGGGGAAAAGACTCCTTATTTAACAAATGGTGCTGGATGAACTGGCTGGTGACCTGTAGAAGACTGAAACTGGACCCCCACCTTTCACCATTAACAAAAATTGATCCTCACTGGATAAAGATTTAAACTTAAGACATGAAAATATAAAAATACTAGAAGAGAGTGCAGAGAAAACACTCGAAGAAATTGGCCTGGGAGAATATTTTGTGAAGAGGACCCTCCGGGCAATTGAAGCAACACCAAAAATACATTACTAGGATCTGATCAAACTAAAAAGCTTTTGCACAGCCAAGAACACAGTAAGTAAAGCAAACAGACAACCTTCAGAATGGGAGAAGATTTTTGCAGGTTATGCTTCTGACAAAGGTCTGATAACTAGAATTCACAGAGAATGCAAACTAATCAATAAGAAAGGAACAGATAACCCTGTTTCTATGTGGGCAAGAGACTTGAACAGAAACTTCTCTGATGAAGACAGGCGCATGGCCTACAAACACATGAAAAAATGCTCATCATCCTTAATTATCAAAAGAAGTGCAAATCAAAACCACTTTGAGATATCATCTAACTCCAGTAAGATTAGCCCACATCACAAAATCCCAAAACTACAGATATTGGCCTGGATGCGAAGAGAAGGGAACACTTCTACACTGCTGGTGGGAATGCAAGCTAATATGACCTTTTTGGAAAGAAGTTTGGAGAACACTCAAGGAACTAAAAGTAGACCTACCATTCAATCCTTCGATTGTCTACTTGGTATATACCCAGATGATCAAAAATTATTTTACAACAAACACATTTGCACCAGAATGTTCATTGCAGCTATTCTGCTTTCATTCAGAGGGGAACTTAGCCCAGGCTATCCATCACAGTTTGTGATACAAATCAGAAGTGACTTTGGAAAACCTGCTACAGGTTTTGAGCTTGGGGGGAATACCTATCAAATCAGGCCTCCATTCATGTGTCTGTAACCATGCACATGTGACAGGAGAAATCACAGTTCTTCTCTCCCTTTGTTAACCATTCCTCTCTCAGGGCCTGCTTAGTCGTAAGAGAAAGCAAGGACAAGTTTGCCCCAGCATAAGAGGAATCTGAGCTCGAGCCTTATTCCCTGGGACAGGTCACAGCTCCACAGTCGCTGGGGGAGTTCCACAACCTTGGGAGCAGCTCGTCCTCAAAGACTGTGGGGTCCTTATGAGTAAGGATTACATGAATTATACCTTCATTTCTGTACCTCAGACCCCAGCACATTGTAACCTCCCGTTACATACTCAAGCAATTTGTGTATAAAATAGAAAGAGAAGAAAGAATGAGTTATATAGGAAGGCAGGAAAGGAATGGTCATTTGGTGCCAACTGTGCAGTCTTGGCAAGGTTACCTCACTTTTCAAACCACCACTTGCCTTCCTCGTCTGTGAGATGGTCATGATCATGTCCCAATATCTAATATTTATTTCGCATTTATTACATGCCAAGCGTAGGTCTAAACCTAATATCTCATTTAATCCTCATAGCCTACAGAATAACTACTATTATACTCACATTTTATTTATTTACTTTTGTTGTCTCTTTTTATCCTGCCAACTCCCTCTCACTTCGTGTCAATCTTTTCAGTTCAGTTTCCTTTTTTGAAAACCACATCTTGCAGATGAGAAAATTAAAGCACAACGTGTTTAAGTAACTTCCCTAAGATCAGACAGTTCGGAAATGGCGAAGTCAGGATTTGACCCTAATCCTCTGCTGGTGCACAGATTGGGTCTAAGAGCTGAACGGGATGGAGGACTGTCAGGTGCCCAGCACAGGACGTAACAGATGGGGACTGTTCTCAGCAGCAAGGGAGGGAGGGAGGGGGAAAGAGAGACCAGAGCAGACCTCACCTGTCTACTTTCTTTCTGTGACTCTCCCTCTCCCCCAGGTACATAAAATTTAATTTATCATTAGCTAATGGACCCTTTAATTTTATTTATTATATTTTTTAAAATAGTATTATGAACACTATGAACCCACATCTTCATTCATCTATGTATTCACTTATCTTATCCCATCTCCTAACTTTTTCCTGATGGCAGCCATGATCCTCAATGCTAGATTAGTCATTCCACTGATTGTTGTCTTTAGTATATGTATATGAATATATATGCTTAATAATAAATTGTTTCATCTTGCTATTTGGGTTTTGGGAGTTATTTGTTTGTTTGTTTGTTTTTTGAGACAGTGTCTCCTCTGTAAATCTGGGTTAGAATGCAATGATAGCATCATAGTTCACAGTAAACTCAAACTCCTGGCCTCAAGCCGTCCCCCTGCCTTAGCTCCTGAGTAGCTGGAACTACAGGTGCCCACCATCATAATGGCTAATTTTTCTACTTTTTGTAGAGACAGAGTCTCGCTCTTGCTCAGGCTGGTCTCCCACTCTTGGCCTCAAACAAGTGCTAAGGATTATAGGTATGAGCCACTGCACCCAGCCTTGCTTGTTTTTAACTTTATAATTTCCAGGTCTTTAAATGGTAGACTCTCACTTCTTTTGTTGTAGTTAAATTTTACAGTGTCACCTAGGCCATTGTGTTCGACCATGTGAGTTGTTCAGTACAGCAGGCTCCCTGGCTGATGTGGGGTAGGGTAAAGGTGGACTCCAGCCTGCAGCTCCTTTGGCCTTTTTCTAACCAGCATAGATGTGCCATTCAACTCACCATGCACCTATAAGGCTGTGGCTACCTAGAGAGGGCACACTTACTAATTTTTACAAAGGCACTGTAGGGGCTAAGGGGGGGAGCTGAATGTATTGCCCCTGGATCATCAGCAACCCTTCTCAGACCCTCTGTGTTCAAGGTCAAAGTCGAGCCCATTTGGGATTACAGGTAGGAAATGGCCCACAGTGATAACAAGAGAGACAGCTGCATCACATAATTCATTGTTCCCACTAGAAGCTCATTGGCCGCACTCAATCTGTCCATCTCTAACCCACCAGGAGGGATTTCCTAATCAGGTTCCAGGGGCTTTAAGATTTATGTCAAGAGGCCTCGATTTATTGAATTAATGCTGCTGAGCAGAACTGTAGCTGTTAAACAGTGTGGAGATCGGGATTTTACAGCAATGTAACTAACAAGGCTATTAACACAAACTGGGCTTGCCGCTGGCATTTATAACACCATAAATCTCTGTTCCCACTGGAAGTATTTATGGCATGGCATGCACTCGGAGTCCACCGCCTTTTGCTGTGCTCTGCTTTCAAGACTCAGCAGTAAGGGTATCACAGTCAGAAGGAAGGAGGGAGAGGCCTCCTTCCAGGGCCTGGGCTGATTCTTAGCTCCCATCCCTTCTGTCATCTGGAAACACTGGCCATTGTCATAGGCAGATTTAGATTTTATTATTATTATGTATTAATAGTATTATTAGTATTAATAGTATTAATAGTATTTATTTCCCCGTTTATGGAGCACTTGCCATGTGCCAAGCCCTTTGCAAATGTAGCAGCTACGAAGTTCCCAGACCTTTTCAGGGTACAAATGTGTTAGCTTGTGTGTGTGTGAGTGTGTGTGAGCGCACGCACACATGCTTACACACCCGTATGTGTAGGAGGGGGTGAGTTTCCCACTGAACTTAATTTCTGTCTTGAGACTCTGAAATTCTGTGAAGCAGAACATTTAATCTTGTCACTTCGAGGTAAACTGGATCACTTTAGTGATTTTTATTTTTCTCATTGATTTCAGGTTAAACCAAACCAGATGTTGAATTTTCTCACTCCTTTTCTCTCTATGAGAAAGATGTCAATCTCCAGGGAGTGTTCGAATGTCCCCATGCCCTCACCAAAGAGTGATAAGCAGGTCTGTATTTTCACCTGACCACATCCTCCACTGGCATCCACTGGGACGTAGCCTGTACCATGGAGCCATCCTCCACATCAGCTGCCCTCGGGGGTGGGGTGCACCTTCTCTGCTACGGTTCTTGTGTCTTGGGACACAGGAAGCTTTGCAGAGCTCTTCTCTCACCTCCCTCCCCCCCCCGATCTTGAGTCCCATTTAGAGAGCAGAGACCACGACACTCCAGGACCACTGGAAATAAACACATCCTATCTCAGCACTTCACATATCTGGTCACACCAGCCCCATATCCATATCCATTCTCCTTCACCTAGTACACCAGGTTAACACTGGGGACACCTCCATATCACCTGTAATATCTCTTGGGTTTCTTTTTTGCAGTTTCTGGCTGGGGCTGGGTTTGAACCTGCCACCTCTGGCATATGGGGCTGGTGCCCTACCCCTTTGAGCCACAGGCACCACCCCCTTGGGGTTCTTTTTAAAACCATACTAAGCCTTTTTTAGTCACCATTCTAAGCACTTAACAAAGTGTGTGCATCATTTATTCCCACCAGCAACTCTGTGAGGTAAGAGCCATCATTATCTCCTATAATAGAAGGGCAAACTGAGGTTCAAAAGCTTAAATCAAGGTCACACCATGAAATGGTTACTTTTTCATGCCAACTTAACTGGGCTAAGGGGTGGCCAGATAGCTGGTAAAACTGCATTTCTGAGTGTGTGTGAAGATGTTTCCAGAAGAGATTAGCATTTAAATCTGTAGACTGAGCAAAGAAAGTCTGCCCTCACCAACGTGGGTGGGCATCATCTATTCTATTGAGGGTACAATAGAACAGAAAGGCAGAGGAAGGGTGAATTCACTCTCTCTACGTGAGCTGAGACACCCATCTTCTCCCACCCTTACATATCAGAACTTGGACTGAATTATATCACCTGCTTTCTTGGTTCTCCTGCTAACAAGTGGCATAGTATGGGACTTCCCAGCTTCCATAATCACGTGAGCCAACACCCCTAATAAATCTCCACTTTATCTATATCGATACCTATATGTCTATACCTATATGTCTATATCTGTACCCTGCTGGCTCTGTTTCTCTGGAGAACCCTGACTGATCCACACAGCCAGTGAGAGGAGGATCTGGGCTTGGAGCCCAGAAGCCAGGGAAGTGAGACTCCCCACAGAATCCAAACCTAAAAGTGGGGTCCTGCTCCCTAACACCCTCCAGAACTCTTCCCCCAGAGAGGCAGTAGCCAGACTCCCATATGCATCCAAGTGTTTAACTCTTTGCCCTTCCTCCAGTCTGGACTTTAGACAGTTTGGGGGATAAATGATTCCCCAGGGAACTCCCTAAATTGTTGTTCTTATCAAGACCTCAGCCTTTAGGACTTCCAAAGACACAGATGTTAATGTAGTCCTTTTTTCCCTTAGGATAATAGAGGCCGAGATCTGGTCTGAGCAAAACCTAGAATGACAGGTGAACTTCAATATTTCAGGGTCCAGAAAAATCCCACCTGGAAGGGTTTTTGGAAAATAGAAGCTTCATGCCTTATCCACCACCGTGTCACACATTCAACCTCAAAACAACCCAGTTGAGAAAGATACAGTCCTTTCGTTTGTAAACAGAGCAAAGGCTCCAAAGAATCCAACAGCTTTTCCAGAGAAGGAAAGCTGGTAAGTTGGGGAACTGGAAATGGGACTCGGGTCTATCTGAGTTTTGGAGGGAAATCACTAAACTTCATTCCCAAGGTTCCACCAAACCCCATTCTATGTGTACAGCTCCGTATTATAAAGAATGCTGCCATGAACATCTTCATAACTTTAGCTGTGAGCACATTGGTGATAATTTCCTTAGGATAAATTCCTACAAGTGAATTTGCAGTATTATTACGCTTTCTGATTTATTTTACCAAATCCCTTTCTGTTAAGCGTGTGTGAATTTGCCTTCCCACACCACATCAAAGTGCCTCCTCCTTCCTGTTTGTACTCTCACTGGGTACTGTCATTTTTAACATATAAGATGAGAAATGATGTCCCAAGGATAGTTTGATTTGCAATTTTTATTATGAGTGGGGTTAAATCAATCACCTGTCAAGTAACTGTGCCACGTTCAGCAAAGAGAAGGGGAGCTGGGAGGAGTAGTTACATAGGAAGTTACATATCAACACAAATATCACACAACTGAAGAAATAAACATCTCAGAGGTAGCAGGAGCTGAGACAGAACCAAGAGGCAGAGGAGGTCAAGGTTGAGTTCAGAGGGAAAGAGCTCAGCACCTATCTGTCCCTGAGCTGAAAGGGAGACCTCACAGAGGAGGTGGGGGTGGAGCCCTGACAAATGGGGAGGTGGCTGTTTTTTTTCAGGTCCCCGAGGGCTCTACCGTCCTCTCACCTCCCAGCCTTTGCTCCCGTAGTTCTTCTGCCTCTCCCTTTCACTTAGCTAAGTTCTCCTCCTCACCTTTCAGGCTATACCTTACATGTGTCTTCCTCAAGTGAAGCCTCTCAGATCCCACACAAGTTCACACTCCCCTGTTATGTGCCCTTGCTGTGCCCTGCACTTCTGCTTTAAATCTATCTAATGAATATGATGTCCATTATTCAAGTGAGAGATCCTTTTGCAAGCCCTGAATTGACCATTATGCAATCTACGCATGCAACAAAATTGCATTTGTATCAAGAATAAATAAATTAAATAAAACACATATTGTAACAATCATGAATTAACTGAGTTATTCATGTCATGTCCCAGTCTGTAAGCTCCGGATAGACTGCAGGCTCTGAGAGCCTAGATTGTATCTGTTTTGCTCCCCTCTGGGTTCCCAAAACCTAATCTAGTACGTGATAGGGTGAAATAATCTAGACAAAATAATCTAGATGAAATCCAGTACATAAACAACTTGCTGCTTTTCAACTCTTGTCTCCCAGCTCTAAATCCACCGTCATTATTCTGCTCTGCACTAGTGGAGGTGGTAAGTCTGAAAACCGCGCTTCTTTTCTGCCTGCTGGATTTTTTTGTTGGTACTATCAACTGGAGAAGGCTTAAAGGTTGGAGGAGGAAGAAGGGACTTGCTCCTTCTTGTTTGCATTCTGTCCATGTAAGCACCTTCCCCAGCAAAGCAATTCCTCGCAACCCTCCATCCCCTATTCCCCAAACCTCCAACGATTCCCGCCCAGCTCCAGCGCACTTGGGCAAGTAGCTTGTCTCTAGTTGCTGTCGGCAACACTCCAAGGATCAGCCTTTTTGCAACCTCTCAGAGGTTCTGGCACAAACCACGGGTGTCCCTTATCAGAGGTCTCCGCTCCACCTCTGTGAGCTCCTACTCCCAGCATCTAGGTTCTGATGGACACCTGTTTTTCCCTTTGTTGCCCCAGTACAGAGACAGTAGCTGCTCCTCCCTGGTTACATCTGTGCTACCTCGTTGTTCAGCTTTTGCTTTTTCATCCTCCATGACGTGCCCCTCCAATTCCCAAAATTGATTTCTGTCTGTTTAAATACCCAGTGCGGTTTCTGGCTTCTTCCCTGGATTCTGATAAAATAGCAGACATTCAATTAAAATTCTACTGAAGCCAAGAACTATTCTGTGGTTAGAAAATGGCATGAGCTACTCGAATCAGCACTGGATGATTGGACATCTACAATGTGCTTGGCCTTGTGCTGGGTTCTGGATGTGCAGAGATAAAACAGAGACAGAATGATCCAGGAGTGCCCAAAATACCTGCAAACAGAGAGTCGAGCCCCCTTTCTCCTGTCTCTATACCTAGATGAGAAGCAACTGAAGCTTGAGAGCCCTCCTGCTCTGTGCACCTGGCGGGGATGTTCAGTGGCTCTCCATCGGCATGCTAAGCAGAATAATCCTTTATTTTGCAGGACTGACTTTAAAAGAAGTTTACCATTTGGGGCCTGCTCAGCTAAATACTAACACCTCTCCTCCAGTCATTTTGTCAGCCAAAAATGCCCCCCACAAATTGACAAACGCCCCTTCAGTGGTGACCACCCTCCCCAACCACTGTGAGGTCATCCATTGAGGAGAAATCCCCAGGGGATGAAGAATTTGCTAATTATTTCTGGCATTACCAGCCCCAGCACAGAAACCTCTAATAAATGTAGAAGTGAGTGTAGTTCTGAATGAGATCTTCAAATTAACCAAGACATCCAGCAGAATGCAATCCAACAGAGGGCATGACAGGGTGGCAGTCGGCAGGGGGTGGGTAGAGGAAGGAGGTGGCCGGAAACCTAATTAGCCAGGGCTGCTCACATCCAAGCCTCTCTGCTCCTAGCTGCTTCCTGATTCATGACATGTTGAAAATGAAATCATTAGGAAGCACTCACACACAGCCCCTAGATAGAAACAGGCCCCAAGTAGGCTTTAATTGGAAGAAGAGAGATGGGGGAGGAAGGAGGGCCTAGAAGGAGAAGAAGAAAAATGGTGGTAGCAGTTGACAGCCACACAAGGTGGGGTATTTTTGAATAAATTGAGGTTTTCTCCCCTTCTCCCTTACTCCCTTCCTTCTACTCCACCCACTGGTGACTTTGGAGTACCAGTTCTCAAGAAAGTAGGTTGATGCCCTCTAATGTATGGAAATTGGCTATGAGATGTGGCAAAAACAACCATGTTATAGTTTAAAATTATTACCAACACTTAAAAAAATACCAAACTTAGATAATACTCTTCTCCTTCCTTCATTCCTTTTTTCTATACCTTTCTTAATCCTTTAAAAATAATAATAAGACAGATTCAAGTTGTCTCTTCAAAAATATTAACATAATTCTCTGGCACTTATACACATTTGAAAATCCTGTCTCACATGATAGAAAGAATATAGGGTTCCAGGTATGACTCTCAACCACAAACAATCTCATCTTTTCAACCCAATTACAAATTATGTTTGTTCATTAATTCCTATAACCATCCCCATCCACCCCACAACAGAAAAATGTTCTTACTTCTGAGGTCAGCATAACATAGTAGGATAACAAACTTCAGAGTCAGATAGAACTGAGCTGTAATCCTTCCCTGGACATTTAGTAGCTCTGGGACCAGCTGTGGCCCCAGCTTCCCTCCCCATTGGACACAACCCTTGGCCTCTTAGCTTCTAGACCCTGGCCCTCTAAACTAGACTCTCATCCCTATCCTACTAGTCTCATAGTGTTGTTGTGGGGATCCAGAGAAAGAAAGGATAAAAGGAATCTTTTAGCATTAAATCATTACATGTACTGAGATTGTTGGACCTTGGATATTTGCAAAAGGTTTATATATTCCATCGATTATCTATGGCTGCCTTCCCACTTTCAGCTGATCCCACATGGGAGATTTGGCTTGAGTGGGTGGATGACAGGCCCTCTTAATTGCATACCCAACAACCATTCACCTCCTCCTCCTCCTCCTCCTCTTCAACAGAACCTCAGTTTTATTCACTTTCCTTATGGCTACAAGTTCAAAGTAAAGCTGTATCCCTCTCAACCCCAAGGGAGGAGTAAGTCTCGATTAGTCAAAACCAACGATAGTAATTCCATCGCCCTTGTCAGTGATGGTTGAAGATGAATGAATGTGGAACACAACTCTGACTAATAAATGTGATGGGGAGTCTTCTGGGGGCTTCTAGGAAATGTATACATTCCTCTTACAAAGTCAATCTTGGGAAAAGATTGATACCTTGATGTTTGGAGTGGTTGCAGCCAACTCTGAGCCCAACGGGAAAAGTATAAGAACAAAGGCTAGTTGATGAGATTTTGAGAGCCACGATGTCTTTGGGCCCCAAAACTAACCCTGGTGCTTCCCTGCCTAGAGATGTCTTGATACATAGGATAATTCTGGGGATTATACAGCTGGGCTCTCCTGGAACTGTTCCAGCTCACACTTGCACCACTATACTGCCTGGTGTAGGATTTGTCCTGAACAAAAATGTACTAGTTTGGATGATAAAATTACATGATCTCCCTACTGAAAATAAATGTCCTTCTTATTTAAGTGACTTTGAATTAGGTTTATTCTATGCAGCTAAAATATTCTAATTAATACAGGGCTAGACACAAGCACGGGCATGACTCTGCCAGAGATCAGAGTGAATTTCTATAGGGTTTAACCGCTACTTAAAATTGTCTGTGCTTTCTCTTCTTTCCTCCTTAGTAAAAATTACTGTACAAACACAAAGCACATGGGAGAGAAACAAACAGTGAATTATAATCTGAGAATTCAACATCTCCCAGATGTCCATGAATCTTTAAAACAGCACCTCCTTTTAAAGGGGAGCCTCCCCTACTTCAACATACTATATTTTCAGGATTGTCTCAAGCAGCAGAACTCTGGTCACTCTTGATGCTTACAGCTCTTTAACTTTCTCCAAAGTTATAAATCTGCTGTCAGCAAATGTGTCTACAAGTCGTTGTTCTCACTCTCTCCTTTATCTGTCCTTCCCCCAGTCACTCCATTAACGGCTTCAATTTGCCAGTTGCCCTCTCCCCTTACGCTGTAATCAGCAGAGTGGGGCTGACTTGGCCATTGTCACTGAGAAAACTGAGCAGCCTGCTGATGAAGTGTGTCGAACAAGTGCCCCATTAGTTTTTCTATCATCTGGTGAGCCTCATCTGTTAGCTTGGCTGATTTGAGACAAGTTTCAAGGTAAACCTAACAGGAAGACACTCTAAGTTAAGACAAAAGCAAGTCAGAGCACTCAATGCTTCCCAGCCTGATACAAATCCATGTGTGTGAACTCAAGCTCTGACTACTCAAGGGCAGGAGCATCTGAACTTGGAGATTGGAATTAATGAACTTAGAAGATGCTCACAGCTGTTACTATCACTCTTCCAAATCACTAAAATAGACACTCTTGTATTCTTCTAGAGCAGCTGTTCTCAACCTATGGGTCGCCGCCCCTTTGTAACAATGAAAAAACATCTCAGTATTAGGAAGATTGAGAACTGCTGTTCTAGAGTATCACAGGCGTATGGGCTACTCTTCCATTCTGACCATAACAGCATAAAAAGGTACAACATTTTTGAGAGGGCGATATGATAGTATGTTTCCAAAACCTTAAGAGCATTAATATTTAGCAGTCCAATCTCTATTAATTTATCCTAAATTAATAAGGGGACAAATTTATGTATGTGCAATAATGTTCATCATGTCACTGTAACAGAAAAAAAATAGAAGTGCTCATTGGCAGAGGATTGAGGATTTATGCTACATCCATGCATAGAAGCAATGCAATGAAGCATGGTAGTTATTAGCACAAATACCAGACAGTTTCACAGGTGAGAGTACAAACTGGTAACACCATTCTGGTGGATCATTTGGCAATAGGTATCAGAAGCCTATAAAATGTTCACACTCTTTGAAATAGTTATCAATACTTTTCACCAAGTACTTCTGGCTCTCCACCTCCCAGACTTATGATAGAAGGACTTTGTGGTCTCCTAGATGTTGTCCAGGTGACTGGTTCTGGTCAATGAGTTGTAAGGGCATTGAATTACCATAATCAGATCCAGAGAACTCTTTTCTTCTGCGGTGATCAACATCATTTGAAATGGTAGCAGTTCCATCAGCCTTGATCTGAGAGTAATTAAAACCCAGCCGGATGTGTGGGATAAGTGATAAATGAGCCTTTGTTCTTTTAAGATTTTTAGAGGTGTTTGTTACTCATGCTAGCCTGCCTATCCTGCCTCATATGCACTTTGACCTAGCATGCCATTTCTAGAATTATGTCCTAGGGCACACAGAGATACATATTGGAGGACACGTTGTATAAACAGACCCAAGTTGCAGGATATTCATCACAAATAACACAAACAAACAGAAACACAAGGCAGTAAGTTCCACAGCACACACATAGTGGAAAAAAGTTAGGTCTCAGATGGCATTTCAACATCATCCATATACTGTGATGTTTCTGAAGAAGACCAAAGCTCTACTATTGAACTCAAGTCACCATTCCAGCTTTTTCCATCCTTCCCCCATAGGGAATTGACCTTCATAGTCTCCAGAGTCCAGTCTGCTGACTTTAGTCAAGATTTCCCCAGGCCATCAAAAATGTTCTAATAATATTAAATTTCAAAGGGTAGGAGTTAGGACCTCAATCTCTTTTCTCTCAAGAATCTCTGAGATTCCCATGCAAATTTATTCAACTTCTCCCCATAAGTCATCAAGGTCCACATAACAAAAAATATAGGGATGGAAAGCCTTTATCTATGCTGTGTCCTTCTGCTGGAACAGGTACTAACTTGCTTTGCATCTTCATAACCCACTCAAGAAAAGTGTCCATCTCTAGAAATAAAAGCAGCTGGAAATGGAGCAACTTCTTACAACACTGGGGTAAATAAGTTTACAGGTAAGTTACCCTATTACTAGGGACTGTATTGACCATAGTGACAGCAAATAAGAAATGAAAGGATAACGACAGAGTAGAGAAAGAGTGACACATTTCACCATCCAGATTAGAATTTGCCTTGGGCTCTCAGGATGCCCCTTTCAGCAACAGCTCTTTAAAATTTAACAATCCTATCCAGCATACCTTTTGTGCCCCAGGAAGTAGTTGGTAATGGGAAGAAGCAGCATGAAGAGTACCCAAAGGGCCCACAGGGGATGGTCTCTCAGTTGGAAGAAGCCCTAACACAGTTGATATGGTGTGGCAGGGGTGGTGGAGTGATGGCACTCGGGGTAACAGGTAAGAGAGGTGGAACTGCCTATTAGCCCAATCTTGACCCCTGCCCAATTCACAAGGCTGAATTAATGCGACAGTGATAGTTGCATTAATATTTACTAGAAATTAATATTTTATAGCCAGTTGCTCATTCTAGCAATGGATTAAAAACATAGAGGCTGTCATCAGAGAAAGCAAAGCAATCAAAGTAATGAGAGAGGGAAAAGGGGAGTCACGGGGGGGGGTGAGTCAGAGCAATGGGTAGAGAGGGGAGGACAGCCAACCTTTCAATGAGAGTTGAGACTCTTAGGACACCTGCTTCATAGGTGTCACCAGACCACCTGGACAACTGATCTTTCCCTCGGATTGTTCTTCTTTCTGGAACATTCTACCTCTGTTAGTACACCTATCTCTCCTCCCTGTATGGTACGAAAGGAAGAGAATGTGCCCTTTTACTCCTGAAATTCCAGCAGAATTCAGAGAGTAAATCAAGTTGGGTAGAGGCCACCAAGCAAAACCAGTCCTAGGATCTGGTCACCGGCTCCCCTGAGGATACCTCCTCCCTGGGGCTATCCAAACCCAACTAAGAATTACAAAAAGTTTGTAACCTGAATGGGTAGCTCTGTGAGGGCAGGAACCAGGTGGATCTTAATCATCAACGCTCCCCCAAAAGTTGGGAAAATGCCTATAGCATGAATAGAGTTCAACCATCATTTGCCAGATAAGCAAATGAATGGGTATTCCTATGGGATACTGCATTTTTTAAGTTTTCATAATCAAATAATTATGGAAAGCACATAGATTCTATCCCTCTCCTAGAAAATCACAATATAATATCAGAGAAGCCTTTGCCTAATTTTGTTTATCCCAGAAGGTCTCAAATCTATTTGACCATATTATCCTACAGCTTTTCTAAAATACCTTAACTCTCTATCTGTGGGACTTGCTTTGGAAAATGCTGATGTGAGGGATTACGATACAGGGTAAAAAACAAGAAATCTGGGGTTAGACAAACTAGGATTAAAATCCCAGCCACCATGTTCCAGTTGGCTTACTTTGGATAAGTCACTGAACCCTTCTGAGCTTCAGTTTTATGTCCTGCTAAAGATGTGTCCAAGTTTGATCTTTTAGAGCTTCTTGGGCCTTGGAAACAAATTCCCAGATACAGATGAGTTCTATTATCATGGAAAATTAATACCTAAATTAGTTTAAAGGCCACTTAAAGCACTGTGAGAGACACTGCTTATTCACAATTCCTTTATCCCTTGCCACCTCCCACAGTTTGCAAATTGGCAAGTCAAATACTCAATTCTCAGACTCCCTTGCAGTAGGGAAATTATAGCCTATAAAATATAAATAGACATCTGCAAGGAGGCTTCTAGGAAAGATTTTCTGCTTTAAAGAAGAGTTAAACTTAGTATATCATGACAATATATTATATGTTTCAAATTTGCTAAGAGGGTAGGTTTTAAAATGCTTAAGTATGTGAGGTATAGTCCATATGTTAAACAACTTGGTTTAGTCATCTGGAATATATATGTATGCATCTATATTTATACACATATGTAAGTATGTATGTATATCTCAAAACATCATGTTGTAACACGATAAAAATATACAATTTTTACATTTGTTAATACTAAAAATAATTTTAAAAATTAAAAAATAAAAGAGTCAGGTAAGACTAGCACAACCTCACTCCATCTCCTTCTTGAACTGAGTACAGATGTGAAGGCTAGAACACCAATAGTCATCTTGCAACCTTGAGGGACACTACAAGACAACTGTAGAAGCATCATTCTGGAATTACTGAGCCAATATGCACCAGAGCCAGAAACCACCTTCCCTCAACTTCATGTTATTAAAAAGAGAAAAGTACACCACTGTACATAGGCTTATGCTACTTGCAGCTAAATAAAATCTTATCTGATTTTAAAAAGTAGGAAGAAAGGTTTGATTAAAACTTTATCTTGAAAATCAAATCGAAAATTATGAAAATATGTTTTTATCTCATATTAAACAAATTTAAGTTATAATTAAGTTGCCATGATTCTATGCTCTGACTGTGGAGACTGAGAACATGTCATTGATTTATTTGGGACACAGCATAATTCTTCTAACCAAATTATATCCCAACACATCGTGGAGATGCATTGCCTCATATTTGACTTTTATAGCAAGTTCATTAAAATGAGCTTCATCAATTTTCCCATGAGTCTCTTTTCATCCTCTGCTATTCTCATCGCTTTCCTTTGCAGCACCTATTGGTGGGGTCATTCTTGTGGATTTTTCTCTTCTTTAATTGCCTGACTCTGCCAGCTGTTCGGTTGCTAATGGCTTTGCATGAGATTCTGAACAGTTTCCCAGCCTCATTGTCATCAGCTTCATGAAATCTCACAGCTCAGGCGAGATCTGCAGCTTCCCTTTGCAGTCAGTATGTATTATGCCTCCTTAACACTGTTGTACATTTGCAAGATCTGATCATTGAGGGGGAGGCAGGCTGAGACGCTGACCAGATGGGTGGAGAAAAACTAGTGCTGAGTGAAAAGACATATTTACATGAGGATTAATTTTTTAAGTGGGTAATCATTAGTGAATATTTTATGCACTAATGGATGGCATCCAAAAATCTACAGTTGATATGCATCTTGGTGTGACCATAACGGCAATGATAGATTGGGAGTCGGAAGACCCATATTCTAGTTCCACCTGTGTCCCTGATTTGCTGATAAACATTCAGCAGGTCATTTCCCCTCACTGGGACTCAGTTTCCCCAACTGCAAACTGAGGGTAATGAATAAATTCTAAGATCTTTCGACTTCTAAAAAGTCTATTACCCTGCAAACAATTGACAGCGTGGCTGGGGTAGGGTGGCAAGCTTGAGTGCCAACACTAAGAACCTCTGAAGTGGATGGCAGAAAACCCTGGGCAAGGGTCCCTTGCTAAACTACACATTTTTGTTTTGAGAATGCCCTGGATCTCTTAGCAGCAGAGAAACTAATTAGATTTAATAAGAAACAAGACTGCTAAATGAAAGTACATGAGAAATAACACATTGCTGAAGATTAACACATGTTCTAGTCTATCCTCATAATAAAACCAAGGCCCCATTTATCCTGGAATCTATGACTAGACAGAGTGAGAGGAACATGGAGCTCACTCGTCTAGGATGAGCAAGGATTTCATCCTGAAGGAAGAACAGGAACACAGACCATTTATAAACAGATAATACATAAGTGCTGAAAGGTCGATCTTATCCCATCGCTGCTCTAATTCTTAATGCTTGCAAATTTCCTAATGTTTAAAATTTTTCAATGATTTCCTGCTACATTCAAAATATTCATCTAGCATGGGGTTCAAAGCCCTCCTGTCTGTCCCCGGACGATATCTTGGTCTTTGTCACCTTTTATATTTCAGCAGCAAGGAATTTAGGGACATTGCAAAAGCTAATTGCTTGGGTCAGTGGAAGAGAAACCTTTACCCAAAGCAGTGCTAATGCTCCTTTAAATGAATAACATTCACACTGTGTTCAATGTCTCACCTTCCTGGTTATATTTCTGCTGTACTCCTCAGAATTCTCTTTCCTGCCTTCTACCTTGCTCTGCAGCCAACTTATTTATAGTTCGCTGAGCATGTTTCCTTCAGCCTCCTTACTTTTGCAAATATTGTACCCTTCTTCAGGGACAATTTACCCATGACAATGCATTTGACTATAATTAATAGACAATCCAACTAAAAATAGCTTAAATAATAAGGAACTTAAACTAGTTTGTTTAGCAGTTCATTAATGACATAAAAGACACCTCCACCTTTCTACTCCACCATCTTCTTCACAGCCTTTATCCTCAGGTCTGACCAGCCTCAAGGTAGCAAAATAGCTGGCACAGTTCCAGCCATCACAATTCACACAACACATCCAAAAGTGTTCAAAAGATGACTTTCCCAGAGGCTACTGCCCCCAGAAGAATTTTTCTCAAATTTTCACTGGCCAGAAAGTTCTTAAACTCCCTAAGACCAAAGCTTATCAAGCACCGACCCTTTGCTCCATTTCTAAATGTCACCAACTCTTCCCCTAGCCTCACCTCTAACTCTGTTTTTAATTTTAGCAACATTTCCTGAGTATTACTAAATGCTAGGCTCTCTGCTAAGCACTCTGAAAATGTCTTATTTGGCCCTTACCGCAATCCTATGAGGTAAGCATTGTTATTCCCATTCTAGAGTTGAGAAAACCAAGGCCCAGGAAGGTGAAGGAACTTGCCTGAGATTACACAGCTAGAAGGAGGCACAGCCAAGATTCAAATCCAAGTATGTTCAACTCCAAAGCCCAATTTCTCAAACACTCTTGGTCCTTGGGTCTACTACCCCCTCCTGACATGTTTTTCCCTGCAAGTGTGCATTCTCTTACACAGTAGAATTCTCCATCTGACAGATCCCTCCCCTCTGCTGAGCAACATTTTCAGATCTTCCCTATGATTAAAGAAAAAAAGAGAGCCATTTCCCTTCCCCTTGTTCTCACTGCAATCTATCAAACTTCTCAAAAGCATCATCTTCACACTTACTGATTTCACATCCTCAGCACACAAGTACCCTTCACTTAATCTAGCATCCTGCCACTGCAACTGCTCTGCCCAAGGTTATCGGCAACCTCCTGATAGCCAATCAAATGACTTCTCTCTATGCTCCCTCCTTCTGGACCTAATTAATTGGCAGGTCAGTCAGGCAGCTGCCCAGAGCTCCAGTCCATATGGGACTCTAAAACATCACTGGAAATGCACCAAAGGAAGAAAATTGTGTTTACCAGAACTCCTCTCAGGGAAAGTATTGAGTACAGCTGGAAAACAAACTTCGATAAGGTACCGGGGAAGGGCTGTAGATCTCCCCAAGAAGCATGCTTGAGTAACAACAAAGGGATTTCCAACTGCCCCTGTGAGGGTTGGTCTCTTTAACTGTAGGGCTTCTGTTTGGCTGAATACAGGATGCAAGTTTGAAGTCAAAGCTAATTGCTTGGGTCAGTAGAGGAGAAAACTTTGCCCCATGCAGAGCTCTGGCTATCTCCTAAATAACTGCCAAGCAAACACTTACAGAACATCAGTGTGGAGTGTGAGGAGTTATTAGCCTGCCCTGCGGACCAACATTTCTCAATTTCTCAGTCCAGATCTATCTGTTGTATGGCCCAGCTACTTCCCCACTCATCAGTGGTCTGGTTTGCTTCCTTCTGGATTCCCGTACCTCACTAGATCCCCCTCTCTTCTCTTCTTTCTCTCTCTCACTCTCTTTCTTCCCTCTGTCACTGGTTCCTCTGCCTTTTCCTACCATGCCCCACAATGAGCACATTTTCCCAGGCTCTGACTTCAGACTCCTTCCTCTACACCTTTTCTCTCCTGATATCAGACATTTCTGGGTGTATTAGTTACCTACTGCTACATAACCAAGGACCCCAAAATTTAGTGGCTAAAAATAGCAAACCCTTGTTAATGCACAGTTTCTTTAGGTCAGGAATCCAGGAGTGACTCTGCCAGGTGTTTCTGGGTCAAAATCCCTGTGAGGCTGCATTGGAGCTGCAGCCATCTCAAGGCTTGACTGGGAGATCACCCACTTCTAAGCTCACTCACATGGCTGGTGTCTGTCCTCAGGGATGCACCACGACATTGCAGTTGGCTTCTGTAGAGTGAGAGATCCAAGCCAGCAGCTGGGATGGAAGCCACAATCTTTTTATAACCTAATATTGGAAGGACACCCCATCACTTCCACCATATTTTATGTGATAAAAATATTTCCAGCCCATACTAAAGGGGTAAGGGCAGTGATTACACATGGCATGAATACCAAGAGACAGGGATCACTGGGACCATGTTAAGGGCTATGTACCGCACCAGGGCTCTCCCATCAACAGTGGGGGAGTTCTCACGTCTCCCATGACCTTCCCATCATCTCTCCATTTCCAAACATCCTAATCACATGCTAAGTCATTCTGTGTAGATATAAGAGATTGCTGCCCCCTCATGCTCTACCTACGTTAACTTTCTTGTGTTCTCTTAAAGCAGTCCAATTGACCTTTCTTGTTCTACTGATGGCAATGCTATTCCATTCCTGAATTCTTACGCCTCTGAGTTGTCTGTCATTCTTTAATTTAACAAAAATCCTCATTGTTAACCATTCATTGAGCCTAAAAGTGTATCAGGCACTTTCATAGACATTACAGTATTTAATTTTTGCAACAATATGAGTGGCTATTATTATCACACCCATTTTTCAGGTGAATGAACCCATTTTTCTTTCAAAGAGAAGTAGATCTGGAGTCAGGCCCTGCTCTGTGTGCCGACACACAGCAATGAACAGCACAGGTGCTTGGGGAGCCCATAGCCTACGAGAGGAGAATGTTAGTGGGCAGAGTAGATCATTGCTGAGATCACATGTTGTACACAGTTAACAGCAGAGCTTAGAACTAAACAAACTTATGTTCAAGTCTCAGTTTAGCCATTTACCAGATGTATGACCTGGGGCAAGTTATCAAATCTTTCCAGTCTTCAGTTTCCCTCTCTGTCAAGAAACCACCTCATGCAGCTATTTTGAGTAGTAAATGAAATACTGCAAGTAATCCACATGGCATAGGGTCTAGCACACTAGGGTTCAACAAAATAGTTTTTGATGATGACAAATGATGCTAATGATGACAATATTGCCCAAATCACAGCAACAACAATAATCACTGACCTTGAAGAGCCACCATGTGCCAGACACTCCTCTAAACCCTATACATGCAAGAATTCACCTGAGCCTCATTTCATCTCTATGAAGTAGACATAGTATTATCTCCATTGTACAAATGAGGAAACTGAGGCAGAGAGAGGTTAAGCAAGGTCACAAAGTCAGCAAGTAGAAGAAACAGAATTTAAGCCCAGGAAGACTAGCCCCAGAGCCAAGAACACAATAGAATTTTACAAGTACTCAGGGAATCATATAGTGTGTGTGTCTACCTGCATGGACATTGTATGCATCTATTTGAGAGTGTGAATGACTAGGGAGGTGGGATTAAGTGCATGACTAGCACATATGTCAGACTGTATGTATGTGCAGGACACTGTGTGAGTTTATGTATACAGGGTGGATACAGAGTTCATGTGCAATTTAAAATACTTTAACCTAGTAAATTGTACATGAACTTTATGTCCACCCTGTATGTGATACCTATATATGTCATGTGTATCCCCGTATGACTATGCATGTTCTATGCGCATATATCTTTGCATGTGGGTTTAGTTTTGCCACTCTGTGTGTGGCTCTATATATGTCACTGTGTGCCCTATGTATGTGGTTGTGTATGACTATATGCATGTGTTAGATTGTATGTGTGTGTGTATGGGGCCTCCAGAAAGGAAGAAATTTGCATTCTGGGTCATGTTTTGCATTAGGACATGTAGGTTTGGGTTGTGAGGATTCTTGTTTATTTTTCTTAGAAGTCTTCTCCTTATTCTAAAGAACGATCTCTTGTGGTTTATGAAATGATGAAAAATCCCCCTCCGGCAAAGTAGAACCCACCTCTTAAGGGCACATAAAAAAGAACTCCAAAACTCACTTAAACCTTTCCTACTGATAAATTATAGGAAGATTTCCTCAGTAAAGAAGATGAATGAACTACACAGTATTTCATTCCAAAGTACTCTCCTCTTCACTCTATATATTTCTATATTACTCAAAGAATAGCTCTACAGAATGCCCACCAGTGTCCCCCCACATCCACCCTCATACTTGGTGTCTTTGTCACAAGAGCTTGAGGATTTCTCCTCCCCTGACGATGTCTCCACTTGGAAATGACTAGTTCTGGCAGCAAAACAAAACCCTTTCTTTCCTTCGTTCCTTTGTATTTTTCCTTAGGTTTTTCTTCTTTCCTTCTATTTCCAACTCTCTCCCTCCTCCCCCTGTTCCTTCCTTCCATTTTTTATCTTTGCCCATAAAATTAGGAAGCAGGAGTGGTTAAGTACTAGGAATTTGGTGTCAGAATTATTTCTGCCATTTACTATCTGTGTGACCTTGGGCAAGTGATTTAACCTCTTACAGCCTCAGGTCCTTCATCTGAAAAATGAGACTTTATTGGGAAGATTAAATAAAATATGTAAGTAAAATGATTAGAATTATGCCTGGCACCTGGTAAAGCACTAAATATATATGAGGATCAATTATTAAAATCACAGTGAATCACTGAAGGGACTCAATCTTCCTGATTTAATGGTTTACCTCTGTTAAGAATAGACCTCTGTTTAAGGGTGAATTTGGCCTGGCATCACGCCATGGTCGAGCAGAAAGAACTGGGTTCAAATTTGAGCTCTCCAAACATACTGGCTTTGTGATCTTGGGCGAGTCTTAAGCTGTCTAGGAATCAGTTTCCTCAGCTATCAGATGGAGACAAAAATAGTTCCCAGCTCTTAGGGAGGTTCAGACTCTGGTGCACAGCTAGTCCTCAACCAGCTGTTATCATTAAGATTGGGGTTTATCTTTCCATTTATAGCCCATGAACTCCCCTTGCACATATTCAGTCTTTCTCTCTCTCCAATTGGTCTCAAACCCTCCTCATTCCCCATTTACACACAGAACTAGAAAAGCTCATGGGAGTGTTTATTCAAAGCTGTATCTGCTATCTATTGCTAACAAACCATCCCCAAACTTAGTGGCCTAAAACAATAAGGGTAATTCATTTTGGTCATGAATCTGCACATTGGTTTGGACTTGGCAGGGTGACAATTCTCTGTTCCATGCAGCATCAGGTGAGGCAGGTCAACTGGGAGCTCAAGGATCCACTTTCTAGATGACTCAATTACATGGTGGGTCAGTTGGTGCCGTTCTCAGTCTGGGAATTCAGCCAAAGCTATGGGCTGGGGAATTTGGTTCCTCTCCACATAGACATATTCACAATTTTCTTGTTTTTTTCACAGCATGGTGGCTGTTTCCCAACAGTGAATATACTAAGAACACAAGGAGAAAGTGCATAGCATTTTTATGACCTAGTCTGGGACATACAGCACCAATTCTATGACATTCTATTGATCAAGGTGATCTCAAAAGTCTACCCAAGTTCAAAAGGGAAGAGACATAAACTATTTTTTTTTTTTTTGAGGCAGAGTCATTCTGTAATCCTGTGGAGTCATCATAGCTCACAGCAACCTCAAACTCTTGGGCTCAAGAGATCCTCTTGCCTCAGCCTCCCAAGTAGTGGGGACTACAGGTTTGTGCCACCATGCTCGACTAGTTTTTCAATTTTTAGTAGAGATGGAGTCTTGTTCTTGCTCAGGCTAATCACAAACTCTCAAGCTCAAGCAATCATCCAGCCTTAGCCTCCCCGAGTGCTAAGATTACCGTAGACATTTGGGACACAAACTTTTGAAGATGGAGTGGTAAGCCTTTAGGAAAGCATGTGGGATTGGAGATATTATTGTGGCCATCTTTGAAAAATACAGTCTGTCACACTTTGCTACTTTCTTCCCGCTCCCAACCTTCTACCCTCCAAGTAAGGCATTCCACCTGAATTAGCTACCTTCCACAGTCTTGACCAAGTTAGAGCTAAAAAAGGCCAAGGTGGGAGCCCCACAAGACACTGAATTTACTGCATGTGCACTTCCTAGTTGGTTTGGGTTTTCTGTGTGAATCTTCAGGTTTGGCCAGCTTTGCCTCCATTCGTCTGATCATTTTCAGGAGGTGATTTGAGGAAGGGTGCGTGAAGACAAAACAAGAGAATATCACAAATACTGTGGTTCTGTTCAACCTCTCATTTGGAAACGTAAAAGTGGGGGCCCAGGAAAGTGAACTGAAGTGAACTCAATCTAAAAGGTCTGCACCAGGACTTGCAACTATCTCTTGATCCCAAATCCAAGGCTTCTTGCTCCTACTACTACACTGCCTTGGGGCCTAAGGAATCTTGATAAAATACTTATTCACTAAGAAGAACTAGCTAATAACCACCTACATGTGCAGCATGCCCTGCTCTAGACCTTTCTGACAGTGGAGTCTTATGCAAGCAGGATCTATAAGATGCACCTGATGTGTCTCCACCCCTCCATGGACTGCTGATTGGCTGACATTAAATCAGGTGACCTAAAGGTAGCCAATCCAGAAGCTTAATACACAACACTGAGCTGAGTATTAAGTTTCATAGTAGGGCTGAGTACATTGGATACTTTTTCTTCCATTCTTGAGATACTTTACTAAGAAAAATATGTTCCAGCTCCATCCATGTAAACATGAAAGAGGTAAAGTCTCCCTCTTTCTTTAAGGCTGCATAATATTCCATGGTGTACATATACCACAATTTATTAATCCATTCATGGATCCATGGGCACTTGGGCTTTTTCCATGACTTAGCAATTATGAATGACCAAAAACCACATCATAACAAAGATATTTGTACCAGAATGGTCCCTCTTTCTTATCCGTCCCACTAGATAACACTACCCTCACCAACACCCCTTCTGGGAACTTGTTGCTTGGAGGCTGCCATGAAGTTCATTTTAGCAGCAACCCTATGCTTGACAGATGACTTTGCTTGCTTTGGGATTTCATCTCCCTAGTGGAATTCTTTGATTCCCCCCACATACACATAATTTCTCAAGCTGAGTTAACTGCCAAGAGACTGTGGGAGAAATTACACTTCTCCTCAGTTCACCCAGCAGGACCTCAGTCCTTAACAAGGCAACTTTCTGACAAAGTATGTTAGATGGCCTCAGACAAAACTTTTCCTAACAGAGAATTGGAGAGGGAGAAAAATTAAAGGCAGAATGGAGGTGGGGTGAGGGGAGAGAGTTCTTTCCATTGATTTATTTGCCAATGAGAAGTCTTTAAAAATCACTTTTTAGCTGTAGCTGTCAGATGTATAAGCTGTTATGCTGAAGAGGGGGAGAAAAAATCAAACTCTGGATCAGATCAAACTGTGATTTTTCATTCATTTGAACAGGCAGCCATTTTGGTAAATGGAAAATTAGAAATTCTAAAAAAAGGAAGAGGGGATATCTAAGGAAGGGTTGGTGTTGGACAAAATTGTGATGTTGGTAAGTCTGATCTGACTTCAGAACCCCTCAGTGCCGCATCTTCACCCCTGATCCCTGCCCCAGGCAGAGCCTGCCTTGAGTTAGGTGAGGAAAAGAGTAACTTGGCTTTGCCTCCCTCCCCTCTTCTCTTCCTGCTTCCTGGTCCATCTCCTTTGACTTGTCCTGTTCGGTCTTGGTGTTATCCTTATCTGCTAATAGCTGGTGTTACTGTTCTCAGCTGCTAGCAACTGACCCCCAGGAGGGGCTAATTGATAGTTAAACAAACTGCTAATTAAATGATAATGAAATCCATCAGAGGTCCTCAAACTTTTTAAACAGGGGGCCAGTTCGCTGTCCCTCAGATGGTTGGAGGGCTGGACTATAGTTTAAAAAAAAACAAACCTATGAACAAATTTCTATGCACACTGCACATGTCTTATTTTGTTTTTTGTTTGTTTGTTTGTTTGTTTTTTCAGCTTTTCCACAGGGATGGTTTTATTTTATTTTATTTTATTTTTATTAAACCATAGCTGTGTACATTAGTATGATCGTGGGGCACCATACACTTGGTTCATAGATCGTTTGACACATTTTCATCACATTAGTTAACATAGCTTTTGTAGCATTTTCTTAGTTATTTTGCTAAGACCTTTACATTCCACATTTACTAGGATTCACATATACCCTTGTAAGATGCACCGCAGGTGTAATCCCATTAATCCCCCTCCTTTCCCCTCCCTTCCCCCTCCCTCCCCTCCCTTTCCCCTTTCTCCCTATTTTATTTTTTTTTTTTTATGAAAGCTATGTTAACTAGTGTGATGAAAATGTGTCAAACGATCTATGAACCAAGTGTATGGTGCCCCATGATCATATTAATGTACACAGCTACGATTTAATAAAAATTAAAAAAAAAGAAAAAAAAACATGTCTTATTTTGAAGTAAAAAAACAAAACGGGAACAAATACAATAGCACTGCCTCATGTGGCCCATGGGCCGCAGTTTGAGGGGGGAGGGGCTGAATGTGTCAGGTGCTGCAAAGGTTCAGAATTGCAAGACTTACTATCCCAACTGCTGAAGTATGTCTTGGAAGAGAGTACACTGCAATCATCTCTTTATTGCCTTAGCTAAAGAGAGCTGAGACCACATTCAAGATCATGCCCAAGATCATGCCCTCATTCCTGGGTAGCCTGCATCCCTTACTGACTAACAGAGGGTATACAGGCCCAACCTTTTTGCTGAGACAATTTCAGAGACAAGTCTAAAAGATTATCTCATCTTCAGAACTCCCCATAATGTTGGTTGAGGTTTCTATTGAGACTATAAATAGCTGCTCTTTTCAATCCTGTTTCCTTCATTTCCCTCATAAGTATTGATCCCAAAAGTTCTCCCCAACAAATCACCTGCATCCCAACGTTCATGTCAAAATCTGCTTCTTTAAGGAATCCAGTCTGTGTCAGGACAGTAGAAGAACAGCCTTCTTGGCAGAGCCAACATGTTGCAAAACCGTAGGGAACCCACTTCCATTGCACTGTTTGGAAATGGTATTCCCTGGAGTTGGGCAATCCTGAAGCTCCACTTCCTCAGATGATACCATTAATTTCTTAAACATAAATGAGCACCCAGCTGTTTACTCTACCAACTTCTAAGACTGGATTTTTCAAATCCCCAATCTTTTCACTGTGGCCTGGTATTGCCACTCAGGGTTTTGCAAGGTGCTTTCTCAGCACCACTATCTGGCTTTCCAAGCTATTGCTCCACATCCTGATATTTCTCCCAATCAGGCCCTCCTCAAAATATGCATGCTTTGTGTTTGCCACTACGTGGTGCTGGGTAAATCTTTACTCCTCCAAGCCTCCATTTCCTAATCTATGGTGTAGCAAAGGACTGAGGATCATCTGCCAATATCCATTATTCTCCCTTTCCGCTCCCAGAGTATACGGCCCACCATCTAGGCGTGTATCTAGGTGCCATGTGACCACATTCTGGTCAATGACATGAAAGTAGGAGAAACTATATAGTGTAAGTAATTTCCATATTGTGCTCCTAAAAGCAATTTGTTTTCCCTCCAAATTCTCTTTTTCCTTTTTGCTGGCTAACAAATACAAGCAGAACAGCTGTTTTGAATCCATAAATGGAAGCCAGCTTCAGAACACTAAACTCTGCCCATTAACAAGAAAGAAATAAGTTTCTCTCTTGTGTAAATCATTGTATTGATATTTGGAGACCTCTTGGTTATATAGCATTTTTGCATTTTATATACAAAGACATGTAAAAAAGGAGTTAAAAGCTCTTACCTCACAAACTTTATAACATCTAATCACCTTCAATGACATTTTCTTCATCCTATTTCTATTGACTCTCATCTCTAGAATGAATGGTTTGAAAAGAACTGATCTCAAGAATGACACAAGGAAATATCCTGAGCTCAGCACCTAGACAAACCTGAGTTCGCCCTACACAAGCTTTGTAATTCAGGGCCAAGTCATTTAACCTCTCTGTGCTTTTGTTTCTTTATCTATAAAATATTGATAAGAATTGGAGTTACCTCATAGGGTTATTGTGAAAATCAAATGATAAAAATGTATGTAATCTGCTTATATAAATGCATGTTATGTGATAGGTGCTAGCTTTACATAAATATACTCTCAATAAAGGATAGCTATTATTACAGAGTTTGCATTGTCTAAGGGATATTATCATGTGCTCTGGAACCAGGTAGTGAGGATTGAAATCCAAGTTCCTCTACATGCAATATTTACAAATATAGGTAGCTTACTAAATCTCTTTGGGTCTTAATTTCCACCTTTAAGAAATAGCAATTATGATTATAGTAGTACCTACCTCATAGGTTTTTCATAAGGAGTTAAGGAATTAATAATTTTAAAGTCCTAGTAGGGTTCCTAATAGTAAGATTCCAATAATTTTTTTAATTGTCATTATCAAAAACTCCTTTCAGGGCTAATATGCTAGGACTCTCCCCACAAAAACTACAAAGCAACAAAAGTCTTAACTAAAGTATACTGCACATTCCATTGCTCTGTGAAGTTAGATTTGCCCTCAATGACCTGCTATTGGCTGAAGTCCTCATTATTGGAACTGTACCTTCAAATTAAAGTCTGTTTTCACAAAAAAATCCTAGCCCCAAGCCAAAATATACTAAGAGCAAATGAGACTACTTGGCCTATTTGATAACTCAGCACAAATATACTAATTTAAACATTTTCTAAGCATCTTTGAGCATAGTTCCAGGTTCTTGATATACCAAATAAATAAATAAATAAATAAATAAACAGAAATAAATTCCCCAGTACTACAAGGTCAGATTGTAAAGAAAAAGGACAGTGGCAGACACTGTTAATCTCCTCAGCAATATCCATTTACATTCTTTCTTGATTAAAAAAATTTTATTTGGAAGAGTAAAGTGCCAACTCTAGGCAATGGGTCATGACTGGTCTCAATTAATCATGACAATCTTATTCCCTCTTCCCAGCATCTCTTGTAGCTAGTCATGATCGTGTGACACACGTCCAGCCAATAAACATAAACAAAAGCTACGTAAGGAGCAGTCCTAAGAAAGTGTGCACATTTCTGGAAAGAAGAGACAGAAGGAGCTGGTGTGGTAGCTTTCTCTTTTCTCTATCCTTCTTCCTCCTACCTTGAACATATATGAAACTAAAGCAGCTAGTGTATGACCTGGAGATAAAAAGCATGACAGAGAGGCTGAGGAAAGGACAGATACACTGGCCCTGACATTTCCAAGCCATTCACTGAACCAACAGCAGTAATCATGTACCTCCTGACTTCTTGTCTACCAGCGACGAGTTTTACTTGCAGCTCAATGTATTCCTAACTCTACAGGTTGTTCCACAGAATATGCAGCCATACTAGACAGTGAGATCCTAGACCACAGGGATGTATATTCTTTTATCCAAGTTGTGAGAATAATATAAAGTATGAAGTGGATAGAATACTGAAATGAAACCACTCCTACTTTATCATTTTACCTGTGCTTGTCATTTAATACAACCTAGTCTTTGGTTGAATTCCATCATCATAGATCTAAGTAGCATAATCCTAAGGGACACAATTTACCACAGCAGAGAGAGAATATATGGTCCCTGCCTTCAAATAATAGGCCTCTTCAATTTGGGCAGCCTCTCCTCCCAGCCCACAGCTTTTCCTTTCTTATCATTTTTATTCTAGCACATAGCAATTCTGACCCAAAGGTTTCCTGTGCCTTTTCAACTCAGCAATCACCCAGCAGTTGGCAAGATCTATTAATATTTCAGCTCATTTTTTCAATTGCAGGGTCATGATACTCATGGAACACAAACCATCTATTTGTCTACCACAAAATGCACCCAAGTGTCTCAAAATGCCCTTCTGGTTACAAGAGAGAGGGGATGGGGTGGGTGGAATGCTTGAGGACTTTGGAGAACACCCTGCCAGTTTAATATAAGGAGTATCTCCAGGACCTTTGCAAGATCAAGGAGATGAAATCACCCTTTCTTGGCATTAGCCAAAAAAAAAAAGGGGGGGGGGCAAACAAATAAAAACTGGCTGAAGTTAGACAATAATTTCTTCTTCTACTTGAAATAGGGCAACCCTCCTGAGAGGGAGCTTGGGAAAAATGTTTATGTTAAGATCAAGAAAATATTAATAACCATTCACTAAGTACCTAATAAGTGCCAGAAATATAAGGTATTACTGTTACCACTTTACAGATGGAAAAACAGAGGGGTACTAAGCTACCTCATTATTAAACACTTGCTAAATGTCAGGCTGTCTGATAAGATACAGATATACTCTACACATATCTATATGTAATCTCCTCACCACAATCCTATGCAGTTACAATGACATATTCTGCTATATGGATCTATTCGATTCTTTAATTTGAATAAAAATAATTCAGATAGTGAGAGATACTCATATTAATATCATTGGCCCCATTTTATGTGGAGAAATTGAGGTAGGTAGTATATAGCTCTTAATAACAGTGCCAAAATTTAACCCCAGGCAGTTTAATCATAACTAAGGTAACTATTTAATTTATTGTGAAAAATAGCATTCTTCTGAGTATGAAATGGGGTGATATTAATGATAAGGCCAGAACATCAGGTGTGAATTAGGAATGTCTCAGGTTAAACCAGAATCTATAGTCACTCTAACAGTCACTCATACAGTCAATGAAATAAAGAAATACGATGATGTGTTTAGTCATATTTACCTGTGTGCCTAAAACATAGTAGGTTCTCAGCATATTTTTGCTACTTTTATTATTACCTATCTCTCAGGGTCAACGTGAGGTATTCATGAGATTACAGACATACAATGGTCCAAAGATACATAACACCACCAGGGGTGTCCTTGACATTGCTGCCTCCATTCCATCCTCTTGCTTTTGAAAGAAGCATCAATTCTGGCACATGACCTCTTTATCATATGAGATATGCAGAGCCAGGAGAGTATGAGAAAACTCAAGGCCCACCTGCCTCGGATTGATGGATGGCAAACAAGTGAAGTGCTGAGTTTGGCTTGAATGCCCATCTGCCACATACCAGGAAAGAAGGCCGGGTTTCCAGAGCAGCCATTGGCAACTGTCTTAGGCATCTGATATCTCAGCTGAATTCGGATCGGCAATCAATTGAAACTCCTCCAGAGACCTAATTTTTATAGGCTCTTGTAGCTCACCAGCATGCCATTTTGCAGGGTGAGATCTTCATTCAGGCTGCTACTCCTGTTCATAAGCAGCTATCTGAAGTTTCCCAGTTCCTGCAATCTCCTCCAGCTCTTAAATTACTTCATCTTGCAGACAAAGGATATATTTTATCAGTGGTCACTTTTCTCAAGGTGATGGGGTTAACAGATGTCAACTCATGAAATTGTGGAAAGTCTAATTAGAGCTGGATAGTTTTAAAAGTCTCTAGTCTGACACCTTGAATTTACAGATCAAGAAGCTGAGCCTCAATAGGAAAAGAAACTTGCCTAAAGTCATGTGCACATCATCACATTATTTTAGAATTAGAATAGGTGGTTAAAAATGGAGCAGACCTCTGGAGTCACACTGCTTAGTTTCAAATTCTATCTCCACCACAGTCAACTACTTTATCTCTCTGTACCCTCTGTACCTCAGTTTAGTTTTCTTAGCTACAAAATGATACTAATAGTAGCACCTACATCTTTATATTGTGGTAAGGATTAAATAAGACAATGAACGTGAATTCCTTAGCACACTTCCTGGGGCTTAGAATGAGCATGAGATAACGATTGCTTTTATTATTATTTTTTTTACTTGTAATTATCCTACAGTTGTTTTTTCTTTTCTTTTTTTTTATTGTTAAATCATAGCTGTGTACATTAGTGCAATGGGTACAGGCGATTGCTTTTATTATTTTTAATACTGATGAAGGTGGTGCAAGATTTCAGGTCTTCTGGTAAGAAACACTATGAAAATGTCCAAGCCTCATTTCCATGATGAGATTTCCTTAAGAAAGGAGACATTTTTTGAGTTTTTAAATTTGAAAATGGTTTATTATAACATTTTAATGCTCCCAACATAATGAATTTGATTTCTTAAACTATACTCCTTTAAACAGTAGTTTCCTTCAAAGCTAGAAATTTCTTGAAATTCCTAATGTGGTGGTTATACAAATTTGAAGAATATTGGATCTTTTATCACCCCCCTTTGTGATCCATAATACACATAAATTCTGTAGGAAAGAAATTTGTGCACTGTTGTTTAAGCCAGAATTTCCCATAATTGATCACAAATTCTACTGTATACCCCCATGACACTAGTATCCTATAAACATGGTTTGAAAAATTCTAAATTAAAGCTTTTTGAAGTTTCCCACTCAAAAATCAAAAAGCAAGCCATGTCAGCTGACATTCCACACCTGGCCAACCCCCCAAAAAATTCTCTCAAGTAACCTACATTTGACATCTTCTTCCCAGCCTAAAATCCTCCAGGCAGCAAATCTTGATAACCGCATTTGTTCAAGGTTATTCTGCCTGCCTCACCCCACCCCTTAGCCACAGCTGATTAGACAAGAAGTAGACACCTGGCTGAGGATGAACCAATCAGACTCTCCAGTGAGAAAGGGTAGCTTAGGGAGGTTTCCCAGTTCTAAAGTTAAAGGTTTCCAGAAAATACTGTGCATTTAGCTCCTTTCTCAAATTCTCCCCGTGTGTTAGTAAAAATGATCCAACATCTCCTGGTCTACATTCTATTCCTCACTTCCCACAATTCCAAGAAAAGTCCCAGAATTGAATTTTGGCCCTGATTGGTTCCACTTAGGAGACTTACTCATCCTGAACCAGTCACAGAGCATAAGGAATATGTGACTGTGATTAGCAGGGCCTGAGTCACATGACCATTCCTGGAGCCAGGATTGACAAAAACCCATATAAATGAATCTCATATAACTGAAAGTATGGGAAGAGTGGTTCCCAAAAGGAAAATTTAGGTTCTGTGACCAGAATAAGGGTGAATATATTGCGAGCAGAAAAAATGCATATGTCCATGACACCCAGGTCTCTATTATCACTGTCTTGGGTCTTAAGAACTTTTATCTTCATGAGTTCCATCCTCCAATAAGAAAATAAACTTACAACTGGGTTGGATTAAAGACAATTATAATCCAGGGTGAATTATATTTATGTTTTCTTCTGATTTTAAAAGAAATTAGAACATTTTTTGTGAGCCCCTAAAAGTGTTATAGGTTCTAGGCAATGCATCTATTGTCCCAGTGGATATAAATCAGCCGCGACCAGACCTGTTCTCAGAAGGAAACCTTTGATGCAGAACCTGTGCATACCCAGTCAGCAAGTATTCTTTCTGTGCCTCCTTCTATCCCACTCTCCAGCCCGTCCTGAGAGCTCGTGAGGAGGGACAGCCAATTTTCCTGAAGAATTAACTTAGAGGAAAGGGAGAGAGAGCACCAAGTAAATTATGGGCTTCTTAATAAGCATAATCTTCCTGCTAAGAGGTTTATCTATCAGAGTGCCTTAATTTGCTTCTAAAGTTCATATGTATCAACTGCCTAGTCTCTTAATGATACAGACAGCTTCCTTCACAGATCTCTCACTTGCCATAACCCAAGTTATATTCATGGCTATTATTTTTCAAATTACACGAAGCCAGTAACCTTTCACTTTGTTTCTCCAGAGTTTAAAGAGAGATGAACACAGGGGATGTTTTATGGAGATGAAAACCAGACACACAGCCAAACAAAGGGTCCTGAGTGCTTTGGAAGGAGAAGCCCTAAAGAAATTTTCCAAGGTTAGCTTGGAAATTTCTCATCTTTAGTAATTTACCTTAATCTACTCTAGGTAAGTGACCTGTCATCATGACGTGGTACACACATTTCCCTCATGCCTACCAGTTGGTGATTTTGCCATATTCTGTGTATCAACCATATTATTATTTATTAGGCTTGTTTACTTCAAACCAACTCACTTTAATCCACATAGCCTTGTTCTAAGCAATACAACTCATGAGATTCAAGTTAGACTACCCAGTTACGTCTTTTTTTGATACATTTAATTAAAAATAAATTAAGTTCTATTCAAATAGAAAATATTTGTAGATACATGTCCTAAAACCTTCATGAGTGCCTCAAATGATATGCAAACTCCAGGTAGAATACCTACCACTAATTAATTGTGCAACTTTAGCCAAGTCACTTTACTTCTCTGAGCTACAGTTTCACGGCCCAGTTCATCTTGAGTGGGCTAGGTTCCTGAGAAAAATGTTTAGGTGTCTGAATTTTGTAAGACCATGTTCCAATTTTCCCCCACTTTTCTACCTTTTAGTTTTCTGAGTATTAATTTTAAAATGAGGGAAAACCTATATGAAGTTTGAAAACAAATATATCTTGAACTCTGTATTTTCTACCTTATTTTCTATTTTTCAGATCTACTTTTTTTTTTTTCAGATCCCTGTCTACCCAAGAACCTTGAAAAGCCCAGAGGTTTTGCACATGTTGTATTCTCTAGATGTAACACTCTTCTTACAAGAGTTAACACTGACTCATTCTTCAGATATCAGCTCAAATGTTCCTTCATCAGGGAAGTCTTCCCAACCTCTTACCATTGTTTCTACTACGGGCCATGTCTCCCTACAAAATGCTTCCATATCATTCTGTATTCCAGCATGTGATTTTGGTTTTAGGTGAGGGATTACTTCATGAATGTCTGTTATCATCGATAGCCCATAAGTTTCATATGGGCAGGAATATCACTTCCAGGAATTTCTATAGTGGCCGGAACACAGTAGGCACCCAATTTGTTGAATGAATAGAATTTCCTGGAAGGAGTAATTTTGACATTTCATAGAAATTCCCATTTGTTTTGGTAAACTGTTCTAGGGTATTTCAACCTTTCAGTTAACAAAATTGTTTTGAATGTCTTGCCTAAATTCTTCTACAAAATAGAGTTATACCTGAATAACTTGAGAGACAAGGAGAAATTATAAGCTGTTTCTCTGATGGAGTCTTGGAATTTCCTCCCACTTCTTATACAAGGCAAACCCAAATGTTCTTGATGCTTGTTAATTGTAAATGAAGCCTACTATTACCTAGTTCGACGCAATTATCTACAAAGCTGGTCAAAAACGTTCAGATGGAGGTGCTTTAAGAACAAAGAGGAAGGGGAAACATTATTTGAGCAGCAAGTAAGCAAGCAAAATCCATCATGGTTAATTATTTGCTCTTAATTGTCAGGAAGTGAAAGATGGATGGAAGAGGGTTTAAACAGAATAATACTGAAAGTGTTCTACCCAAACGCTGTAGCCAAATTTGCAAGTGAGACTTTTCATAATCCACGGGTTGTTAATTATCTAAACATGGGTCCCTCAGAGCTGCCTGAGTAAAGATTAATTAGTTTTTGAAATAATAGCTAAATTGATGTAGGGAGGGAGTTCAGACTCCAAAATAATAGCTGAAAATTAGCCATCCTCTTTCTTCATTTCTCTTTGCTGGGCTCATAGAGGACATTTATCTCTGTTGCTTTTGCAGAAAAGGCTCATTAATCAAACAGGCAGATGGGCCTTCCTAAATTTGTGACGTGGAATGAAAAAGCAGCCTGGAAAAGTGCAGAGAGGGGAGAAAGCTGGTGATTTTCTGCACAGACTTTCTTCCAAACTGTCACAGCCAGACGCTTCCTTCCCAGCATATACATGACAAGGCACAAACCCTCAAACTCTGTTCTTTTCTTCTGGACTAGAAAATGGGTCTGTGAATGGAAAGAGATTCCCATGAGCCCACTATTCAGTCCAAAGACCAGACTTTTGAGTCAGAGAATTTAAACTAGTTTCATAAGTAGAGTCTTTTCTTTTTAATCTATATAAGTAAAGTTTTTTTTCTGTTTACTTACCACATTATACCAAAAAAGCAGAATACGTTTTCACTTATCTCAACCTTTCAGTTAACAAAATTGTTTTGAATGTCTTGCTTAAATTCTTCTTTGAAGAATTTGTTTGAAAGGAATGTATATGGTCTACTAAAAAAAAAAAATAGTCTATGTGACAAGGATGAATTTCATGTTAGAGACAGGCAGTGAACTTGGATACAGGTGGTTTATTTGGAAGAGAATCTCAAGAAGTACAAGTAAGGAAGTGGGAAAGTGAGACAGAGAAAGCTAAAAGCAAACCAAGTGCCTATTAATGATTTGATTACCACTGCTGGCAACTAGGGCTTAATCCTATTAGAGGTCTCCTGAGAAATCATGGAGACCTCTAATCAGAACGCTCCCACTGGAGGATGAGGAAACAGGGGTATTTGTCCAGTGGTTCCCATGCCGCTCCCCAGTGGCTATGTTGCCCCCTGGGCATGGACTCCCAGTACCCTTCTCCCTGATGCTTCCATATCATTCAGAGAAGATAGATGCAGGTGGACGCTGCCCACAGCTGCAGGTCAACTCAGATGGGCTGAGGGAGACGTAGGGTGGGACATCACTGACATCTGCTATAGGAGCCGTCACCCAGAGTCGGTGAAACTGGGGTAAGAGAAGTTGGTGTGGTTGTTCAGACATACCACCGGATACATTTCAAAATTGTGAACAGAGAAAATACACAGTGGTTTCCAAAATGAGCTCATAAATGAAAGTCGGAGGGGAGGCACTTCAAAATACAGCATTCACTTGGGATTGAGCTGCTTCTTACATGAGCATCTCTAGGGAGTGTGCTTTAGAGAAAATGCAGAGGGGTTTTATGTAGCAATGATTAGAGATTCCAACAATGAAGTCTGGAAGGTGGCGGGTGAGGGCAGTTGGCACTTAACATGTGGCCATATCCAAAGGAATATCCCTTGTCCTAATCACAGCCTTCCAAAGCTGCTGGGCTTTCATGAATTTTCCCTCCTGCCCTAGAAGCCAGGCTAGGCCAACTTTGTTTACCCAGCTTATTAGCAAAATATAGTATTGCCTTGGATTTTGTGTTCCCCAAAAAAACCAGGGAGACAAGGATTTAAGTAGTTTATTTGAGAGGTGATCCCAGGAAGATACATGGATGTGGCTATAGCTGGGTTTTCTGGGAGGCAGACTCTGAGATGGAGTTGGCATACAGGAGTTTCTTAAGGAATGTCCTTGGAATCATCCTTCAGAAGGAAGGGGAAGGAGACAGGGATGGGCAGAGAGAACAATGCAGGCCCAGCCATAGCCTCAGGCAACTCAGACCATCAGCGCTATCCCAAGTTTGGCTGAGATGGGTAAATATTTATAACCCCATATCAATTAGTTACTGAAAGTGGGGTCCTGCAGAATGACATGTGTCCTTGGACAAGACAGCTGTCTGTGGCTGAGACAATCCCTGAAGGGACCAAGAGCTGCAGATCATCTGCCAATAGCACTCCCAGCAGCTGAGGCAACAAGTTCATCAGTCTTGGACAACCTGGATAGTGCTTCACAGTACACCCCACACAGTCAGCGTTGGGGTAAGACAGACAATGACAGCAAATAAGTCAATAGACTGTGTTCTTGGACAGGTGCTACTGCAGGCAGAGTTATCCCATCAGGAAGAGCAAGGGAGCTGGCATATGCATCTACCAACTCCCATCAGTTTCTGGTTGACAAATCCCTAGGAGTGTCAGCCCTCTGGCACTTCCTGGACACAGACACCCTGGGCTCTAGTCACCAGAGAAAGCCACCAGGCAGGCACACAGTGCTGAGCATGCACAGAGCGGAGAGGAGCAGGGCAGGTAGGGGAGATACCAGGAGTGCCTGCTAAAGCACCGCAGTGACAACCCTAAAAACTTTTTCTCTGCCCACACAAGAGAGCTCTGACCATTCCCCCAACTTCCCAATATTACAGCACTCCGAGAGCCAATATTTTGCCAAACAGCAACTAGAGCTATTTCCCTAAAGTACAAAAATGAACATGTCATTCCTGCTACTTAAAACCCCATCCTGTCTTTCCGTACCCCTGATTTAAGATGTCCGGCTTTCTCACTCTGGTTTAAAAGACCCACCTGGTCCCTACCCACTTCTGAACCATGCTCTCTCCTCCTCTCACCCCATGTGCCCCACCCAGGTATACTAAACTCATTTATATCCCTCAAAAACTCTAGGTTCTCCTTCTTTCAGACCTTTGCATATGCTGTTCCCCCTTGCTTGTGATACTTTTCCCTACTTTATCATATTCCCATAGCTCTCTGAGATCTCAAATGAGTGGCTCTTCTACCAGGAAGACTTCTCTGTCCCATAGGTTGAATGGACACCCCTTCTTTACAATCTCATCGCAATTTGGACTTTCCCCTAGAGAGTATTTATATACTGCATTATGATTTTTGTTGACACATCTGTCTCTCTCACTAGACTGTGAGCTTTGCAAGGGCAGATACAATGATTTCCACGCCAATATGCTGGCAGTACAAATGCCTGTCACATGGTAGTTACCTAATAAATTGTTGACTAAACTTTTGTGAACTTTGCCCCATGCCAACATCACATGATCCTCTAAACACTTCCAGTTTGGTCCAGTTCCAACGCCAGCAATCCCTGGATGCAGCATAGACAACTTCTTCACCTTGGGTTATGGCAGAAGTCTTTGCTGTGTGGGCTCTCTCCTGCCAAGTGGATGATTTTTCATACCTGACTATTAGAAAAAATATGATTTATCATCTCAAGAGGGAGGACACAATGATCCAACTAAGAAAAGGCTTTTAAAATAATCATGGAAGTGAGATATATGGAAGGAAGATGTTCCTAAAAAGGAGAATGGTTTGGTTGAGCCAGAGGGAGGAGTGTGAATTTAATGAGGATTCTGCAGCGGCTGAGGTGCAGAGCTTGTCTTTTGAAGCTTGCTGTCAGCCAGAGAAATAGAGATGATAAATCAGGAATCTGGAATCATTATCAATTTGCAGAGACTCAGTCCACACATTAATTGACCTCCAGGAGTGACACTGGAATTTGGAATCCAAATGCATCCAGATGTCCAAGCAATCAGTAATCCCCAAGGAAGAGCCAGTCAGATTAGCTGGGGTCTAGCAAACTGTGCATGAAAGAAATTGGACAGAGCCTAAAGGAAATCAATTTGTAGGCCAAAAGTGGAATGGAAATAAGACAACAAGGTCTTGGCCCTGGTACCATAATTCTTCTTTCAATGAATGACTTTTTCCCAATAGACTATAAACTCCATAAGGACAGGAACTCTGTTCTTCCTTTTACAGATCTATTCTCAGGGCCTATCACAGCCTATTCATTATTTATTGAAAAACTGAATACATAAATTCTGTAGCACTCTTTCTTCAAATCTTGCAGCATCTTGTTTCTATTTTTCCGATTCTGTCTCTCTCTTTACCATAAAATTGAACCTCTGGGCAAGGTGAAGATAAGTAGGAAGTGAAGTTTTCATACACAGATGGTGGAAATGTAAATTTCTGTAAGTTTGACAAACTTTTGGTATTTCACTAAACTTTATGACGAAAGTTGAACATGTGCATATCTGGTAACCCAGTAATCCCACTCCCAGGTATGTGCTTAACAGAAATATTCACATGTGTTCACTAAAAGACATGTAAGGATGTTCTTGGCATCACGATTTACTGTGCACTCAAATGGGAAGCTACCAAGATGCCCATCAATGGTACAATGTAAAAATATATTGCAGTTTGCTTATATCATGGAGTGTAGTGATAAGAATGAGCAAAAAATAATTACAGGCAATCAGGGGGACAAATAGGTTGACAAACACAATGTTGGGTGAAAGGGGCCAGGCATAAGAATATAGCATATGATTCAATTTATATGAACTTCAAAGCCAAACAAAAGGGGCTGTGGCACTTATGGAGACATTCAAGCAATGATACACTTCTCTAACTAGCTGTTGGTTACATGGATATGTTCAGATTTCAAATATTCACTGTATCATGGGCACTTATGATTTGTGGGGTTTTGCCATATTTAACTTATGCTTTATTTTATTTTTAAAATTAAAAAGTCAGAGGACTGAGATTAAAGATGGCGGCCAAGTAACAGCTTCCCTGCCACTGGGAACAGTGAGTCTGGGGAAACAAGACTCCAGGCATCTCTGGCCGGTGGGATCTGCCTATAATCATCCCTTTGAGGATACAGGGAGCCAGCAAGGGACTTCTGGAACCCAAGAGGAGGACAAAAACAGTGGAAAACTGGCAAGTGGTTGAGTGTGTTCGATCGACCTAATCACGCCAGCAACTGTAAGTACAAGCAGCAGTGAGACTGCAAACCGGAAAGGCCTTACCTGTGAACTGTTTCGGTGTTCTTGGACTTAGCACTCATTTGAACTGCCTTGGGGAAAGCTTGAGCAGGAGTGTGGAGAACTTCGGGCATTGTCTGGGGCCCCAGACTGAGCCACTGAGCTGGGCGCAGGAAGCCATTGTGAAAGAACTGCCCCGGCAAGCTCCGCCCTCAGGGTCTCAGAGCAAGGATTGGGTAGGTCAAAGTAACCTACTGACTGAGCAGCCTAAAGGCAGGGACTGAGCTGCCTTACAGCCTTAATCCTTCGGGGCAGAGTGAGACGGTTTTGGCACACTGGAGCCTTGGGCTGTTGCCCTGGGTAGAGTGCCGTGACATCGCAGCTCATAGCAACCTCAAACTCCTGGGCTTGGCGCCGCCCAGACCTCCATAAGAGCTATGCAGCGACCCCCAACCGGTGACCCGCACCCACCGGGCCTCCACATTCCCTGACCAGGAACTGCGGGAGCCACGCAACCCTGTGTCCTCCCTCCTGTGTCCTCCTAGCTTCCACACTAGTCCGTTCATCTGGACAGGGACTCTAGTAGCTGCGTACCCTTTGGAGCCATCCCTGCCTCTGCACAGAGCTCTTCTCCTGACCAGAGACTGCTGGAGCCTTGGGCTCTCTCTGCTAAAGTCACTGGGCGCCTGGCACTCCCAGAACCGTGCGCACCACCCCCAGCCCTGTTGCTGAATCCGGGTGTGTCACAAACCGGAGCTGCTTCCACACCAGAACTCCCTAGCTAGAGCAGCCCCAGAGGAACTACACGGGGTCACTCCCTACAAAGATCCAGCAACAATAGAGTGATCCCGCTGGGGTCTAATCTTGGAGGGACACCTCCCCAACTCTGAGGACAGCCAGAGGCAATGGTGAAAAACAATCATGAGGCAAAATCAACAAAAAAACTCTGGCAATATGAATAATCAGAGTAGATCAACTCCCCCAAGGATCAATGAGGCAGAAACAGCACAAGACCCCATGCACAAACAAATAGCTGAGATGTCAGAAATTGAATTCAGGATCTGAATAGCAAATAAGATGGAATTAGAATTCCAAAAGTTATCTCAAGAATTCAACGGATTCAAAGACCAAATGACCAAAGATTTCAACGCATTGAGACAAGAAGTTGCATCCCTCAAAGATCTGAGAAACACAGTAGAATCCCTCAGTAACAGAATGGAGCAAGCAGAAGAAAGGATTTCTGACATTGAAGACAAAGCTTTCGAATGCTCCCAAACCCTCAAAGAAGAAGAGAAACAGAGAGCAAAAACAGACCACTCTCTCAGAGAGCTCTCGGATAATTTGAAGAAAACCAATATTCGTCTTACAGTGATCCCCAAAAGTGATGAAGTGGCTTCACAAGGCACAGAGTCCCTTCTCCATGAGATTATGAAGGAGAACTTTCGAGACATGCCAAGAGATTCTGAAATTCAGATAGCAGACAGTTTCAGAACTCCAGCACAACTCAACCCAAATAAGACATCCCCCAGAAACATCATAATCAATTTCACTAAAGTTAATAAGAAGGAGAAAATTCTGAAAGCTGCCAGACGAAAGAAAACCATTACCTACAAGGGGAAGAATATCAGAATAACTGCAGATCTCTCTGCTGAAACCTTTCAAGCTAGAAGAGGATGGTCATTGACTTTTAATCTCCTAAAACAAAATAACTTTCAACCCAGGATCCTGTACCCAGCTAAACTGAACTTCATTTATGATGGAGAAATTAAATACTTCAACGACATTCACATGTTGAAGAAATTTGCCACAACTAAACCAGCTCTCCAGGACATTCTTAGACCTATCCTGCATAAAGACCAACGTAATTCTCCACCACAAAAGTAAACCCACCCAAAAAATTTTTGATCAAATTCCAACTTCCACAGTCGCAAAAGGATTAAAAATGTCCACCGGTCTCTCAAAAGGCTTATCAATACTCTCAATTAATGTGAATGGTTTAAATTGTCCACTAAAGAGGCATAGGTTGGCGGACTGGATACAAAAACTCAAGCCAGATATCTGCTGCATCCAAGAATCGCATCTTACATTAAAAGACAGATATAGACTCAAGGTGAAGGGATGGTCATCTATATTCCAGGCAAATGGAAAGCAGAAAAAAGCAGGCGTTGCAATCCTGTTCGCAGACGCAATAGGCTTTAAACCAACCAAAATACTTAAGGATAAGGATGGACACTTCATATTTGTTAAAGGTAATACTCAATATGATGAGATCTCAATTATTAATATTTATGCACCCAACCACAACGCACCTCAATTTATAAGAGAAACTCTAACAGACATGAGCAACTGTATTTCCTCCACTTCCATAGTTGGAGATTTTAACACCCTTTAAAGTCCTGGATAGATCCTCCAAAAAGAAGCTAAGCAAAGAAATTTTAGATTTAAACTCAACCATTCAACATCTGGACTTAACAGATATCTACAGAACATTTCATCCAAAAAAAAACTGAATACACATTCTTCTCATCAGCCCACGGAACATACTCCAAAATTGACCACATCCTAGGCCACAAATCTAACCTCAGCAAATTAAAAAAAATAGAAATTATTCCTTGCATCTTCTCAGACCATCATGGAATAAAAGTTGAACTAAATAACAACAGGAACCTGCATACCCAACAAAAACATAGAAGCTAAACAACCTTATGCTGAAGGATACATGGGTTATAGATGAGATTAAGAAGGAAATCACCAAATTTTTGGAACAAAACAACAATCAAGACACGAACTACCAGAACCTCTGGGATACTGCAAAGGCAGTCCTAAGAGGGAAATTTATAGCACTGCAAGCCTTCCTCAAGAAAACGGAAGAGAGGAAGTCAATAACTTAATGGAACATCTCAAGCAACTGGAGAAAGAAGAACACTTCAACCCCAAATGCAGCAGAAGAAAAGAAATAACCAAAATCAGAGCAGAATTAAATGAAATTGAAAACAAAAGAATAATACAACAGATCAATAAATCCAAAAGCTGGTTTTTTGAAAAGATCACTAAAATAGATAAACCTTTGGCCAACCTAACCAGGAAAAAAAGAGTAAAATCTCTAATTTCATCCATCAGAAATGGTAACGATGAAATAACAACAGACCCCTCAGAAATTCAAAAACTCCTTAACGAATAGTACAAGAAACTCTACTCTCACAAATATGAAAATCTGAAAGAAATTGACCAATACCTGGAAGCACGCCACCTACCAAGACTTAGCCAGAATGAAGTGGAAATGTTGAACAGGCCTATATCAAGATCTGAAATAGCATCAACTATACAAAATCTCCCTAAAAAGAAAAGCCCAGGACCAGATGGCTTTACGTCAGAATTCTACCAAACATTTAAAGAAGAACTAGTACCTATACTACTAAAACTCTTCCAAAATATAGAAAAAGGAGGAATATTATCCAGCACATGCTACGAAGCAAACATCACCTTGATCCCCAAACCAGGGAAAGACCCAACAAGAAAAGAAAATGATAGACCAATATCACTAATGAATATAGACGCTAAAATACTCAATAAGATCCTAACAAAGAGAATCCAACAACACATCAAAAAAATTATACACCATGACCAAGTCGGTTTTATCCCAGGGTCTCAAGGCTGGTTCAATACACGTAAATCTATAAATGTAATTCAACACATAAACAAACTTAAAAATGAAGACCATATGATTCTTTCAATTGATGCAGAAAAACTTTCGATAATATCCAGCATCCCTTCATGATCAGAACACTTAAGAAAATTGGTATAGAAGGGACATTTCTTAAACTAATAGAGGCCATCTACAGCAAACCCACAGCCAATATCGTATTGAATGGAGTTAAATTGAAATCATTTCCACTTAGATCAGGAACCAGGCAAGGTTGCCCATTGTCTCCATTGCTCTTTAACATTGTAATGGAAGTTTTAGCCATTGCAATTAGGAAATAAAAGGCGATCAAGGGTATCCACATAGGGTCAGAAGAGATCAAACTTTCACTCTTCATAGATGATATGATCGTATATCTGGAAAACACTAGGGATTCTACTACAAAACTTTTAGAAGTGATCAAGGAATATAGCAATGTCTCAGGCTACAAAATCAACACCCATAAATCTGTAGCCATTATATATACCAATAATAACCAAGCCGAACAAACAGTCAAGGATTCTATTCCTTTCACAGTAGTGCCAAAGAAGATGAAATATTTGGGAGTATACCTAACAAAGGATGTGAAAGATCTCTACAAAGAGAACTATGAAACTCTAAGAAAAGAAATAGCTGAAGATGTTAACAGATGGAAAAACATACCATGCTCATGGCTGGGAAGAATCAACATTGTTAAAATGTCCATACTGCCCAAAGCAATATATAACTTTAATGCAATTCCTATTAAAGCTCCATTGTCATACTTTAAAGATCTTGAAAAAATAATACTTTGTTTTATATGGAATCAGAAAAAAATCTCGAATAGCCAAAACATTACTGAGCAATAAAAACAAAGCAAGAGGAATCATGCTACCAGACCTGAGACGGTACTATAAATCCATAGTGATCGAAACAGCATGGTACGGGACAAAAGCAGAGAAGTAGATGTCTGGAACAGAATAGAGAACCAAGAGATGGATCCACCTACTTACCGTTATTTGATCTTTGACAAGCCAATTAAAAACATTCAATGGGGAAAAGATTCCCTATTTAACAAATGGTGCTGGGTGAACTGGCTGGCAACCTATAGAAGATTGAAACTGGACCCACACCTTTCACCATTGACTAAGATAGACTGTCACTGGATAAAAGATTTAAACTTAAGACATGAAACTATAAAAATACTTGAAGAAAGTGCAGGGAAAACTCTTGAAGGAATCGGCCTGGGTGAATATTTTATGAGGAGGACTCCCCAGGCAATTGAAGCAGTATCAAAAATATACTACTGGGACCTGATCAAACTAAAAAGCTTCTGCACAGCCAAGAACATAGTGAGTAAAGCAAGCAGACAGCCCTCAGAATAGGAGAAAATATTTGCAGGTTATACCTCCGATAAAGGTCTAATAACCAGATTCCACAGAGAACTCAAACATATTAACAAGAAAAGAACACGTGAACCCATCTCAGGGTGGGCAAGGGATTTGAAGAGAAACTTCTCTAAAGAAGACCGACGCAAGATCTACAAACACATGAAAAAAAGCTCATCATCCCTAATCATCAGAGAAATGCAAATCAAAACTACTCTGAGCTATCACCTAACCTCAGTAAGAGTAGCCCACATAACAAAATCCCAAAACCAGAAATGTTGGCATGGATGTGGAGGAAAGGGCACACTTCTACACTGCTGGTGGGAATGCCCACTAATAACGTTCCTTCTGGAAGGATGTTTGGAGAATACTTAGAGACCTAAAAGTAGACCTGCCATTCACTCCTATAACTCCTTTACTAGGTTTATACCCAGAAGACCAAAAGTCACAATATAACAAAGACATCTGTACCAGAACGTTTATTGCAGCCCAATTCACAATTGCTAAGTCATGAAGAAGCCCAAGTGCCCATCAACCCATGAATGGACTAGCAAATTGTGGTACATGTATGCCATGGAGTACTATGCAGCCTTAAAGAAAGATGGAGACTTTACCTCTTTCATGTTTACATGGATGGAGCTGGAACATATTCTTCTTAGCAAAGTATTTCAGGAATGGAAGAAAAAGTATCCAATGTACTCAGCCCTACTATGAAGCTAAATTATAGCTTTCACATGAAGACTATAACCCAACTATAGCCCAAGACTATGGGGAAAGGGCCAAGGAAGGGGAAGGGAGGGGGGAGGTTTTAGTGGAGGAAGGGTAATGGGTGGGGCCACATCTATGGTGCATCTTAGAATGGGTACAGGTGATTGCACTAATGTACACAGCTATGATTTAACAATAAAAAAATAAAAATATATAAAAAATTAAATTAAATTAAATTAAAAAATTATCCTAAGCAATGAGTTGCGAATCCAAATGCCCTCAGAGGCCACTATGTGCCCTTGATATATGTGAGAGAAATGGGCCAATGTGTTGGGCGAGAGGAAGAATAGAAATGATGGGACTGCACTGAACTGAGCAGCAAAAAATTCTAAAATTTTTAAAAATTTTTTTAAATTTTTTAAAATTTTTAAAAATTTCTACAAAAATTTAAATACAGATTTTAAAAAATTCTATTGTCACCTAACCAAAACTGACTATGGGTCCAATCCATCCCATGTGTATCCAGTTATTAACCTCCTCAGGTACACCCCACATTCAACCATGTGGTCTCTGAACACACCTGACAGCATGCCTAAGCCCCTGGTCTCACACTGCCTTCTGCCTTACCTGCCCATGGCAACACTTTCCTCATCCTCCAATGTCCAACTCTAATGTTTATTCCTTGGACAACCTTGCTGACTCCTCCTACTCAGGCACTAATAATCACTTTCTCCTTTGTACTCCCATAAGATTATCTCTCCCCCACCAAGAATAAGCTCCAAGAGGGCAGGGATTTCTGTTCTGATAACAGCTGAATCTTCAGCACCTAGGACAGAGCTTTGAGCACAATAGATCCTTGATAAACACTTATCTATGTTGAAAGTTAGCCAACACAATCGTAAGCAAAAAGAACAAATTGGGAGGCTTCAAGCTATACTACAAGGCTATCCTAACCAAAACAGCATGGTACTGGCCCAAGAACTGAGACACACACAGACCACTGGATTAGAGCAGAGAACCCAGATATAAAACCATCCTCATTTTTTCTGTCTGAACTTTGATAAAGCAGACAAAAATATACAATGGGAGAAAGAATCCTTATTCCATAAATGGTGCTGGGAAAATTAGATAACCACATGTAGAAAACTGAAATAGGATCTGTACTACTCACCACTCAACAAAAATTAATTCACAATGGATAACAGACTTAAACCTAAGGCAGAAAACTGTAAGAATTCTAGAAGAAGAGGTTGGAACAAGACTTAATAAGGTGTCAGCCTAGGCAAAGATGTTATGATGAAGACCCCAAAGCCAATCATAGCAACATTAAATCATAAAAATAATTAAATTAAAAAGCTGTTGTACAGTTGCAGAAATAATCAATAGAGCAAACTGATAAGCCACAGAATGGGAGAAAATACTTGCAGGCTGTACCTCTGATAAAGGGCTGATACCAGAACTATGAAGAATTCAAGCAAATCAGCAAGACGACATCAAACAGACCCATTAAAAAGTAGTCAAAAGGCATGAACCGAAGCTTTTCAAAAGACGGTAGACTAGTGGCCAATAAATATTTGAAAAAAAACACTTAGTGTCTCTAATCATCAAGGAAATGCGAATCAAAACTACAATGAGATATCACCTAACTCCAGTGAGAATGGCTTTTATCCAAAAGTCCCAAAGCAACAAATGCTGCCATGATACAGAGAGAAAGGAACACGTATGCACAGTTGGTGGGACTGAAAACTGGTACAACCTCCCTGGAAAGTAGTATGGACATGCCTTAAAGAACTAAAAGTAGACCTATCGTTTGATCCAGCAATCTCAATACTGGGCATTTACCCAAAGGAAATAAACATTTTGTGAAAAGGACAATTATAGCAGCACAATTCACAACTGGAAAGATGTGGAAACAACCCAAGTGCTTATCAGTACATGAGTGGATTAATAAAATGTGATATACATATACCATGGTGTATTACACAGCCATAAAAAATGGTGAACTAGTACCTTTTGTAATAATCTGGATGGAACTGGAGACTATCCTCCTAAGTGAAGTAACACAAGAATAGAAAAACACCACCTGTGCTCACTTTAAAATTGGAACTAAATGGTCAACACTCATGTACATAGAGTAGTGAAATTCAACAGACATCAACCAAGTTTGGGTGGGAAGAGATAGATAAATTCGCACCTAATAGGTACAATGCACACTATCAGGGAAAGAGACACACATAACTTTGACTCAAACTGCACATAAGTAATGCATGTAGCCAAAGCATTTGTACCCTGTAATATTCTGAAATAAAAATAAATTAATAAATAAGAAAACCATTGACTATAGCTCTGCAACCCCAGAACCATGCCCTTCATCCAGAAGGATGTGATTATAAAGCCCAGAAAAATATGCATAGACTGTCAGTCCCACATACTGGATCTAGAGAGCCGTACAAACAGTGCTTTACTTAAGATCCCCATGATCTCATTAATGTACACAGCTATGATCTAATGCTAATAAAAAAATAAATAAATAAAAAACAAGAAAAGAATTAAATAAAACATTAGGTAAATAAAAAAAAAAAAAAGATTTGGGTGGTATATTCCAATCCTTACGGACTCCAATGAGGATAAAGATTTGGAATTGTTTCTCACTCTATTATAACTCTATGCCAATGGCTACGAGCTATCCCAGGACTATAGGGATTTTCTCCTTGATTCTCTTCCTCTTAGACCCTCACTCCCTACTTCCCCACTCCTGGACTCACCACTTATTTGACCCGTTGCTCATTCTTCCTTGTTCTGTTTCCAGAGCAATTTTTCCAGAGCAAAAGATCCTTCTTTTGTTCCACTGCTGTGTCAGAGGCTGAGGAGTAGGGAGGGAGCTCAGATCCTTTGAGGACAGAAAAGTACTCAGCCTGGCCTCCCTCACTGTGGATTATCAAAAAAGCAGTCATATCCATCACGTTGCCAAGATGAACCTCCTGCTAGGTCATCCCATATGCATTATTATGCTAAAAGAATATCTATCTCCTACTGTTATATCAGCCTTAATATATGCCACAGGAAGGTGGGAGAGGAATGAGGTAATATTTCCCTCCACTTCTCTGTCATAATAATCATCACACTGTGTTTTGATTTCTTGTATACAATCTGCTTCCCCTAGAAGACTGAGAGCTCCCTGAGGGCATGGATGGTTTTATTTTTCTATACATCTAAGTGTCCTCAAGGCACTCACAGAGGGATGGAGATGGGCACCATATGTTGAATGAAGTGTTCTTCTAGGTAGCAGTTGAAATAAAAACAGCTGCCACTGGAGAAAAAGGAGCATTTTAAACCAGATTTGTATTTGCCTCCAACAGATCACATCTGTCCAAAGTTCTGTACAGTTATACTTATGTTATCCAAGACCAAAGATATCAAGAGAGAGACAGGGCAACTGAAAGCTTGAACCATTCCAAATGATGAGTCTGCATTTAGCTCTCTCAACTAGAAACTTTTGCTGCCTACCTGCCTGTGGTGTTAAGAATTCTACATTCGGTAGGGCCTGGTGGCTCACACCTGTAATCCTAGCACTCTGGGAGGCTGAGGAGGGAGAATCACTTGAGGACAGGAGTTCAAGACCAGCCTGAAGAACAGCAAGACCCTGTCTTTACAAAAGAGAAAAATTAGCTAGGTTTGGTGTGCCTGTAGCCCAGCTATTTGGGAGGCTCAGGCAGGAGGATCACTTGAGCCCAGGAGTTTGAGGTTGCAATGAGCTATGATGATACCACTGTACTCTAGTAGGTGTGAGACTCTGTCTCAAAAAAAAAAAAAAATACTGGATTCAAGGTAGAAGATTTAAGATGCTGTTAATACATCCTGTAAGAGCATCTACATGTACCACGAGATGCCAGTGCCACACACAATCTAACATAAGGTGAAATTCCAGCCTGTATTTGACATTTAAAATAACTTTTACTTATGACAAACATAGTATGCGCTGACTGTGAAAGATTTAGAAGTACAAGGAAAAAAACTGTTTTAAAAAACATATATGCTGCTTGTACCTAGAAATAAACATGGTAATTCCTTCTAGACTCTGATGTACCAAACTGGGCCTCAGCCTCAGCTAGCGCTCAGCGGTGTCTTCCCAGCAGTGCGACTCTGGCCTTCTCGGTGCCCTTTCTGTGCCCACCACCATCTCCACTCTCCTCAGATCTGGTGAGTCTCACCTCGAGTGGACAACGGGCATCGGGGTTACCTGCTGTTCCTTCTCCCTTCTCTTCTGTTTGCAGTTGGGATGTAAACCATGTGCCCTTCTTCTCTAAGTCCTTTGCTTTTGGATTAGCAAGAGCTTCTTTTGTAAGCCAAAGATCAATCATATACATGTTATATTTGTTGTACTTTTTATTTTTTATATATATATACGCATCTGTTATACTGACAATCCCTGACTTATGATGGTTGATTTACATTTTTCAACTTTATGATGATGTGAAAGCATTAGGCATTCAGTAGAAACCATACTTCAAATTTTGAATTTTGTTTTTTTCCTGGACTAGTAATATAGAGTCTGATACTGTCTTGATGCAGGGCAGGCGCAAACCGCAGCTCCTGCACAGTCACACAGTCACCAGGATGAACAACCGAAACTCCACAGTGCGCTATGCTGCCTGATGACTTTGCCCAGCTGTAGGCAATGTAAGTGTTCCAAGCACATTCCGGGTAGACGAGGCTAAGCTATGATGTTCAGTACGTCAGGTGTGTAAGATGCATTTTCAACTTAAAATATTTCAACTTAGGATGAGTTTATGGAGAGGTAGCCCTAGGGTAAGTTGAGGAGCATCTATAGATATATTTGTTATAAAGTTTGTACCTGCATTTGTTACATCCATTTGTTATTGTATTCATGCTACATCAACCCTAATCCTCCTCAAGGCAAGCTAGAGACTTATGACTAACTTGGGGGGGAGTGGGGTACATGCAGGTGGAAATAGAGAACAGCAAAGTCCACCCCCAGCCCACCCCCCACACATAAACCTTTCTGCAGTTCATCAAATCTAAGGTGCTAGTTATGACAAGACATGCCATTTTTAAAAATTTTATTGAGGCATAACACGCACAGAGAAAAGTATATAGAACATAAATGTACAGCTCACTGAATAATCACAAAATGAACATCTGTGTGACCGCCAGCCAGGTCAAGGAATGGAACAGTGCCAGCCTCTCAGAAACCCCCCAACGCTCCCTGCAACCTCTCAGAAGATAGCACCTGCCTTGACTGCTAACGGTCCCTCTTGGTTTTGCCTGGTGTTTTTGAAGTTTATGTAAGTAGCATCATACATTACATAACCTTTTGTTTACGACTTCTATCCTTCAACACTGTGTTTGGGAGATTGCTCTTCGACTCACCACTATTTTATGTAGCTCCTAGAAAGAATAAACACTAGCAATTAAACAATGGCACAAGGCGTTCTTATCACTTATAATTTTTATTTTATACCTATTGACTTTTAGACTTATTCACTCAGATCCTTTATCACAGTACTTTTATGCACTCATGCAAAGGGAAATATAAACAAAATAAATTTGTTCAGAATCCAATTCTTCTAAATCACTTCTGACTCACAGTGGAGGATGCCTATGATTTGTTTTGTTTGTTTCACACGATGTCATCCATACAGCTTTTTCTTTATAGACTGTCCCACTATTGCCATCAGAGTTTTCTTCCATGCTACTTACCCTAGTCTGTGAGTTTTGTTGTTGGCACCTTCTTAATCTTAGCAGAAATGTCAGTGGAAGCTATTCAGACAATGACGAGAATCCTTCCTCAAATGCTACTTAACAGTTTGTTGACTGAAACATTATGGAGCCACGCTGTCCAGAAGTGAGAACCAAACTTGCAAATGTGCTGACAGTAGCAACCACGTAAAGGTGTCTAGCTGACAGTGATTATAAGAGGCAACCAATTCCAAGAAGCATTCCAATTAGGAGATGATGAAATGGTTTTTTAATGCAAATTTTGGGCTCCATATAGTAATATGTTAATGTATTTATTTTGCTTTAATATATAGTAATAAATGATTATGTGGTAGAACTTTACTTCCCTAAGAAAGAGATGGGAAAAATAAACAAGAGATGTGAACAAACAACAATTGTTCACATGTGAACAATTTAGGATATGAAGAAATTATTTATGCCAAAAATGTCAAGAAGTTTAGTTTAATTGTGAAATGAAGTATGAGATCTATTTGGCTGAATATGTTTGGATTTTGACTTTAAATTTATTTAATACTTTATGTTTTACTTCTCTAATGATTTTGTAGTAGTTCTGCTCACCATCACAGAATACAGCACCACCATTTGTCCACCCAGAGCCCAGACTGGAAACTTGAGCCTGTGCCTAATTGACATCTAAATGGAGGCCCTCACCCCACGTAAAGATCTCACCCATCTGCCTACACCTCTCCCACGTCATCACAGACAACGAGTTCTGGCCCCTTTCACTGCTCATTTTGATGACTACAAAGGCATCCTTACAGATCTATCTTAATTTCTTCAAGGCTCACTACCATCCATGTTCTTCCTAGGGAAAAAAAAAAGACTGTTTTCAAATCTAGTCATGTCACCTCCATAGCAATAACATCTAAACTCTTTACCATAGCTTATAAGTTCCTGCGTTTTCTGGCTGAGAAATTCTACATATAGAGAGGCTGGTATATTCTGAACCACTCTGGGGCACACATTCCCTAGATTATGATTTGACTATGGTGCTGTGAAGTTGTGCTGTGCACAACCTGCCCAACCTTACATGGCAGTCCTTCCTCTGCTCGCTTTTCCAGCCTCATCGGTACCACTTTATCCTTTGCTCCTCACATCGTACCCCACATGAATTTTTCTCCCACACCCCCCAAACACACCAGTCTCCACAATATTGTCTCTGCCATTCTGTTTTTTAGGTGTATTCATCCTCAGCTTCCCATCACCTCATTAACTCCTACTAATCCCCCATGTCTCAGTCTGAATGCTACTTTTCAAGGCCTTCTCTGATTGTCCAGACTTTCTGCACCACACCATTCATAGACCCAGTGAAAGTTCTAATAGGTAGTTTTACGTGTACTTTATGTTTGATGTCTCAGTTCTTATCTGGCATGGGAGCTGCCCAAGGTGTTCAATAAGTAGGAAGTGAATGAAGCAATGAATGAGTCAGCACGGGGAGGGAGGAAAGGATGAACGGACAGATGGATGTAGGCTGTATGGATAGGTAGACAACTGAATAAATAGATGAATGAATCCCTTTAAGGCAAACAGAGGCAGCATTAATCCATGTGGCAAATCTCATGAAGTCATGATGCTCCATTCTTCTCTCCTTCATAGCCTGTCATCCACCTCATTTGGTCTGAGAATTGGGACTCTCCAATGGTTCCCAAATTGCCTTCAACCTAAACTTGCCAAATCTAGTACACTATAACACAGGACACCCATTGAAATTCAAATTTCAGATAAACAATAATTTTTACATACTTAGACTAAAAAAAAAATGTTTTTAGTCTCAGAAATTCAAATTGAATCATGAAACCTGCATTTTACTGGCACCCCTACTTCAACCCTTAGGCCAAACGTGGCCCTGTTTGCCCCTCAGCTCCTTGCCTACGCTCCTCAGTTCTCTATCACGGGGGTCTGACTTCTGCAGACTGCATTTCCCAGAACCCTTCACTAACTGGCTTTGGCTGGTTTTAGCCAATGGGAAGCCCAGGTGGGAAGACAATAGACAGAGGTCAAAGTCCTTCTCTCCCTTCTTCTCTGCCACTGGCAGCATCTCTGGTAGCAGCCTTGCCTTCCCTGTAATTCCATCTCTTGCTAGAAAGCTCTCTGTGGTTCAGCCCCTGGACTCTGGTCACACCTCCTCCTTTTTCTGATCGTCTCTGAACTGCCTCCTTTCAGTTTGACTTCTCCATCCCTGGTTTACCTGTATAACCCATTCCCTGTGTTAAATTCCTTTGGTATTAAAACCTCAGAAGGCTTCTGGTTTGAACCCTGACTCATACACCCCAGGTCTCTGCCTCCTTGTACAACCTCCTGACTTGATTGTTAGGAATAAACTCCCTCCTAGACTGAGCCAAGTGCGACATTCTTAGTACCATGTTCATTTTTAATTCCTGTCTCCCAGATTCTAGTAGCAGCTTGCTTTACTTGGTCTGATGTTTAAGGAAATGGCCTGTTATTATTTTTATGAGCAACGATAATAAAGTACTTATATGCAAAGTACTATGCATGCTTCCTTTCATTTAGCTTGGAATCTAACCTTATGACTATTATTCCCATTTGACAGATGAGAACTTTGAGGCTCAGAGACCCAGGGAATATACTTAGGAATGACAGACCCAGGCAGGCCTGCTTCCCTGCTCTTAATCACCCTCCTCTACTGTCTGAGAACCCAGCCCCACCTTCCTCTTGCACCATCTCCAGGCCATGTTCTCAGAGCCAATGCCAGTTCTCTCAGAAGATCTGGGCATCTTTAGAGCTGCTTCTCTACAGGGGTCTTTGAGTTTCGCAGGCTGCAGACTATCTTGAGACCACTTCCGCTAAACCAGTCTCAGGGATATATGTGGGGGAGAGGGGCGGTAACATAGTGAGAGTGACCTTGAAATTTGCCATAAAGTCACTCTGTGTCCCCTGTCGCCATAGTGAGAAGCCAGCCAGGCAGCTCCACAGCGGACCCAGAGATATGAAAGGCACATAGAGCCAGGTTGAAGGTGATGCCATTAATCAGGCAAAGGGGCTGCTGGCACTGAAGGAGTGTCTGCCCAACAAAATATGAAGTGTCACTCAAGCAGCACCAGGAGAGAGCCCTTTGATGTCTGTTGCCTTAAAAAGACCCATTTTATGACAAAAATAAATAATGAGATCAGGTTGACACCCATCCCTCCATCACTCTTTCCTGTTTCTTGGGAGATCCCTGTTCATAGGACACTGCATGACTCTGAGAGGCACAACCAGAGGCACACAGAGGCGCCCACACAGGAATACAGGTCCCAGGGGGCAGCTGAGATGCTAAAGGCCTCAGCTCTTGAGCCATTAATGGTTTAACATCCGCAAACCAATGTCTGTTTTTCACATGGCACGGTTGTCAGGGAGTGGGCAAAACAGAGGCAGGGATGAAGCCTGCACGATTTGATTTGGCCAAGTTCCCTATCTTGGAGAACGGTGGAATAGAAAAGCCCGAGTACAACCTGGCCAGACCAGGAAGAAGATGGGACTTACACCTATCAATGTACTTCTGGGACTCCCACATCAAACACCCAGTGTTTACAAGTCACGCCTGTGGTGCCCCAGGAAGGCCACCTCCAAAGTCCTATTGATTCACACAATATATAACACGTCTTTCCTGAGCACCTACTATATCCTTGGCATGTGCTGTGGGTAATCCCAGACTCCCTGCATGAGGGAAGACCTTCCCCATCTTCTGTCCCCTTCCTTCAAGTTCTCACTTTCTGGTCATTTGCTTTATTCTGTTCCAGAAGTGATAATTGAGCACCTACAATATCCCAGTCACTACAGTTGGATATAGAGCCAAGAACAAGGCAGATCCAGACAGTGAAAAGTGCCAAATCTGGTGGCAAAAGATTGACTTCAGCAGTTCAGTTAATCCCTCAGAACATGAGTTTCTTCATTTGTAAAAGGAGTATGAGCCTACCTAATTCACAAAGATTTTATAAATCCCGGAGGTGAAGAATGTGCAAATGCTTTGGAAACCTCAAAGTGCTTATCAGTCAAGTTCCTGGCTGGCACACACAGTTACCGGAAGACCATTTAGTGAAAGGACTGTTTATACCGGTATGGGAAGCGTTAAGAGAACCAGCAAGGGACGGGGAACCGGGAACGAGCAACAGCAGGAGCTGTTAACACCAGGAATTGTGGAGTGCGCACAGGAACCCCGGGATGGCTATGACAGGGTAGAAGAGCTGCCCCCCAGAAGCTGTGGCCACGAGTGAGAGCACGTGGCCACTGTCAACCCCTAGCTCAGGGGGGTGTTTCAAAGTACAGGTTTTATTATTATATATTCGGGTATGGCGAAGCCACTGCCATTGAAATGACACCCAGCCACTAAAAAAATGAATTAATTATTTTTGTAGTAACAATCTGGATGGAACTAGAGATCATTCTCTTTAGTGAAGTATCACAAGAATGGGGGAACCAACAACACATGTACTCACCATTAAATTGGAACTAACTGCTCAGCACTTGTGCCCACAGAGGGAAGTAAAAATCAACAGAAATCAAGCAGGGGGAGAGGGGAGGAGAGGACGGGTGAAATCAGACCTAACAGATAACATGATACAATATCTGGGTGACGGGCACACCTATAACTTTGTCTCAAGCAGTACAAAAACAATTTATGTAACCAAAATATTTGTACCCCTGTAATATTTAGAAATTAAAAACAAAAGAAAGATAGTTTGTTCCTCATAGTTCTTGAGAAAAAGGGGCAGGCCACAGCATACATGGGGCAGTGTTGGTCAGGAGGCAGAGGGAGCCTTTCTTGTGGTTTCCATAGGAGAATCCACCGTGAGGCAGGGCAAACAGGTTTAGGATTGGCTCGTTTGAATAATTTCCCCAGGCTCTGGGGCTTTCTCTAGTCTCTGGTACATGGCCCTGGGATGATTAGGGCAGGTGGATAGTGGCCCAGAATATGAGAGGCTGATAAAGGAAGTGACTGGGGGGGTGGAGGCTAGGATTGACTGGTTTACAAATGAAAGGTGCACTCCTAGAGTGAGTGGTTGCTCTCTCTAGGAATCACCTGACCATAGAGGTTTGGGGGTTGGGAGCTGCATTCTCTTCAGAGCCAGCCAGCCACCAAGACGTCAAAGCATCAGAATAAAAAGACATGCTTAACACACAGTAATGGAGTTGGTAAGGGGCAGGGAAAACGCCAGCTCCCTCCCGGCTCCTTCCCTTACCTCCCATTGGCTGAATTCAGCAGGAGACCACAGCTGGTGCTGTCCACGCAGTTTAGGCTGCCAGGATAAAGAGAAAGTAAAGCTTGGGGGGCAAGTGGATACTCCAGCACAAATACCGTGTATGTGAGGTATTACTAAGTGACATGCTTTATGGTCTATTGGTCTCTAACCTGTCATTCTCACATGCTCAAAATAATAACAATATCCCTGGCAGGTGTTAATCGCCAGCACTGTGTTAAAGGTCTTACATCCTTTATTTGATCCTCATTACAAACACACTTTGTAAGTATCACTGTCCCCATTTTACAGATGAGGAAAGGGAGGTGTAAAGGGGTTAAAATGGCCTAACATCACACAGTTGAAATGACACCCAGATGTACCTGACGCCAACACCCACACTCATGACCACAATGTGCTCTTGCCTGGCTGATTCCTTCTTTTTCTCCTTCCTATTGGTCTTTGAAGCCTCCATTCAGATCTCACCTCTTCCATCAAGACATTAAGCATAACTTCAAGCACCGCCTTTTTTTAATATCTAAGTTTACATACATATACGACATCACGTTATATACTGATATCATTGGTGTATTAATTTCCCAGCACTACCATAACAAATTAGCACAAACTTGGTGGTTTAAGGCAACCAGAATTTATTCTACTACAACTCTGGAGGCTAGAATTCCAATGAAAGTGTTGGCTGGCATTCCTCCTTTCTTTCTTTGGGATGCCACACTATTTGTTCCTTTTCTCTCCCCTCATCCCACCCCCATCTTCTCCTCTCTCACTCTCTGGTCTCTACTCTCTTCTCTCTTTTTCTCATCTCTTCCCCTCACCATTTCCCTTCTCTTTAATATAAAATAAACTTATATTTTATGGGCGGCGCCTGTGGCTCAAAGGAGTAGGGTGCCAGCCCCATATACTGGAGGTGGCAGGTTCAAACCAGGCCTGGCCAAACACTGCAAAAAGAAAAAATAAAATAAACTTATATTTTTATATTCCTTTCTTATTTTTTTGAGACAAAGTTTCACTCGGTCACCCCGGTTAGAGTGTCCTGGCATCATTATAGCTCACAGCAACCTCAATCTCTTGGGTTCAAGCAATCCCATTGCCTCAGCCTCCTGAATAGCTGGGAGTACAGGTGCCCGCCGTAACACCCAGCTGGTTTTTCTATTTTTAGTAAAGATGGGTGGTCTCGGTTTTGCTCAGGCTGGTCTCAAACTCCTGACCTCAGACAATCCACCCATCTTAGCCTCCCAGAGTGCTAGGATTACAGGTGTGAGCTACCACGCCCAGCCTATGCTTTTATATTCTAAAAAAAATAACAACAACAACAAAAACAAACAAACAAACAAAAAAAAACCCAAAGTGTTGTCAGGGCCAGCATTCTGTTTTAATTTCAGAATATTACAGGGGTACAAATGTTTTGTTTACATGGATTGGTTCTGTACTATTTGGGACCAAGTTATAAGTGTGCCCATCACCCAGATAGCCTATGTTGTACCTGTTAGGTATTATTCTACCCATCCCTTCCTCCCCTTTCCCACCTGCTTGATTTCTGTTGAGTTTTTCTTCCATCTGTGCTCCCTCTGGGGGAGAGGAGGAGAAGGGGAAGCACCCTTCCATGACCCTTACAGTTTCTGGTATCACCAAATGTTCCTTTGCTTGTGGCAGCATCACTCGGATCTCCGCCTCCACCCTCACATGGCCTTTCCCTGTGTGTGTCTCTGTGCTCCTGCTGCTCTGCTCAGAAGGAAGTCACTGGGCATAAGGACACCCCCAGTCCCATATGAACTCAACAAACTATATCTGCAAAGACCCTATTTCCCAAAAGGTCACATTCTGAGGTTTCTGGGTGGACAGAAATTTTTTTTTTTTTTTTTTGGTGGGGAGAGAATACTATTTAACCCACACCATTGAACTATGTTATCAATCAATTAATGTGTCTTAAGGTTTGGCTCTATGTATGTGTCTCTCATTACTCAACCATACTATGAGATTAGGACAAATGGGTAGTACTTTTTGGAACCCTCACTTACCAACATTGAAATAAAAGGTCTGTTGAATGAGTGAGTAGACTAAGGGATAATAATGGAGGCTGCAAACTCAAATGGTAACACAAATGCAGGCTGGAGTGGGCTTGAAGAGGTCTCAGGTGAACTGGAGGGCACGTCCAAAGTGAGGACACTGCTGATCAGTTCCAGCCAACTTTGTCACCTGCAATCAAGTCCAGAGTTACTGGTAGAACTCATTTTCAATAGAAGCAGAAACAGTGCCTTTTAATGTGAACTATCCCAAATTTTAAATGTTGGCAATGAATTCAGATTTCTTAAACACCAGTAACAAAACAAAGAAAATACGTTAATGAGCTGGATTTGGCATATAGGCCCCGAGTCATAACCTCTGATTAAAACCCAAGGAGTGACTCACAAGACATCATTTATCAATGATAAAGATGTGTTCGAGCTAGCTGGCTTTGTGGCACCTCTCCTCTGCCTATGTGTAGTTGTGTATTTATGGAGGTCTGCAAAGATTTATAGGTGGAGGAATCACATCTCATCAATTCATGGATTTAGCAAGTACCTTTTTTGGCCCTCTACCTTATAGGAGGCTATGTGCTGAGCAATGAGACCAAAACAGACATAAGTCTTGCCCTTGTAGAAACTGCCTGGGAAGGGACAGAGATATTCAACTGATCATTCTTCAAATGACTCTTTAATTACTATAATGATGAACTGAAAAGAGGGCAGGACAAACTTTTCCTCTGATTTTTGTTAAGCTTATCTGAGGGTGGAGATCCGGGAGGGTGGAGGGGTCACTATTATATCTTTTAGACTCAAAACAAAAGAATAGAATTCCTTTAAAAAGTGACTGGAAAAGTCAATTACAACAGCTACATATTTAGTGAGCACCTACAATATACCTGTCACTGTGTGACTGAGTTTGCAGTTCCTATTATTATCCCTTTTAAAGGCATTTTCTTGAACTTACAAAACAAGCTTTCAAGGTAAATGTTATTTCTATCTCCTAAAGGCAAAACTCTAAGGTTGAGGGAGATTAAGGAACCTGCCCAAGATCAGGGAGTCAAGTAAATTGCAGAGTCAAGATTTTAACCCTCATCTGTCTTGCTCTGCAGCCTGTGAACTTTCAACTACATAGGAAGCACTACAACCAACCACCACCAACAGCAAACTCCACCTAAACTTCCAGCCACAGCATCAAATAATCCTTAAAAGGTAGAGGAGCTCAAATGTAATGCAAATTTATTTCTCACTCTTGCAATATTCCAAGGCAGGTGTACCTGCATGGGAGCAGACCCAGAACTGTTCCATCTTCTGGCTTCGCCATCTTCAAAAATAAAAGGGCTTCCAAAATTGACAGTGTGGGGAAAGGATGAGAGCGAAAAGGTGGAGGTTATTATGGGCCAGGTGGTTTGGGTTATTAACTAATAGTCCATTGGCTAGAATCAGTCATCAGTCCACATGGAATGCCTGCAGCAAGGGAGGCTGGGAAATGTAGTGCGTCTGTGTGCCTGTGAAGAAAGAACACTTGGGGTACCGATCAGCTAGGACTCCTGCTACACCACTTCTCAATGATTTATTTACATGGGTTGTATCTTTTGAGTGCTTTCAAGTGGTCCCACAAGCTTACCTTTCCTTCTGGAGTGTCCAAGGAGCTTTTCTTCATGTGCCTTACAGGTTTATATTTACATTGATAGCTATTTAAAGTCTATATAACTGCTTGACACTCTCATTATCCTGCATGCTTTGCAGAAGTTAAAGTCTCAGGGAGAAACATGCTTTCTTTTCCATGGACTAGAAATGAATACAGCCCCCTCAGCAATCTTGCCAAGGATTGAGAAAACGACATAAAGAATGAAAAGCTTTCAAAGAGAAAATATTACTCATGTAGCCATCCAGGACCAGGTCTGCAAAGGAGATATGAAAATACCATAAGCCAATTTAAAGCAAATGTCATCCAAGACTTAAGAGGTTCCCTCTTGTCAAGTCTCCTTTTATGACACATTGAAAATTTTAGGGTATATCAATAAATCATGATTGGCCATTCCTGCCAAAGCCCTCCCTGTTGTGAAATTCCATGTAGCTAATCCCTAGAACAATATCTTCTAGATTTTTCTTGGGTATGTCTCGTTTTATTTTATGTTGCCCTTTATGCAAGGAAAGAACTCTTGACCTATTCACTACCAGCCGGGGATGCACAGTGAAATGGGTTTTCCCCCCATTTGGGGAATAAATTACACACAACCTTAAAATGCTTTGTTTAAAAAGGAATTACTCAAACTGTGTTTCATGGAATACGCCTCCTCTGGATGTTAATAAGTGTTTTGATGAAAGTAAGAGGCAAGGAAGGGTGTCTGGAGGAAAAATAAGGTGGGTTAGAAAAACCGTAAAGAGGTTTCTTTACTGTAGGACTTTTCAGAGCCTTTGGTATGCTGGTTTTGGATTAAATACAGAACAGGGGCTCTGGAAGAGTGAGGCGGGTGAATCACTTGAGCTCAGGAGTTCAAGACCAGCCTGAGCAAGAGTGGGACCTTGTCTCTACCAAAATTAGAAATATTATCTGGGAATAGGTGTGGATCCCTGTAGCCCCAACAACTTGGGAGGCTGAGGCAAATGTGTCAAATGGTCTATGAAGCGAGTGTATGATGCCCCATGATCATATCAATGTACACAGTTATGATTTAATAAAAAAAAAATGAGGATCACTCAGTCCCAGAAGGTTGAAGGTGCTGTGACATATGATGCCATGACACTCTCCCCAGGGTTAGTGACTCTGTCTCAAAAAATATATATAGAAGAGGAGGCACAGGTTGACTCTGAAGGAAAAAGCAACCATCCTTTCAAGTAGACATAAAATGCCAACAGGGATAGAGCACATTTTGCATTTATCTATATGTCCTTCTGAATTCGAAAACAAAGGCCTATGCTCAGCTAAAAATATTCCCAGGTGGGATACTGGGTGTATTCCCCAGTCACCCTATTGTTAAGACATTAAAAAAAAAAACTCAAATTAAAAGCTCTAGGGTCAATAAAACTGAATTCAAGTACCTGTTCTTCTGCTTACTTGCTGTGTAACCTTGGATAAGTTAACTAATCTTTCTGAGCATCATTTCATGATGTTTTGTTTACACACGTATGAAATGGGGATGATAATAATAGGATCTCTTCATTGAGGCATGAAGGAATTAAGCGAGACAAACTTTGGGAAATACTTAGTAGGCTTCCTGCATGTAGTGGTCACCTGTCCTCTGTAGTCATTGTTACTACAGCATGTTACAGTTCCCAGATTTGTATGACATGGGAACCTTTTACAGAGTTTAGGAACACCACAAAAATAATCTTAGTAAATGCTAAGTAAGTGTTCATTCTATAATGCCACAGACCATAGGGGAGTTCAGGACACAGACAGAGTGGCACCCAGGAGCTGAACATCATGAACATGGTCTCATTATGCATCTCTCAAAATCCAAAATGATACATCTGAAAATGCTGCCACAACTGCACCATTTTCTGGATTCACCTACACATTTTTGAAGTCTAGGCCTCTGATCACCAAGTCCCAATCCCAGGCAGACTTGCAGAGATTGGGGCTGACCTTTTCTTGTTCAATATGAGGCTCTTCTGCTGAGTACCCTGTGGGACTCTCAGACCTCACAGATGACCATTCCATTGACCACTTGAGATCAATACCTCCCTGTCTCCTCCTGGGGTTTATTCTACTCCTCTTATGCTAGAGGAATGTCCTCTATGCTAGAATGTCCTCTTATGCTTTGAATCTATTCCACTTCATCTATTCCAAGCTTAATAAGAGCTAACCTGCCACCAAATATAGCAATTTGAGTTTCAATGCATGTCAATAGTAAAATAATTACAGTTGCCTCACTCCTTAGCACTAAGCAATCTGCCAGGCAGGGTACTAAGCACGTTGTATGCACCAGCTCATTTAATCTCTTGTGGGTTCTATTGTGTGCATATGTTACAGATGAAGAGCCTGAGGTTCTAGGAGTTAAAATGACTTGCCCAGGTTTCATGGTAAGTTGCCCATTTAAACCTGGGATAGGTCCCCTGAATTTGGTTTATCAATTTCACATCTTCTCTTTCTCACCGATTCCCTTCCTCTCCTGCCTATTCTTTGCAATGAGCTCCAAGAAAGGTGGGGGGGGGGGGAAGGCTGGATAGATTGAGGCAGGGAAGAGGAATGTTAGTTTGACACATTGATTTTCAGAAAAATAGCTCTCAGCTCATTGATGTTCAGCAAATTGGCCTGCTTCCAAAATCAGAGCAAGGAGTTGGTGGGTTTATTCAAGAAAGCCAAAGTGAAGAATAGTAAAACATCATGCATTCATTTTTCAAATGTTTTCATTCAACATAAAACAAAACAATGTCACTTATTCACCCATCTTTGATGCAGGGAGGTCTTATCTCGGAACATAGAAGCCCTAATGGAATTCCCTTTTCTCTTTCTTGAATAAATCAAAATCACAATACATCACTTTTTATATCCAATTCCACTTTCCCCAGAGTGGAGCCCTTTAAAGGCACACATGAAGTAACCTGAGAGTGGCACTGTTCCAGATTTGTGGTTTTTTGTTGTATCTTTGGCACCAATTTTTCACTGTTTGTGCCCTAATTTGACAGTGTTTCTTTGCAACTCATCATTTCAAGTTTGTTTAAAGCATTTCACAAAGTGTTCATAGGAACATCTCTCTTTTAATTCTTGTATTTCATCTGTGATTTGTAATGTTTGATTACACTATGTACTCATAATAGAACAGAATGTAAGAACTGTCCTCTTCCCCCAGACGTCTGCCTGGCTTGTTCCCTCATCTCTTTCCAATCTTTGCTTAAATGCTATTTTCTCGGTAAGGTTATCTCTGATTACATTATTTAAAAATTGCAACCTTGCTTCTCCGCATACTGTTCCCTACAGCACTTACAGAATGAACATTTAATTTCTTTCATTTTCCGTTGTCTTACTCCATTAAAACATGTCACGAAGGCTTTGTTCACTGATGTATCCCTAGTTCCCAGCACATTAGTAGGGTGTTGATAAATATATGACAAATGAGGGCGGCGCCTGTGGCTCAGTGAGTAGGGCGCCGGCCCCATATGCCGAGGGTGGCGGGTTCAAACCCAGCCCCGGCCAAACTGCAACAGAAAAATAGCCGGGCGTTGTGGCGGGCGCCTGTAGTCCCAGCTGCTCGGGAGGCTGAGGCAAGAGAATCGCGGAAGCCCAAGAGTTAGAGGTTGCTGTGAGCCGTGTGACGCCATGGCACTCTACCCGAGGGCAGTAAAGTGAGACTCTGTCTCTACAAAAAAAAAAAAATATATATATATATGACAAATGAACAAATATGTCCTAAAATTGTGGCCAGGCCCCAAAGCTTATACCAAAGATATCTGAAGTACCTCTACGTTTTTTAAAAAGAGCCACCATTGGTGGGACTGCAAACTAACAGACCTCTTTGGAAAGAAGTATGCAGAATCCTCAAAGAACTCAAATTAGACCTTCCATTTGATTGGGCAATCCCACTACTAGGCATCTATTCAGAGGAAAAAAATCCTTTTATCAGAAGAACACTTGCACTAGACCAGGGGTCCTCAAACTTTTTAAACAGGGGGCCAGTTCACTGTCCCTCAGACCGTTGGAGGGCCGGACTATAGTTTAAAAAAAAAAAACTATGAACAAATTCCTATGCACACTGCACATATCTTATTTTGAAGTAAAAATAAAAAACAAAAAGGGAACAAATAAATCACACCGCTGCATGTGGCCCACGGGCCGTATTTTGAGGCCCCCTGCGACTGTTTATTGCAGTGAAATTTACAATCACCAAGATGTGGCAACAAACTAAATGCCCACCCACCCAGGAATGGATTAACAAGCTGTGGTATATGTACACCACGGAATACTCTTCAGCCATAAAAAAGATGGAGACTTTATGTCTTTCGTATTAACCTGGATGGAGTTGAAACATGTTCTTCTTAGTAAAGTATCACAAGAACGGAGAAGCAAGAATTCAATGTACTCAATTCTAACATAAAACCAGTAAATGAACAACTTCATGCCCACACAAGAGAAAAACTCAATTCAATTCAAGTTGAGGGCAGGGGAGACAAGCAAGGAGAGAGAAGGGAGGGGGACTTGTGTGCTCCCACCTAATGGGCACAATGTAAGAGTATACGACACGACGACACCAGGGACTCTACCAAACAAATGCAAACATTGCAACCTAATTGTTTGTACCCTCACATTCATCTGACATTTTAAAAAATAATAAACAAATAAAAATTTTAAAAAGACACCTAACTTGGAGACTTAGCAAGAGAAGTCGATCTAACCCCACCACCCGCAACTCTCACGCCATACCTCTGCCTCTTTCCAGGCTATAGAAGCCTGAGAACAGTGAGTGAGCTTTGGGGTGACAGGCGATTCTCAGCTCTCTCTGTAGGGTGAGTTGGTAGGGGGACATTGTCCCTACCCTGAAGCCAAACAATGAGAGCTTTTTCTGTTTGTTCTCACTTTAATCTCCATCCTGAATTGTGTGTGTTCACAGAGACTTAAATACCCAGGCAGACATGACTAAGGGAATTTATATATCAGAGAATGGGAAGTGCTCTGGGAGATAGAGCCTTTATTTCTTCTTTATTTACTTCTAAGTTGTTTGACTGTTCTTTTCAAATCCGATATTATTGTTTATTATATGCTAAGTGCCTGCCATGTGTCACCTCGTATAATCCTCATAGCAGCCTCACCAGGTAGGGACCACTAAGTATCTCCACTTCACATAGGAAGAAACGACAGCACACAGGGGGTCACTAACTCGTCCACGTTGGAGCTGCATTTTGAACCCAGGTAACCGGGTTCCTCAGTCTTCATGTCTACCCACCCATGGCCATCCATTGACTCCTGGTGAAAGCCCTCACATTACTTTTACAATTTAAAAACATGGTACAGTATAAGACCTACAATAATATTTTAATTCACATTAATTAGCATTGATAGTAACATGTTATAAATATTAATTTACAGTTAATATAAAAATATACATTATGTGTCAAAAATAAATATCAAAGGGCATTCTCATGCCTCCAAAACATAGAGCATTGCTACTGTTAGGCAAAGTCACTTCCAACATGCAGTGGGGAAAAGCAAGGCTCTAGCTGTCCCCTCCCTCTCCCCCCTGGCCTTTACACGCTCCCCAGCACAGAGGAAAAATGACCTGGGGCCTGTTCTCAGATGTGTCAAGAGGCCAAACTACCTCCCGGCCATATCGGTCTGCCTGTTGTTACCATGTCAACTCAGGCCTCCGTCCACGACATGGTGCCCGACTCCCATTACTCACTCTGTCCTTTCCTGTCCTGCTGTGCCAATAAAATGATTTATCAGCAGGAGCTTGGGAGGAGCTGCCAGCTTCTGGGCAGAGGAAGGAGGCCTGGGAACTATTTGGCTAAATAAAGGCTTGACCTTAAACACTCACACACATACACACTTCACAATCTCAAATGCCTGTCCCGGGAGCTCTGGGTGTTGCATTTATTTATTCATTCATTTATTCATTCCTTCAACAAATATTTACTGAGGACCTAGAGCTGGGTTGGTCCTGTGGGATGCAGTAGTGGACAAAAGAGACAAGGCCCTGCCCTCCTCTGCCACACCTGTAGGGAAGGTAGACAGGTTAGGAGGCAATCACAAGCCTGTCCAGGTAAGTGTGGGGTGTTATCAGTGCAAAAAACAGGGGCCTCCACTAGCCCAGGGGGCAGGGAAGAGCTCTCTGAAGAGAGCTCTCAGAAGAGGTGGTTTCTGAACTGAGATCTGCAGGCATAAGAGGAGTGAAGGCCACCAAGATGGAGGGAAAGGCATGCTGGGCAGAAACTCTAGTGCAGGCAGAGGACCTAAGGTGGGAAAGAGCTCAGAGCTCCTCTGTAAAAGGAAGCATGACCAGGAAGCAGAGAGGGGTCCGGGAGAGTGGAGAGGTGAGGAGGTTGGGTGGTGGGTGTAGCAGGCTGGTGCAAAGTCATTGGTCTTTATCCAAAAGGGCTTGGGTTGTCAAGGTATATCAGGATTCCACATGCACTTCCGAAAAATCACCAAGGTAAACAGACTAGAAAGATCTGCATGGAGTCAGAGAAACCACTTGGTAACCCAGTGCTGTGCTTCTGTGACCCGCTGTCAGGAAGGGTCATTTTCTCCCCAATCCATCACATACCTATACTTTTGTAAAACACAATAAAATTTCATTTAGATGTCATGGCAATGTCAAATTGCTATAAAAGTTTCTAAACACTCCCAATTACTTACTCATTGTGGACTGTCACTCACCCACCAATGGCAGTTTGAGTAGCTCTGGGGTAGTACATTCATGGTCCCAAGCAAGACTCGAGTATCCAAAGAAAAAACTACTTTATTTTCTAGCACCTAGCTGAATTTCTGACATCTGAGCCCCTGTCTGGCCTAACGCAGGAAACATAATTTGAGCCATTGCCGACACACCTGCAGGTTGCTACTCCCACACCTTCGGCGGTTGTTCTCTTCCATGACCTTCATCCCATTGCTCCCCCTACTCTGCTCCAGGGAGCTCACGGACACGCCAGCCCGACGCTCTGTCCTTGAGCTGGACTTCTGTACTATACCGATCTCATCTGTTCAGCTCATCAACACATCCTCTGCTGCCCAGGTGCCCTCATTCTGGGAGCAGCCTCCGCCCCCTGCCTGCCTCCCTCTCTCCATCCTTTCCTCTACCCTCCTTCTCCTCTTCCATCTCCAGCTGCCTCCCTTCCCATCCCTTCTGGGGCCACCTCCATTCTGCCCACACTCCTCACAGCCAACTCTAACCTGTAGCTCTGTCACCACTGAAGAGAGAAAAATCTGCAGATTATCAGAGGGGACAGCAAGGCACAGGTTGGGTCTGTGTCTTTAAGGTGGTGCCCTCAGGGTTCAACTCACGGAAGGAACAAGCACACTTGTGTAAAGTGCTTTGTCTCCGCCTCTCTTGCCCTCTCTGTCCCTCCTCCTTTTCTCCTCCTCCTCCTCCTCTTCCCTCACTCCCTCTCTTTCCTCCTTCCTTCCTTCCCCCTCTTTCTTTCTCCTCTTCTATCCTCTTTTCCTTCCCTCCCTCTCTCTCTCTCCGTCTTTTTTTCTCCTCCTCCTCCTCCTTCCCCTCCCTCTCTCCTCTCTTTCTCCCTTTCTGTCCCTCCCCCACTCTCTCTCTTTCTGTTCAAACTCTCCCCCACCTGCCCTCTCCTCAGTGGGGAAATTTCCTGAATCTTTCTGTCTCACAGCTGGACATACACTTTGAATTTAAAAGCTGATAAATCGCCACCCTTATTCCAGCTCCTCCTCTGCCAGCCCCCTCTCCAAGGGAGTGGGGCTCACCAATATTTTCTTTCCTGCTCTTTTGATTTACACATGATTCTGTGATGTGCTGTGGCCAGTAAAATGTAAGCAGAAGAGACAGGCATCACTTCCGGGTGGAAGCATTTCAGAGCTGTTAAACAATTCTTTTCTCTCTTTTTTCTCCATCTTATAAAAATTGGGGAAGCATGAATTAGTATACATGCACCATGAGATCACAGCATCTGGGAACGCTGAGCTGACCACTGCCCCAGAGCATCACTAAGGCTGGCACCTGACTGTGCACGAGGGAGAAGTAAACTTGTCTGTCTCGGCAGCAAAGTGTTGCCTATCCTAACTAATAAATATACCACATTTCTGGCCCAAACAGAGGATTGTAAAAAATGAAAAGAAAAGAGGTGCCCAGCTAATATCTCAGCAGGTCTTTCCTCTGGGGGAGGTTGTGGCCATTCTCCAGTCTACAGATAATGGTGACCTGGTTTGTGAAAGTGATGGCGGCAAAGATGACACAAGGGCATGGATTGGTTGTGCAGTGTCATGAGACAAGTCTTGGTGATGGAGTAGACTGAAGGGATCTGGGGAGAAATGTGTCAGTTTATTATTCCTCAGTTTCTGGCTTAGGGAAATTGGGGGAATGGTGGAGCCATTTCAGCAAACGTAGAGAGCTGAAGAATAAGCTGACCACACGTCCCTTACCCAAGATTTCTGAACATGGCAGGTCACAACCACTGGGACAAATGGACTTTATTTTGGGTGCTCTCCTGACCCCAGCTTGCAAGTTAGACGAGGAACTGTGTCAGTTGTGTGGCAGACGCTCAGCGGAACAGCCAATAGGACTCTGCCATAATCGCTCCCATTTATAATCATCAAGAAATTCCAAACTGCAAGCAAAAAAGCTACACGCCAGAAGCCACTGGTATTTGAGCACCTGACAGAGCTGCCAGAACTGAGGGCTTGATGGATGAAGATGGCTGAAGGGAGTGTCTGACTTAATTGTTCATTGTATTAACTAATTACCTGGTGTTCATTCATCAACACAGGATGGTGAAAGGGAAAAAGCCCTGAACTTGAGATGCAGAGAACTGGGTTCTCGGTTCGGATTCTGTCACTTGTGACCCTAGGCAAGTTCAGTCCCTGCTTCTAGGTTTCGCTAGCCCTGCGCCCTGGAATAGAAAAATCATGTAGGGGGTCCTAACCCGGGTCCTATGCATGCCTTAGTGATCTCCAAAAATTACTCTCAGAACATTGTTTTAGTGTACAGGGGAGCTATACATAGGAAAAGAGGGTCTGTAGCATTTGGCAGCTCCTCAAAGAATTCTGGGACTTAAAACAGATTAGAACCACAGAGAGTAGAGCTGGACACACCAGGGAGTTATGGGGAATGAGGCGGAAGAAGCTGGCAGGAGCCACCTCTCGAAGGGCCCAATAAGCCGTGCAGAGGAGCTTGGCATGATCCGAAGTGAATAGAGGAATTCCTTCGGTTTCTCTTTCCCAGCTGTATCAAGCAAAACAAAAAATACCAAAGTCTTCAGAGACAGGGTGAAGAAGGGATAATTGAATCATTAATGCATGTATTCATCTCCTAGACATCTGTGTGCCTACTGTGTGCCAAGTCCTGCAACTGCAGCCTGGGGTTACTACGACTAAAAAAACAGTGAATGAAACACATGGCAAAGCTGTGGGGGGTATGTATGTGCATCGGTCTTTGTGTGTATTTGTGTTTGTCTGCCCTCGTGCGTGTCTGTGTTTCTGTGTATGTTTCTGCCCTTGTGCGTGTCTGTGTTTCTGTGTATATTTCTATCCCTGTGCGTGTCTGTGTTTCTGTGTATATTTCTATCCCTGTGCGGGTCTGTGTTTCTGTGTATATTTCTGCCCTTGTGCGTGTCTGTGTTTCTGTGTATATTTCTATCCCTGTGCGTGTCTGTGTTTCTGTGTATATTTCTATCCCTGTGCGTGTCTGTGTTTCTGTGTATATTTCTGCCCTTGTGCGTGTCTGTGTTTCTGTGTATATTTCTGCCCTTGTGCGGGTCTGTGTTTCTGTGTATATTTCTATCCCTGTGCGTGTCTGTGTTTCTGTGTATATTTCTGCCCTTGTGCGTGTCTGTGTTTCTGTGTATATTTCTATCCCTGTGCGTGTCTGTGTTTCTGTGTATATTTCTATCCCTGTGCGGGTCTGTGTTTCTGTGTATATTTCTGCCCTTGTGCGTGTCTGTGTTTCTGTGTATATTTCTGCCCTTGTGCGTGTCTGTGTTTCTGTGTATATTTCTGCCCTTGTGCGGGTCTGTGTTTCTGTGTATATTTCTATCCCTGTGCGTGTCTGTGTTTCTGTGTATATTTCTGCCCTTGTGCGTGTCTGTGTTTCTGTGTATATTTCTGCCCTTGTGCGGGTCTGTGTTTCTGTGTATATTTCTATCCCTGTGTGTGTCTGTGTTTCTGTGTATATTTCTGCCCTTGTGCGTGTCTGTGTTTCTGTGTATATTTCTATCCCTGTGCGTGTCTGTGTTTCTGTGTATATTTCTGCCCTTGTGCGTGTCTGTGTTTCTGTGTATATTTCTGCCCTTGTGCGGGTCTGTGTTTCTGTGTATATTTCTATCCCTGTGCGGGTCTGTGTTTCTGTGTATATTTCTGCCCTTGTGCGTGTCTGTGTTTCTGTGTATATTTCTGCCCTTGTGCGTGTCTGTGTTTCTGTGTATATTTCTGCCCTGTGCGGGTCTGTGTTTCTGTGTATATTTCTATCCCTGTGCGTGTCTGTGTTTCTGTGTATATTTCTGCCCTTGTGCGGGTCTGTGTTTCTGTGTATATTTCTATCCCTGTGCGTGTCTGTGTTTCTGTGTATATTTCTATCCCTGTGCTTGTCTGTGTTTCTGTGTATATTTCTATCCCTGTGCGTGTCTGTATTTCTGTGTATATTTCTATCCCTGTGCGTGTCTGTGTTTCTGTGTATATTTCTGTCCTTGTCCATTTCTCTGTTTCTGTGTATATTTCTGCCTTTGTGTGTGTCTGTGTTTCTTTGTATATTTCTGTCCTGTGCGTGTCTGTGTTTCTGTGTCTTTCTATGCCCATGTGTGTGTCTCTGTCTACCTCTAATGTCTGTATGTGTGGCTGTGGCTGTGTGTATGTGTATGGGAATATACACGTGTGTCTGTGTGCATTTGTGTGTGTGTGTATCTTTGAGTCTGTATACAAGTGTGTGTCTGTGTGCAGGAGTGTATGCATGTGCCTATGTGTCTTTCTGTGTGTGTGTGTGCATTTGTGCCTGTGTTGCCCCTGGGACAGCTGTGGATCTGGGAGCTCCCCATGGCCTGCCTCTGACTCTGAGATCTTCAGGGGACCATGCCCTTCATGATTACAGTCAGTAAACACTGAAGCTAGGCAGAGAAGGAAGACGCCAGGGAGTAAACATCTGGGAACCAAAAAGGCATGTTCCAACAACAGCAGAACTGGCTTAATAGGGATTGGCTATCTAGGCCCCCTCCAGGGTCTCTTTCATCCACTATTGTTGAGCTGATGCCAATGCTGTATTGCCAGGACCTAAAACTTAACAGAAAATGGGTTTCCAGGGTTTCTCCACTCCTGGCTAGAAAACCTACATCACCACCCAAAATTTGAACTGCAGAAAATTCAGAGTTTTGGGTACATCAACTTACCTTAAGCTGGAAGAGCTTTGAATATTAGGTATCTTTTCCGAGTTAAAAGCCATGGGATATTTGGCCTCTGTTTGAGAGCTGCAAAGTTGAAGTCATACAGCATCAGGAAGTGACAGAAGGGAGTGGTCAGGACCAAGGACTTTGGAGTCAAAAAAGACAAGTGGGAACCAGTGACCAATGAGTGCCTTAGTTTCCTCATCTCTCAAATGGGAACAATGATCACACCTACCTCCTAGGGCTTTCGGCTGAGTTAAATGAGTCAACACATAAAAGGACTTGCAGTAATGACCGGAGTCTAGTAAGCACTAAATACCCCCTATTATTAGTGTCAAAAATAGTTTCCTCATAGTTGCTGAAAACTGGGTACTGGTAGAGGAGAGTGGAAAAAAAGAGGCAGGAAAATAAGATGTTACATATTACCCATTAATGATACCAGGCAAGAGAAGAGCAAATCAATTTTTATGACACATTAATATAAATATTTTATTATATTAGAACTAGCTTGAGCTATATCTTTTTCTCAACTGAAAGGCATTTCTTGGTTTCAAAATTAATGATGCCATGTTTCACTTAGAAGAAAAGAAGGAAGGGATGTAGAAAGGAAACAGCTTTGCAGAAATCTGCTCCCCCAACCCCTTATACTGACTAATGTACCCTTGCAACATTCATGAAGTGTTTTCTGGGTTCCAGAGTATTTGCAGTTTCCAGCTTCTTCTGTGTGCTAGGGAAGGAGGTATTCTCAGCTCCATTTGACAGGTGAAGAGACTAAAGTTAGACAGGTTAAGCAACTTGCCCTTGGTTGCCTGACCAAGCCCCACCTCCAATGGCCTGTCCAATTCCTTCACCTATTTACTCCACGAGCAGTGCACAAAGTCCTGGCCCACACCTGCCTTGTAATGGGTGCTGCAGGAACAGAAACAGACAAGCTACTGCCATTACACTGAGGCAGACTATATCTAGGCACAGAAGGCATTTTATAGGGCTTTCTCCTAGCATGACCTTCTGGGACATATGCAATCCCAGAGTCATAGGGTCAAGTTATACTGTGATCTTAGGCACCCAAATTACCTTTCTGAGGGCTAGTTCCACATGTGTCCAATGATGATGATAAGATAAGATAATAGTAGTGCTATTGTCTTCAAATATGACAGATTAGATCAGTGGGGCATTTCATTCACTTGTACCTATTCTGCAAGCCCCTGTGAGTCTCACATAAAAACAACTTCTGCAAAACAACCTGCTTGGGAGAAACTCCTTCCAAGAGGCAAACTTGATAGATTTTTTTCTCCCTGATGCTTATGAATATCTTGAAAGGAGATTTAGACAATCAACAAAGATTTGAAGGTTGACTTAGTAGAAATCACATAGAAAATGAAGCCAAAGGAAAAACAAGGCAATTACTAATTTCCAAGAGAACAAAAGGTTTTACAGGAAGGAAAAGGCATCCAAATTGACTGCAACATCCATGACAGACACCATTTGTAGTCAGGGTAACGTAAACACTGAATATTGATCCAGCAGAAATTACAACAGATCTCTGGCTGGGGCTGGGGGAGGTCATGTGTATAGTCAGGCTCGAGGGGAGCAGAGAAGAGGCCGCTACTTCCTATTCATAGTAAGTAGCCAATAGCTCATGTCTAGAATGGGGTAACAGAAGTCACAATAAAAGCAGGCTATCCCCTTCTTCTTGGACTATAGTTGGGTTACAGCTCTCAAATGAAAGTGTGGGTGCTTATAAATTGGTTTCATAGTAGGGCTGAGTACATTAGATATTTTTTCTTCCACTCTTGAGATACTTTGCTAAGAAGAATGTGTTCCAGCTCCATCCATGTAAACATGAAAGAGGTAAAGTCTCCATCTTTTTTAAGGCTGCATAATATTCCATGGTGTACATATACCACAATGTATTAATCCATTCATGGGTTGATGGGTGGAGGGAGGGTAATTGGTGGGACCTCACCTACAGTACATTTTAAAAGGGTACAAGTTAAATCTACTAAGTGTAGAATATAAATGTCTTAACACAATAACTAAGAAAATGCAGTAAAGGCTATGTTAACCAGTTTGATGAGAGTATTTCAAACTGTATATAAAACCAGCACATTATACCCCATAATTGCATTAATGTATACAGCTATGATTTAACAAAAAAAGAAACAGGCTATCTAGAGAAGTGCAGATAAAATAACCCACTAAATAGGCAAACGTGGCTATTGCTCGGGCAGGGGAGCAGAGATGGGCTGAGAGATTGCTATTTTATATAGCATGCTTGGCAGAATGACTTAAATCTAAACTAGGATTTCTCTACTTCAGCATCATTGACATTTCAGACCTGATTATCCTGAGTTGTGAGGGGCTGTTCTGTGCACTATAGGATATTGAGCAGCCTTCCTCTGCCTACCAGATGCCAGTAGTAACTTCAATCCTCGCCAGTTGTGACAATCAAAAATGGACCCACACATCGCCCTGCTCTGACTTTATGGAGAACCACTGATATAAATTGTCTGTTTAATTTGAATTTACAAATACTCCTTAGTGTAGTGACTGGTAAATGGTTAATGCTTAATAAATGGTAGCAGCAATTATTATTTTTCTGACCTTGCTGGGGCTGCTGTTTCAATATATAATAGGACACATGACATGCCCCCCGATCTCCTAATCCATCGTATTTGAAGACAATAGCACTACTATTATTAATATTAATAATGATAACTTCAACAGCATACATCTCTGGGCCTGGCACAGTGGGAGGGTGAGTGCACTAACCTTTAGTAACTTTTAGTTTCCAGGCTCCTTTTCATAATTTTATCTTCATCGCAGTCCTGAGGTTATCCTGCCTATGTTAATTCAAGACCTTTCTCCACCTATGCTGTGCAACCTTATCAAGTCCCTTGATCTCTCTGAGTTTCATATTCCTAAACTGAATTCCCTGGATACTTCACATGAGAGGAAGATACTTTGAGGTCAAACAAGAAAACATCTGTGAATGTTTCAATGACACTGCAGGTTACCAACGTCCATTATGTAAGTGGGAAGTCCTGTATTATTCTCCAGCTTGAACAGGTAGGTGGAATTCTGGCTCCCTGGGGAACCCAAGTGCATGAGAGCATCAGCAGCAGGTAGGAACATTTGTAGAAGGAGATAAGGTTATCACCATCTCCAGTGACTGGAAGGTTTTTAAGGACAGATGCTATCGTTCTGCTGAAATATCAGCGGGTTTGTATCTCTGGCAGTGGCTCAGCCTGGACAGGGGAGCAAGGCAATAGGACAATCAATTTCAACACTTCCTGCCCTCTAAGGTTGCCAGGAGATGTCTCCAGCCCACACCTGTGAGGCCCAATACCAGGTCAGATACAGACCAGCTGTCCAGCTCCATGGAGAAATTAGGTCCAGCAGAGGTTCAAACTCTTTTGGGGAGTAGAATTTGCACCCAGTTTGGAAAATGACAGAGGCAGAAGATGGAGCCAGTGGGCCCAGTTCCAGCACCTCCTGGCTGTGTAAGCCTAGACAAATGACTGCACCTCTCAGAACCTGTCTCCTGCTCAGTTAAAAGAGGTGCTCTCACCTGATCTACCTTCTTGGTGGGGGGTGGAGGGGACGTTTAGGGAAGGGAATTCCAGGAAGATGGAGAAGCTACTGCCAAGACCCATGCAGGGAAGAGTATGGCATATTCAAAAGACAGAAAAATTGCTGGATGATTCCTCTTAAAAGAGACAAAGAGGAAAAAAAATAGAAAGGCCAGGGTGACTAAGGCATGGTGAAGAGGAAAGTGGTTGAAAACAAAATAGAAACAAGAATGGCAAGCAGAGGCTAGGCCAGAGTAAAGAATTTGGGGTTTGTTTTAAGTACAAGAGGAAGCCTTTAGCTGCTTAAGCAATTAAATCACACAATCTTACTCAAGATCATTCTGACATCTGTGTATAGAATAGATTAAAAGAGGGGAGAGCAGAACCCAGGACATTAGTGAAGAGACTATTGTGGTTGCTAACACAAGAAATGACAGCAGAGACAAAGGCTTATGTCCAACAAAAGGCACAAACAGGCATGTCTACAGCAGCATTACTCAGAACAGGCACAAATCAGGCACACGCCACATGCCCATCCACTGTAGACTGCATAAACTAATTGTACCACAGTCATGCTGCGGAATATTACACAGCAATGAAAAGGGAAAAGGAAAGTTACTGCTATTTATAAGAAAGTGGATGAACCTCCCAGACATAATACAGAGAAGGCAGCACATGCTGCTTGCTTCCATTTAAAGGAAGTTCTAAATGGGCAGAATTAGCCTGTGGTGATGGATGTAGGGTGCGATTACTTTTGGGGGGAGGGGGTGACATCAGCCGGGGGGGTGATATAAGAGAGCCTGGTGGGATCTCAGAAATGCTCTGTCTCTTGATCAAGGTGGTGATTCTATGACCGTGTTCATACATCAAATTCATCCAGTAAAATCTGTGCTCTTGATGGTACATGTTATACCACAATTTAAAAAGAAAAAAAAATGACATAGAATGGGTGAGCCTAGCAGCAGTGGAAATGAATAAAAGGGAATGGATCCAACAGGTCTGAACTCTGGTTCCTCCCCGAGCATTTTGGAAGAGAAACTGGGCTCTGGGGCTCGCTGGCGGCACCAACCCATCACTTATGAGCAGTGCACTCTCTCACGGCTGTCCCCACAAACTACGGCTGACCCTAGGCACATACACACAGCTCCAGCCGATGGGACTTCCCAGGAGTAATGAAAATCTCTGGCCAGAGGTTCAGAATGGGGGGCTCTGCCTCCCCGGCCCAGCCAACTGAACCCAGGCTTGAGCCACCCACGTGGAAAAAAAGCTCTGCTCCATCCAAGGGGAGCCACCAGGAGCACTGCCTGGTTTGAAACAAGTTTTGATCTCTATTAACTAAAGTGCCTTATCAGAGCTGGAAAAACTGGAGCAGCCATAGACTCGAGTCTTTCTGCCTATTTTTAGAGCCAGCAGCCTGCACTATGTTCCAAGTCACATCAAAAGCACAGATCCTGCTGCTCAGAAAGCCTCCAGAAAGGGGCCCTGCAGGCCAGCGCGAGGTGGGCTGGAAGGTGCTTTGAATTCTTGCAAAGAGATGCATGTCGTCAATATATCTCTTTGCAAACACGTTAACAAAACGTCCCCACCACCACCACCACTGAAAATGTCAAGCTTGCTCCCTTAAAAATTTTAGGCAATTTTTAAGAAGGCACCAAGAGGAAAATAAATACCAATCCTCATGCTCACAAAAAGGGGTCCCTTCTCAACCACCTTTTTTCACTTCCCAATAGATCTTGATCATCTTCTAATACCACTGAATAGCCTTCAAGTGCATCCAGTTTGTTAGCTCCATAATAAAATCATAATCAAGGTACTATTCACAAGCTTCTCATTGTTCTAAGCACTTTTCATGCCTTCATTCTCATCTCCCACCAGGAAGTGAGTTCTATTGTATCATCTCCATTTTACACACGAAGAAACTGAGGTCAGGACACAGTCCAGTCTTAAAAGCAGGTGTACCTGACATCAAGGTCAGCCCTTAACCAACACAGAGGATCTGTGGGCAGAGGGCAGGTATCTCCAGGATGGATTAACCACACTTAACCACCAGAGGATCCTCTTTGCTGATAGCACCACGGGGTCCAGAATTCACGGATGCCACATCATGGATCCAGACCAATTATGTGGTTTGCCATTTGTACATAGATGCGTTGGAGAACACCCTTGTGAATAGACAGCTGGGATCACACGAGCATGTCCTTGGGGTAAATACATAGTATGGGGTGGCTTGGTGGAGAGGTCATCCCTTTGCCAAATTGATTGCCCTCAGGAAAGATTGTGTCATTTATTTTCCCATTAGCGGTGCAGAAATTGTCTCTATTCTCCTGTTTTTAAACACCATATCCAGGAGTGACTCTCCATTCTCCCTCTCTCCTTGAACACACCTGATGCACCATTTGTTAATACCGGGGCAGAGGGCAGGTATCTCCAGGACAGATTCTTCCCTCCCAGCCTTCATGTGTGGGGTGCTTCCTGCCTGAGTCTCTCTTACTCCACTTTCATTCTTTCTTATTCCCACAACTTCAGCTTTGGCATGCCTCTACTGCACCACCTCCAGGAAGCCTCCCCAGCTGGATGCCTGCCCAGCACTTGATGGTCCCGTGTAACCATACTTCATTGGATCTCATTGTGTGTAACCCTGAGAAAAACCCTGACATGATGCTTTCTCTTTTTTAACAGCTCTGTTGAGTATTATTCATATACGATTCAATTCACCCAAAGTACACAATTAAATTGATTTTAGATATTCACAGAATTGTGCAACCATCACCACAGTGAATGTTAGAACATTTTCATCAACTCTAAAAGAAACCCTGTGTCTGCTAGCTATCACCTTCCACCCCAAGCCATAAGCAAACACCACTCTGCCTTCTGTCTCTACAGATTTCCCTATTCTAGATTTTCACAGGCATGAAATCATATAACACGTGGATTTATGTGGCTGACTTCTTCCACTTGAGGTTGGGCCATAATCCTGAAAGATGCAATCCTAAATGCCATAATCCAAAATGTTGAAATCTAAAAAATCACAACCCTTATATCTAAAATCCCCCAAATTACAACCCCCCAAAATCAAAATCCCCAAAACACAATTCTGGAAAAAACAACCATAAAAATTACTTAAAAGACTTTTTTTACAGGCTTTGCCTATGGCTCAATGGAGTAGGGTGCCAGCCCCATATGCTGGAGGTGGCGGGTTCAAACCCAGCCCTGGCCAAAAACTGCAAAAAAAAAAAAAAAAAAGACTTTTTTTACATTTTTAAAGGATATTTATTCCAGAAACACATGAAAACATGACAGAACACTTCATAGGCTACTTTAAACAATAAAATGGGCAGTAATAACATATATATTTTTGCCAGCATAGATACTTAGGTATACTAACGACAGTCACTTGAGTATAACAATTATAAGCAGAAGAATTGTATTCAGAAAGAAGCAGCTAATATAACTGTAGTCATCTGGAGTCTCGTGACAGGCAGCCTAAGTTTTTGATGAGATGGACCAAAAATAGCAGAAAAGGCTGAGTGTGGTGGCTTACGCCTGTAATCCCAGCACTTTGGGAGGCTGAGGTGGGAGGGTTGCTTGAGGCCAGGAGTTCAAGACCAGCCTGGGCAACATAGTGAGATTCCTTATCTAAAAATAAAATTTAAAAATTAGCTGAGTATGGTAGCTCATACCTGTAGTCTCAGCTACTCAGGAGGCTGAGGCAGGAGGATTGCCTGAGCCCAAGAGTTAGAGGTTGCAGTGAACTATGATGCCACTGCACTAAACTCAGGGCAACAGAGCAAGACTCTGTCTCAAAAAAATAGCAAAAGAAAAGTCTGTCCCAGCAATCAGAGAAAGACTAATTCACCTTCTTTGTTCTCTCCAGGTCCCCAGCTGGTTGGAGGGTGCCCACCAAAATTGAGGGCTGATCTTCCCCACTTATACCACTCAAACTCACACATTCCTCTGGAAACACCCTCACAGACACACCCAAAATAATGCTTTACCAGATTTCTAGTTTTTCCTTAATCTAGTGAAGTTCACACCCCAGATTCAATCCACAAATCCAGCCCTTGTGAACTTGGCAGCCATAAGCATCACACACAATTTCCAAAGAAAGGCAATACAAAGTAGCAGCTCCAGTGATACCGTGACTATGATACAGCTGTGCTGTCTGTGCACAGCCAAGGCACAGGAATCGTTGTTTTCAGGATTTTAGATGTCAGGGATTTAGGCTTTGGGGATTTTCATCTTTCCAGATTTCAACATTCAGAATGACGGCATTAGGGATTGTATCTTCAGGATTATAATTGGCACCGCTTTCACTTAGCATAATGTTTTCAAGATTCATTCATGTCATAACATGGATGGGCATCTATACTTCATTCCCTCTTGTGGTTGAATAATATTTACTCTATTACTAGACCACATTTTGTTTATCTATTCATCAGGCGATGTAGACGCAGGTTGTTTCTACATTTTTTGCCATGGAGAAGAACATTGTTATAAACATCCATGTACATTTTTTATGTAAGCATTTTTTTTTGTTTTTTTCTTTGTTTTTATTATTAAATAAATACATTTATTATGTAAGCATTGTTTTGTTTTGTTTTGTTTTTTGTTTTTATTATTAAATCTAATTCTCTTGGGTATATACCTAGGAGTTACAAGACTTCCTTATCACTTAGAATTTTTATCTCCACTTATTTAAAAAGCACTTTTAGATTTATTTAGGCATCAGTTTTTATCATATATTATCACTCTATACATTTTTTAGGAAAAAGAAAATAGAAGTAAAATACTTCAGTTAAGATATTCAAAAAATGTCTTCAATACAAAGTCTAGGTCTTCTAAATAATTTTTTTCAATCATGGTTGCCAGTGCCCATGTTTTCCTATAAGACAATATCCTCTGTGTCTGTAAGAACATTAAAGATATAGGAATTCTTAAAAGATGGCTACACTGTTTGCTGTTTCCCATCAAGGCCAACTTTGTCCTGACTACTAGTACCTATAGGGATTTTACAACACCATTAATCGCAAGATGCGTCCCAATTTCAGAGAGCTTACTATGTGAAAAAGTGCATCTTAGAATTCATGAAATATGATCATGTCCAGTCCACTTGCACATATCCCACTCTAGACATCATAAGTGTTCTGAGTGTTCTGAGAACAGAAACCAGCCTTTTCCACCACGATATTCCTTCATGCATTTAGTCAGCAAAAATGTATGCAGTGCCCATACCACACAAAATACATTATAATGCAAATACATCAAATGAATGAATGAATGAATGCTGACCTACTCTGGAAAATGGAATTCACTCACCTCCTACCCAGAGGAACATCATCAATTCATTTCGTTTCTTGGAGCTGCTTCCCCATCTATGAGTTTAGGGCACTGGTGACAATAAAAATGAGTTCACATGTGCCAAGCACCTAGGAAAATTCCTGATGTATAGAAGGCTACCTAAAAATATTTGTGGAATGAAAGAATAAATCAGTGTACAGTAAAATAATTATTACTGTAACTAAAATTTATTGCATACTTTCAATGGTCCAGATTCTGTTCTATGCACTCTACTTGTGTTGACTCATTTTTGAATCTCTCACTTACTCCTCACAACAATCCTATGAGGTAGGGACAACTATCAACCCCAGATGACAATGGAGGAAACTAAGGCATGGAGAAGTTAAATGAATGAATGCAGAAATGAATAAATTTTGTCCTACCCAAATTAAAAATCCCAGTCATCCAACTTCTAAGGGGATAAATCTGGTCAGCCCCTTCATCTCTCTGAGCCTCGTTCCCCTGTCTATCAAACGGGTGACTAAATCAGGGTATTAAGGAAGTGACCCCATGTGTGTGGAGCGGCTGGCTCAGGTGTGAATGGGCACATGGAGGCCAACCCATCTGATATGAAAATGTCATCACTACTTCTCTGGATGACCTTGGGCAAGTCGTAACTTCTCTGAGCTTTATTTCCTCATCAATAAAGCAGGGGTCCTACACCCCTAAGGTGGTGGTGAGGAAGCTTCAAATCCCACTTGCAAAGCCCCTAGCTTAGCCAGCAGCTGCCTTAGAGAAAGCCTTATACTGGCATGCCCCTTACCCAGCGAGGACTGCTTTCCAGGAACGCTAACGGAGCGCAGACTGGCTCCCCCCATCGAGGCTAATCCAACATATGTCTGCAACAACCACCTTGCGAGCTGTCAGACAGGCTGGGCAGAACTGAGTGGGTGCACTCTGCTTTTCCCCAATGAATAAATCATTAGAGGAGAGTGTTATGCATCCCACCAGCATCTATAAGGATCTGAATTATATATAACAAGGCAGCAAAAACAATTTATTCCAGGCACGTGCAAGTCATAAAATGGGAGTGCTTAGGTGCCTGAGACAATTTTCAGATATTGCAGTTTTTATCAAAGCAATAAGGCCCACCAAAGGAGCACCCTGCCCCGCAGGTGTGGGGACACCTTAATCGGGTTTATTTATTATCAGAGGAGAGAAATCAAACTTTCCCTCCTAGCTCCACCACCTCCCCCACTCACCGCCCTGATGCAGCTGCCTCTCATCTCAGGGGCTCCAGAATAAGCTGCCAAGAGCATCCACCTTTCTAGCGGGAACCATCTGCTGTGAGGCAGGGTGGGAACAGGTGTGCTCCAATCCCCTGGAGGGAAGGAGAAGAGAGATCACAAGAAGAAATGGTTTGGCAGCAAGAGCTCTCCAGCAGAGCTCAGAAGTCCCACTTCTGCTGCTGAACACAGGTGGGGAAACTGAGTCACTGAATGAAGAAGTAATTACCTGTCCCAGGTCACATGGAGAGAGAAGAAAGGAGCTGGAATGAGAAGTCAGTTGGGGTTGGCAGACATTCATTGAGTACCTAGCATGTGCTGGCACGAAGGATACAAGTTGGCAGTGTCCCTGCTTGCGGGACCTCTGGCTGCCTGTCCATCCACCTCCATCGCTAGGCTGCCTCACTGGTGATGCTCGGATGCACCAAGTGCATTCCTGTCTAAGCACCTTGGGTCCAGATGTGCCTTCTGCCTGGAGCACAGTTCCTCCAGACCTTCACATAGCTAGCTCCTTCACCTTCTGGTCTCTGTAGAAATGTCACCTTCCCTGACCACCTTATCCAAGAGGGCAAGCATCCCTTTCCCTGTCGTCATGCTCCATGGCCTTGTCACGTGGAAGACTCTTCTGAAGCAAACACAGAGATAGGGTGTGCAGTGTAAGATGTTCCCTAGGCACCAGCCCTTGTAAAAGAAAATGGCAGGATGCAGGACTGCGCAGAGGGAGAGATATATTGTGGTGGATCCCACAAAGCCACATCCACCTTGGCAAGAGGCTCTGCAGAGAATGTTGCCCACCAGCATCCCAAGTCAGGCTGAAATGACCAGGCCTTTACTCCTCACTTAGCCACTGGACTCAGGTTGTCCTGGGAGCAACCCAAGCTTGAGCAGATGGCTCTCGGCAGCTGAGGCTGACCCTGAGGAAGATAACAGGTGAGGGCTGTCTGCTGACCATACATACTCCCTGCAGCTGGACAGCAAGCACTTCCCTGAATGGGGGCTGTGGTTGACACATCCCCATGTCTACAGCATTCCTTATCCCACTTTATGATTCTTCCCAGGACTTAGCACCACCCGACGCTGGATGCATCTGTGGATTTTCTTCTTTTTTGCATTTCTCCACAACTAAACTGTGAGGTTTTCACAGATATAGGCTAGGACTGTCTTACTCTTGTTGCCTAGAACAGCCTAATAAATGAATGATATCAATGCTAGTGGCATCCAAATAAATGGACAGGACTACCTCTATCCATTTATTTGCTCAATGATTGAATAAATGAATGAGTGCCTGCCCACCACTGATCCCATTTTAACAGAGGAGATTGACCAGTAAACAGGTAACCACATTTCAGGATAGTGAGCACTGACAAGGGGGATGCCCAAGAGGAGAGGGTGGTCTCTAACCCAGTTTGGAGTGGGGAGCGTTCTGGGAGCATCTGACTCCAAGTCCACTGCTATTTCCACTGCAGGAAGACAGGACAAAAGGTACCAAAGCAGCCTTCATTGCACTCCCAGCTACTCTATCATCTTGATATGTTGTTGTGCACGGTTACTTAACCATTTCATGATTTTTTTATATATTGCCTCTCCAACCAGGTTATAACTCCCTGAGCACAGGGAGCATGTCTTGCATTTCTTTTCTTTATCCCCTTCAATGCTGAGTGCAGTGTTTTGTGCACCATTGATATTCATTGAATAATTATAGAATGTATGAGGGCCTTGAAGGATGAAGATAGCCTGGCTCTGGTGACAATGGCAATGTGACCTCCACTTGAGACACAAGGCCTGTAAATATAAACATAGCTATCACTTACTCATCACCAACTTCAGCCAAATACTATGCCAAGCGCTTTTCATACATCACAGCTATCAATGCTAATGGCATCCATGCTTGATACAAGTCTGAATATTGTTTCCACGACGAGGAAACTGAGGTTCAGCCAGGGGATAGCTTTTGCCCAAGCTCACACAATCAATACATGGTAGAGCTGATAGACAAGCCTAAGTGAATAGTCTTAACCATTACCCTGAACTTTGAGGTTAATGGGCAGACTGTTTAAAATCAGGACAGAATAACAAAATCTGAGACAAGGGTCAAACATCTCCATGAGGCCACCTACAGTCACCAGGGTTTCTGTGTAATACAGATGGCAAGAAGCAGGACAAATGACCAACTTAGCTCTGTTTATTCTTGACTCTCTAGAAAATCCAGGTTTTTGCTCTCAGCCATCAGTTGTGTCTCCACCAAAAGAAAGAACCAGCAAGTTGCCTCCCGAAAGGATTCATCTGACAGTATGAAGATTAGGTGATTTTATCCAGATCCTTTCAAACATTGAAACTCAACTTTCTCAGCACAGTGATAGTAGTATGATTTCTGAGGGTTAGACTCACATTGGCCATAACTTCAGACTGGAGTACAAACCAAATGGCAATTTATTCATTTACAAAAAGAAATTATTGTTGTGTAAACTGGTTCAGAAAGTTCACACAACCAGCGCTTTCTCTCCTGGTAAGAATATCCAGCCTAGAGAAATAAATAACAATGTGATTTCTTGATGAACACAAGTGGGACAAAGAGAAATGAATGCATTTGTTGATATTTTAGCAGCACTAGACTGAAATGGCTGAAAGCAAGCATCTTACGGAAAGGATAGTTCAGATGGGATCATAACGATCACAGTCAGTTGGCAATAATATCTGCTTTATCTTATGGCAGAGATTTTTGGTTTCTGCCAAAAGGCCATTGTCAATTTCATTTCTGTAGAGACTGGATAAACATATACAGATGAATAAACATACACACTTTCCTTGCAACTAAGGGTGCTCACATCTGGTCAATGAGATGTAATGGCAAGTTATCCCATGGGGGTTTATGGAAAAACATTTGGCTTAATGAGGAAATGAACAAAAGCAAGAGAAGAGAAGACCTCACTGGTACTACCCCTGTCCCTTTCTTTCTGTTTTAAATGTGGGTGTGATACCTTAACATGAGACCTTGAGAAGGATGAAAAGCCAATGTGCTAAAGATTGTGGAATGGAAAGAAAGGAAGAGTATGGACAACTTCGATCTGCTGCACCAAACCTGAAACTTCCTACCAAACAAGATCATTAAATATCATAACTGTTTAAGCCATTATGTGTTGTACTACTTAAAAGTCACCCAAGACAATTCTGTGAGTTGGCTGAACTCAGCCAGGTGGTTATACTGTTCCACTGGGTGTCAACTGAGGCTGCAGTCATCCAGAGACTCAACTGGACTAGAATGATCAAAATAGCTCATTCTCTGGCTCACTTGGTGCCAACTGCCAGCTAAGAGCTCGCCCTGTCTGTACGGCTTAGGCTTCTCACAGCATGGCAGCTGGGTTCCAAAAGAGAGTATTGCAAGTGTGCAAAAGTAGGAATGGCAAATCTTTTGCAGCCCAGCCTCAGAAATGATACACCATCACTTCTGCTTCCTTCTGTTTTTCAAAGTCAGAGGGTGAGCCCAGATTTAAGTGGAAAGGAAAGAGAACCTGCCTATTAATGGGAAGAACGGCAAAGAAGTTTCAGCCACCTTTAACTGACCACTGTTTTCAATCTGCTTTTATATGGCTTGTAGCTGGAAACATTTCTCTACATCTAGCCTTGCCCCCAAAACAAGAAATTTTCAAATACTGAGATTCCCTCTCTCCTGAATAAGCTGCCTTTGCAACTTTGTGGAGTCCAGGCCTCCATGATAGATCATGATGAACACAGTCTTTCTTTAAATATGTTAATTCCTTTGTCAGCATGACAGGCAAGTCTTGCAGGCCTGGGAGGCATCCTTGTCACTTAAAGATGACTTTGCATTACTCCTTTAATCTATAATATATTGACTTCACAGTTTAACTTTCAGAAGGCAACCTTTACTGCCTGTGTTTTCTAAGTGCTTGAGAAAACATCACTGTTACTTCCTGAAAGAAAGTACTACCATAAGAATGTGACCACCTCTCACCCCCTACCATAAGAATGTGACCACCTCTCACCCCCTACCATGAGAATGTGACCTTTTGTAACTGTTCCAGGAGATAGCCCCGAGCTGAAGCAGATAAAAGGGCTAAGCAAATGTTTAACTGTTAAGCAAATGTTTAACTGTTAATCTTGTCTTAAGACAGTTGAGTAATGAACCAGAGTTCTTCTTATCTAGAAAGCCCCTGCTATGTCTGCTCCCCCTTCCTACCTTATGGTTAAAGCCCCTGCTATGTCTGCTCCCCCTTCCTACTTTATGGTTAAAGCCCCTGCTATGTCTGCTACCCCTGCCTACTTTGTGGTTTTTGCCTTTATAAGCTTGTAAAATCTGCTGTTCGGGGCTTAACTCCTCTGCTCCTGAGAGAGTCACGAGCTAAGCCCCAGCATGCTGGAATAAAATCCTCTTGCTGATTGCATCAAGTGTCGTCTCTTGTGGTTGATTGGGGGTCGCAGTAGCCCAGGAGAGAGTAGGGGTCTTGTCCCAACTCTTTCATTCCTAGATCTGGCAGCAATCTTCATCAGGATGATAATTCTTCCCCTGTCTGCTCACAGGGTTGTTGAGAGAATCATGAAAATGTATCTCAGAATAGTAAGAAGAGATTATTATTATCATAATCCCATAAGCATATTGTGTTAGTTATGACTCCTTTTGTAACAAGTGAAATAAAGCAACTCCAGGTTTATCAATGGATGACTGCCCTTATTTTCAGGTGCACATCTTCTTGAGTTCTCTTTCACTATCAAATTTAAACAAAAGTCCTTCATCTGACTGTTACTGGCTCAAGTTGGACAATGCACTCATTCCATAACTAATCATTATGGCTAAGTGGACATAATGACCTGAATGAGTAGGATCTAGCTATCCTTAGATCTAAGAGTAGGATCAATTCCACCCACATTATGTGAATTGAGAAAACATAGGGTATTGTTAGCATGGAAAGTGAAAATAGTTGCCCAGCCAGCGTATGTGGCATAGGATAGAAGCCCTGGGGGAGAACTCTGAAGCCTGGTTAACATCTCTGTCCTGTAGAATTACTCAGTCCTGCTCCTGAAGCTTGCTCGTGACACATCATGACCTCAGGGAGCCCCTCTACGTTGTATTCTTTTACTATCAGGTCATGATGTCATCAAGATATCTACCAACTCTGACCATGTTCCCTAGAGATTCCTGAGGGTGAATCTAATTAGGCCAGCCTCATTTTTTTTTTTTTTTTTTTTTTTTAATCAAGGTGAGTCCTTGGAAAGTCTATGGAATAGCTGCCTTGGATCATGGTCCACTCCCGACCTGCTCACATATGTCTGGGGAAGAGTGACACACCGTATACGGGTCGGAGATGGATGTCTTGGCAGGTTCACTATCAGTAAGCAGAGAGCACAGACACAATGAGCCAAGCAGGGAAATGAAGCCGCCATGACAAGACATAGAAGGGAAAGGCTGTGCAGTCCATGAGAAGAGGCGGCAGGGACTCTCCTCTCTAGCTTTCTTACTTCATCCCTGGGAAGAAACTCAATCCTGGTGGAAGACATTTAAAGTGACTTTTAATACTGAGCCCAAATTTGCATAGAAAATTATGGAGGAGAAAAGGGGTTTGATTTGAAATGTTACCTTAAAAAACAAAAACCATACCTTATCAAAATAACAAAATGTAGGTGAACATTTCAACTGTATATGCATTCTTATATAAAACAGAAAACGAATTAAGTCATGAATTTTGGGGGTATAATTTTTCTGACAAAATCCTTTACTTCAGGTTTTGCTTTCACAGCATGATAATAAAAAGGTCATTTAAAAAAAAATTCAAGGGCTATACCAATTTTTCCTAAGGCCCTCTTGAATCTTTTGATATTTAAATATTTCTCTTTTGAAGTGTTCACTGAGTCATTTTCCCTGTGACTTTTTTTTTGGTTCAGCTGTTAACTCTTCTTGGGGTGATATTCAAAATATTGAGTAACTAGTATGATAGAGGCATCGAATAATTGGAACAGTCACCACGACAACCAGTGTGGCTGAACCTGAAGATTCCTGCTGAATATCAGCAGTGACTCTTGTGATGTTGCTAGATTCTCATGTGTCATCTGTGATTTTGTCTGTTCTTCAAACACTTTCATCAACTTCGTGGAATCCTGCATCTTGGGTGAGATTTTCAATCAAACGTTTTGCAGTTGATGACACTGTATATGCACTGGGGGCCGACAGTCAGTGAGAGGCTGAATCTCTTTGATAGAACTCATTGGTTATATGATACAACAATCCATTCAAGGAAAGGTGATGGGCACTCAAAATCCAGGAGTCCCTTGAGTGACTGAGCTACAAGGAAGTTGATATGGTAGAAAAGGCTTCCTGCTAATGCTAAGCAAGGATCATTTAATCATTAAAATGTTCAGTAGTTGAAATTGTGTAATTATTGAAAAAATGTTTTAAAAACATTTGCTTCTCTACATGATTTCACAGCTGCGAAGACTCAGATCAAAATACTCAATAACAAGGACCCCCTGAATTTTGTTTTTGAATTAGCTTGCATGGATAGCACTTTCTTGCAATCAACAAGCATTGCCAGAGATGACCAGGATTCACAAATAGGGTCGCCTGGTGGTTTCCATAGAAATATCAGGCCCAGTTAGGAAAACTATGATGACCATGTATGGGACTGATATTTTCTGAATTTGTTTCCCAAGCGGTATAAAATTCAAGACAGTCTCGTTATTGAGCGTAGACTCTAGGCCACCTATTCAAACAGGTATGGGATTTAACTTACTAATCATGTGACTGAAAACTTAGTAGACACACGGGAGAAGAAAAAGCAGATGAATTGTTTCCTTGCTGAGGATTTGGACTCAGGATTCAAGACTGGGTAATTATTAATACAAGTCACTAGGTATCTCCCCACCTTTAATTTTGAGGAACAACGGCAATTACTTCATGTTCTGCAATGCTAATTAATTCAAGTCAGTCAAAGGCTTACCTCGATCAGGAATAGCTCAGAAATAGCTCCGAAAATGAACTTGTGAATTCTGCAGACTGTGAATTGTCCTTAATTAACAGAGAAACACACATCCTTCCCAAGTATCAAGCCAGAGCCTCTTCAGTGGTGGGGATAAAGGAGCCATAGGGTGCAAAGCTAGCCATCACTGGCTCTCCAAAGAGTATAAGGTTCCAGAGCCAGACAAGTGTCGCTATAAATCTTGGCCCTGCTACTTATGGCTGCATGACCTTGGGTAAGACCCTTAACCTGTGTGTGCCTCAGTTTTCACCCCTTTTAAAGGAGGAGAATGACAGTATCTACCTCACAAGGTCGTGGTATGAAGATAAGGCACTTTCAAGCCCCAACATACAATGGATGTTCGATAATTATTACAACTCTAACCCAGTGGTGAACAGTCTGCCATTTTTTCTCTCTAGCTGCATGCATCATTCTTCTCTTTGGTAGCAGCCCCTCGAGTTTCCTGACAGGAACTCCTCCTCTTTTGTTCATAGGCTAATCCAAGTGGGACCTAAATAAATCCGCCTCCCACTCTGGGGCTGAACCTGTGTTTTCCTAGGGCTGCGGTAACAAGGCCCCACTGACTGGTAGGCTTGCACAACAGAAATTTATTTTCTCACAGTTTGGAGACTAAAAATCTGAGATCAGGGCGGCACCTGTGGCTCAGTGAGTAGGGCGCCGGCCCCATATACCGAGGGTGGCGGGTTCAGACCCGGCCCCGGCCAAACTGCAACAAAAAAATAGCCGGGCATTGTGGTGGGCGCCTGTAGTCCCAGCTGCTCGGGAGGCTGAGGCAGGAGAATCGCGTAAGCCCAAGAGCTGGAGGTTGCTGTGAGCTGTGTGATGCCACGGCACTCTACTGAGGGCAGTAAGGTGAGACTCTGTCTCTACAAAAAAAAAAGAAAAAGAAATCTGAGATCAGGTATTGCCAGGGTTGAATTATTCTGAGGCCTCTCTCCTGGGCTTGTCAATAGTGGTCTTCCTCCAGGGCATTCACTTGGTCTTTTCTCTGTATCTGTCTGTGACCCAGGTTTCTTCTTCCAAGGACACAAATCATATTGGATCAGAGCCCACCCACATGACCATACTTATTTAACCTTAATTCCCTCTTTAAACATGCTATCTCCACATACACTCTCATTCTGGCCTACTGAGGGTTAAGACTTCAATATATGAATTTTGATGGGGACACAACTCAGCTCTTAAGAACCTGTGACCTAGATCTGGCCAAAATATTTCCCTACCCTAGTCATGTGACTGATTCAATCTGGACTTTAAATTAAAAAAAAAAAAAGTACAGAAATTTTCTCCATCTACATAATTGGGTGTTACAAAAATAATACGGAATGAAATTGTTGGGGTCACCAATGGAAAAAGAGAAAACAGAAGGAAACATAATAAAGAAATGGAAAGAGAGAGACTAGGTTCTGATGTGGTCATGTAAAGCCCAAAAGAAGACCTACTACTCCCTTTGACAATTCACTTTTATAAGCCACTAAACTTTTGTGGCTTGAGCCAGCTTGTTTTCTGTCACTTGCAACTAAAGAAGTCTGGACTAGTGTAGCCACTATTTAATTATTGAGGGTCTTATGGAGTATAAAGGAGCAGAAAGAAAAAGGGAGGATCAAGGATCGGGGCTGGAAAATGGAAAGACTATTAACAGAATAAATTAGGGAGGTAATTATGAGCACATTGGAGAAAAAACTCAGAATAGATTTAAAAACAGTGTCTCCCTTTAACCTCACCTAACGTAAGGAAATTTGACTCTGGGTAGTTGTTAAAGCACAGAGTTCTGCACTATGCTTCAGGCTTCTTGAGGGCAGCAGCAATGTCTCATTCAGATGTAATGGATTCCTAGTGTTCAGCATAAAATAGGCATCAAAAAATATTTGTGGTGGACTTGAAGGGGCTTACTAAGAAATCTTTTGCATTTTACAATTCATCATAGGCATCCTTTAAATAATAAACTTGTCCTTATTTGCAAATGTCCAATATTTTCTTTGTTGAAGATTATATTGATAATTACATAGAAGCTGAGTACTGATTTTAAGGAGGTCTAATAACTCATAGAGGAAACTTTCAAGTATGTCCCCTCACCATTAGCTGACTTTTAAGTGGCCCTTTCTTTACCCATAAATGGTGCTGATTCTCTGCTGTAATCTAGAACTGCCTTGCTTAAGACTCCTTGTGATGGGGAAAGGATGTATGTTTACGACATTGGATGACACCATGATGTGAACAGAGCCTGGCATTGCCCTGCTTGAGTTATCAAAGGAAATGGGATCCCTGGACAAGAGAGATTACTCCACTTGGTGATGGCAGGCACCTCTCAGAATCGGAAGAGGAGGTGGCATGAGGCTCTCTCCCTCACTTAACAACTTTCATTCTTACTGACAGTGAAAGCCCACCATATGTTTGCCAAGTTGTAGACTTCTTTCTACCTAGCCCAGGTGAAAAGCTATTAAATGAAAACATATCTTTCCTATTCATTTTTAGACAAGGAAGTATGATGCACTCCCTCACAACCCAAGACACTCAAACAATTCTCATGGAGAGAAAAAAAGTGCCCATTGGACTATGAGTTTATGTAAGTAATAAATGACAATCTGAGAGTAAATAAATGCAATTTGAACATAAATTATAATGTGATGAGAGTTTATGAACTTGCCAAGGGAGGGACAGAGGACTTGATAGTGGGTGGAGGGTGGCAGAATAGAACAGAGAGAGCCATTCTTAGAAGGGTACATTGTTATTTCTGTGCGATTTTCTTTATCAGCCTTTTGCGGGCTCCTGTTTCTCTTATGCTCAAGCTACATATGCAAACATTAAGCTATAGTATAGAGCAGGGGTTGGCAAGCTCCAGCTCACAGTCAAATTAAGATGTGCCCACTCATTCATGTATTGCCTGTGGCTGCTTTTGCATTGCAACAGCAGAGCTGAATAATTGCAACCAAGACCATGCAGCCTGCAAAGCTTAAGTCATTTACAATCTGGCCCTTTACGGAAGGAGTTTGCCATACCCTGGCATTAAAAAGTAAATAAATAATAAAACACCTTCACGGAAAAGTAAGCACTAAGTAAAGGAGAGTTCACCATTCGACAACACTCAGGGAAAAAACTAATTAATTAAATAAATAAATAAATAAAATTGTACACTGCATTTACAAAGCTGTTTTATAATATAGTAAAACTGCCTTATACTAAAAAAAAAAATATTTCAACTCTATCTTAGAAATAATAATTAGAGAGAACTTTTCTTTACATTGGAAAGTACAGAATAGACTAGACCCAGAGTCTGACGTTTACTACCAGACTCTCTGACTAAAATTTTCTCTACCAGAGTTGGTTGAGACTGATGGTGATGGATAGTGATCTCAGGTCAGAGTTATTCCCTGCTGATGGCTCTGAGTCTCCCACATACTCATATAGGCATTAAAGATCAGCTAAGTCTTCTAGGAGGGCTCATACCAGCTAAATCAGGGCAAGAAGAACCTAGGAAGTGATGTGCTTGACATCAATGACCTTGGAGCTTGTGATAAACAACAAAAGACATTCCCATTGTTCAGGAAATCTCAGGGGTTTGGGAACTCTGTGTCAGAAACTGGAGACAAGGATCAAATATATTTTGTGTCATACTATATCTATCTAAAATAGACATTTGCTTTACTCTCTCCTCCCTCCTCACCTTTATTTCTCTTTCTTACACTTACTGTAACTTTTTTATTAATAATATGTTTATAGGTTTATTTTCTGCATCCCATGTAAAATATGAGCTCCAAGAGGTCAGAAGCTTTAGCTGTCTTATCAATTCCGTTTATCCAAGTGCCTAGAATAGGAGCACATAACTCTAAATAAATATTTATTGAATTAAAAAAATATGTACAGGATAGTGTATTTAACCTAACATGAATAAATCAATAAATAGAACTAACTACACCCTCCCCCCAAAAAGAAAGAAATAGCATGTGCACCCAATAGTCTAAATGAGTCATGAAGAGGCTGCCTCTGCACATCCTTTACTGGTCCCATGTGTGCAAAGCAAAAGATTGGAGATTCATCTAAACATGCACACAATTCAAATTCAATCCACAGGATATTCTCTGACTAGAAACAGTTGTGTGTACATCAGTGAGCATGTCTTTGCCAAAAATTAGAATATCAAAATATCACTTCTTATGCTATATTCATTTGGCTTTGGGGACAAAAGTGTCATTCTGTGGAATCAAAGAAACAATATCCATTGTCTGGAAAGTAAATCACTTTTCAAGAGCCATGATAAGAAAAGGCACTTACATGAGTTAAATCTTTATTTCTTGACCAGTGTTTCTCAACCTCAGGGACATTAACATTTGGGGAGCCAGAGAATTCTTTATGGTGGGGACTGACCTGTTCATTGTAGAATGCTGAGCAACACCCCTGGTCTCTATCCACTAAGTGCCAATAACACCCTCATTCCCAGGTGTGGCGACCAAAAATGCCTCTAGACACTGCCAAATGTTCCCAAATCACTCTCAGTTGGGAACTACTATTCTAGACAACATGCCCCTCACCTCAGCACATGTAACCACCTGTTCTACCTCCCACCAGTCCCAACTCTCCATTCCATCCTCACCCTAGGCATATAATGTGCTATGTCAGAAAAGGGGAAAACTGGACAAAGATCACATAATCTCCTAACATTTATGTGACACTTACCAGAGCTAGTATGATGTGGAAGTTAAAACGAGAATCTTGGACCCTTTCTCTGCCCCTTACAAGCTGCCTGAGCATGTCACTTGACCTCTTGGGATACTTCCTCATCTGTAAAATAGAGATAAAGATCGAGTCAGTACAAGCAGATCATTTGGAACACTTGTGTTTATGAACTTTCGACGGAAAGGCAGACAGCACACAAATGTGAGCTCCTAGACTTATGATCATGATTTACTGTTATTGATCAGATTTGTGCTATCTGGACTGACCCTCTTTCACAAAGGGATACACTGACTAAAAAGGACATGAGGGGGTCAGGCGACATGGCAGAGACAATTAATACAGAGCATGCAAGTGATTCTCTGCATTTTCCAGCCTCCCCGGCAGTTGGGCTAGCCCCACATGACTGGGTTCTGGCAAATGGGGATGTGAGCAGGAAGGAGGCATCACTTCTGGTCCAGGGTGTTTCAGGATCAGAGTGTCTCTCCCACCCTCTCCTCTGTCATGTAAACCTGGAAGCAGTTGTTACGTCTGAGACTGCAAAGAGATTCTACCCTTCTGAAACTAACCAGTTAGTCTACTAAAGTTTATGTACACACACACAACACACATACGTGTTACACATACCACACACCAAACATAAACATCACATGCATTCACAGACAAAACACACACACATCACACATGTACACAACACATCCACACACCACTTATTCACACAACACACAGACCACACACACCACACACCAAATATACACACACATATATATCCCACACACCATATACACATAAACCACACATACCACATATATATACATGCCATATACACACACTGTTACACCAAACACACACTAACTAAAGAAGTTAGCTTAGCTTAGGAACACAGATTGTGTATTAATCATGAAAAAAAAATCAGCAAGAACACCAGCTTCTAATGCCCTAAATTCCTCAGGGCAACACAATGTTTACCTGCACTTGTGGTGAATCACACCACAGGAGAACACTGCATTTGAGAGACTGAGAGTTTCCATCAAGCTGCAAGCGACTTGGCCATCCTTCCCCATGGAGACAGAGGACAGAGGACTCTTTACCCTGTAAAGTAAGCAAATGTCTCTGGGCCTTAGGGAAGACATCTTTAGGTTCACTACTAAACTGGAATATAAGCAAATAGCCTTCTGGAAGAGGAGGGGAATTTATTACCCTGCAATGTCTCTGAGGAAGAAGAGGCTCTCCATTTTCTGTTTGCTATTGAATCAAACCTGAACAAAACTGGTCAGTGCCCCACACAAGAAATCCATGGAGAATTGTCTCCCAACAGGTATGTGACTAGATCACAGGTCCATAATATAGAAAGGACTTTGATCCCAGGTCACCAGACCCCCTCAGATTTTACGTGAGCAAAAATAAACTTTTATGCAGTTCTAGAGTTCAGGTCTTTGTTGTGGCAGCTAGTATTAATTATCCAGACTGAGAAAGACGAGTTTAATATAAATCAAATAAATAATGCTTGTGTGAGGATAAGAGAGTGAGACACTATGTCGTTAAGTTCCGAATGACAACAATGGGAGTAGAATTAGGGAAAGGATATAAGATTGTGAAGAATTCATCACCTTACTAATGATAGAGCAAAAAAAAAACCGTATTTGAGAGACAAACATTGGCCCTCCTGAAACATATCCCCTAGTCTCAGCACATCCTAATGTCACAGGCCACCTGGTTCACAAACAGCCATACTGGAGCCAAAGCTATGAATGACTTTCACACTAGTTTAGACATTTCGAGATCATCTTAAGCTCAATTACAGCTAAACCAATAATATACCCCAAACATCATTATTGGAAAATCACCAACCAAGCTCACTAATTGTATTTACTGCTTCTTCATCATATTAGTACAGCCGTGAGTACAGTGCACTCTTCCCAGGGGATAACCATTCACAAAGCCAATTTCCTTAGGATGAGACTTTCATATCACAGCAGTTTGGAACTAATGCATCTTGGGAAATAAACTGTCAGATCAATAACATTTGCAACCAGAAAACATTTGGAGAAATAGCAGAGTGGTGCCTGCAATCAATTATGACTACATGATTCTCATCTGCCACTTGGAAGCTGTAGGGACTCAGAACACTCAGGGTTTTCCAAGGGGTCAATTTGGAGCTACTATTCACATACCCTGGGCAAGGCACAAAGAAGCCTAATTTCATTACTTTGAAACTCTTTCCTGGGAAATTCACTCTTTTATCGTGAATCTCGAAAAAAACAAACAACATTTATCAAGTGCCTTCTGTGTTCCAGGCTTGCATGGTAGTCCATAAAGGGGTTCAAATTCTGTATCTGAAACTCCCTGGATTCTCACTTTCCAAACTTTAACAATGAAAATGACAATATCTACTTCCCAGGGGTGTCCTAATGATTAAAGATAAGGTATATAAAGTACCTACCTTCGTGTATGGTGCTCAGTAAAGTAACAGCTATTGCTGTGACTATAAGGACCTCCTTTTAATTGAAGCTAGCAAATGTTCATTAAACAAATTAATGCCCCCCTCAATGAGGCCATTGGAGGGAAATAAGTTCAGATGCCAATCCAAATTGACCCACATAATAAAAATAAAATGTATATCATTTCGTTTTTGAGGTAATGGAAAGAAGTGGTCAGCTTCTCTTCTTTACTTTTTTTTTTTTCTATTTCTTTCCTGAGTAAAATCCCTTGATCTGACTATTATGGTCTGAATATTTGTGACCATATGGTGAAATCTAATCCCAACATGATAGTGTTAGGAGTTGGGGCGTCTGGGAGGTGACTAGGTCACAGGAGAGTAGGAGAGTGCCCTTATAAGTGGGAGTGGTTCTCTTATTTAAACAACAACAACAACAACAAAAATCCCTAGAGAGCCACCTTGCCCCTGGTCCCATGCAACGACACACAGAAAGAACCCGTCATCTATAAACCAGAAAGCAGACCCTTACCAGACATTGAATCTGCCAGCTCCTTGAACTTGGACTTCCCAGCCCCCAAAACTGTGAGAAATAATTTTCTCTGTTGTTTATGAGCCACCCAATTTATGATAGCTTGTTATGGCAGCACAAATAGACTAAGACACTAACCTAGCATTGGGTGAATATCAGATAAAGATTGAAAAGTCAATAAAGAAAGGAGAAAAAATTAAAAACAAACAAAAGAGGAAGGTATAAAAGTCACAAAAGAGTGAGATAGTACTTTAACAATTCATACAGGATAATGATATTTTAATAATTCATTCATTCAGGGTTTCTTTTGAACCAGGTGGGCATGGGTTTGAATTGCACATCTGGCTCTTATTTGGCACTGTGTGACTTTGGGGGGAAAAGGCATAATTTCCCTGAGCCACGGTTTACTCTACATAAACACCACATGCCTCAGGAAGTTATGGTGGAAATTAAGTAAAAAATTAAGTAAAATTTTAACAAATGCCAGTTTTCATCCCTTCATTTTCAACTTCCATTGTTGTAAGTCTCAACTCAATTCAGTAAGTGTGTAAAGGGCACTGTAGTGGACACTAGTGGTATAGTGGTAAAAAGACTGACAAGGTCACCACTTTCACAGCCCAGTACTCACTCTGCAGAGGAAGAGAAATTACTCTGCCACTTCCACATGTCAATGGAAAAGTACACTTGTGAGAAGTGCCAGATAGTAGGAAGGTAGGACATTCTTGAGAGTTTTCTAAAAGGATTTGGCTGAGGTGCTAAGAAAGGCTTCCCTGGTGAAGTCCTCTCTGGCTTGTTCTGGACTGTGAGCATATTTCCCAGTGAAGAGGGAGTAGAAAGTGGCACTGAGAATGTGAGCAAGAGACCAGATCGTGCTAGGCCTCTCAGGGTAAGCCATAGGGCTGTCATGTTGCACAATCATGAGAGATACCAATGACATTGAATGTACAGTCTGTGTTGCAGAACCAGCAGCCCTGGTAGGCAATAGACAGAAAATAGAAACCTCAAGGGACCAGAAGCATAAATAAGACATGAAGAGTGTGAGAGAAAGCATTCAGAGGAAAAAATAAATTGTGAAACTTTCAAGAGCAGCTGTGATAGAGTAGTTCCAGGCAGACCAATGCTCCCACCAAGTATAACTAGAAAAAACAGGATAGAATACAATACACACAGAGTCTGAAAGCATTAGAGAGCAGCCAAGACTTGAGGTACAAAAGAAGTCCTGGGAGGCCGGGGGGAGTAGCTCACCCCTGTAATCCCAGCATTCTGCAAGCCTAAAATGAGGGGATGACTTCATGTCAGAGTTCAAGACCAAGCTGAACAAGAGGCAGACCCTGTCTCTACTAAAAATAGAAATAATTAGCCAGGCATTATGACCCATGCCTGCAGTCCCAGCTACTTGGCACACTATGGCAGGAGGATTGCTTGAGCCCAGGAGTTTGAGGTTGCAGTGAGCTTTGATCACACCATTGCACTCTACCCTGGGTGACAAAGTGAGACTCTGTCTCAAAGAGAAAAAAAAGAAAAGTCCTGGAAAGCAGGGAAGTTCAGTGAGGTGTGACTGACATTTCATGCACCATGTTCTCCCTTGGGGCACTGATGACTCTTAAGCATCATGAAAGGAGAGGATGAGAAGCAGAAAAGAGGGCAGCTACAAAGAGGCAAAGAAGCTATCAGAATGACAGGAAGCCTCAGGAGAGAAGAAATAAAAATTTGCATTTTAGGGTGCCAAAACATCTGAGAGTTGAAAGTCCAAATAACACCAAATAACACCCTCCCCCAAAAAGGAGGTAAGGAGAAGTGATCCAAAAACACTGCATCAATTCTCTTACTTATGTTATATGATGTGAGCAGTTTAGAATCAAAACAAAACGCAGATGAAAAGCTGAGCAGAGTTTTTGGCATTCTCCTAATACTATGGCACAAAACTAGAGTTCAGGGTCACCAATTAGGAGCTGGTTAGTAAAGAGCTGTAGATCTCATCTGGGAGCTCTGGTTCCAAAGGGGTGGGTGTAAATGAGAGGCAGGCTGAGCATTATTACAAAGATCACAACCTACCTCTTAGTCAATTTAGTCCCTGAGTGAATAGAAGAAATCTGCCCCTTCCGCTAGATGCCTGCCAGAGGACAGAGAGGATGCTCCCTGGAAAAAGATAATATTGCCTGAAATCCTTACAATGTTTATACCCAATGTCAAAATTTACCAGGCATACTAGAAACCCACACCAATGAGGGAAAAAGTAACTAATACAGAGGAAAAACATCCTTATATGTGATCCATCTATTGGAGTTATTTAAAACTTTGGTTAATATAATCAAGAAAATAGAAAACAAGTTGGAAAATTTCACTAGGGAACTGCATCTATAAAATAGAAACAAATAGAAATCCTAAAACCTGAAAATACAAAAACTAAACTGAAGAATTTAGTAGGATGTTTAAAAATAGATTAGACATTGCTTTAATGAAAAAAAAAGATTATTAAAAAAAGAGACAAGTTAGTAGGAAATACCCAGACTAAAGGTTAAGAATAAGTGAGATAGAAAATAAGAAGTAAAGGAGATACAGTAAAAAGTTCTAATGTATGTATAAGTGGAGCCCCAGAATTAAAGAATAGAGAAAAGCAACATTTGCAAAAATCACAGGTAAGAAATTTTCAAAACTGAATAGAAATTAACTTCTCTGCACCTCAAGAAGGATAAATACAAAGAAAACCACAGCCAGGCACACACAGTATAATGAAAACCTAAAAACGAATGAAATAGAAAAACTTTTAAAACTGCAGAGAAAGGGCGGCACCTGTGGCTCAGTCGGTTAGGCACGGCCCCATATACCGAGGGTGGTGGGTTCAAACCCGGCCCCGGCCGAACTGCAACCAAAAAATAGCCGGGCGTTGTGGCGGGCGCCTGTAGTCCCGGCTGCTCGGGAGGCTGAGGCAAGAGAATCGCTTAAGCCCAGAAGTTGGAGGTTGCTGTGAGCTGTGTGAGGCCACGGCACTCTACCGAGGGCCATAAAGTGAGACTCTGTCTCTACAAAAAAAAAAAAAAAACTGCAGAGAAAAACAAAAAGACATTAACATCAAAGAAGTGACTATATGAAAGCTAACTTCTCAGCAGAGATAATGGAAGCAAAAAGAAGATGCAAAGAAGTAACATCCAAATTAGAATTCTATACTAACTGAAATACCATTTAAAATGAAGCTAAAAGGGGGAAGGACAAGATGGCCAACTGAATGCAGCTTCCGAAAGAGGCTACTGTCCAAAAGGAATGATAACATCCAGAAACAGCCCAATTAAGCTGAAGACTGGGAGCCCAGTCAAGAGAGAAATGACAACTGCAGGTCACCTCTGCTAAGGCAAGCTGCGACTCCAAGAAACCAAACTTCAGGTACAACATTCATCTGAAAGGAAAAGTACCGTCCCCTCCCCCAAGAAAGCTGTGGTTTTTTTTTTTTTTTTTCTCTCTCTCTTTTCTGTCTCCTTTCTTTTTTCTCTTCGTTTGCTCCTGCAGGTTTTCTACAGACAAGCGGTGAACTATGGACCTCTTGTCTCACCCCACAAGTGAGTGATGTGGGAAGTGGGACTACTTCCTCAGAAGGACCCTGCTGTGACTCTGAACACTTTCTTGCTAGGCAGAAAAATTGAACTAAAGTCTTCCCTACCATTCTGAACTTCCAGTACACCCTTCCCTTCCTTACCTGATGAACCAGAAGCCTAATCCCTGCTGAGACTGAGGGAGGAAGTTCTTGACCAGTGCCCCCCCTCACCATCTGCCAGTCCAAGTGCCCCCCCAACAAGAGATTCTGGGGGCTGTGCTGAGCCCCCACCCACTAAGGACTCTGCCAGCAACTGCACAGCCCCATGCCCCCCAACTGTCAGGCCTCCATAAGTCTGCCCCGGCCAGGGACTCGCCAGCAACCGTGCAGCCCAGTGACCCATGCCTGCCCTGGCCAGATTATCCACCAGCAAACAGCGGCCCTGTGCCCGGCACCCTTGGGGCTACATACGCCTACAGGGGCGAGGGACTCGCTGACAACCACGTGGCCCAGCGATACACACCCGCTGAGGAAGGACTCCTCCGGCAACCAGCGGCCCAGCGACCCACGCATCCCCAGCCAGGGACTCCATGCGGCCACGCAGCCCGCACACGCTGGACCTCTGCAAGCCTGCCCCAGCCAGGGAGACTGCTGTCAACCAGGTGGCCATGCACCCCATGCCTGCCGGGCCTCTGCACGCCGGCCCTGGGCAGGGACATAGTCAGCAACCATGCGAACCCACACCACGCACCAGCTGGGCCTCCAAATGCCTGCCCCAGCCAGGGAGAACGTGGCAACCAGGCAGCCCCGTGCCCTGTGCCCGCTGTGCCTCCGCATGCCAGCCCCGGCCAGTACCTCCGCCAGTAATCATGTGGCCCCCCCACGGATGCCCCGCGCCCACAGAGCATTCATGTGCCCCAGCCAGGAACTCTGGGAGCCGTGCAACCCTCATCCTCCATGCCTCTGCTCAGAGCCCTCCTCCTGGCCAGAGATGAGAACTTTACAGACATGCCAAGAGATTCTGAAATTCAGATAGCAGACAGTTTCAGAACTCCAGCACAACTCAACCCAAATAAGACATCTCCCAGACATATCATAATCAATTTCACTAAAGTTAATATGAAGGAGAAAATTCTGAAAGCAGCCAGATGAAAGAACACCATCACCTAAAAGGGGAAGAACATTAGAATAACTGCAGATCTCTCTGCTGAAACCTTTCAAGCTAGAAGAGGATGGTCATTGACTTTTAATCTCCTAAAACAAAATAACTTCCAACCAAGGATCCTGTACCCAGCTAAACTCAGTTTGATTTATCATGAAGAAATTAAATACTTTAATGACATTCACATGTTGAAGAAATTTGCCACAACTAAACCAGCTCTCCAGGATATTCTCACACCTATCCTCCCTAAAGACCAGCATAATCCTCCACCACGAAAGTAAACCCACCCAGAAAATTGTGATCAAATTACAACTTCCACAGTTGGAATAGGATTAAAAATGTTCAACAGACTCTTCAAAGTCTTGTCAATATTCTCAATTAATGTAAATAGTTTAAATTGTCCTCTAAAGAGGCACAGGGTGGCTGACTGGATACAAAAACTCAAGCCAGATATCTGCTGCATATAAGAATCTCACCTTACATTAAAAGACAAATATAGACTCAAAGTGAAGGGATGGTCTTCTATACTCCAGGCAAATGGAAAGCAGGCGTTGCAATCCTATTCGCAGATGCAATAGCTTTCAACCAACCAAAATAAGGAAGGATAAGGATGAACACTTCATATTTGTTAAAGGTAATACTCAATATGATGTGATTTCAATTATTAATATTTATGAACCCAACCAGAACATACCTCAATTTATAAAAGAAACTCTAACGAACATGAGCAACTTGATTTCCTCCAGTTCCATAGTAGTTGGAGATTTTAACACCCCTTTAGCAGTTCTGGATAGATCCTCCAAAAAGAAGCTAAGCAAAGAAATCTTAGATTTAAACTTAACCATTCAACCTCTGGACTTAACAGACATCTACAGAACATTTCATCCCGACAAAACTGAATACACATTCTTCTTATCAGCCCACAAATATACTCCAAAATCGACCACATCCTGGGCCACAAATCTAAACTCAGCAATTTTAAAAAATAGAAATTATCCTTTGCATCTTCTCAGACCATCATGGAATAAAAGTTGATCTCAATAACAACAGGAATCTGCATACCCATACAAGAACATGGAATCTAAATAACCTTATGCTGAAGCATAGATGGTTTATAGATGAGACTAAGGAGGAAATCACCAAATTTTTGGAACAAAACAACAATCAACACATGAATTATCAGAACCTCTGGGATACTGCAAAGACAGTCCTAAGAGGGAAATTTATAGCACTGCAAGCCTTCATCAAGAAAATGGAAAAACAGGAAGTTAATAACTTATAGGGACATCTCAAGCAACTGGAGAAGGAAGAACATTTCAACCCCAAACCCATCAGAAGAAAAGAAATAACCAAAATCAGAGCAGAATTAAATGAAATTGAAAACAGAATTATACAACAGATCAATAGATCCAAAAGTTGTTCTTTTGAAAAGATCAATAAAATAGATAAACCTTTGGCCACGCTAACCAGGAAAAAAAGAGTAAAATTTCTAATTTCATCAATCAGAAATGGTAACGATGAAATAACAACAGACGCCTCAGAAATTCAAAAAACCCTTAACGAATATTACAAGAAATTTTACTCTCATAAATATGAAAACCTGAAGGAAATTGACCAATACTTGGAAGTACGCCACCTACCAAGTCTTACCCAGAATGAAGTGGAAATGTTGAACAGGCCTATATCAAGTTCTGAAATACTATCAACTATACAAAATCTCCCTAAAAAGAAAAGCCCAGGACCAGATGGCTTTACGTCAGAATTCTACCAAACCTTTAAAGAAGAACTAGCACCTATGTTACTAAACCTCTTCCAAAATATAGAAAAAGAAGGAATACTACTGAACACATTCTCGAAGCAAACATCCCCTTGATCCCTAAACCAGGGAAAGACCCAACAAGAAAAGAAAATTATACACCAATATCACTAATGAAAATTGATGCAAAGTTACTCAATAAGATCCTAATGAACAGAATCCAACAACACATCAAAAAAATTATACACCATGACCAAATGGGATTTATCCAGGCTCTCAAGGCTGGTTCAATATATGTAAATCTATAAATGTAATTCAGCACATAAACAAACTAAAAAATAAAGACCATATGATTCTCTCAATTGATGCAGCAAAGGCTTTTGATAATATCCAGCATCTCTTCATGATCAGAACACTTAAGAAAATTGGAATAGAAGGGACATTTCTTAAACCAATAGAGGCCATCTACAGCAAACCCACAGCCAATATCATATTGAATGGAGTTAAATTGAAATCATTTTCACTTAGATCAGGAGCCAGGCAAGGTTTCCCATTGTCTCCATTGCTCTTTAACATTGTAATGGAAGTTTTAGCCATTGCAATTAGGGAAGAAAAGGCGATCAAGGGTATCCACATAGGGTCAGAAGAGATCAAACTTTCACTCTTCACAGATGATATGATCGTATATCTGGAAAACACCAGGGATTCTACTACAAAACTTTTAGGAGTGATCAAGGAATACAGCAATGTCTCAGGCTACAAAATCAACACCCATAAATCTGTAGCCTTTATATATACCAACAATAGCCAAGACGAAAAACCATCAAGGACTCTATTCCTTTCACAGTAGTGCCAAAGAAGATGAAATATTTAGGAGTTTACCTAAGAAAGGACATGAAAGATCTCTATAAAGAGAACTATGAAACATTAAGAAAAGAAATAGCTGAAAATGTTAACAAACAGAAAAACATACCATGCTCATGGCTGGGAAGAATCAACCTCGTTAAAATGTCTATACTACCCAAAACAATATATAATTTTAATGCAATTCCTATTAAAGCTCCATTGTCATCTTTTAAAGCTCTTGAAAAAACAATACTTCATTTTATATGGAATCAGAAAAAACCTCAAATAGCCAAGACATTACTCAGAAATAAAAACAAAGCAGGAGGAATCATGCTACCAGACCTGAGACTGTACTATAAATCAATAGTGATCAAAACAGCATGGTACTGGCACAAAAAAAGAGAGGTAGATGTCTGGAATAGAATAGAGAGCCAAGAGATGAATCCAGCTACTTACCATTATCTGATCTTTGACAAGCCAATTAAAAACATTCAGTGGGGAAAAGAATCCCTATTTAACGAATGGTGCTGAGTGAACTGGCTGGTGACCTGTAGAAGATTGAAACTGGACCCACACCTTTCACCACTAACTAAGATAGACTCTCACTGGATAAAAGATTTGAACTTAAGACATGAAACTATAAAAATACTAGAAGAAAGGGCAGGGAAAACTCTTGAAGGAATCGGCCTGGGTGAATATTTTATGAGGAGGACTCCCCATACAATTAAAGCAGTCTCAAAAATACACTACTGGGACCTAATCAAACTAAAAAGTTTCTGCACAGCCAAGAACATAGTAAGTATAGCAAGCAGACAGCCCTCAGAATGGGAGAAAATATTTGCAGGTTATACCTCTGACAAAGGTTTAATAACCAGAATCCACAGAACTCAAACGCATTAGCAAGAATAAAACAAGTGATCCCATCTCAGGGTGGGCAAGGGACATGAAGAGAAACTTCTCTAAAGAAGATAAGCGCAGAGGCGGAGCAAGATGGGAGCCGAGTAACAGCTTCCTTGCATCTGGGCACCGTGAGTCTGGAGATATAGGACTCCAGGCATCTCTGGCTGGTGGGATCTGCCTATCATCACCCCTGAGAGGATACAGAGAGTCAGCGAGAGACTTCTGGACCCCAAGAGGAGGACTAAAACAGTGGAAAACTGGCAAATGGCCGCGTGTGTTCAATCCGTCTAAACCCACCCGCAACTGTAAGTTCAGTAGCAGCGAGACTGCAAACCAGAAAGGCCTTACCTGTGAACTGTTTTGGTGTCTTTGGACTTGGCACTCAGCTGAACTGCCTTGGGGAGAGCCTGAGCGGGAGTGCGGAGAAATTTGGCCTTTGTCTAGGGCCCCAGTCTGAGCCGCTGAGCCAGATGGAGCTAATAGTGTTTGGCTCTGGGTCACAGGCAGACATTATGAGCGATCTGCCCCGGCAAGCTCCACCCTCAGGGTCGCAGAGCTGGAATTGGGTGGGAGCTGGTAACCCAGCGACCAAGTAGCCTAAGGGCGGGGTCTGAGCCGCCTTGCAGCCCTAACCCTCAGGGGCAGAGTGAGACCGGTTTTGGCACACAGGGTAAGTGGATAGCCACTTCAGCAGTGATTGCAGTGACAAGCACTTCCCTGAGAAAGCTTCTGCTCAGTAAGTGAACAAGTTCAAAGTGCCTTTTAAGTGGGCTGAAGAGAGATTTAGGGTGTCTACCTGCTGGGGATTGAGAAACTAGCAGCCTCCAGTCGTATCAGAACTGTGATTAACATCTCATACCCCAGAAGACCACATGTTGCCCAGACAATATTCAATAACATATACATACTACTTTGTTTTTGGTTGTGTTTTTTTTTTTTTTTTTTGGTTTGGTTGTTTTTTTTGTTTATTTTGATGTTGTGGATTGTTGTTTTGTTTTTTAAGTTCAACCTTTTCCATACAGATCCTTTTTCATTCTCAATTGTTCTAGTCAATTATAATTTCCCATTGCTCCCTATTTCAATAATTAGAACTTCATTTTTGTTAGTGTTTCTACCGCTATTATTTGCTTTTTCCAGCCAATTTTATTCCGTAAAGTTTTCTGTTTGCTTGTTTTGGTTTGATTTATAGCATTTTTGTCTTTCCTCTCTACTTGGTGGAGGTGGGGTACTGTGTCTGATCAGGTTAGCAAAGAGATGCTGACCTCAAGGGAACCACCCAACTGGGCACCCGCAGAAGGTGGTTTTTTTTTTAAGGTTGTATCAAAGTACCCTACTGTACACCTATATTGCTCTGTCTCCCTCTTTCTGTGCCTCTCTTCTTTTTGTCAATATTCCTTTTACCCACCCCCTCTCCTTTCTCTATTTTTCTGTTTTTTTTCCTTATCACTCGGTCCTCTTTCTTTCATCCCTTTTTTGCTCTTAAACCTTCTCACCCTTCTGGTCCTGTAACCCTTAGTCCACAGGCACGAGAACTTAAAGAGCAAGAGGAAGTGAAAGGAAAAATAGGGTAAGGAAACAGATAAAAGAAATCACTCCGGAGGAAGAATCAGCAGAAAACTCCAGGCAACATGAAGAACCAGTCCAGAACAACCCCGCCAAGGGACCATGAGGTAGCTACTGCAGAGGATTCTATCTATACAGAAATGTTAGGAATGACAGAAAGAGAACTTAGAATACACATGTTGAAAACAATGAAAGAAATGATGGAAACAATGAAGGAAATTGCTAATAAAGTGGAAAATAACCAAAAGGAAATCCAAAAACAGAATCAAATAAGAGATGAACGATATGAAGAATATAAAAAGGATATAGCAGAGCTGAAGGAAATGAAAGAGCCAATCAGGGAACTTAAAGATGCAATGGAAAGTATCAGCAACAGGTTAGACCATGCAGAAGAAAGAATTTCAGAGGTAGAAGACAAAGTTCTTGACATAACTCAGATAGTAAAAGAGGCAGAAAAGAAGAGAGAGAAAGCAGAACGTTCACTGTCAGAATTATGTGACTTTAGGAAGCGTTCCAACATACGAGTTATAGGAATTCCAGAAGGGGAAGAAGAATGCCCCAGAGGAATGGAAGCCATACTAGAGAATATTATAAAAGAAAATTTCCCAAATATCACCAAAGATTCTGACACACTGCTTTCAGAGGGATATCGGACCCCAGGTCGCCTCAACTCTAACCGAGCTTCTCCAAGACACATTGTGATGAACCTGTCCAAAGTCAAGACAAAAGAAAAGATTCTGCAAGCTGCCAGGAGTAAGCGCCAGTTGACCTACAGGGGCAAATCCATCAGAGTGACGGCAGAATTCTCTAATGAAACTTTCCAAGCAAGAAGAAAATGGTCATCTACCTTTAATCTACTTGAACAGAACAATTTCCAGCCCAGAATTCTGTACCCTGCTAAGCTAAGCTTAAAAATTGACGGAGAAATCAAATCATTTACGGATATGCAAACATTGAGGAAATTCACCACAACAAGACCAGCTCTACAGGAAATACTTCAACCTGTTCTGCACACTGACCACCACAATGGATCAGCAGCAAAGTAAGAACTCAGAAATTAAAGGACAGAACCAAACCTCCACACTGATGCAAAAGATAAAACTAAGCAATGGACTCTCACAAAATAAGACGAATAGAATACTACAACACTTATCAATTACCTCAATAAATGTTAATGGCTTGAATTCCCCAATGAAGAGACATAGATTGGTTGACTGGATTAAAAAACACAAGCCATCCATTTGCTGTCTGCAAGAAACACACCTGGCTTCAAAAGACAAATTAAAGCTCCGAGTCAAGGGTTGGAAGACAATTTTTCAGGCAAATGGAATTCAGAAGAAAAGAGGAGTTGCAATCTTATTTTCAGATACATGTGGATTTAAAGCAACTAAAGTCAAAAAAGACAAAGATGGTCACTTTATATTGGTCAAGGGAAAAATACAACAAGAAGACATTTCAATTCTAAATATTTATGCACCCAATTTAAATGCTCCCAGATTCTTGAAACAGACCTGACTCAGTCTGAGCAATATGATATCTGATAATACCATAATAACAGGGGACCTTAACACTCCTCTTACAGAGCTGGACAGATCCTCTAAACAGAAAATAAATAAGGATATAATAGACTTAAATGAGACCCTAGAACAACTGTGCTTGACAGACGCATATAGAACACTCCACCCCAAAGATAAAGAATATACATTCTTCTCATCACCCCGTGGAACATTCTCCAAAATTGATCATATCCTGGGACACAAAACAAATATCAACAGAATCAAAAGAATTGAAATTTTACCTTGTATCTTCTCAGACCATAAGGCACTAAAGGTGGAACTCAACTCTAACAAAAATGCTTGACCCCATCCAAAGGCATGGAAACTAAACTATCTTCTGTTGAATAACAGATGGGTGAAGGAAGAAATAAAACAGGAAATCATTAACTTCCTTGAGCATAACAACAATGAAGACACAAGCTACCAAAACCTGTGGGATACTGCAAAAGCAGTTTTGAGAGGAAAATTCATCGCTTTAGATGCCTACATTCAAAAAACAGAAAGAGAGCACATCAACAATCTCACAAGAGATCTTATGGAATTGGAAAAAGAAGAACAATCTAAGCCTAAACTCAGTAGAAGAAAAGAAATATCCAAAATCAAATCAGAGATCAATGAAATTGAAAACAAAAGAATCATTCAGAAAATTAATGAAACAAGGAGTTGGTTTTTTGAAAAAATAAATAAAATAGATAAACCATTGGCCAGACTAACGAGGAATAGAAAAGTAAAATCTCTAGTAAGCTCAATCAGAAATGATAAAGGGGAAATAACAACTGATCCCACATAGATACAAGAGATCATCTCTGAATACTACCAGAAACTCTATGCCCAGAAATTTGACAATGTGAAAGAAATGGATCAATATTTGGAGTCACACCCTCTCCCTAGACTTAGCCAGGAAGAAATAGAGCTCCTGAACAGACCAATTTCAAGCACTGAGATTGAAGAAACAATAAAAAATCTTCCAACCAAAAAATGCCCTGGTCCAGATGACTTCACTCCAGAATTCTATCAAACCTTCAAGGAAGAGCTTATTCCTGTACTGCAGAAATTATTCCAAAAAATTGAGGAAGAAGGAATCTTCCCCAACACATTCTATGAAGCAAACATCACCCTGATACCAAAACCAGGAAAAGACCCAAACAAAAAGGAGAATTTCAGACCAATCTCACTCATGAACATAGACGCAAAAATTCTCAACAAAATCCTAGCCAATAGATTACAGCTTATCATCTAAAAAGTCATTCATCATGATCAAGTAGGCTGCATCCCAGGGATGCAAGGCTGGTTTAACATATGCAAGTCCATAAACGTTATCCACCATATTAACAGAGGCAAAAATAAAGATCACGTGATCCTCTCAATAGATGCAGGAAAAGCATTTGATAAAATCCAGCATTCTTTTCTAATTAGAACACTGAAGAGTATAGGCATAGGTGGCACATTTCTTAAACTGATTGAAGCCATCTATGACAAACCCACAGCCAATATTTTACTGAATGGAGTAAAACTGAAAGCTTTTCCTCTTAGAACTGGAACCAGACAAGGTTGTCCTCTGTCACCATTACTATTCAACGTAGTGCTGGAAGTTCTAGCCAATACAATTAGGCAAGACAAGGAAATAAAGGGAATCCAAATGGGAGCAGAGGAGGTCAAACTCTCCCTCTTTGCTGACGACATGATATTATACTTAGAGAACCCCAAAGACTCAACCACAAGACTCCTAGAAGTCTTCAAAAAATACAGTAATGTTTCAGGATATAAAATCAATGTCCACAAGTCAGTAGCCTTTGTGTACACCAATAACAGTCAAGATGAGAAGCTAATTAAGGACACAACTCCCTTCACCATAGTCTCAAAGAAAATGAAATACCTAGGAATATACCTAACGAAGGAGGTGAAGGACCTCTATAAAGAAAACTATGAAATCCTCAGAAAGGAAATAGCAGAGGATATTAACAAATGGAAGAACATACCATGCTCATGGATGGGAAGAATCAACATTGTTAAAATGTCTATACTTCCCAAAGCAATCTACCTATTCAATGCCATTCCTATCAAAATACCAACATCGTACTTTCAAGATTTGGAAAAAATGATTCTGCGTTTTGTATGGAACCGGAAAAAACCCCGTATAGCTAAGGCAGTTCTCTGTAACAAAAATAAAGCTGGGGGCATCAGCATACCAGATTTTAGTCTGTACTACAAAGCCATAGTGCTCAAGACAGCATGGTACTGGACCAAAAACAGAGACATAGACACTTGGAATCGAATTGAAAACCAAGAAATGAAACTAACTTCTTACAATCACCTAATCTTTGATAAACCAAACAAGAACATACCTTGGGGGAAAGACTCCCTATTCAACAAATGGTGTTGGGAGAACTGGTTGTCTACATGTAAAAGACTGAAACTGGACCCACACCTTTCCCCACTCACAAAAATTGATTCAAGATGGATAAAGGACTTAAATTTAAGGCATGAAACAATAAAAATCCTCAAAGAAAGCATAGGAAAAACACTGGAAGATATTGGCCTGGGGAAAGACTTCATGAAGAAGACTGCCATGGCAATTGCAACAACAACAAAAATAAACAAATGGGACTTCATTAAACTGAAAAGCTTCTGTACAGCTAAGGAGACAATAACCAAAGCAAAGAGACAACCTACACAATGGGAAAGGATATTTGCATATTTTCAATCAGACAAAAGCTTGATAACTAGGATCTATAGAGAACTCAAATTAATCCACAGGAAAAAAGCCAACAATCCCATATATCAATGGGCAAGAGACATGAATAGAACTTTCTCTAAAGACGACAGACGAATGGCTAACAAACACATGAAAAAATGTTCATCATCTTTATATATTAGAGAAATGCAAATCAAAACAACCCTGAGATATCATCTAACCCCAGTAAGAACGGCCCACATCACAAAATCTCAAAACTGCAGATGCTGGCGTGGATGGAGAGAAGGGAACACTTTTACACTGCTGGTGGGACTGCAAACCAGTACAACCTTTCTGGAAGGAAGTATGGAGAAACCTCAAAGCACTCAAGCTAGACCTCCCATTTGATCCTGCAATCCCATTACTGGGCATCTACCCAGAAGGAAAGAAATCCTTTTATCATAAGGACACTTGTACTAGACTGTTTATTGCAGCTCAATTTACAATCGCCAAAATGTGGAAACAGCCTAAATGCCCATCAACCCAGGAATGGATTAACAAGCTGTGGTATATGTATACCATGGAATACTATTCAGCCATTAAAAAAAATGGAGACTTTACATCCTTCGTATTAACCTGGATGGACGTGGAAGACATTATTCTTAGTAAAGCATCACAAGAATGGAGAAGCATGAATCCTATGTACTCAATTTTGATATGAGGACAATTAATGATAATTATGGTTATGGGGGGGACAGAAAGAGGGAAGGAGGGAGGTGGGTGGGGCCTTGGTGTGTGTCACACTTTATGGGGGCAAGACATGATTGCAAGAGGGACTTTACCTAACAATTGCAATCAGTGTAACCTGGCTTATTGTACCCTCAATGAATCCCCAACAATAAAAAATAAATAAATAAAAATAAATGAAAAATAAATAAATAAATAAAAAGAAGATAAGCGCATGGCCTACAGACACATGAAAAAGTGCGCATCATCCTTAAGCATCAGAGAAATGCAAATCAAAACTACTCTGAGATATCACCTAACCCCAGTAAGAGTAGCCCACATAACAAAATCCCAAAACCAAAGATGTTGGCATGGATGCGGAGAAAAGGGCACACTTCTACACTGTTGGTGGGAATGCACACTAATACGTTCCTTTTGGAAGGATGTTTGGAGAATACTTAGAGATCTAAAAATAGACATGCCATTCGATTCTATAATTCTTTTACTAGTATATACCCAGAAGACCAAAAATCACAATATAACAAAGACATCTGTACCAGAATGTTTATTGCAGCCCAATTCATAATTGCTAAGTCGTGGAAGAAGCCCAAGTGCCCATCAGCCCACAAATGGATTAACAAATTGTGGTACATGTATACCATGGATTATTATGCAGCCTTAAAGAAAGATGGAGACTTTACCTCTTTCATGTTTACATGGATGGAGCTGGAACATATTCTTCTTAGCAAAATATCTCAAGAATGGAAGAAAAAGTATCCAATGTACTCAGCCCTACTGTGAAGCTAATTTATAGCTTTCATATGAAGGCTATCACCCAACTATAGCACAAGAATATGGGGAAAGGGCCAAGGGAGGGGGGGTGAGGTTGGGCTGGAGGGAGGGTAATTGGTGGAGTCACACCTAAGTTGCATCTTAGAATGGGTAGAGGTGAAACATACTAAATGCAGAATACAAATGTCTACATACAATAACTAAGAAAATGCCATGAAGGCTATATTAAACACTTTGATGAAAATATTTCAGATTGTATATGAAACCAGCACATTGTACCCCTTGATTGCACTAATGTACACAGCTATGATTTAATAAAAATAAATAAACAAAATAAAATGAAGCTAAAGATATTTTCAAATAAAATGAAACTGAGAGAATTTTCACCAGCAGAACCACCTAAAAACAAAAACTAAGGAGAATTCTATACAGGTAAAAGCAAAATAATCCCAGACAAAAAGACAGAAATAATTGAAGAGCAACTGAAAAGCTATGTAAATAGATTTAAATGAATATCGAACACATTAATAATCATTTCTTATAATGTTTAAAATATAGGTAGATATAAACAAGTAAATTATTTTAAAAGGCAAAAGAAAGATAAGTTAATTTATAGTATTAATAGACCTTAGCATCGTATGGCACATGGTCAAAATACTAATTTACATTAGACTCAAATAAACAAAGAAGGCATGTCTTTATTTCCAGGATAATTACTAAAAGAAGGTATAATTACAGATTAACAGAAGAAACACTAATTTAATTTTTTTTGATTGACTAGTCCAAATTAATGCAAGAAAGAAGGCAAAGAAAAAAGCAACTGGGACAAATAGAAAAAATAGTATAATAATATTATATATACAAAATCAAATACATAAGTAATTACATTAAATATAAATAGACTAAATATTCTAATTAAAGGACTTAACTTGTCAGACTACATTGGAATAAAATTATGCCCTGCTGGTGGCACCTGTGGCTCAAAGGAATAGGGCACCGGCCCTATATGTCATAGGTGTCACAGGTTTTCTTTTCACATTTGAAAAGAAAAAAAAAAAAAGAAAGAAAGAAAATTATACCTTGTTTACATGAGATATATGCTAAATCTAAGGCCATAGAAAATTGAAAATAAATAAAAGGGAAAATAGCTCTAGCCAAAATAAAGCTAGTGTAGGTATATTAATATCAGGGTAAGTAAACTTGAAGGGAAAATACACAACTAGATACAAAGAGAAAAATTTCAGTGGAAGGGTTAATCACCAGGAAGATAAAACAATTTTGTATTTGTATGCACAGAATACAAATATATAACATATAAATCAAAAAAATTACTAAAAAGAAAAATAGGACCATTTTGACTCATGCCTGTAATCCTAGCACTCTGGGAGGCCAAGGCACGTGGATTCCTTGGGCTCAAGAGTTCAAGACCAAACATGAGCAAGAATGAGACTCCATCTCTACTAAAAATAGAAAAATTAGCTGGGTATCCTGGCGGGCACCTGTAGTCTCAGCTACTGGGGAGGCAGAGGCAAGAGGATCCCTTGAGCCTAAGAGTTTGAAGTTGCTGTGAACTGTGATGCCACAGGGTGACAGAGTAAGACTGTATTTTAAAAATGTTTTTAATTTTTAAAAAGAAAAACAGATGAACCCATTATTAGTTGAATATTTTAACAACCTCACTCTGTAACTAATAAAACAATCAGACAAAAAAAGTAAGAAAGTGGTAGCAGTATAGAACTAAACCACACAATTAATGAATTTGACCTGATGACATTAATAGAATGTTATCAGAGAACTGAAACCTAACAAAAGAAATCCTAGGACCTAAAAATACAGTAACTGAAATGAAGAATTCAGTAGAATTCAGTTTAATAGTAAATTGGACATAGCTTTCTTAAAAAAGTGAAATTAAAGATAAATATCTACTGCACTTAACAATGGCAAAATACACATTATTTCAGTTGTACATAGACCATTTACCTAATTAAAAAACACTAAGTCATAAAGCAAAGTTATGCAAATTTCAAAGGATTAATATTATTCAGAATATATATTATGACAATGCAATTATACTAGAAATCAATAATAATAACTGTAAAATATTTTAGATCTGTTTGAAAACCAACAAGAAATCACAAAGGAAATTGGGAAATGTTTTAAACTGAGTGATAATAAAAATAAGATATATCAAAACTCATGGTAAAGCTCTGGTTAGACAAAAAAATTATAGCTTTAAATGAATAAATTAGAAAAGACGAGAGTATGGAGATCAATGACATAAATAGCCATCTCTAGGAGTTACGAAAAGAACGAGTCAAACTCAAAGAAAAAAGAAAATAATAGAGAGAAAATCCAAAATCAATAAGATAGAAAGTAAAGCAAACTTAGAATAGAGAAAATCAACAAAGCCAAAATTTATTCTTTGTAAAGGCTAGTAAAATTGATAAGTGCCAAGCAAGATCCTATGGGTACTGAAAAGATAATAACAGAACATTATAAACAACTTTATGCCAATAGAATCTGACAGTTTAGGTAAATCACACAAACTAGAAAAACATACATTATAAAAATTGATATAAAAAGAAGTAAAACAGCTAAATACTTCTACATCTATTAAAGAAATTGAATCTGTAATTAACTTTCCCACAAAGAAATCTCTAGGCCCAGCTATCTTCATTGGTGATTCCTTCGAGCACTGAAAAAAGAACTAAGGCTGACCTTTCACAACCTCTAAGGGGAAACAGGAAAAAACTGAAATGCTTCACAACTCATTTTTTCAAAGTCAGAATAACCTCAATACAAATACCCAGATACCAAAACCTGACAAGGAAATTACAAGGAGAAGAAAATTATAGGCCAGTCTCGTTCATGGACCCAGATATAAAAATCTAAACAAAATATTATTAAAGCCAATGCAACAATACAAGGATTCTGTATCACAACCAAGTTTGGTTTATTCTAAGAGCCCGATGTCAGTTTCACATTTGAAAAGAAAACAATATAATTCTCCACCTGAATGAAGTAAATGGACACAAAAGCATAAAGGACCATCTCAACAGATGAGGAAAATGTGAAAAAATGTTAATACCCATGTAAGGATTAATCTTAGCTAACTAGGAATAGTTTTGATAAAGGGTAGCTAAAAAAAAAAAAAAAACTTCCATGTAATAGAGCCAACATAACCTTTCATGTAATGATGAAATATTAAAACTTTTCTTTCTGAGATTGGAAATGAGAGAAGAGTGTGCATTATCACCTTTTTATTGCTATAAAACATTTCACACATGTACAGGGTATACCTGTGAGCACTTGTGACATGCATAGAATGTATATGATCAGGTTATTGGAGGTGTCCATCCCCTGAGTAATTATCATCTCTGTGTTGACAGGTAACATTTCAAGTCCTCTCTTCTAGCTACTTTGAAATACGCAATATGCTGTTGCTAAGCACAGTCACCTTTCTTTTCTATCCCATATTGGGGCTCTATCACCTGTGTAACTCACCAGATCAGAAATCTTGTGACCAGTGGTTCAGCCCGTGCTCTCTGGCAACTTTCTCCATCACCCAGTAGTAGGCACTCCTACAGGTCAGCTGTGACCCACACCCTCCAGGCACATTTTACAGCAGCCACATCTTCTCCAAAGACTTGCAGCGTTGGCAGTGAGGAAGGGAGTCCGTTTAAGTTTCTAAGTATCTTCACTTACTTACCATCCCTCTGCCTCAGCAGCTGCTTTCTACAGTTGCTTCTTTTGTACCCCTTAGAGTCTTTCTCTACCCTCTTAAGTAGTTATCTACATTTCTACCAGTTATACAAGTTTTTGTATTAAATTTTCCCTGTTCAAATTACTAATCTGATTTCTGCCTCCTCATTGGACCCTAATTGATATAAGACCTAAATAAATGCAGAAGTGAAAAATGTTCATGGGCTGGAAGACTCATAAAGAAGTCATTCTCCCTAAATTGATCTACAGACGTAATGAAACTTCAGTCAAAATCCCAACAGGTTTCTTTTTTGTCACAATTAGTAAGATGATTATAAAATTACACGGAAGTAAAAAGAGCCAACAATATCCAGGAAGATACTAAGACTTAGAGATAGAGGAATTAAGACCATAATGGTGCAGACAGACAAATAGTTCCATAGGAGAAGGTGGAGTCCAGAAACAGACCAATGATATAGGGTTACTTGATTTGTGACAAAGATGCCATTGCAGTGCAGGAGGAAAAGAAGGCATTTCCAGAGACATAACCATCAAATATCTTCTCCCATTGTGTGGGCTGTTTGCTTGCTTTACTTACTGTGTTCTTGGCTGTGCAGAAGCTTTTTAGTTTGATCAAGTCCCAAAAGTGTATTTTTGAAGCTGCTTCAATCGCCCGGGGGGTCCTTCTCATAAAAAACTCACCCAACCCAATTTCTTCAAGGATTTTCCCTGCACTCTCTTCTAGTATTTTTATAGTTTCTAGGTCTTTAATCCAGTAAGAGTCTATCTTGGTTAGTGGATCCAGTTTCAGTCTTCTACAGGTTGCCAGCCACTTCACCCAGCACCAAACGCATTAGCAAGAAAAGAACAAGGGATGCCATCGCAGGCTGGGCAAGAGAATTGAAAAGAAACTTCTCCGAAGAAGACAGGCGAGCGGCCTTCAGACATATGAAAAAATGCTCATCATCTTTAATCAGCAGAGAAATGCAAATCAAAACTACTTTGAGATACCATCTAACTCCAGTGAGACTAGCCTATATCACAAAATCTCAAGACCAGAGATGTTGGCATGGATGTGGAGAAAAGGGAACACTTTTGCACTGCTGGTGGGAATGCAAACTAATACATTCCTTTTGGAAAGATATAAAGATCTAAAAATAGATCTGCCATTCAATCCTGTAATCCCTCTGCTGGGCATTTACCCAGAAGACCAAAAACCACATCATAAGAAAGATATTTGTACCAGAATGTTTATTGCAGCCCTATTCATAATTGCTAAGTCATGGAAAAAACCCAAGTGCCCATCAATCCACAAATGGATTAACAAACTGTGGTATATGTACACCATGGAATACTATGCAGCCTTGAAGAAGGATGGAGACTTTACCTCTTTCATGTTTACATGGATGGAGCTGGAACATATTCTCAGTAAAGTGTCTCAAGAATGGAAGAAAAAATATCCAATGTATTCACCCCTACTATGAAACTAACTTAGGACCTTCACATGAAAGCTATAACCAAGTTACAACCTAAGAACAGGGGGAAGGGGGAAAGCGTGGGGAGGGAGGGGGGAGGTGGGTAGAGGGAGGGGGTTGAAAGGATCACACCTGTGGTGCATCTTACAAGGGTACATGTGAGCCTTGGCAAATGTAGAATGTAAATGTCTTGGCAAAGTAACTAAGAAAATGCCAGGAGGGCTTTGTCAACTAATGAGATGAAAATGTGTCAAATATTCTGTGAAACAAGTGTATGGTGCCCCATGATCATATTGATGTACACAGCTATGATTTAATAAAAAAAAAAAAAAAGAAAGCATTTCCAAAAGTCAACAAAAGTCCAACCCACAGGGAATAAAAAAATGTGGGCTTCACACTTTAGGCAGAAATAAATTCCAGGTGGGTGGTACCCTTAAATATAAAGGTACTTGTCAGATTTATTAAATACAGATTATAAATAAATGTCTTAACACAATAATTAAGTAAACGAGATGAGGTTTATATTAACCAGTGTGATGTAAATGCTCCTAATTCTATGTGAAATCAGCACATTGTACCCCATACATGCATTAATGTATACATGATCTATGCTTTTATGATTTAATTTTTAAAAAGATGAAAAATACAAAAAATACAAAAAATAAAGGTACAACAATTTCTGAAAGACAACCCTGAAATAGGCAAAGATTTCTTCCAAAGGACATAAAAAGCATTGCCCCAGTAAAATGGCTGATAAATATGACTTTATTGAAATTAAGAACTTCTATGCAGGAACTGCCCTGTTTTCTCCAGGGGCTGCACCATTTTATATCCTTACCATCAGCGCAGGTAAGTTCTAATTTCTCCAGATCCTCACCAACACTAGTTATTTTTCTTTTTTTATTGTTATTATGGCCACCCTAGTGTGTGTAAAGTCGTATCTCTGGTTTTCACTTACCGTTCTCTAATGACATAAGAAGGAATGAAGTACTGATCCATGCTCCGTCACGGATGAGCATCGAAAACTTCATGGTAAGTGGCAGAAGACAGACACGAAAGGCCACAAATTACATAATTGCATCTTACATGAAATGTCTGGAAGAGACAAATTTGTAGACACAGAAAGTAGATCGGCAGTTGCCAGGATCTGGGGAGAGGAAGGAACCCTAACAGGCATGGGATGCCTTTGGGGAGTGATGGAAATGATAAGGAACTAGATGATGGTGGTAGTTGCTCAACTCTGTGAATGTACTAAAAATTGCTGGATTGTATACTTTAAAATGGTGAATTTTATGGTATGTGAATTATATCTCAATAAAGCTGTTATGAAAAATTATAGCTAACACTTAAATGTGAGCTGGTTGTTCAGTCAACTTTGTCTGTCTACATGCTCATCACCTTATGGTAATTGTCCATAGAACCCTTAGATGTATTTTGATTATTTTGCTTTTAGTACCTTATATCTGTTGATTTTTCCATAACAAACCAGTTTGCAAATGACCAATGAGATTTCATTTTAAACAAATTACCTCAACTTTAAAGGATTTGTTTTAAGTGTCAGGGGATATAAAATGAAGCTTTAAACAATCAAAAATATTTTTTAAACAACATTAACCAAAAAGAGGTGTGATAAAACCATTTAATGGCTGTTAGTCTGGATAAATAGGTTTTAAATCATAAAGTGGCATTTAATTGACCTGTGTTAACTGGCTTGTTAAATCTAAATTAAATCATTATCTGAGACACTGACCAAATAAAACAAGAAGAGTTCTTAAAGATTTGCAGGAAAAAATCTTAACACAATAACTAAGAAAATACCGTGAAAGCTATGTTAACCAGTTAGATGAAAATATTTCAAATTGTCTATAAAACCAGCACATCATACCCCATGATTTTATTAATGTACACAGCTATGATTTAATAAAAAATAAAAATAAAAAAGAATTATAGTAATAAAAACAAAAGATTTTCAGGAAAAAAATTACCAGTAAAGTCCAAGAAGTAGCTGTGATTGCTGGACATTGAACTCATCGTTGAAGAAGCTTATAAATATTTGTATTACTTACATATCAAATCTGGTTTAGTAAAAACTTAGCACATGCCACACGTTGTGTTGGAGACCAAAGGTGCAAGAGCAAAGCACAAAGCCACGGTCTCTGCCTTCCTGGGCCTCACAGTGTTCTTCAACCTTTTTTATCTCATGATACACCTGAACTGTTTAACTACTTCTGTGGCACATTTAAATTATGTTGATCAAAAAAATATTTAAAAATAGAATATACTTACTTCACTGTGAACTTCTTTCGAAAATAATTTAATCAATAATCTTTCAAAATTTTCATGGCACGCCTAAGATCTCCTCCTGCCACACCAGTGTGCTGCAGCACACCAGTTGAAAATCATTGCCCTAGCTATTGGCATTGTCCAGTAGAAACTGGAGGAGAGCCACATCTTTAAATTTTCTTCTGGCCACACTAAAGAAGTAAAAGAAACAGTGGAAAATTGATTTCAGTAATACATTTTATTTAACCCAATATGTCCCAAATATAGCATCAACCTTTGACCTTATAAAGAATTATAAAAGAGATATTTTACATCCTTTTATTCATACAAAGTCTTCGAAACCCAGTGTGTATTTTACATTTATGACACATCTCAATTAAGATCAGACACATCTCAATACTCAACAGCCACAAGGGACTAGTAGCCCCACATGGCACAGCACAGGTCTAGCTCTATCATCCTCTTGTTTTTGTTTCCATTTTTTCCCTTTTCACCCTTATGTTCTTTAATCATTCTCTAATGGACTATCTCGACCCTGGTTTCAAGGAGCTTAGAATTAAGATGGAAAATAAGGCTGCACATGAAAAAAAAAAGTACACGTTACCATAAAAATTTATAATAAAAATACCCCATAAGCATTGAGGTACTCATTTAGTTCTCCGATATTTGGCATCTTGTTGGCTATTGCATTTTTGCTATCATGCACATAGAAGGTGCAAAAACAATGCTTACTGAATGAATACTGGCCCAATAAGTGATGTGAGTTTCCAGGTAGAAAGAGTGCTTTCAAGCCTTTGAAGGACTTATTAATTTATTCATCAGATATTTATTGAGCAATTACTACGATGAATTTGAAATGGGCCTAGATGCATCCACTGAACTGGAACAATAAAACATTGCTTAGCTGGCTCGCCATCTTCATTTGTTGTTTATTTTTTTATTTCAGAATATTACAGGGGTACAAATGTTTTGGTTCCCCATGTTGATCTCACCATTATCTGACAGACTTCAGTCTTTCTACTTCCTTAGCAATTTTCACCAACAAACAGCTGCACTATCATGTGCTTCTTTAAACTAATGCACATCATTTTACTTAGGAAATTTCTAACACACAACACTATCTTTTGCCATTATTAGAAGGCAACTGCAAAAAAAAAAAATGAATACAATATACTTAGATGCTACTTAATTTTCTGTAGATAACTGCTGTCCCACTGAAGACTCTCAGGCTATGGGTTGCTTTCTCTTCATGTTCAAAGTAGATCGTACAATATTAGAGAAGTGTTAAAACATACTAGCACCAAACTCACTTTCTCCCAGCCATGATCAGCAAACACAGCATTGGAAAAAGAATAACTATGAGATTCAACTGTATTGACTATTCACTGCCAGCTAAAGCTTTCCTGTGCACAACTCATGGTACACATACTGTACTTTGTCACACTGGGCCATGAGAGTGGTAAATTTTCAGTTGGTGAATTTTAAACCATAGCCTCCACCCTCAGCACCCTAGGGCTGATCAGGGTGGCTGGCAGAGATATACTGTGTGTAGCCCAAACTCAATACATCTTTCCTGGGAACAGTAGTGTCATCTTTTCCTTCCAGGAATGGCACATCAGCTCTGTGAGTGGCTTCCAGAAGGGGGCCAAGCAGGGAGCCTCTTTCATGAGTCAGTGAAAATGTCATACTTGCTTGTAAACTAGACCCTCAAAGACATGATGACTTTCGAGGCATATCCTGTTTCCAAAGCAAGCATACTCTTCCTCTGCAGTGAGAGGGTACCCCAAAGTTCATGCATCAGAAGACCTATAAAATATATAGTACGGTACAACAGTTTAAAGCCCAGGCTTTAGAGTTGAGCAGACTCAGTTCTGCCTCACTGTGGCCCGTGATGGCTGTCAAGTGACTTCACCTCTCTACATCTGTGTTCCCCTTAGGCAAAATGGAGCTGGCAAAATTATTGTGAGGATTAAATAAATTCCTGTGACTGCAGTATTTTGCATAGTCTTGACACTTAAAAAGCACCTAACAGTGTTTCTTAGTGTTCTTGCTGTTGCAGTCGCTGGTGATATTCTGATGAAAATCCTTCTGTATCAATGGAGAAGCAAAGCCACTAGAAGACAGGTAGCTAGAAAGATAGGTCTTCACATACTTTATGTGTAACATATATGTAACAATATATTTTAATGTATCTATCTATATTTAAATACAAATGATAACGTATATCATATAGAGACAATTTCATGTTTATATGTAAGTATATAAGGGGGAATTGGCCTCATGCAATAGTGAGTTAGCAATCCCCCTGAGGCTGTTAGCTTCACATCTGACCCTGGAGCTTAAAGCCCTCAGAGCAGGCAGTGGGGAAGGGAAGAGAGATATTAGGTGAGGGAGAACAAAAATACTCTGGAACACGAGAGAATGACCATGATTTTTGCCTTTGGTACTAGTGGCATGAGTGTCACACAGCAAAATCCATGCATCTGGCCCAGGAGCTGGAACTCAGGAAGGGACAGGAGAAGGTAGAGGAGTTGCTCAGAGGATCAGCTCCTCCTCACCCATCCCCACCCCAGATGAGCAATAACAAGGGTGAGCTCCAGGACGGCTCCCCATCCACATCTCCCAAGAGTCTCCCAGGAGGCTCTACCTGATTGGAAACACGCGAAGGGGGCTGTGGGAAACGTAGTGCACAGCAGCCAAGTTGATGCTTTACAAAGCCACCATGCCTTCCAAATGCAAAATAATTCCCATAAAGAGGTTTGCACACTGAAATGCTGGAGAATGCAAAGCACTACTATTAAACAGTGTTTTCTAAACAGGTATAACTTCCAGGAAAACTGCTATGAATCTCTCTTTCTCTGAATCAATCTATTTCTCCCTCCCTCCCTCCTTCCCTATAATACTCATCAATCTCTATGCACTGACATGGAATGATCTGAGACCTATTGTTACTGGAAAAGAGCTTGTCATAAAGCAATAGGCATAATAAGATCCCACTGAGATTAAACACACGCCAGAAAACACCTACGTGTATGTACCTTATGTACCTAAGTATAAGTAAGTTCATGGGGAAAAGGAAAGGTCTGGAACGATGTGTACATTGCTCAGTGTTCATTTCTGGAGTGGGATGGGGAGAGTATTAAAATCAGGCTAAAAGAGGTCTTTCCCTTTAGACTGTGTATACCTGATTATCTGACCACAAATACTTTATTTGGACTAACCAAAGTGTTTTTTCCTTTGAATTGGTTGTCAACATTTACAAATCATAAGATTTCATGTGAAAATCTCCAGTTCTGGATTTTATTTTCTAAGGATTGCAACCATAAATTAGTACAACCTCTATGAAAAACAGTATGGAGATTTCTCAAAGAACTAGAAGTAGATCTACCATTCAATCCAGCCATCCCCCTACTGGGGATCTACTCAAAAGAGAAGAAGTCATTTTGTCCAAAAGACATCTGCACATGTATGTTTGTTGCGGCACAATTCACAATTGCAAAGATGTGGAATCAACCTAACTATCCATCAACTTGTGAGTAGATAAAGAAAATATAGGGTATGTATATCTTGCGATTGCTAACTCACAAAAATAAAGCAAATTCCCTTTCGTTTATATACACACACACATATATGCACACACACCGTGGAATACTACTCAGTCATGAAAAAGAGTGAAATAATGTCTTTTGGACCCATTTGGCTGGAACTGAAGGGCACTATTCTAAATGAGGTAATACAGTTACAAAAAATATATATATGGCATGGTCTAAGTGAGAGCTAAGCAATGGGTATACATGGTCAAAAGAGTAGTATAATAGACGTTGGAGGCTTAAAAGGGGGAGCGGTAGCGGGGGGTGGGGTGTAGGATAAAAAATTACCTATTGGGTACAATATACACTAGTAAGGTGATTAGTAAACAAAAAGCCTAGACTTCTCTATACAATTCACCCATATAACAAAAATCTACTTGTACTCCCTAAATCTACTTAAATTTTTTTAAATGGGGGGGGGAAGGAATTTCAAGGTTTGGGAACACTAGGTCTCCTCCCATGTTGTGAAACTGGGCTGGAGCTCTGGACAAAGCACAGGCATGCCAGGTCTCTGATGGTAGCCAACACAGGCTGCCTATTCTAGTGACCTCTCCCCTCTTATTTTAAAAGAACACTGATTTTGTTCATCTATGGGACAGCTCCATGCTTTGGGTGCAGGTGTAAATCTTTTTGTTTTGTTTTGTTTTTAGACAGTCTCACTCTGTTGCCCCAGGGCTAGAATGGTACAGTGTCAGCCTAGCTCACCGCAACCTCAAACTCCTAGGCTCAAACAATCCTCCTGCCTCAGCCTTCTGAGTACCTGGGACTACAGGCACCTGCCACCACATCCAGCTAATTTTTCTATTTTTAGTAGAGATGGGGTCTCACCTTGCTCAGGCTGATCTCAAACTCCTGCCCTAAAGCGATCCTCCTGCCTCGGCCTCCCAGAATGCTAGGATTACAGGTGTGAGCCACCACACCTGGCCTAAGTCAATGGTGGTGGGCACGCATCTCTCTGTAAGGACTTCCTCTGGTTTTGGAATGTGACACAATCCTGGCCAAGGGACTTGGAGAGAAGAGTGCTGGTGGAGCTTCTGGGAAATGTTGCCCTTGCTAATTAAGAATTTTAAACAAGAAAAATCAACAGGGGAAGACACAGCCTCAAATTCATTCACTGGAACAACAAGGTGAAAATAGAAAAGAAAAACTTGAGTTCTTAGTGACCACACAAAGCTCCTGAATCAGCCACTCTTGACCCACCTCTTTCTAGACTTCTCGCAGTACAATATAATTTTTTCCTAATATTTGAATCCTTTCTGGTAGGGAATCTTTTTACTCATAAGCCAATGTATGCTAACTAAGATAGTCTTAGTATCGACCATGCCTTGATCCCATAGTCATATAAGTCACCTGTTCCCAAGTGCCACCAACACCCTCATCTCCACGTTCTTCCTCTGCCCTGAGCATTCCCCTCTACACTGACAAATTCCTAGTCACCCCTCAGAGTCTAGGTTAAGTATTTACTTTTTCTCCTGGAGCTTCTTCAGTCCCCTGGCTCAGGTGCATGTTAATTGTTCTCTCTTCCATGCTCCCATAAAACGCTTCAAAAAATCTCCATTTCAGCACCTTCTTCCCTGAATTTCATTTATGAGTCTATTTCTCTGGATGTGTGCTCCCCAAGACAGGAGCTATATCTTAGTCATCTCTGAATTCCCAGCAAAGGTTTACTGAATTGAATCTATGTCTTGGTCATTGTCCATAACCTTCAGCCTCCTCATTTGTAAAAGGAGATCATCAAATCATTGACAGCTTCAGCCTAAAAACAGAGAGAAGGATTCAGTGACCTTCTGAGCTTCCTTCGAGCTCTGTGAGAATTTTTTTTTTCTTTTTTTAATTTTTATTAAATCATAGCTGTGTACATTAATATGATCATGGGGCACCATACACTTGGTTCATAGACTGTGAGAATTTTAAGACTCCCAGATCAGGAAGCTGGCATCCAGTGCTAAGAAGCAGAAGAATAGAGAACTGTCAGTAGCTTGTGTTTGATAAGGATCCAGGGAGCTGCATTCCCTCATTAAATAAATTTAAATAAATTTGAATAAAATCCACTCACCCAATAAAGATTTACTGTGCACTTATGACTCTGTGTCAGGCATTATGCTAGGCACTGGGGGGTATAATGGGAAACAAGATAACCAGCCTTGCCTTCCTGAAACACAACCTTTAGCAGGATAGAGAGACAAAGACATCACGTGATAAATGCTATAAAAGCTGGAGAGACCCTCAGAGCAAAGAGGAGATGCCTTCTCAAGCACAGGAAGTCAGGGATTGCTCCAGGAGAGGTACTGTCCTAAAGATTGAGTAAACAGAGACTGGACAATATTCTAGGTAAAGGGAGGGACATGAGCACCAGGTCAGAGGTAAGAGGGTACACGCAAGCTTTCAAAGGTTCAGTTTAACTAGGACGTAGAGCAAAAGGGTGTCTAAGAACATAGGCAGGAGCCATAGGGAACACAGGTGCTGATGCCATAGTAAAGCATTTAGTGTTTACCCCGAAGGCGGGGAAGCCATTGAACGTTTTACACAGGACAGTGGCACAGTCAGATTCTCCTATTTGCTCCCTCTGATTTGGTGTGGAGATGTGTTTTCATTAGACCAGAGGTATAAATATTAGTTAGATGAAAGAGGATGGTAGCCTAATCTGGAGAAGTATAATATTTAGAGGTGGAAAGAACAAAGGCACATCCATAAGAATTTAGAACATGCACAGCTGCAAGTCACTTCCCCAACTGGGGCAGACAAGAGTGAGACACACACACACACACATACCCAAGTTTCTAACATGCTAATGCTAATGTTATTTAAGGGAGTTCTAAAGAATCTTACCATATGCTCTCAGACAAAATAACTTGAACAAACAATGTGGAGAAGCACTGGGTTTCCCAAAATGTAAGCAGATGTCTTTATTGTGGGACATTTCTGAACCATTAATACCATATATGCTACTATGAATTTACTGCAAAGAAAATATAACAGGTGATGTTTTTCAAATTTAGATGAACATAGACTGCTTCTTCCTCAGGCTTTCCAATCATAAGTGACAGTAACTCCATCCATTCAGGTCAGAGGGCAGGAATCAACCTTGATTCTTCTCTTTTCCTCATCCCAACACAGTGAATCCTGCAGGCTCTACTTTGAAAATAAATGGGAAATTCAACCTCTTCTAACCACCACCATTGCTACCTCCTTGTTCAAACCACCACCATCTCTCACCTGGATTGTTTCAACACTTCCTAAATCAGCTCCAGGCTTCAACTCCTGCCTCCTACCATCTGTTCTTCCAACAGCAGCCAGAGCTTCAAAAACGTTAAGTTGGGGGCGGTGCCTGTGGCTCAAAGGAGTAGGGCACCGGCCCCATATGCCAGAGGTGGCAGGTTCAAACCTTGCCCCAACCAAAAACTGCAAAAAAAAAAAGTGAGTTGTATTGTGTTCCTTCCCTGCTTGAATCCACTCAGAAACTTCCTGTCTCATTCAGAGTAACATTCAAATGCCTTGTCACGCATGGCTACAGGGCATGGTGTGATCTGGTTCTTTTCTATTTATTTTTTATTTATTTATTTATTTATTTTGAGACACAGTCTCACTGTGTTGCCCTTGGTAGAGAGCCATGGCATCACAGCTCCCAGCAACCTCAAACTCTTGGGCTTCAGAGATTCTCTTGCCTCAGCCTTCCAAGTAGCTGGGACTTCCAGGCACCCACCACAACACCCGGCTATTGGTTGTTGTTGTTGTCGTTGTTGTTTAGTAGCCCTGGTGTACGTGGCCAGCGCCCTAACCACTGAGCTACAGACACCCAGCCTGTGATCTGGTTCTTAACTACATCTCTCTGCCTCTCCTCCTTTCATCCTCTGTGACCCACTTTATGTCCTGCTGTTTCTTAAACCTACCAAGTTCATTCCTATCTCAGCGCTCTACACTTGTTGGTCCCTCTGCCTAGAACACTATTCCTCCAGATCTATATATGACTTGCTTCTTCTCATCATTCACAGTTTCATGGATAAAGGAGCTTTATCTCATTTTTATGTGTCTCTATCATCTACAATAGTGCCAGACACCTGTCAGGAGCTCAAAAAATGTTGTATGATTGAATTTATGTTTGAATGGCATGGCACTAAACCACTCACTATTTGGGAGCACATTTACACAGGTAAATATGATAAAATTCCCTTCCTCTTGCCACCTCCCAGATGAGAAGGGCTTGGGCAGGGAGAAATCCTACAGATAAATTAAAGACAGTCATCATCCTTCCCTTCAGTGAGCTGAAATTGACTATTTCTTCACATCACCTTCAGTTCATTTTACAGAAGCACAGTTCAACTTCTGCAGGTTAATTCAAAAGCCCCAATATTGGCTGCTAAGTGATGGATGCTACATAAACGCCCTCGTCTGTCTTGTGTCACTGGAACAGAGCTCAATAAACATTTGCGGGTGGGCCAGAGAAAAGGAGGAAGAACTGACCCACCAAGCCAAAAAGTCTTGTTCCTTATTGCTCGAGGGCTCCACTCCTTAAGCCAGATTGCTCCATGCCAGGTACCTGCCGTCTAGGAGCCTAACACTATGCTAAGCCCAGAGGCACATGGGAGAAGATAATGATAGGATCATCAAGAAACATCCAAACTGGATCCTGCAGAAACCAGAGGTTGGAACCAAAGTTCAAGTCCCAACACAGTCTAATCCTAATCCAAGCACAATCTTCTCTCCCCTGTGGGTGATCTCTGACTAGTCGGGGGACCTTTTGTGCCTCTATTTGTTTATCTATGAAAGAAGCACATTAGTCCCTGCCTCACAGAGTCATTGTAAGATGAAACATGTGAATCGATACATGCACACAAACTGTTTAGCACAGAATCTAACACATCATGAACACCAAAGGGATCAGCTATTAATATTAATAATAATGAATGGCCCTTGCCTGACTCTCCAAGCCTCAGTTTCCACATATGTAACATGGGTTGGAGAGCACTACTTCACGGGTTTATGGTGAGAATTAAATAAGTAGTTCTCAGTCTTTGCTGCATCTTAGCATTACCTGGGGAGGTTGCAAAGCTCTTCTTTTTTTTCTTCTTTTTTGAGACCGAGCCTCACTCTGTCATCCTGAATAGAGTGCCATGACATCATATCTCACAGCACCTTCAAACTCCTGGGTTTGAGCAATTCCCTTGCCTCAGCCTCCCAGGTAGCTGGGATTATAGGTGCCTGCCACAACACCCAGCTAGTTTTTTTTTCTATTTTAGTGGAGATAGGGTCTCACTCTTACTCAGGCTGTTCTGGAACTCCTGAGCTCAGAAGATCCACCTGTGTCCGCCTCCAGAGTGCTAGGATTACAAGTCTGAGCCATCCCACCAGCCATTGGTTATAAAGCTGTTGATGCTAAGCCTGCCACCCCCCAGACCATGCACATCATAATCTCTGGGCACAGGGCACAGGCATTAGGACTTTTTAGCTCCCTAGGTTCAGCAAAATTGAGAACTTATAGATTAAATGAAATTACATTTGTAATCATATAGTAGGTGCTAACAAACACCCTTCTCTCCTGTCCCTAATATGACTCAGGGGAAATAGGTCCGTCATACAATCTGAGGTCTTTGCCACTTTCATGATTATATAAACAAATGACAACACTTCTGGAAATCAAGTATACATAACCGTGCAGACCAAGACAGGTTATGCAAATGTATGCAAATTGAATTTGATTATGCTAATCTTCATGTAGGCCATCTAACAATGTCATAGTCCCAGATGAGGCTCTAGAAAGACTTTAGTTGAAATACTCACCTTAAATGGGTGATACAAAGAAAAAAAGTTACTATCTCAGCAACAGGTGGTCTCAAACAAGGCAGCTCACCTGAGTGCAAGGAAAATAGAGCAGCCCAGCAAAGAAGGATGAGGGCTTGTTTTTACTCTACTCAAAACATAGATAATCTGGCGGCACCCGTACCTCAGTGGGTAGGGTGCCAGCCATACACACTGAGGCAGGCAGGTTCGAACCCGGCCCAGGCCTGCTAATCAACAATGACAACTGCATCAAAAAATAGACAGGTGTTGTGGCTGGTACCTGTAGTCCCAGCAACTAGGGAGGCTGAGGCAAGAGAATTGCTTAAGCCCAAGAGTTAAAAGTTGATGTGACTGTGATACCATAGCACTCTACTAAGGGCGACACAGTGAGACTCTGTCTCAAAAAAAAGAAAAAAAATAGATAATCTTTATCTATGGCTTAATTATGTCAAACTAAGTGCTACTTCTTCCTGTTTCAAGAAATATACCTTGAAAGGCCCACTAATACCAATAGCACAAGGCATTTTTACCTCGCTTTTCATCTGTGGCTTTGGAGGCTCATTATAAATATTAGTTAAGCGCCCAGCAGCCTCGGAAGGACTAGATTGTTCTCCCCATCCTTCAGATGGATGAAATCACCCTTTATGGAAAATAATACTAATAATACTAATCCATTATCCCTGGCAATTCTCACAGATGAATCCACCTCTGCCGGGAAGGCAGGACTCTCTGCGTTCATTTGTTCATTCATTTAGCAGAACCTTCTTGAGGGCCGACTGTGGGCTGCAGGGTTTGTGGGGAAGTGCTAGACTCTAAGGATAGGAATTGCGAGTTAGTCATAACTTCATGCATAGGGCCTGGAACAGTGCCTGGCGCAGAGTAAGCGCTCACTCACTACAAAGGACCTCTGTTTGAGGGCCCTCTCCCCCTCCATTAATAAGTGGCCAGCTACTTTGTGTTAGGCCCTAAGCTTTAGAGTTGCTCATTCAGTCCTAAAAACAACCCTGAGAGTAAAGGCTTATTATTCCCATTGGAGAAAGAAGGAAACTGAATCTTAAGTGCTCTTTATGGGAGCTAGAACAGTGATCTCAAAAAATGTGGACTCTGGACTTCAGCCACCCCTAGTGGGAATTCCAGCTGTGCTCCTTACTAGCTCCGAGATGTGTGAAGCAGGTCCATGCACGCTGCTGACCACTTGCCTAAGTCTGGTGAGATGAAACACCCAGTGGGCACAAGTTACAGTGAAGGGGATTTATTACAGATAAAACAAGAGAAAACAGAGGCATAGGATTGATGAGGAGCCTATCCTGCAAGGTTCAGGAAAACTGCCCAGGGCAGAGTCTTGTTGGTGTATGCCCCCATTTGCACCATAGCTAAGGAACCCCTGAAAGCCCTGGGTTTTATACCCTGGGGGCCACAGAACTCACTGGCCTACAACATTGAAGGATACTGTTTCTAGGAAGGACTGAAACAGAGCCCAAGCTGTTCTAGCCATTCTCAGGATCAGTGTTATGTTTCCACCTTTTTTAATCTCACAGTACAGTTGAACCTGTAGTTAAACTTCTGTGGCACACTTATGTTAATCAAAAAGAAGAATAAAAGCATATACATACTGTGCTTTGAACGCCTTTCAAAAATAATTTAATTAACGATCTTCGAAAATTTTTGCAGCACACCTAAGATCCTCTCACTGCACACTAAGATCAGGATGTTGCATTCCCAGCTCCCAGCACATTCAATAGTTTTTCTTGAGAACTGCAAGTGAGGAAGAGGGAGGAAATGGGTCAGCCTACAGCCACGGGGACAACTGCCTTGCAATATAGAGCAGGTTCTTAACCTCTCTTAAGCCTCAGCATCCTCATTTATAAAATGACCTACCCTAAGAGCATCACCTGAGGATTAAATGAGATAACGTAGGGCTGTCACCTAGCACAGAACCTGGCACATACCTAAGGCCATGCCAGGTACCAACATTCCAACCCAGGCCAAACCCTGTGGTGCTCCCACCACAACTCACAAGTCAGCTGCTTCTCTTCTTGGTAAAAAATCCCACATCCCAAGATGGTCCATAATATCCCATCTTCAATGAGCAGCTCCTCTCAATGTCCTACCCTCTCTTGCAGCCATCCTCCTCTGCACTTCTCACTCTCTCCAATTCAATACCTCAACAACAGGACACCCATTATAAATGATGAATAATTTTGAATGTATGTCCTATGCAATACTAAAAAAGTATTCATTGTTTGTGTGAAATTCATATTTAAATAGGGGTCCTGTTTATCTTGAGATCCTACCCCAGGAAACATCTGGCAATGTCTAGAGACATTTTTAGTTGCTGCAGCTGATGTGGGGGAGGAGCAATAGGCATCTAATGGGTAGAGGTCTGGGATGCTACTTACGAATCAACTTTCTGGGTGCAGGAAAGCCCCTCATGACAAAGAATGATTCAGCTCAGAATGTTAATTGTGGGTATTGCAGGTTAAGAAACCTAATAAATCATAATCATATTGAGGGGGAAAAGTTGAATGGGCAGGGTTTTATATCCCTATAGTGGGTAGAATTTTGTCCCCCAATAAGATATGTCCAAAATCTAACTCCCTAGAACCTGTCCATGTGAACACATTTGGAAATGGGGTCTTTGCAGATGTAAGGACAGATTAGATCCTACTAGATTTAGGGTAGGTCCTAAATCCAGTGGCTGTTGTCCTTATGAGAGAATGGAGAGGGAGACTGGAGAGTCAGAGAGAAGGCCAGAGGAAGACAGAGGCAGAGACTGGCGTTATGAAGCCCTTGCCAAGGACTGCCAAGGATTGCCACCAGTCACGAGAATCCAGAAGAGATACTCCCGGAGAGTCTCCAGGGGAGCCAACCCTCCTAACACCTTAATTTCACACTTTTGGACTTCAGAACGGTGAAAGGATACACTGTCATTGTTTTAAGCCACCAAGTCATTGGTAATTTATGGCAGCTCTAGGAAACTAAGACAACCCGTTACAAATTTCAACCCAAGAGCCTGCTTTCTTTGTCTTTCTTTTTTAAAACTGTAATGATTATGAAATGCCTCAAGCCTGCAGAAAGGATAGGCACTAATACAACAAACGCCATGAACTCATCACCTGTCTTGGGAACTGGAGCTTTACATGTACTAATGAAGCCCCAGGCATCCGCATCCCATTCTACTCTCCCCACCTAAAGGCAAAGCTCTCCTGAATCTGGCATTAGTCCTTCCCCTGTGAGCTTTTATACCTTTACTCCATATGTACTAATTCCTAAATAACAGAAGTATTTTGCCTATATCTAAACTATGTATAAATGATGTCTTATAACATGTATCCTTTGGCACCTGATATTCTCACTTAACATTGTTTTCAAGACACACGCTGATTCCTGTGGTTGGAATTCATTCATCTTCACCGTGCTGCTGTGTGTGCAGATTACAGATGCGTTGATAGACGCTCCCAGGGATGGACATTTTGGGTTATTGGTTTTTGTTTTGTGTTTCCCAATTCTTTTGTTATTACAAACAATGCATCAGTGCAACTTCCTGTCTCTTGGTCTGCACTGTGTGAAAACTTCTCTATGGTTCTGTTCCTCAGAGGGTGGCTTGAGACCCACATGTGAATAATGAAATCATTCTGGTGGCTTTAGGGTCCACCAGACCAGTATTGCTTTCTTGTTTGGGGGGTTGTTTTTTTTTTCTTTTTCAAAGACAGATAAAATATTACAGTGCATCCTCGTATACTAAGGATCGGTACTGCTTCATAAAACTTTTGGTTTAATTATAGATGAGTACGTACAGGACTGCAATGCAGATTATATTTCTTACTGGCAGTCACGGCCAAAAGAAAAAGTTTACAAAATTGTTCTCTAGGGCCTCGCTATTCAAAGTGTGGTCAGAGACCAACAGCACCGGCATCACCTGGGAGATGTTGAAATACAGGAGCTCTATGGTCCTCAAAGTAGAGAGGTAAAAAAAATTTTTTTTTAAAGTGAGGAATCTCTGGCTCTATCCCTGACCTTCTGAATCAGAATCTGCATTTTAATAAGATCCACACGTTCTTCATCTGCCCAGTAATGTTTGAGACAGTTCTCTAGGAATATACCAACACACAAAATGACTGGGTTAGCATTATTAGATGTGCCAAAATGCTATCCAAAAAGGTTGTACCAAAGAGTTTCTTTAAAGATCTGCTCTCCATGTTAGAGAGCTGTGACGGCCAGTAAGAAATGCAACCTGCATCGCAGTCCAGTAATGCTCGTCTGTAATTAAACCAAAAGTTTTATGAAGCAATACCAACACTTAGTGTTAGGATGCACTCTAATATTTTATCTTTTCTTCTAAAAAAAAAAAAAAAGATCTTATCAAAGCATTCTGCTGCTTTTCTTTTTTTTTTTTTTTTTTTTCATATTTTAATCACAGTCCTCTCCTGCAATTCTCTCATTCCCCATCTCTCTCAACTTTCTCTGAGGAATAAGGAGGCCTGGAATAAACAAGGTCTCTCCTCTCCACCCAGATTTGAAGCAAGGAGCTGCTGTTATCACCTGCAATGTTCAAACGCCCTGTCCTAGAGAGACACCAGTGTGGGGAGAGCACACTGGGCTTCCCCACAGGCTGAGGGAGCACAACCGCCCTGCCCGCTGCAGCTGACATCGTTGCCTGGCTGCAGCAGCCCCACTTTCGGATGCAAAGTTTAATTTGATTTTTCCACTTGAGTAACCAAGGCATTTCTGACACATTGCTTTTCATGAGGTCCTGGCACTGCATTAGCTGAGCCATTTCCTCGGGCTACCTCTCTTTTCTCTGGCTCTGCTTGCTCTTCCCAGGGTTTCTATGCCTGGCCTCTGACTCACTACCCTGCATCTGCTACCTTATGGAGAGCGGATGTAATAACATGCCTCTGTGCTGGCAGGCACTGCTTACTAAGAGTCATCACGAGCCTGGGCTGCACTGGAGACTTACTCCACACTACACCACAGACAATTATCCCCCTTTTATGGATAAGAACATTGTTCCAAGGTACAGATGAAATGAGTGGGGCAGGTCTTGGAATGAATGGCATCTCATCACCACAGACCCCAGATGGCAGCTGTGATGTAATAGTGATCACCTGCACATGGGCAAGCTCAATTGGCTTTCCTCCTGGCCTAAGCAGACAGCTGTCCCTTCTCAACATTTTGGTCATCAAAATGTATCATAAGCAAGGACCATGAGTCCTGGTGGTTGTCTGAGAATGCTCTTTTGACACTTTCTAGGAAGACCAAGAAAGGACTAATAGTAAAACCTGCAGGATGAGTGTCAAAGGCCAGAATGCAAACCCTGGAGTCAGGAGCAGGGTCCTCTCTCAAGAACGTTACATCTCCAGTGCTTGTGATGACATGACCTGGCCATGCACTGTTGCATGGCAAACCCTCTCCCAAAAGTACAAAGAGCACAAAGAGGCCCCTGGCACTCCTTACTCTGGGTGACCACCAGGCTCAGAGAAGACCCCTCAGCAAAAGCTGCTTGGGGTCTTCTCTCATGCAGTTGCAATCATTGTGACGGGGCCTGGGTCATCACAAAGTCTTCTTTGTTCCTACGGCTGGGACCTGAGCTGGTGAGACTCAGACAACTGAGCACTGGAGCAGCGGGGGCTCCGTAGACATCTCTTCTCTATACAGAGAGCATTGTCTGCCTACGAGGTCTCTACAGCCAAGTCCCCTCAGGGTAGCATACTTCTCTACATGGTGGCTGAAGGTTCCCACAGTCAGTGTCCCAAAGGAAACTGGCAGAGACTGCGTTGCCTTTCTCTTCTAACCTAGTCTTGGGAGCCACACAGTGTCCCCTCCACTACATTCTGGTCAGCAGTGCAGTCACAATGGCCCACCTGGATTGAAGACAAGAAATAAGACTCCACCTTTTGATTAGGGGCGTGTGAAAGAATGTGCATGTTTTAAAACCATTACCAGTTTGTGCTTATGGCACAAATTATACACATTCATCCTGCATGCAACGAACATTCACCCTCCCCCACCCAGAACGCTCTAAATATCATCTAGAACAGCCTAAGATTCTTCCAGGATCCTGTTATCTCAATAAGGCTCCTCAGCTGAAATTCTACAAGAACAGCTCCTTGAGTTATGTTTCTCTTGCTCTGAAGATCTGTGAACTCAAGAGGCAAGGCATCTTCCCCTAACATACCCACCCTACAATAGTGAGGCGGGCACACTGTTGACATTTTAAAAGGAGGGACATGAGAGGCATTCAATGATCCATTGCAATTCTGAAACCCAACTGGGCATATGTTGTCAGTGCCTAGACTGGGGCTCAATCCAGGTGCCTGGGAATGACTCTGCACAACTCTTGGCTCTATACCTTGGATTCTCAGCTCTGCCTTTCTGAATCATTCTCCCTTTTCCATAAGAAATATCTCGTGGTTTTTGCTGCTTCCTGCCCACAGTAGTTTAGGGATCCAAACATCTCTTTACATTTTATATTGTCTCTCTCCCATTTACTCTAAACTGGCAGTGTTTCCATTAGCGTAATTATCTTTTAAAATGCGAATTTCCTATTAATCTTATTGGGGTTCACTCAGTTGGACAAAATCACAACACAACCAAGAATATCTTGAAGATAAATGTTTCCCTACCTTCCTCCCTTTAAGACTGATAAATGGAAATAACTTCAAGATTTTTATACCCTCTATTGTTTAAAAGAAGAGATTGATAAAACAAACCCTTAAAGTCCCAGAGGACCTTTTGACTATTCAAAAAGTTCTCTGATTTTCCTGAGGTCTTAACAAAAGATCTTATAATCCCACCCTGGATTTGATCTTTGGCCTCAGGCTCTTTTTCTTTTGAGAGCTCTTTGCCATCTGTAAACCCAGCAAGTCCTGGTTTCTTTGTATTTCCTCCAAATTTTTATTTAAAATTAAGCTATGCTTTCTAAGCACATTCATCTCTAGCTTTGATCTTATCATATATAGTTACAAGCAGCCAGTTCACACTTCTCAACGTTCTTCCTAGAAATCTGGTTAGCTAAATCTACTAGTTTCATTAGGTATATTTCCTGCTTTCCATATTGCCATAGTCAATACTGGTATTAAACTTAACACCATTACAGAATACAGGTTCCCTTTCCTCTAGCTTCCAGCATTTTCCAACTCTTCTCAAAGCCCTCACTAACAACCTCCCAAGGGGCCGTCAGGCTTCCACTATAAGATTCTTTGAGGCCCCTCTTTTGTCCATTACCCAGTCTCAAAACTACTGCAATGTATTTCAGGATTTGTTATGGCAGCACCCGATTTCCAGGCATCAAAATACATGTCTTAGTCTAGATTCAATTGGAGGAGTGGAACCACTAGGAGTGATGGAGAATCAGGGATGTATTATAGGGATTTTATATCACACAGTTTGGGGAAATGGTTAAACAGTTTACACATGGCTTTTCTTCTGGATCTGGTGCTGGACTTGAAGACAGCAGGGCAGGTGGTCAAGAAGGAAAGACAGACACAAAGTGAGAAAGAGCAAATACAAACCAGAACCCGTGAGGATGGGCAGGAACCCCTGTCTGTCCCTCACCACCTCCAAGCTTCCAACTTCAGTGACATACGTGACCTGTCGGGGACCTCCCAGCTAAACAGATACCTGTCCTAGGAGGAGATCCAGAAGCAGCTAGGTTGACATGGTATGAAGTCATTATAAGCACAGAAGATGATATTGTATAAAAAAAAAAAATGAACATCAATGATACTGAGTCACAAATTATTCAAAAGAGCAGGATCTTAAATACTCAATGGTTTCAGGAATATCTTAACCAATTTATTTTTTCTCATATTCTCCTTTTTATGTATGCACAGGAATAATACATAATAACTATCTGTAACTAAGTAAGTCTAAAAGAGCTCTTTCAATAAGTATAAGATAAATGTTACACTTGTTAAGACAGCATTGTTTCATAGTTTAATTTGCCACCTATTTTCTTTGTTAGAGTGACTCAATATAATTGCACATCTTACAATTATCAATGACATCTTAGATTCAATGAAACATGGAAAGATTCAGAGAAGTTAAATAATGTGCCCAAGGTAAATTTCACTTCCTTCTGCTCTTTGCTGAAATGGAGACATTTCCTGACTACCCTATTTAAAATGCAGCCCACCCTCCACCACCACCAGCCATTCCTGCCCAGCACTCCCTGGACCCTATTATGCTTCAATTTTCTCCTCAGGATCTACCACTATCCTGGTGTAACTATATATGTATTTATTTATTTAGTTTGAGTCTCCATAAAGGGAGGAGTGTGTTCATTTTCTTCCTAGTGGTGTTCTCCAGTGGCTAGACCTGCATCTGGCATACAGATCTCTCCCCAGAGGGCATATAGGAGACTCTCAATATATATTAGTTGAGTGAAAGTGTGACTAACACTTACTGCAGACTGGAACTAGAACCTAAGCAAATTCATTGACTACCCAAAGCCCAGGCACTCAACCACTTGACTGTACCGTCTCTTGGCTTAGCAGATTGCCTACTAAAACTGGCACAATCAGGGCGGCTCCTGTGGCTCAGTGAGTAGGGCGCTGGCCCTATGTACTGAGGATGGCGGGTTCAAACCCGGCCCCAGACAAACTGCAACAAAAAATAGCCGGGCGTAGCAGACGCCTATAGTCCCAGCTACTTGGGAGGCTGAGGCAGGAGAATCGCCTAAGCCCAAGGTTAGGAGCTGGAGGTTGCTGTGAGCTGTGACACCACAGCACTCTACGGAGGGCGATGGAGTGAAACTCTGTCTCTAACAAAAAAAAAAAAAAGAAAAAAAAACTGGCACATTCATCTCAAGTGGTGATTCCCAATGTAAGCACAAGGTATATGAAGGAGCATCTATGTCAATTAATGGGTCAAAAGCCTCACCCAGTGACAGCAGGTTATGCAACATTTGCTATGGTTATGCAACATTTGCTGTGCATCAGTTGTCTCATCTGCAGTGTGGGCCTCATAATAGTGCACGTTTCATAGAGTTGATAGAGGTGAAGAGCTTAGCACAATGTCATGCTCATAGCAAAAAAATGTTAATCATGATTATGTTGATTTTTTTCTTTTTTTGAGACAAGCTCTCACTCTGTTGCCTAGGCTAGAGTGCAGTGGCATCATCATAGCTCAGTGCAACCTCAAACCCCTGAGCTCACACTGTCTTCCCAAGTAGCTGGGACTATAGGAACTCACCACCATCACCTGGCTAATTTTTCTATTTTTAGTAGAGATGGGGTCTCACTCTTGCTCAGGCTAGTCTGGAACTTCTGGTCTCAAGAGATCCTCCCACCTCAGCCTCCCAAAGTGCTAGGATTATAGGCCTAAGCCACTGTCCAGCCAATGTTGGTTAATTTTTGGATGTAGAATATCTGGAAATCAGATGCAGATTGACTGAGGCCCAGAAAGAGTTTACACACCAAGGATGTGGCAGACAAAAACACATGATCCCTGACTCCCAAATCAATTTTCGTCCTGCTGTCCCCATACAGCCATGCTGGCACAGGTAATATCAAGTCCTGAACCAGGGCTGGCTGGAATCAAAAGCAAATTGATGTGAAAATACACAACGTTTCAGGACAACTTTGCAAAAGAGCCCAAGATCCTGAGTAAAGGATGTACCCAGCCAGGGACGTGGGCCCCACAGGAGCTTCCAGCAACTTCATCCCCAAAAGTTGCTCAAGCCAGCAAGTTGCATTGGAAGCCTATCAGTGAGATCACCTTCCTGCCTAAGTCTTTTATTGATGACTTTCATTCTTTCCTCTCTCCTGCCTGATGTTTTTTAATACATTTTCCCAAAATCTAAACTGTAATTTCTCAAGGGCTACTGTGAAGTTAGGAGCCCATCCCTCATGGTTTGGTTTGTAAAAAGTAGCAAGAAGCACTAAGCATGAGGTCATGGAGAGCATCAGTCACCCCTGAATTGGTGGGATTATAGGAGATGCAGTGTCATGAAAATTTACCTGGTGCCTACTATGGCCAGGTATCAGATGATTCAACCAGTGCCTAGCACAATGTCTAGCACATAGTAGGAACCCAAAATCTTTATTGAAATAATGAATGGAGTTTGTCCATGCCCTTAAGAGAATATAGACTCACAAACATATTGCAAGGCACAGAGGAGGGAAGGCCTAACTCAACCTGGAGGAATAGTCATGCCACACAAAAGAAACATCAGATGCAGAGGCATTTCCAACTTCAGTTAGCTTCCCTATGACAGCAACAGAAGGGATGCCATTCTGCCCTGCCCACAGATGAGACTCAGAGCTTCAGCGTGACATTTCCATCCTAAGATCACAACTGGCATCCTGGAAGTAGAGCTCATGCCTCCAAATTCACCTAGGTCATATTTCCATTGAAATAAGCAATGCCATGGCACTCCAGAAACTCCATGACTGGGTCCACATCTTTCTTCAAAGCATCACCCTGGGGTGAGAGCCAAGAGCTCAGACCCTGGGATTAGACTGAACTGGTTCCAAATCACCACCCCATCACTTATTAGGTGATTATTTTATCTGTCTGAGCCTCTGCTTTTGTTAACCCATAAGTGGAGAATAATAGCAACACAAACTCCTAGTGGACCTCTTGTCTTTCACCCCTCCTTCCCGAGACTCAGTCTCCCTCTTCTGGCAATATGTAGACTGTTTTTCCCCTTTAGGGACCCATTGCCCTCAGTCCGTATGTTCCAGATGAAGTTACTACACTTGCAACTCCAGATGTGGGCACACAACCTGAGCAATCAGAGCGTTTCATGCCAGGCCACCTTGATCGGTTCAGAAATTAACAAGGATTCAACTTGGAGACACAGTTTGCATGAACCACTGGGAAACCTCTCTTCCCAGTGGGTTTGCTGAGCTGGTCACTGGCACCCCTATAAATGCTAGAGGCCAACTGGCTGTCACAGAAGGAAGGAGGACAGAGGAGCTGCTTGAGAGTGAAGCCAAGGCAGCAGAAAGCAGAATAGAAAGATGGAAACAGATGGGTGACATGATTTAAACCCCTGGGCCCTGGACTTGCCATTTCACGAGCCAAGAAGTATTTTTCTTTCCCCCCGCAGCCATATTGGATTGACTTTCTATTACTGTAACCAGAAGAGCCCTAGAGTGCCAGTTTCTATGACTGTGGAAAGCAATGACATGACATGATGCTTGTGGAGCACTCAGCACAGAGCCAAAAGGGGCTCCAAAAATGACTCTTATTATTTTATCTTCCCTGGCCTGAACCACCTCATTACCCTCAAAATGATTAGCAGAGCAAGTGGCCACAACACCGAGGACAGAGCTGCTGGCTTGGCCTGACCCATTCGTTTGCTTCCCTCTCACTGCCTTTCACCTCCCTCTGCAGAAAGCTCCAGTGCCAGGTGGCTTAGGGAAGACGGGGACAGGGGAAAGCTGGTGCAGGAAAGTGGTAGCAGCTCCTGATGGACAGACAGAGTGGTGACAGGTGGGTAGGGAGGAGTAGCCTGAGGCTAAAGGCACCAGAGGAACTTCTAAGCCTCCAGACTTCAGCTGCTGGAAGGTTAGCCTTGGCACAGAGAGGAATCCAGGCCTCCCAGGGCCAAGAACCTCATTCCAGCCTCATCCATCTAGCAGGAGGCTGAGCAGCACCTCCTTCTTCCCCACTGCCCGTGCCCTGTGCTGAGTCACCTCATTATTTGTTTCTGCACAGTGAGACCTCGGGACTATGATGAGGGGTGCTGTCAGTGGAGATGGGACAGGGGAGGTAGGGGACTGTGCCTGCCTTCTTGGTTTCTCCTCCCCAGTCTGATGGGAATGACAGGTCTCATCTTCTCCGTTCCCCAGGGCTGTGATTTTCCCCACTACAGAAAATCGTCCTAGTGCCCAACCAGATCCCCATGGATCCCTTTGACTTCTTCTGTACATCTTCCAGCTTCTAGGTGCTTTGCTGCTAAAACTTTGCCCCTGTGGCCTTCTTCAGAGCACTGTCCTTGAGCCACTGAGCTGTGTCCCCCATTTGGAGACCCAAAAGTCCCTGGGAACGAATATACCCAGAAAAGCCTAAAGTCAGTGACTAGTTCTTGAGTGCAGACACCCAGTTCCTTTGCCTGGAGGTGGGACACACTCGAAGGTGTGACTTACACACCAGAGCACCCCACAGGATCCAGCTAAGGCTGGGACTCCACCAGAAGTCCTACCCTTACTTGGCTTCCTCCCCTTTCTTTATCCTGCCTCTCCCACTCCCCTGCCAGTGTCTTCCATAAATGTTTCATAATAAACATATTACTCATACATAAATCTTCATCTTGGTCTGCTTCTGGCAGAATGCAGCCTAACACATGTGCTAGGCACCTTTCTTCTAGTAACAGAGCCCAGATGTTCTTCTAAGGAAACTGCCCTCTCCCACTCCTGGTCCCTGTGGTTTGTTTGAAGCCAATTACTCCATCCCCCAGCTGAAGGGATGAGCGCACCCCAGATCTGGCCAATCAATTTATTTTGTTCACTCATGACCTCAGTGATTGGTTCAAGGATGGGCACATGACCTAAGTTGGTCCAATGAGAGGGCCTTCCCGGAAATGAAGCCAACATGAATGAAGGTAGAGTTCAGAGGAATATAGGGAGGGACTAGTCATGACATCATGCAAGACACCTGGATCCAGCTATACCTGAAGACCTAACCCTTGGATTTTAAGGGATTTTGATGCTTCAGAATCTCAACTATTACCCCATGCTGCATAGTTATGACATCGATTTACTGGTGCCAGGCACTGTGCAGAGTACTTTCTATACTTCATTGTTTATTCTTAGAAGAACCCTACAGACACTTTCATTTCCCATTTATAGAAGCAAAAACTGAGGTCTGGCTATCCCAAAGTCATGTGGTAGTGCTGGGACTTGAACCCAGTTATGTCTTCTCCAGAGCCTCTCTGCGCCAAGTAGGTACTTAATTGATTTAAATTGATCTAAATCAACTCAACTTTTTAACTTCCTTAAGACAGCCAATGTGTGGGACAGGATATTGTCCTCTAGTGGGCCATCCCAACAGTGTTGGTCACTACCTTCATAGAAATATCCCAGCAGCATTGAATGAGGCACATCCTTCTTCCCAAACTCCCCTCATGACCCTTTCTGCTCTACTGGAAGTTGATCTCCTCCTTGGCTCTCAGATATTTATGCTCTCCACACAGCCTTATCTCGCAGCAACCCTGTGAATTCAGAGCCATTATTATCCCCATTCTAAAGATGAGACACTGGGACTCAAAGAGTTGGCATCGCTTGTAAACCCCAGATTACAAAGGGGTTTTAGCGAGACTTCTCTGCTTTCGCGTAACTCTGAGTGGGATTGTGTCTTCATCCCATTCATGCCCAGGCTACCTGGCACAGAACTGGAGAAGAAAATGTTTCCCAAGTGAATAAGTGAATGAATGGTGGGAACGGAAGGCAAAGCAAAAGAGTAGTTTTCTACTTTCAAACAGAGATGGTCATGACTGATGAAAAACAGTCCTTCCAGTTTGTAATTTTCTCATGTAAAAGTGTAAGAAAGGAACAGAGCTGGCTTGCTTGGGAGCCAAAAGAATTAAGATTCTGACTGTGCCTCTGTTTCTAGAACATTCTATATAATGATACAAGGACTTAGATGCAAATCCAGGGTCACATTCATAGTCCATCACTTAGGAGCTATGTGACCTTGAACAACTGGATGTCTCTAAGCCTTTATTTTCTTTATCCATAAAAAAGGACAATTTACAGATGCATCTTCCAGGGTTGGTAAGGTAAGATGCACACATTGGGTGTTCATTAAACACCGGCTCCCTTTAGTACTTTTCTCCAGTCTCCTGTGACTCCATTTTTCTCATATTTAAGGCACAGGTGACTATAACCCTTTCTGCTGGAAGAGAACTGAATAGTTCCGGGAGCCCTTTTGCACAATAGCCACCAGCTGCCTCTCTGGGGAAGTGGAAAGCTTAAATGGGACATTGCATATGAAATGCTTTGAGGGCCTTGGAAGAAAAGAGGAAAGGATCCAGAGGGTTATTATTAGACACGGAAATGAGAGAGCCTGAGCCCATACACGCCTCTCTCGTATAATCAAACTGACATGCAAGTTTACAGTGCATTGAACACTGCGTTCCAGTCCAGGGAGCTAAAAATGGAAACCTGTGAAAACAGCGGCTAGGTTAAATCGGGAGCAGGCCCGGTGTGTGCCAAGTGGGCTCCCGCAGGCTCCTGCAGGACAGGAGAGCAGAAGGGATGTGGGGCCTTTGCCGCCCAAGCCAAAGCAGCGGCAGGCTTTGGGCAGCCTGGGACAGGAGCCCCACCTGCCATGGACCCCCACATGGGCCTTAGACCCTGCGGCCTTGCAGGATCTGAAGAAGACCCAAATCAGGGCTGTAATTGTCCTTGAGCAAGTCACTGCCCTGCTCCCGGCCTCAGTTTCCCCCTGTGTAAAGGGCAGATACTACAAGGATCCTTATGAAATTGTAATCAGCTAATTACAGGAAAGTGCTCAGCAGCGGGCCTGGTGGTAGCTTGCGGCAGGTGCTAGCTTACCTTGTGGGGGCCATGTTATCCTCCCTCGTTAGCCTCTTCTTAGGCCATATCCCCCACCTAAAGTGGCTCCCCTCCACATCCCCTAATCTCACTTATTTGTTCCTAAATCCTGTTCGTCCTCCAAATTTCAGTTCACATTCCATTTCCTGGTAAAACCACACATGTGCTGGGAGCTGCATTCATTTATTCATTGGGCACTGCTATGAGCCAGGTGCTGTCCTAAGCAGGCGGCTACAGCAGTGAGCAAAACAGACAAAGCGCCTGCCCTCCCAGAACTTCTGCTTTAGCATATGGTTATAATGTTGTTTTTTCTCATTATATTCACAAAACTCCATAACGATTAACACTTTTAAAGTATGTCCTTGTACCTCCTAAAGTTGGCAAATGTATGATGCCAGTGCCACACTGATGTTCAAATATGCAAATCTGTCCCCACGGCAGCGCAGCAGTCTGCTGAACTGCTGCAGGGCAGGGGGTCCCCTCCCTGCTCTTTGGAGCACCCAGCTGGTCACTTCTGGGGCTTAAAAAAAATACTAAATCTGGCTGCCTTGAGTTGAGATGCCAGGCTACCTATATTTCACATTTCTCTCCCCACACCTTTTCCAAGAACACCAGATTATGCCAAAAGATTGTTCCATGCAAGGCAGTCTACATGTCCCTATAGCTCCGCACCTCAGAGGACATTTCACCATCCGGCTCATCTGTCCAGATCTTTCTCCAGAGGCCAAGAGGCTGTTTTCGGAATCTGACAGTGCCTTGTTGTATGTCCTCAGATGGAGCTGGCCTTGGGGACCTGAGGGCAGATGTTCTAAATGAACAGAACCTGACTGCCAGTAATCATTGTGGCCTAACACACATCCCCCTGGCCCCAGGACAAAGGGGTCACAGCAAGACTCTCAGTTCCCCGTGGAGGAAGGCTGAGAGCCCCGATTTCTGCTGCGGGATGCAAACCCTGTCAAATCAGATGAACCTTAAGCCTGTGCAAAGGGACAGTTTTTGTCCTTCCACACAGCCTAAAAGATGCCACGTGGTGAACTGGGAGTCAGACAATCAGACTTCCCATCTAGTTCTGTAGCCCCTGACCATGGGAAAGTCATTACCCTCCCTGAACCTCACTCTCCCTGTCTGAAAAACCCTAATATTACAGGTTGTCTTGGTAGGGATTGAAATCGTGGATTCAGAAGTACTTTGCAGCCACCGTTTACTAACCTTGTCACTGATACTCTCCAGACCTCAGTTTCTTCAGAGATTTCCTGTGAAATAAGCAAATGAAGTCAATAAGAAACATTAGGTTCCAGGATCGAATCCGCAGGGTGCCCTACCATCCTGTTTTGTCCTCATTTGACCTCAGTGGGAGACCCCTAGCAAACCAGTGATCGCACCAGGATTGAATGAGTGGGCGCAGTGTCTGGCACCCAGGAAGGTCCAACAGGCATTAATTAGCTCAGTGAATAAGGCTGATGCTCTCTAGGTCCATGTTCTCAACCCTTGCCTACAGCTTGGAATCGCCCAGGATCCTTTTATTTATTTTTTTGAGACAGGCTCTTGCTCTGTCATCTGGGGTTGAGGGTCCAGTGGAGTCATCATAGCTGGCTGCAACCTCAACCTCCCAGGATCAAACCATCCTCCTGCCTCAGCCTTTTGAATAGCTGGGACTATAGGAGGTACCACCATGCCTAGATAATTTTTCTTTTATTTTATAGAACAGGTTCTCACTATGTTGCTCAGGCTGGTCTTGAACTCCTGGCCTCATGCAATCCTCCTGCCTCAGCCTTCCAAGTAGCAGTGACTAGAGGCGAATGCCACCACTATCAGCTAATTTTTCTATTTTTGGTGGAGAGGGGTTCTCACTGTTGCTCAGGCTGGTCTCAAACTCCTGGCCTTAAACAATCTCCTGACTTTAGCCCCTGAAAGTACTAGGATTAGAGGCATGAGCCACCTCGCCTGGCCCCAGAGGGCTTACTAAAACTCCCCACATAGGGAGGGTCTCCATCCCAGAGTAATGGAATCAGAAACTCTGGTGTGCATCCTGGCATTGTTATTTTTAACAAGTTCTCCAGTGAACTTAACATGGAGCAGGGGTATGGACCAGCCCTTCAGGGAAGAGAATGTTTACCCACCTACTGGGTGACTTTGTGGGGCACAGACAATGAATCAGTGTTTGTGTAAGAATTAAAGAACAGATGCAGCATCAAATATTTATTGAGAAGCTTCACCTAATTAACCTAAAAGGTTGTTAAGATCTCAGGCTCTGGAGCTTGCTTGGATTCCAATCCCAGTGCTAGCACGTTCTGAGTGTGCAGATCCCAGAAAGTGTCTCATCCCCCTGCGCCTCGGTGACCTCATCTGTAAAATGGGGATATTCATTTCTGCCTCACGGGGTTGTTACAAGGATGAAAGGAGAGAAGGTAAGGGCCACCAACTAAGAGCTGAATAATTCTGAGATAGGGCACATTATTCCTCATCACATGTCATCAAACCCATTTTGTGGATAAGAAAATGAAGCTTAAACAGCTTGTCCAGGTTCATCCAGACACCAAGGGCAGAAGCAGCAGCTGTCAGGCCAGAAGTCACTTGTTTCTGTCACCCTCTCTCATCATTCCACACTTGGTTGCCTCCCACACCCTGGTCCCACATCTGTCCCCTGTGTTCTTCCTGCTAGTCTCCCAATTTCAGCTTCGCGGCCCTGCAGCCACAGGCAGACAAGCAACGCTAATCATTGAAGTGGGCTCTCAGTCAAAGACACAAGTCTCTGCATCTAGGGGAGAAAATCATCACCTTCCCCACCTCCGAGGAGACTCCAGACCCTGCAGATAATTGATGGTGGCACCTGCCAGGCTCATTTAATCCCCGCAGCAATAGCATGAGGTAGGTATAAAAAGGTACTGTTATTATTCCCATTTCGCAGAAGAGGAAACCAAGGCTCAAGAGGACTATGGCAATTGCCCAATCAACCCAGGATGTCAGGCTGCACAGCCATGCTCTCAACCTTATTCAGCCTCCAAAGATCAGCTCTCCGGGAGTGGGGGTGAGGGGCATATCAAAATACACAAAGGGTTTGGATTTTTGTTTATTTTTGCTTTTTTTTGTTTGTTTGTTCATTTTGTGTTTTTTGTTTTCTTTTTCATTAGGTTCATAAAGAAAGCCTAGAGCCAAGAGTGAAGGACAAGAAGCAGTTTTCAGCGCAACATAAAGAAGAGCTTTCCAACCATCACAACCGCCCTTAAAAAGCGAGACTGCCTGAGCCATTAAAAAGCATGTTGGAAACCTTAAGAGCGGTTAGCCCCTCCTTGCCCCGGGGAGCGGGTGCTGGAGGGGGATGGAATAGCCCCAAAGAGCTGGCTTAAAACATCTCCATGCCTTGAACTTTAAAAAGGTTATATAATTCATTTTTTAAAAAAAATCAATCCAGAATATAAGCATAAAGAATGCCAACAAATGCTTTCTGTGAAATACCAATTCTTCCCCCCAAAAGAAAAGCAGGAGGGAGGGAGGAGAGAGAGGAAGGAGTTCCCTGATTCTCCTTGTTCGACCTTTGTACAATGAACACGTTCTCCTTTTGTAGACAAATTATTTTTAAAAATAAAAATTATTCTAAATGATTTGGAAGAGTATTTATGATGGGGGAATATTCATGATGTCATTTTCAGTGAAAAACGACATAAAAAACATATCATGATGTAACTTCTTTCTTTTATACACTTATTTTTGAATACCAAAATATTAATAGTAGCTGGCAGGGGGACAGTATTACTGGTAGCTTTTATATTCTCTTTTATGCTTTTCTGTATTTAAAATTTTTTGCCCCTACAATTCACATTACTCAGCTGTGGAATAAGAAAAAACCAAAGGTGTTCTTGGAAAGGAGAGGATCTTTGCTGAGGATTGAGCTTCTTGGCTAGGACGTTTCCAGCAGTGGCAGAGAGTGAGGTTAAGAGGTTTTCCAGCTTTGGGGAAGGGGGTCAGAGAAAGGAACTCAAGGAATCTTTAATGCTGGGATTCTGAGGTTTATAAAACCTGAACAGTCAAGCTAGTGAACTAAGCAGAAACAGGGACAATTAGAAAGGAATGTGGGAAAATGAGAAAGATAGTGAGTTTGATATGATCTCAGACACTTCCATGCAAGTGGAGGTTGTAAGCCTATGAACCCTGGCAAAGGGTAGAATCAGAAAGTTGAATTTGGGGATTTTAAGTCTCAAAGCTTTCCCCAAAGCTACAGGAATGTCCTCTGCAGGTGCATTCTGTAAGTATGGGGAAAGGAGGGGGGTCAGGCCCCCAGCACAACACTAACCAAAGAGGCATAGAAGTCAGTGGGTACTTCCCTCCCCCCATCCTCGGGGATACTTCTGAAGTGCATTATTCTCCTGATTCCTCAGAGGACTGCCCGCTCTGCTGACCTGCTGCTCAAAAACATGTCCTCTTGTTATCTCTTTGTCCTTCCCGACTAATTCTCCCCACTCTCTTGTTCTGGCTTTCTGGGATCACTTCCTGAATAAACTACCTACACCCAAGTCCTTGTCTCACGCCCTGCTTTGGAGTGCATCCAAACCACACCACTCACTATTCAACTACATTGTGACTACCATGAGGGCTGTAGTGGACACAGTGACACACAACCCAGGGCCTCCTTGGGGATTAAACTTATTCACCCAACTGCTGGGCATGCTGCCCTCAGCTCTCAGTCCCCTGCAGGGATTGCCTGTAAAGAGTTCTTTTGCCCAAGATTACTTCCCAGCACTATACACATCCGATGACTAGCTGGCATGATCCTCTCTCCCCCAACCTGGGACAGTCCCTAAAGATCACCCAGTTTCAGAACTCCACAGAGTGTCGGCTGAGGGCTCCATTTAGACTGAATCTCAGCTCAGTGTCGCCCTCTGCCCTGTCTCCCTTCAGTCCCTTCCATCCACAGGTGTTGATCCAAGAGCTCTACCTAATAAACCTGCTGCATGCTACTCTCTGCCTCAAGTCTGCTTCCCAGGGGTTGCCCTGCAACATTCTCAGTGCCTAGCCAATGCCTGGTTCATAGACATTCAATATACACTTATTGAATTGATAGATTGATTATGGGGTGCAGGAGCTCTCCTTGAACACTCTAGCAGTCTCATTTGTGATATCACGCCAGGGGGAAGTCCTCCTTCCATCTGCTATCAGCACCTCTCTATTGTGAGGTCTGGGTGCATGGCTGCTAAAGTCTTGCTGCTAAAAAAGAGCTTCCAGTAGAACTGGGTGTGAGTAAAACATTTCACAGTTCATCTGTCTTGGGCTTTTCACCTCCCCCCAGCCACAAAGCCAAGGCTACAAAAGCAAAAGCCAATCTAGTCCATGAACATCTCAAAGCAGGACCAATCCAATGTGTTGCACCTGACCTCCTCCTCCTCCTGATTCAAGTGGTGTTTAGAAGAGAGACCAGGTGTGAGAACAGAATATGAAAAGCAATTGCAAAATGTACCTGGGGCTAAAAGAAGTATTGAGCTGTAAATAAACCATTTTTCCTGGACTTAGCTCTCTCTCTCTGTTTATGATTAATTGTTCAAGGCTAGGAACCAACTGTGTTCTGGTTCCTGCCCATTGAGAAGAAACTGGCTCTGCCTGCCCCTCAGCCCAACAGCAGAGGCCTGGCAAGCTAATGATGGGATTTACTTGGGCTGACCTTTGTAGCAACATCTGCTTGGGATAAGGCCACAGCATGTTGTCATGGTGGGAACAACAACCAATAGCTATGACCAACCCTGAAGAATTTTCTGGCTCTGGGTAATCATGATGCATAGCATGTTATTTTAGAAAGCATCCCTGTGGGCAAATATTAGCTGTTCTAGATGGGAAGACCCTTTGAACAGCAACCCTTCTTCCAAAAATGCATCCCAACAATGAATTACCTGCAAGGATGTTCATCAAAGCACTTTTTGAAATAATGGAGAGGCTTGGGTGCAGTGACTCATGCCTGTAATCCCAGCACTCTGGGAGGCCGAGGCAGGAGGATCACTTTAGCTGAGGAATTCAAGCCCAGCCTGAGCAAGAGTGAGACCCAGTCTCTATTAAAACTAGAAAAATTAGCCTGGTGTTGTTGCAGGCACCTGAAGTCTCAGCTACTTAGAAGGCTGAGACAGGAGGATCTCTAGAACCCAGGAATTTGAGGTTGCTGTGAGCTAGGCTGATACTATGGCACTTTAGCCTGGGCAAAAGAGTTAGATTCTGCCTTAAAATAAAGTGAAAAGTAGAGTAAAATAAAATAAAAATAAAGTAAAATAAAGGAGAAAGATTGGAAGCAACCTAAATGTCCACCTGAAGGGAATTTGTCATATAAATCTTGGCCTATTGTGCCAGTAAATTACAATCATTAAAAATGATTACAATCATTTGAATACAATGATGTGCCCCTAATGTATTAGGGTGCATAAAATGCACTGCGTCCATTAGGCTTCCATTGGAATAAGAAAAGCATGAGGAAGAGAAGGGGAGAGAGAAAAATGACAAGGAAGAAGTGATGTGGTTCAGAAGCAGAATCTCAAATTGCCTTGCTGGAAAATGGCCAGACTCTTCCTGGATCCCCAGAAGGCAGGAGCTGATCTCCGGGAATTTCTTCAAGGACCCATTTTTCAAAAGACCTCAGGAAGAGCAGCAGCAACAAAGGAAGAGAGAATGATGTGATAAATTAAGAGCCGGTGGCTCCTGTGTTCTACTCTGAGATCTGCCATCACTGCTGATGTTCCCTAACTACACTTAACTCTTCCAGTAGACACGTTTCAGGGGTCTTTTCTTCAATTTGTTATTTCAGCTCCAGACAACCATATTTATTTAGTTGACCCTGCCCCCTTTCTTCCATAGTCAAAGCTGATTGGACCAGGCTGGACACATGACCCAAAGAAAGCCAATCCCTGTTTCTGATCAATAACCGGTTAGATTCTCATTCATATTGTCTCTCTCTCCCTCCCCCCATCACTTGCCTGTGATGCACAAAGGAGTAACCAAGTAATATAAAACTGAGGCTAGATAGACAGAAAGGATCACTCAAGAAAAAGCAGATGTAGAAAAACAGAGAAGGGAAGTCATACATATCCTGGGAAACAAAGGGGGCTGCGCTGTTCCTAGTGGTTTCCATGTTCCAGTTTTCATGAGTCCCCAAGATTCTGAAGTACATCCCTTTCCTGAGTTAAAGTAGCTTGTTTCTTGTAACGAATGGCTGCTAACTAAAATAGCAAGGATTGTATGCACATTATACTTCCCTCTATACCTCTCGTGTCTAGCTAAGGGTCTGGTATATATTTTTAATACTATTAATTATTAATAATTAAGAATAGTAGCTAACATTCATTGAGCTCCTAGTGTATGCCTAACACTCTGCCAAGTTCGTTAATGGGACTGTCACTTAAACCTCACAATAAACCTATGGTAGTTATAAGTCACCTCCATTTGACAAGTAGGGAAACTGAAGCTCAGAGAAGTTAAGTCAGGATTGACTTCAGAATTTGACATTTTGAAAATGCTCATCATCTTTAATCATCAGAGAAATGCAAATCAAAACTACTTTGAGATATCATCTAACTCCAGTGAGACTAGCCTGTATCACAAAATCCCAAGACCAGAGATGTTGGCGCGGATGTGGAGAAAAGGGAACACTTTTGCACTGCTGGTGGGAATGCAAATTAATACATTCCTTTTGGAAAGAGATATGGAGAACACTTAGAGATCTAAAAATAGATCAGCCATTCAATCCTGTAATCCCTCTACTGGGCATATACCCAGAAGACCAAAAATCACATCATTACAAAGATATTTGTACCAGAATGTTTATTGCAACCCTATTCATAATTACTCAGTCATGGAAAAAGCCCAAGTGCCCATCGATCCACAAATGGATTAATAAATTGTGGTATATGTACACCATGGAATACTATGCAGCCTTGAAGAAGGATGGAGACTTTACCTCTTTCATGTTTACATGGATGGAGCTGGAACATGTTCTTCTTAGTAAAGTATCTCAAGAATGGAAGAAAAAGTACCCAGTGTACTCAGCCCTACTATGAAACTAATTTAGGGTTTTCACATGAAAGCTATAACCCAGTTACGACCTAAGAATAGGGGGAAGGTGGAAAAGGAGGGGAGGTGGGGGAGGTGGGTAGAGGGAAGGGGATTGGTGGGATTACACCAGTGGTGCATCTTACAAGGGTATATGTGAAACTTGGTAAATGTCGAATGTAAGTGTCTTGGCACAGTAACTGAGAGAATGCCAGGAAGGCTATGTTAACTAGTGTGATGAAAGTGTATCAAACGGTCTGTGAAGATAGTGAATGATGCCCCATGATCATATCAATGTACACAGCTATGATTTAATAAAAAAAAATAGAATTTGACATTTTGGATCAGATAATTCTTTGCTGGATATTTATAGGATACTTAGCGTCTCTGGCCCCTACACACTAGATGCCAGTAACAATCTCCCCAAACCTCACCAAGTTGTGACAACCTAAAATATCTTCAGAAATTACCAAATGTCCCTGGGAGACAGACTTGTGGTTTGGGGTAGATTCTTGTCTCAAAGGGATGTGTGAACTGAGAACCACTAGGTTAAATGATCTCAGCTGGCAATGTGGGGCTGGGATTCCAACCCCATCTGCATATGTTGGAAACAAAGCTCTTAATTACCACACTGTCTGCCTCCAGTGTTACAAGACTTTTTAATGGTATCAGGCAATATCCACAACATAACATTAAGTGGAAAAATATATACACCCCAAATTGAATGGTCTCATTAAGAGTCATAGGATAAAGAAATACTCTAAAATGTCAACTGGGGTTTGATCTGATTGGTGGGATCTAAGGTGACTGCCCTTTTTGATCCTTTTCCATATTTTCCAACATTTCCAAAATGAGTATCTATGACTTTGTAATCAGAAACAATCAATAAATATTAAAAATTATGTTAAATCTTGCTTACCAAAAGAAATTAGCAAAGCACATTTCAAAAGGGCATAGTGACTTTAGTTTTTCATGTTATAATTATATCTGTTTGCTCATTCATTGATTTTTCTAAGCTCCATGAATATTCACACTGCAGGACCCCACATTCATGAGAGATCAGTTTGCTCCGCTTCCTAATAAGCCTGGTTCTGTGCTCCAGCTAGGAGCAATCACTCTGCTCTCCCTGTCTCCTTCTTTTAAATGGAAAATTCTGCACATCAAACAGTAATTGTCCCAAAAGAAATTTAAGGAGCAGTGGGGAGGTTTGTTCCTCTCCATTTTCAGGAAAGAAAATTGAGCTTCCCAAGGAACCTGCTGCCCAGAGGAAATTAAATACAGCGCAAAACTCTACTCTCCTTCCACACACCAATATACCCAGAAAGATGCCAACATTCTACAGCAATTAGGGTAGGTTTGGAGTCTGACTTTGCAAGAGGAACTGTGTGCATGCTTGGAGCCTGGACACCTCCCAGCACCCTCCGGAAATGATGTCTTACAAAGGCAGAAGAGGAAAGTGTTGATTTCAGAGCCATATAAACTTGGATTTGTTTCAAAACCCTTCCAAAACACACATACACACTTTCTCCCTGTGTGACCTTGAGCTGGTGATGCAGCCTCTCAGAGTCCCAATTCCCTCATTTTTACTAAATGGACATGACAGTCTCTAGTTACAGGACTGTTTGGTGAGTCAAATGAAATCAGAGAAATAATGTGTCAAGCACAGTGGCTGACACACGGTGGCCCTCAGCGAGGGGAAGCAACCATTGGTGGTTCCACCATTAGAGGAGACACAAGCCTCTTGTGGTGTGGGGTAGATGCTTGTCTCAGGGGACACATGAGTTTCCCATTGCTGTTGTAACAAATCACCATGACTTAGAGGCTTTGAAAGAAATTCTACATGTCAGAAGTTCAAAATGAGTCTCACAAGGCAAAGTCAAAGTGTCAACAGAGCTACATTCCTTCTGGAGGTGTTAGGAAAGAATCTGTTTCCTTGCCTTTTCTTGAAGCTGCCCACATTCCTCATCTGGGGCTTCCTTTCTCCATCTTCCAGTCCAGCACCATCTTCAGATCTCTGTTTCTGATCTCTGTTTCCATCTTCACAACTTCTCCCAATCACGTGCCGCTCTTCTAAGGGCCTTTGAGGTTACATTGGGTCCACCTAGGTAATCCAGTGTTATCCTCTCATCTCAAGATCTTTATCTTATCTACAAAGTCCCTTTTGCCATGGTACTTTGCCATGGTAGGTAACATATTCGTGGGTTTTAGGGATTAAGGTGTGGACATTTTTTGAGATGGGTGGGAGCATTGTTTTACCCACCAAAGGGAGAAGAAAGCAGTCCAACCTTATCATCAAATAGCCAGAGCCAATTATAATCCTGGTAACACTTGGCATCTTGAGGGCTAGAAGTAGTCTTAATTGGTCTAGTAGTTAACTAAGCATTAATCATGTGCCAGGCTCCCCAGAGGGGTCCTGGGTACTGCTAGAGGGGATGTGAAGTTTGGGAATCCTATCCAAGCTACCAAAAAGCCTATTTGCTTTATATATTGGATTATATAGTTTTAAAACATATTTACTACATTAAAATATTGTTTTAAACATTTCATTCTCTGATCAATGAAATGTTCTCATTTTAATGATGAACTAAGGTCCAGAAAGATTCAGTGACTCACCAGCCTAAGACGGAGGAAGATCAGCCTAAAAGTGAGTGAGCTTTCTCTTCTACCCTGGCAGTCACTGAGCCCTGAGCTAAGCTGGTCAGTCATTGAGCAATCATTCCAGAGGGAGTAGTCCATAGTGATAAAGATCACAAACTTGAAGTATGCACACAGGTTCAAGTCCTGCCCAGACAACTGCTGAGTAATATGTTTCTAAACCTGTTGTGAGGTCAGACCAAATGAGACAACACACAGAAAGCACTATCTTGCAGCACATGCTCAACTTCATAAGCTGTCATTGCTGACTAACTGGCATTGTTGCTATTTCTACTCATTTCTTGTCTCTTAGGCTACAACTGTAAGTTCTTTGAAAATAGAACTGATGTGATTTGCCTTTGTAAGACAGCTGGGTGCCTTATTCTCTCTCTTTACCTGACCAGTTCCTGTGAATCTCCTCAGGTCTCTTCTAAAATAACTAACCCTCCGGCAGCACCTGTGCCTCAGTGGGTAGGGCACTGGCCCCATATACTGAGGGTGGTGGGTTCGAACCTGGGCCCAGTCAGCTAAAACAGCAGGGGCAACTGCAAAAAACATTGTCAGACATTGTGGTAGGCAATCTTATACATTATACAAGCTACTCATATGGCTGTGGCAAGAGAATCACTTAAGCCCAAGAGTTGGAGGGTGCTGTAAGCTATAATGCCACAGCACTCTACTGAGGGCAACAAAGTAAGACTCTGTCTCAAAAAAAAAAAAAAAAAAAAACTAACTAACCCTCCTGGAGGGAAGCCATCCCAGACCATCTACAAGGCATTGGGTAGCCTGGTTGATACTCTCACAAGACCCTGAATTCTCTTTTGTAGCCTTCGCCTCAGTTATTATTAAATTATTATTTATGAAATAATGTGTCTGATCCCAGACTCTACAATGCAAGCTCTCCAAGGACAGCAAGTTAATTGGGGCCATGTGACTAATTCTGGCTCATGAGCTGTTACATGGCATTTCAGAGCAAAAGCATGGAAAAGCTGGCATGTTAATTCACCAGTTACTGAGTGCCCCATTGCAGTGATAGCAAACACCCCATCAACCTGGATTCCTGAGTGGCTATACCAAGATGCACCTTCTGCTGATCCACACTGGATGTGCAGCATGAACAAGAAAACCAAACAAAACAAAACAAAAACTTGATTGTGTTACATGTCTGGGATTTTTTAAGTTAACTTGTTACTGTAGCACAATCCTAGCCTATCCTGTCCAATACATCATTTGTGGGTTTATTTGTTTGTTTTGAGAGACAGTCTCATTTCAATGCCCATGGTGGAGTGCTGTGGCATCACAGTTCACAGCAATCTCAAACTCTTGGGCTCAAAGTGATTCTCTTGCCTCAGCCTCCCAAGTAGCTGGATCTACAGGCACCTGCCACAACACCTGGCTATTTTTTAGAGACAGGATCTTGCTCTTACTCAGGCTGGTTTCGAACTCCTGAGCTCAGAAGATCTACCTGCATCGGCCTCCCAAAGTGATACAGGCGTGACAATATATCTTTACATTCCTAGTACCCACCACAGTGTTGGGCATGCAGAAAATGCTCCCTAATTCCTCGAATTAAAAAAATATAGACTTATCATTTGATCCAGTAATTCCACTACTAGGTATCTACCCAAGGAAAAGAAGTCACTTTATTGAAAAGACACCTGCACTTGAATGTTTATTGTAGCACAATTTCCAATTGCAAAGATGTAGAATCAACCTAAGTGCCCGTCAATTCATAAGTGGATAAAGAAAATGTGGTCGGTGGTGCCCCGAGGGGCAGAGCAGCAGCCATTTTTGGCAACAATAGGTCTCACCCCCGGATATTCTGAAGTCACACCCCCTGTCTCTCTGGACAACCAGAGGTGGCTGGGCATCTTCTCAGGTGGCAACCACTGCAGAACAGATCTGGGACAGAAACGCAGGCCCCGTGAGTAAAGGGTTTGCCTGAGGTGGTACCAGCCTGGGAGGAGTGTGGGGACTAGAAAATGCATGTACAGAGCCAGGAGATTCCCAGGGTGGGGTTGACCCAGAGGACTGCTTTACTGAGTCTAAGATGCACCCAGCCCTCAGGGGATCATCAGCCTATAGACAAAGGAAGGCAGGAGGCTACAACTGACAGCTAATCATGCTGCAAATACAAACCTGCAGGAGCAAAGACAGGGCCTGAGGCACAGGTTCTGGTAACTCAAAACAGCTTCTCTTCTGCAGGGGAATTTAGCAGGGACAGAAATAAATTCCCACAAAGTTGTTCTGTTCTGTCAGTAACATCAATCAGGGGCAGGGCTGGAACTGAGTGAACACCCCCCAGCCTCCATCAAGTGCCCAAGGTTGTCAGGCCTCACCTCCCCCTGCTGGATAGAGGCAGAGAGCAGTGGCCTGGCTGAGCAGACATAGATTTCCTTGTGATTCAGGCAGGTGCAAACCCCTGGAGTATCTGCTCATTGGAGGCAACTGGGTCACAGCCCTGCGGAGTTACCAGTGACTGGGTGTGACAGAGTTGCAAGGTGGGGAAGGAGGCATCAATCTTCCCAGACTAATCTATTTGCTGGGTGGGTCCTCCTGACCTCATGGAGCACCAGAGCAAGTCATATTTGAGTTATCAGCAGACCCCTGCGATCTAGTTGCCAGAGACCTTTTAAACTCGCCCACGTGAGACAGGTGCTGACTAAGACAATTGATTTAGACCTTTTGAACTGAGTGAATCACCCAAGGACTATCCAAGTGGTGCCCTGGGTGTGTGGTTGTAGGAAGGTTTCATTTTCCTTTTCCAATGGTTACCTGTGGGGTGGGGCAGGGTGACTTAATTGCTGGTATTTCTCCACAGCTGAGACTTCAACCCAGAGTAACTGTTTCACTAGGGTCAGACAGAGACCAGCTGAAAACAAGACAGAGTCACTTAGCCCCACCACACCAAGCAGGTCCCCAGTTTCTCAGGCCGTAGCACTGTACAGGTCCTCAACAAAGCTCCAGGGAAAAAGTCAAATGCTGTAAAATAATGATGGAGCGAAATCAGTGGAAAAACTCTGGTAACACCCAGAATAGATCAACCCCCACAATGAAAGATATGGCAGATGTAACTGAAGATCCCATTCATAAACAGTTGGCTGAGATGTCAGAAATCAAACTCAGAATTTGGATTGCAAACAAGATTAATAAAATAGAGGAAAATTTGGAATTAGAAATTCAAGGAACAATTCATAAGTCGAAATTAGAAATTCGAGGACAAATTCAAAAGTTGTCTCAAGAATTTAATGAATTTAAAGACAAAGCCACCAAAGATTTTGACGCACTGAAGCAAGAATGCGCAGCCCTCAAAGATCTGAAAAATACAGTAGAATCCCTCAGTAACAGAGTGGAGCAAACAGAAGAGAGGATTTCTGACATTGAAGACAAAGCTTTTGAATATTCCCAGACTCTCAAAGAGGAAGAGAAATGGAAAGCAAAAACGGATCATTCTCACAGAGAGCTCTGGGATAATTCGAAGAAGGCTAATATCCGCCTCATTGGAATCCCTGAAAGTGATAAAGTGGCTTCGCAAGGCACAGAGGCCTTTCTCCATGAAATTATGAAAGAGAAATTTCCAGAAATGCCAAGAGATTCTGAAATTCAGATAGCAGACAGTTTCAGAACTCCAGCATGACTCAACCCGAATAAGACATCCCCTAAGCATATCATAATTAACTTCACTAAAGTTAATATGAAGGAGAAAATTCTGAAACAAACCAGACATAAGAAATCCATTGCCTACAAAGGGAAGAATATTAGAATGACTGCAGATCTCTCTGCTGAAACTTTTCAAGCCAGAAGAGGGTGGTCATTAACTTTTAATCTCCTAAAACAAAATAACTTTCAACCCCAGATCCTATATCCAGCTAAACTGAGTTTCATTTAGTATGAAGAAATTAAATACTTTAATGACATCCATATGTTGAAGAAATTGGCCATACTTGGAAGCACATCACCTTCCAAGACTTAGCCAGAATCAAGAGGAAATGTTGAACAGGCCAATATCAAGTTCTGAAATAGCATCAACCATACAAAATCTTCCTAAAAGAAAAGCCCGGGACCAGATGGCTTCATGTCAGAATTCTACCAAACCTTTAAAGAGGAACTAGTACCTATATTACTCAACCTGTTCCAAAAGGTAGAAAAAGAAGGAAGACTACCCAACACATTCTATGAAGCAAACATCACCCTGATCCCCAAACCAGGAAAAGACCCAACAACAAAAGAAAATTATAGACCAATATCACTAATGTATATAGATGCAAAAAAATTCAACAAGATCCTAACAAACAGAATCCAGCAACACATCGAACAAATTATACATCATGACCACGTCAGTTTTATTCCAGGGTCTAAAGGCTGGTTCAATATACGTATATCTATAAGTATAATTCAGCACATAAACAACTTAAAAAACAAAGACCATATGATTCTCTCAATTGATGCAGAAAAAACTTTTGATAATATCCAGCATCTCTTCATGATCAGAACACTTAAGAAAATTGGTATAGGAAGGGACATTTCTAAACTGATAGAGGCCATAGAAGATACAGCAAACCCACAGCCAATATCATATTAAATGGAGTTAAATCAAAATCATTTCCACTGAGATCAGGAACCAGACAAGGCTGCCCATTGTCTCCACTGCTCTTTAACATTGTAATGGAAGTTTTAGCCATTGCAATTAGGGAAGAAAAGGCAATCAAGGGTATCCATATAGGGTCAGAAGAGATCAAACGTTTGCTCTTCGCAGATGATATGATTGTATATCTGGAAACACCACGGATTCTACTACAAAACTCTTAGAAGTGATCAAGGAATATAGCAGCGTCTCAGGTTACAAAATCAATATTCATAAATCGGTAGCCTTTATATATACCAACAATAGTCAAACTGAAAAAACAGTTAAGGACTCTATTCCATTCACAGTAGTGCCAAAGAAGATGACATATTTGGGAGTTTATCTAACAAAGGACGTGAAAGATCTCAATAAAGAGAACTATGAAACTCTAAGAAAAGAAATAGCGAAAAAAGTTAACAAATGGAAAAACATAACCATGCTCATGGCTGGGAAGAATCAACATTGTTAAAATGTCCATATTACCCAAAGCAATATACAATTTTAATGCAATCCCTATTAAAGCTCCACTGTCATACTCTAAAGATATTGAAAAAATAATACTTTGTTTTATATGGAATCAGAAAAAAACCTTGAATAGCCAAGACATTACTCAGAAATAAAAACAAAGCAGGAAGAATAACACTACCAGACCTCAGACTATACTATAAATCAATAGTGATCAAAACAGCATGGTACTGGCACAAAAACAGAGAGATAGATGTATGGAACAGAATAGAGAACCAAGAGATGAACCCAGCTGCTTTACCGTTATTTGATCTTTGACAAGCCAATTAAAAACATTCAGTGGGGAAAAGATTCCCTATTTAACAAAAGGTGCTGGGAGAACAGGCTGGCAACCTGTAGAAGACTGAAACTGGACCCAGATAGACTCTCACTGGATTAAAGATTTAAACTTAAGACATGAAACTATAAACATACTAGAAGAGATTGCAGGGAAAACCCTTGAAGAAATTGGTCTGGGTATTTTATGAGCAGCTTCAAAAATACACTGCTGGCACCTGATTAAACTAAAAAGCTTCTGCACAGCCAATAACACAGTAAGTAAAGCTAGCAGACAGCCCTCAGAATGGGAGAAGATATTTGCAGGTTATGTCTCTGACAAAGGTTTAATAACCAGAATCCCCAGAGAACTCAAACGTATAAGCAAGAAAAGAACAAGTGATCCCATCACAGGCTGGGCAAAGGACTTGAAGAGAAACTTCTCCGAAGAAGACAAACGCATGGCCTACAGACATATGAAAAAATGCTCATCATCCTTAATCATCAGAGAAATGCAAATCAAAACTACTTTGAGATATCATCTAACTCCAATAAGATTAGCACGTATCACTAAATCCCAAGACCAGAGATGTTGGCGTGGATGTGGAGAAAAGGGAACACTTCTACCCTGCTGGTGGGAATGCAAATTAATACATTCCTTTTGGAAAGATGTTTGGAGAACACTTAGAGATCTAAAAATAGATCCTCTACTAGGTATATACCCAGAAGACCAAAAATCACATTATAACAAAGATATTTGTACCAGAATATTTTTAATTGCTAAGTCATGGAAAAAACCCAAGTGCCTATCAATCCACAAATGGATTAATAAATTGTGGTATATGTACACCATGGAATATTATGCAGCCTTAAAGAAAGATGGAGACTTTACCTCTTTCATGTTTACATGGATAGAGCTGGAACATATTCTTCTTAGTACAGTATCTCAAGAATGGAAGAAAAAGTATCCAATGTACTCAGCCCTACTATGAAACTAATGTATGGCTTTCATGTGAAAGCTATAACCCAGTTATAACCTAAGAATACGGGGAAAGGGGAGAGGGAGGGAAGGGAGGGGGGAGGCTGAGTGGAGGGAGGGTGATTTGTGGGTTACACCTGCAGTGCATCTTACAAGGGTACATGTGAAACTTAGTAAATGTATAATATAAATGTCTTAACATAATAACTAAGAAAATGCCAGGAAGGCTATGTTAACCAGTGTGATGAAAATGTGTCAAACAGTCTATAAAACCAGTGTATATGGTTTGAGATATGATCACATTAATGGACACAGCTGTGATTTAACAAAAATAAAAAAATTTTAAAAGACTGCATAATAAAATAATTGCATAATAAAAAAAAGAAAATGTGGTGTAGACATGTATATGTATATACCATGGAGTACTACTGAACCATGAAGAGGAATGAAAAGAAATGCAAGATCTTTTGCAGCTACTTGGGTGGAATTGGAGACCATTATCCTAAGTGAAGTATCTCAAGAAAGGAAAAACAAACGCTTCATTTTCTCACTTATAAGTAGGAGCTAAACGATGGGCATACACAGGCACAGAGATGTAAAAGTTGGGTAAAAACTTACCTTCAAAGTATGATGAACCTTATTCTGCTGACAGGCACACTAAAAGCCCCACCTTAGGCATTATACAAGAAATACATGTAACAAAACATTTGTACCCCTTTATATTTTGACATTTTTAAAAAGTACTCCACAAGTATTTGCTGAATAAATGAATGAATTAACTTCAGAAACCACAGTCAGAATATATGCTATTTTCTAAAGCAGTGAATGACAACTTTCCGCTATCAAAAACAAACAAAAGACTTAATTTCAAAAGTGAAATTCCAGGATCCCTGTCATCCACTGTGCAAGCTAGAAATGTAGGCTCTTCGACCTTGAAGTTGCTGGGCTCTGAATCACTATAATGTTTTTGGAGGTCACAGAAACGCTCAGCGAGGATGAGGACAATTAGGTACTCAACAAAGGGATAAAACCCACTACAACCAGAGCTATTAGTCACAGGGCATTACTTAGAAATTGTCGCAATTTATAATATTTATAAATTGATCTGTAGGAACCCATACACATTGCGCATCAATATAACTAATTGGCTTTATGAGTTTGGTTGGCTAAAACATTCAGACCTTTGTCATCATGGTCTTGAAGAAAAAAGGAACTCATGCATGCTAGAGCCTTTGGCTGGGGTGTTGGCATTCTGATAACTCCACTGTATTAGACAAGGAATTCAGAGAAAGTGGTATATTTAAGAAGTGGAGGACTCAAATTAATCCACATGAAAAAAGCCTACAATCCCATATGTCTTTTGGGCAAGAGACATGAATAGAACCTTCTCCAAAGAAGACAGATGAATGGCTAACAAACATATGAAAAAATGTTCATCATCCCTATATATTAGAGAAATACAAATCAAAACCACCCTGAGATACCATCTAACCCCAGTGAGAATGGCCCACATCACAAAATCTCAAAACTGCAGATGCTGGCGTGGATGTGGAGAGAAGGGAACACTTTTACACTGCTGGTGGGACTGCAAACTAGTACAACCTTTCTGGAAGGAAGTATGGAGAAACCTCAAAGCACTCAAGCTAGACCTCCCATTTGATCCTGCAATCCCATTACTGGGCATCTACCCAGAAGGAAAAAAAAAAATCCTTTTATCATAAGGACACTTGTACTAGACTGTTTATTGCAGCTCAATTTACAATCGCCAAAATGTGGAAACAGCCTAAATGCCACCAACCCAGGAATGGATTAACAAGCTGTGGTATATGTATACCATGGAATACTATTCAGCCATTAAAAAAAATGGAGACTTTACATCCTTTGTATTAACCTGGATGGAAGTGGAAGACATTATTCTTAGTAAAGCATCACATGGAGAAGCATGAATCCTATGTACTCAATTTTGATATGAGGACAATTAATGACAATTAAGGCCATGGGGGGGAAGGAAAAGCAGAAAGAGGGACGGAGGAAGAGGGGTGGGGCCTTGGTGTGTGCCACACCCTCTGGGGGCAAAACATGATTGCAAGAGGGACTTTACCTAACAAATGCAATCAGTGTAACCTGGCTTATTGTACCCTCAATGAATCCCCAACAATAAAAAAAAATAATAATAATGATCATAATATCCTGTTTCCCCGAAAATAAGACAGTGTCTTATTTTAAGGTGTGCTCTCAAAGATGCACTAGGTCTTATTTTCAGGGGACGTCTTATCTTTCCTGTAAGTAGGTCTTACTTTTGGAGGATGTCTTATTTTCCGGCAAACAGGGTAATTAGTATTTATGAACCCTGTCTCCTGTGTCATATTCCGAGCTAAGAGCCTCACATGAAATGTATCATTCACTTCTCTCCTCCTGTCACTAGAGGAGCTAAGGTACATCTCTCACTTTTAGAAATTGAGGTTTAGAAACTTTAGTAACTTTTACACAGTTAAATAATAAGCCATCTTAATAAGTGATATAACTGGGGTTTGATCCCAGACTGACTAATTTTAGAGCCTGTACCCCTCTCTTCCCAACACTACTTCCATGTTTTGGGGGGGCTATGGCTCTTACAAAGAGGAACACATTTGTACAAATAGCTCAGGCCGAAGTAATCACACAACTAAGGTGTGAATAGAAATAAAAATAATAACTGTTGGCTTGGATCCAAATGTTATTTATTTTGGCCAATGTTTTCCTTCCTATCACAAGCATACTGCTTTTTTTTTTTTTTTAAAGTTTGGGAAAGTCTGATATCAAATAAATTCAGTCAATTCCTGCTGTGTAAAAAATAAATAAATAAATAAATAAAAATAAAAAGAAGTGGAGGAAACACCTGTATGGAAGTGGAGAAAATACAACAAATAAAGGGTGTGCTATTAAGTGAAGTACCACAGAGGGCAGAAAGAACTTGCTCCCTGAGCAAACTCTGGGGAAAGGCACAACACACACCTTTTCCATCCTACTGATCACCCGGGTCTCAGCTGAAATAACCCACTCAAGGATCAAAGGAGCGAGGGAGTGAGGGCATTTATATATCAGCTCTCGAGAGACATTAGTCTAAGGCTGCTTCTGAAGCACAGGGTGTTCATTCCTTCACACCCTGGCCTGCCACTCCTGGGAAGACTGAATTCTAGTTCTGGCACACAGACACTGCTAGTTAGTTAGAAGTTGGCTGGAGCCCTCTGAAGGGTAGGAGGGCTATGAGTGTGGCAGTGTCTGCTGCATCCACTTTACCCCCTCCAATCTAAAAAGCTCACGTAAGTCCACGGCTGTGGAGTGCCTTCTGTGTGTCAGGCACTATGCAGGGGGCTGGAACTCCGTTCTCCAGCATGACAGGCATGGCTCCCATCAGTATAGACTCAAGGAAACTGCCCTCTAGAGGAGACCCAGTCAATCCCAATAGAGAGGTACGTTACCACAAAGGCTTTGACAACACACAAGGAGGGCCAGATCACCAATTCTGGCTGGAAGCATATGGCAGGAAAGGTTCCCTAGTGGAGTAGAAGTCCACCTGGGTCATGAAAATGAGTCCAGGTTGATCACCTATAGAAGGTGGTGCGGAGAACAGTGTTTCAGACAGAGGAACAGTATGAGCCACGGCAGAGAGGTTTGAGGGGACATGCAGTAACTGAGGAGTTGCAAGCCCCTCAGGGAGGTGGGAGGCTAGGGTGCATTGGGAAATGGAGGGAGAGGTAAAGAAAATGTGAGAGATGCCCACTCTGGAGGGTTTGAGATTTTGATTTGCTTATAAGTTTAGCGGGAAGGTAATTTTCCAAGGCAGGATGGCTAGAATTAGCATGGACTCCCCAGCACCCAATGTCTCAGGGGGTGGGAAGTTTTGAAGACAGACTGGGTTAGGAGATCTAACTACTATGTAAATTTGAGCAGGTCCTTCCACTCCCTGGGCCTCAATTTCCCATCTGTCATACTGAGGGATGACCTACCAGGTCCAGCTTTTTCATTCATTCATTTACTCATTTGATAAACATCTGTCAAGCTCCTAACATGTGGAGCTTGTCAAGCATCAGAGATACAGCAGTAGGAAAGTCCCATTTGTCACAGAGTTCAGCTTCTAGGAGAAGAAATGAAAAGACAAACGTATAAGTAATAAAACATTTCTTAAGGAAAACCCTATGAAGAAAAAGACAGCGAGGTTAGGAGTGAGGGAGGTGATATTTGATTAGGGATATTAGAGAAGTGAGGAAGAGGATTCTGGGAATATCTGGAAAAAGAGCATCCCAGGTTGATGTCTGCAAAAAAAAAAAAAAATGTAAGGTGGCCTCTGTGGCTGGAAAAGAGGGAGCCAGAGAGAGAGTATGAGGAAGGGAGGCAGGAGCCAGGTCTGGCAAAGTATTTTATTTTGAGCTTGGAAGTCATGGGAGCATTTGAGCACAGAAGTGGCATGCTTTGACCTAGTATGTTCACAGCAGCACTATTTATAGTGCCCAAAAAGTAGAAACAACCCAAATATTCACCAACGGATGAATGGATTGAGAAAATGTGGTCTATCCATACAGTGGACTATTATTCAGTCATAAAAAGGAATAAAGTACTGATACGTGCTATAATATGGAAGAATCTTGACGATGTTACATTCAGTGAAGAAGCCAGAACCAGAGTGCAAGATGTATGATTCCATTTATATGAAATGACCAGAATAGGCAAATATGTAGACACAGAAAGTAGATTAGTACCTTCCTGAGGCTGGGGAAGGGGTGCTGCATAGTGGAGGGAGAGTGAACGCTAATGGGCACACAAGACAGTTGCTCAACTCTTGCAAATATAATCTACTGAATTGTACACCTTAAATGGGTACCTCCATAAAATTGCTTTAAAAATTAGAGGCATTCAAATTTCAGAGAGAGAGAGATTGAGACAGTAACTCTCTGGCTACTTTGTGGGACTAGGTTGCTGGGGGGAAAGGCAGGGAGACAAGTTAGGAGGCTACTTTAGACCAAGGCAAGAGGTGATGGTGGCTTGGACTAGGGTGGGACCAGCAGTGAGTGGTGGGATTTGAGATTCTTGTGAAGCTAGAGTGGAGAGGAGTTGCTAATGAGCTGGATATGTGTCGTGACTCCAGACGTCAAGAACAGGCACAAGCAATTGTGTGAGAAGTGGCACCATGTACCGAGATGAGGAACCCTAGAGGAAGAGCAGGTGCAAGGTGGACTGGGAATCTGGTTTTCTAGCCAGGTGAGGTGATGTGCACCTGTAGGGGGCATCCAGGAGCATTCCAGGAGCATCACTTGAGCCCAGGAGTTGGAGGTTGCAGTGACTTATGATGACACCACTGCACTCTAACCTGGGCAACAAAATGAGACCCTTCTCAAAAAAAAGAAAGGAAAGTCATAGGTACCTCATAATTTTATGTATAAAAAATTTTTCAAATAGAAAATAGCTAGACCTTAGGAACAATCTATGCCTCTCCTCCTTGTCATCATCATCATTCTCCTCCTCCTCCTTCTCCTCCTCCTCCTCCTCCTCCTCCTCCTCCTCCTCCTCCTCCTCCTTCTTCTTCTTCTCTCTCTCTCTCTCTCTCTCTCTCTCTCTCTCTCTCTCTCTCTCTCTCTCTCTCTCTCTCTCTCCTTATTCTTCATAGGAGGAAAACTGCATGCACCATTTGCCACATGTTGCTATGTCAGGCACTAGAAACTGTGTGACTTTTCTTTCTCAATTCTAAGTCCAGAATCTTAGGGAAGCTTTCTAATTGGCCCTACTTGTGTCTGCAGTCTATTTCTGGTCCAATCATCTAAGAGGTATCAACAGCTCTCTCAATGTCCCTGTGATTAGAGTACTAGATGGGGGGTGCGGGGGGCTCAGCTTTACTCAGAAGAAAAGAGGAATTTTCTAGATGTAAATTGTTGTAATCCCTTTCAATTATGACAATCTTTATTTTATTTTAGAGACAGAGCCTCAAGCTGTCGCCCTGGGTAGAGTGCCATGGCATTACAGCTCACAGCAAACTCTAACTCCTGGACTCAAGCGATTCTCCTGCCTCTGCCTCCCAAGTAGCTGGGACTACAGGCACCTGCCACAACGCCTGGCTATTTTTTGGTTGCAGCCGTCATTGCCCAGGCTGGATTCGAACCCACCAGCTCAGGTGTATGTGGCTGGCGCCTTAGCCACTTAAGCCACAGGCGCTGAGCCAGTTATGACAATCTTTTTTTTTTTTTTTTTTTTTTAGAGACAGAGTCTCACTTTATCACCCTCGGTAGAGTGCTGTAGCATCACAGCTCACAGCAACTTCCAACTCCTGGGCTTAGGTGATTCTCTTGCCTCAGCCTCCCGAGTAGCTGGGACTACAGGCACCCGCCACAATGCCCGGCTATTTTTTTGCTGTTGTTGCAGTTTGGCTGGGGCTAGGTTCAAACCTGCAACCCTCGGTATATGGGGCCAGTGCCCTACCCACTGAGCCACAGGCACTGCCCTATGACAATCTTAAGATCTAAGCTCCAGATAAATATTTATGGTTGAAAATGACTAACAGCATGATTTTTAGCAACAGTGATATATGTTTAGCCAGAGTTAGCCCTTTCTTGAGAGGCAAAGCCCAGCATGGTGGCATTCTGTGCCCAGCAGCGCTCAGCAGAGGGGCTGACTTTGGAGACAAAGTAGACCTTTACAGCCCTCCCCACCAGCCCCTGATTTCAAGACTTGGCCTCCCAACCCAATAGTCAAAGAAGACAGTGACCCCATGGGGCATACATGTCAGCCTACAGATGACTTCCCAGTGCCAGCTCAGCTGAAATGCATTTTGCTGCATCACACAGAGATGGTTCTGGCTCTCATCAGCAAAGCTCCTGTTTGCACCACAGATGGCAAATGGAATGCTCATGCCCGTCCCTTGCTCCCTGGCCTGGCTGCTTCCACATTTCCTGACAATAATGCTGGTTCAGAAGCTGGCGCTTGAAGCCAACCCTTGCTAGGCACAGCAGGGTGGGCAAGGCAGAAGTAGGGGCTATTTATTTTATGCTGGCCCAGCAGCCTGGAAGGTACCATGAAGAGTGGGCAGAGAGATTGCAGCAGATGACAGAGCTTTACCAGGTAAGGGGTGGCAGCGGGAAGCATAAGAAAATTATAGTCCCACCTGCCAAGTCTCCGGGACACCTGCATCTAATTTAGCATAAGGAAGATATGGAAAAGGGCTGCCACCTTCCCCAGATGCAGACTCTTACTAAATCTAGTCTATTCTGTCTCCTAAACCTCTCTCCAAATTCCTTCCCCCCCATCCCCACCCCACCTGCTCTAAGCACCATCATATCTTGCCTACAGAACTGTAGTTGCCTCCCAATTTTCTGTCCGTGTTCATTTAAACCAGTTCATTCTCCATCCAGTGACCCAGGTGACCTCTCTAAGTTTCCAAGTGATTACGCCTCACTTCTGCTGAGACTCCGCAAAAGACAGAGTTCAAAATGTTTCCCAACACCTTGTAAAGGCCTTAGTAGATTCATCCTGGCCCAGCCCAGAAGTTTCAAGTATCAAAGAGGGTTGGGGCGTGTAGCAGATGGGTTAGTCTTCTCTTTTACCACACTGGCCCAACTTCCCACAACTAGCACCTGCTGTCATTTGCCTGATGGCTTCCACTGGCAACTGGATCCCACTTTGTTATTTGTGGCAGGATGGAAGAGCCAAGGCATTAATACCCCGGGGAAGTAGGCTTCTAATGATGAATGAAGAAAGATGGGGTATAAACACCGCAGCTCCCTTAACCAAACAACTTTACCCAAATAACAGGCACACGTTGAAACTGGCCCCCAAGTTTCCTCAGTTGCCCAGAAAGGTTGACAACTCACCCTTTGCTGCTGCCTTCCCTTCCCTGTCTCACTCTCTTATGCCTTTAATGTTATCAGGGTTACCTCTTGGAACTCTTGCATTCAAATCCTCATCTCAGGGTCTTCTTTGGGGAGATCCCTGAAAAAACAAATATTTTCCAAAATCAGGTTTTTCAGCTATACACATACTTGTACACATCAGTTATGAATGTGCCATGTTCTCTGCAGCCTCTGGGCCTTTGCACAAGCTATTCCCTATACTTATCCTGCTTCCCTTCACCTCCCACTGTCCCTTCCCTCTCGAGATGGGTCTTACCCTATCTTTGGCTGTACCTGCAGCTCACACCTACACTGTCGGGTAAAATTTTTCTGAACTCACCCACATTTCACACATACGCACACACACACACACACACACACGTGTCATCTCTCTTGGAATTTGCCCTTTGCTACTCGTTTTATTTCATTGCACTGATCTTGCCTGTAATTATGTGTTCAGAGCCTGTATTTCTCACCAAAATATAAGCCCCATGAGAAAAGGCATTGTGCTTGTGGGTTCATTTCTGTATCCCCAGAGTCGAGTGCAAAATAGATGCTCAATGTAAAGTTGAAGAGATGGTGCTGTGACTTCAAAAAAATATAAAAGGTGTAAAATCACCCAGAAATGGAAATGTTCAACATATGCTAATTAGAGAATTACAGCCACCATCACTCAGCACACCCAGTGGGACAGGCATCTGGCCAAAGGCTTCACAAGCGTCACCTCAATTAACCCTCATGGGGGGGATACCATTGGAGGAAGTGGCATCAAAGAGAGGTTAAGGAACTTGCTAAAGGGCACATGGTAACAAGGGGCAAAGCTACGATTAGAAACCAGAGAGTCTGACACCAGTGTACATATTTACCTGCAAAGCTCTCATGCCTTTACCTTGCTGGGGTGATGCTCCAGTTGTAGGGGCCATCACTGCACCTGTATGCAGAGCTTCTGCCCCTCAGAAGGCATCATTTCAAGAAAGACTAACAGAACCTTTAGCAATTTAGCTGACCTAGTGGTATTCATTCATTCTTCCAGTTATTTATAAAGCACCTACTATGTGCCAGGCACAAGGATTGGGTGGTAAACAGACACTGTTCCTGCCCTTCCTAAGCTTGTAGCCTGATGAGAAAGATAGATGTTGAATAAACACACAAATAGGTATATAATCACCAGTTGGTGTAAATGCTATAAAGACAACAGGGATGAGAGACAACTCACTTATGTAGATCAGAGACATTTAAATGAAGACCTGAAAAATGATAAAAATTCAATCACCCCGGAGTGGGTAAGGGAGAACATTTCCCACCAGATAGTAGGAAATGTTAGATGTTATTCTGGGGGGGTGGGGGGAGACCATGGGGTGGGAGGATTGGGAGGAGCATTTAAGGAGCTGGAGAAATGGTCTGATTTGCATTTTTGACATTCACTCCAGCAGTTATAGAGAGAGAACATGGCAGGGAGACAGGAGTCCAGGCAGAGAGACCCACTAGGAAGCTGCTACCATGGTTTAGGTGAGAATTGATGCCGGCTGCAACCAGGCTGGGAGCGGAAAGGTGGAGGAATGGGCTCTGTTCAATACACAGAGTGTCCCAAAAGTCACCGAAAGTCACCACTAATAAGGAAAATGGGAAATTGTAGTAAAATGCACCTTTATTTATAAAATATTCATTATATTTTATAAAGAGGTGGCTAACACATACAGAATATTTTATAAATATTTTGTAATGAATAATTTGTAAATAAAGGTACATTTAGCTCTGATCTCCCATTTTCTCTATGTTTGGCAACGTTAGGGACACCCTGTATACATGTATTTGGGGAGAAATGCCAGCAGAATTTAGTGATGAGTTGAATGTAAAGATTGCAGGAAATGGAGGAATCTAAGTTGACTCTCAGGAGTGGGGGATGGGATATCCCAGGGCCCGTGCAAGTGAACAAGCTTTCACCAAGTTTTATTCAGGCAGGCAGACAGTCCTCAAGGCAACATCTTTGCCATAATATTTGTCCTAATAACCACATTCTATGATGAGCTGCTGGGGCATTTTCAGGAAAGAGGGAAGGAGTCAGCCTCAAAAAAAAAAAATAAAATAAAAATCAATGCTAGCATTGCTTGCATGTTCATTATGTGTCAAGAAAATATCTTGTGCAATTCTCTTAACTATCCTGAGATACAAGGCCTCCTATTATCACCATTTTACCAGTAAAGCCTAGAAAAGTTAACTAACTTGCCCAAGGGTCAAATGGCAGAGAAAGGTGCAAATTCAGGACTTGCAGCATGTAAAGTGGTATCTCATTCCTTTGTCCCCACTTGGAAAGGTTTTTTTCTTGGAGGACCAGCTGAGGATCTTTTCTTTTTTCTGTGGGCCTTTGGCTCCCTGGGACTGCCAGCAGTTGCCCATGAGACTTCGGAAACTGCCTGGAGGTGTCCCTGACCTCCTGGCTCTGAGACCACTGCCTAGAGCCACCTGTCCTCACCAATATCCTGCAAACACCACTGTATATCCAGTTAAACTCTAAATATCCAGTTAAACTCAGCCCATAAGGAAACTCAACCACACTCAAAAACTGCCAAGGGTATAAAAGGAATTAGGATGTCATCAGCACCACCAAAATGGACAGGGAAAAGGCAGGCCTGAAATATCCACGGATGACACCCTTGTTCTGTTCAAGCAGCTCTCCTCTGCTCCTCCGCCTCATTAAACCCTTTCACATACATTATCTCACTGAATCTTCACCAGCATGCAGGTCAGCACATGTCATTCTACCCATTCCCACAGATGAGTAAACTGAGGCTCAGCAAAGTGAAATGACCTGCGAGCTCAGAGCCAAGCTCTGTAGCCAAGGCCCTAAGTCCAATGGCGCTTCCAATGCTACTCAATGACTTGCTGTGAATCCCTTCTTAGAAGTTTGCTTTCTATCAACTTTGCTCCGTGGGCTTTTCTACTGTCTCAGCATCAGCCAAGAACTGGAGAGGGAGAAAGATGAAGTGAACTGGAGAGAGGGGAGCGTTTTGAAAACAGCAAGGGTTTGATCCGAAAAGGAAACATGATTTGAATTGAATAGAAATTGGTTTCCTGATTATCTTTGCAGTTACAGCATTTGCAATTTAGGTCCTGATGCCCATGTGTCTGGTCGAACACTGCCACTGTTTTCTGCTCAAATCTCCTTATATTGCAAAAAAATTAAGGCAGTCTGAACTGCTCTAAAAGAACAAGTTCACACAGGACACTGACCCTGATATGGGGAAGCACTCCAGCATTTACAGGGGGGCTGAGGAGTAGGAGAAATTCACAAAGGCTTTTGTGGGGCCAAAGGGAAACACAAAGGCACTGGGATGCCAGTTAGTGCTGAGAGAATCTAACTGCAGAAGCAGCCCCTGTAGCCTTACTGGAGGTTAAGAGACTGAAATGTTTTTGTGTCCATTGACAGATCACCTCCCTGAATGCCCCCAAGAAACTCTATCTAACATGATAAGGAAACTTGTCATCTCATCCACTAAAAAATCCAAATGCAAGGGTGGCTTCAGGCCTGGTTGATTCATCTGCTCAACAGGGACCCTGCTGTCCCTCTGCTCTGCCATCCACAGTGTAGACGCCACTCTGTAGGGTCTGCTTCTTGACATGTTCATAGATGGCTGTCTCTGGGGCTAATGGTTTCTTCCTGAAGTTCAAGAAGAGAGAAGCCCTCCCCCATTAGTCTGTTTAGGCCAGCTCGGATCATGTGACTATGCCCGAACCAATAACAGTCACCAGGAAAATGCCTCCCTAGGGACATTTAGCAATGTCTGGAGATATTTTTGGTTGCAATAACTCGCGGGTGGCATGGTGACTACAACCAGCATCTAGCAAGTGCAGAGGTTTAGGGACGCGGCTAAACACCCCACAATGCACAGAACAGCACCTCCACCACACAGAATTATCCTGTCACAAATGTCAATACTACTAAGACCAAGAAACCTTAGCTTAGGTAATCTAGTTTGGGGTTAGGAAAGTATAATCCGCAAGCCAAAGTTAGCCCACTGGCCTATTTTTGTAAATTAAGTATGACTGTAATGCAACCACACATTTGTTACTGTATTGTCTACAAGTGCTTTTCTGCTAAAACAGCAGAATTGTCACAACTATTTATGAGAAAGACCACCTTCCTAACCCCGGTCATGGCTTAAAGCATTTGCTCTCTGGTCTTTTTTCCAAAAAAGTTTGCTGACCGTATCTAGGTCTACAATTAAGCTGGAGATGGACAGAATATATGAACAAAATTGGTGTTTTGTTAAGAAAGAGGGAAAAAATTGATTTGGGGAAGTATTGAACAGTAAACAGTAAAAGACAAAGTCTATTTCTGGAGGTCTGTCTGTATTTCATAGCTCCCACTACAGGCTTTACTGTTGAAATTTTATTTCCCCTTAAAGGACTTATTACAAAAACTAGGAATTTAGGCTTTACACAATTTTTTAAGTTGGTAGGAAGTGTGAAGTCCCTAACCTCCTATCCAAGAATTGAGATTTTTCCTCCTTTCAGCTCTAACATGCAAAGAGATAGAAATTATCTCGAAAGAGTGGCGAGTCCTGTACCCACACAACCTCAGAGTCAGCTCAGGGTTGGCTCTGTGGTAGGCCAAAGCTATGTTGCAATCAAAGGAGAGAAAAACAAAGGAGCTTTAGCAGAGGCCAGGGACAGGGCTCAGCCTTGTAATCCTTTCACTCTGAGAGGCTGAGGCTGAAGGATCCCTTGAGCTCAGGAGTTCAAGATCAGCTTGAGAAAGAGCAAAACTCTGTCTCTATTAAACACAGAAAAATTAGCCAGGCATTGTGGTGTGCACCTGTAGTCCCAGCTACTCAGGAGGCTGAAGTAGGAGGATCACTTGAACCTGGGAGTTTGAGGTTCCTGTGATCTAGGCTGATGCCATGGGTACTCTAGCCTGGACAACAGAGTGAGACTCTGTCTCAAAAAGAAAAAGTTACTCAGCAGAAAGAATCATGGGACAATGAATAGAGACACAGAAATATGCATTTCCAGAGAGACAGAAAAATGGGCACTTACAATGATCCATTCCCACAATGCTCTGGGGTTCCAGGAGATTTCACAATGTCTGCTCGATGAGTCCTTTTCTCTGAATAACTCCAAATGGGTTTCTGTTCCTTGGAACCAAAGGATTTTGAGATCCACTGAGTCATTGGACATGCTCTCTCAAGGGCAGAGCATATTTGTCCAAGAGATTAACCTACTACTTTCTCTCTCCTTATATCTTAGTCACCCAAGGATTCCCAACCCACTTGGCAGAAAGTCAGGCAGACCCAAAGATCTGATATAACACTTCAGACTTCAAAACTAAGCAACTGAAGCAGGAAAATAGAACTTGAATTTTTATGGTTATTTTAATAGTTCCTTTTAAAAAGCAAATATAAATAGTTACTATGCTTGTCAAACATAAGTCAATATCCACTCTTTAAAAGAAATTTAAGTGGAAAAAAATTTTGTGGCCATTTCTTTTTCACCTGTGATAATGTTACTTTGATCTTCCTTTCACTCAGCCTGGCTTAAGTTACCAAAAGCCCGCCACTAAGTGTCTTTTTCCTATTACTTCCCTATTTGATATTTTAATTGAATGAGAACCATCATATCCTGGCCAATATTCCCCCATCTGGTGTTTCTTCTTTATTTACATATTTTTTTCTGGAGCACCTGGGGCAATATTCCTCCCTGGAACAAAATCTACTCTCCCTGACTTCCCCTGGAATAGATTCTCTTTCCTGAAGCCAGAACCACTCGCCTCCTAGAGGCAAATCTGTCCTGGAGGTGTCCCTCTGGAGGCCACCATCTGGGTTTCCAAGCTGCCCTTGCAGGATGGAGGATGGCAGTGCTAAGCCTCTCCCTCTTGCTGTTTCAAATCCACCCTTCTCATCCTGCTGTCTTTGGAAAAGGGGCCACCTTTATTTGAACCATAGCTAAGGCAGGATCAATCAAATGATGATTCTGAGCTAAACAAATCACTTTCTTTCCAGCCCTATTTTGCAAAGAAAAATCTGCTAAAGGAAGCAAGATCCCAGTGAAACTGAACACTTCATGTGAACATATCCAGAGAACATACTCTGACTATGCACTGAGGTCTGCAGACACAGACAGGCACAGTCTTGAGCAAGGCTGTCCAACAGAAAGATAACACAAGCCACATTTGCCATTTAAACATTTCTAGTGAGCACATTAAAATATGTTACCCCAAATTTAACCCCAAATAAATATTTAACCCCAAATTTTATCATTTCCACATGTAATCAATATCAAAAATTATTAATCGAGTGTTTTGTTTTCTCATTATGCCTTTGAAATCCAATGTGTACTTTACATTTACAGCCATTTCCATTTAGATTAGTCACATTTTAAGAGCTCAATAGTCATATGTGGCTAGTGGCTACCTTACTGGGCAAAAAAACTTTACAAGTGTTTTATACTCCAAGTATAAAACCAGACAAGTATAAAACAACATGAAGGGAAAAGATAACAATAAATGAAAAGACATCCCACAATCATAGATTGGAAGACTTAATATTATTAAATTTCATAAAAGTGAACTATAGATTCAATGCAATCCTTATCAAAATCCCAGAAAGTTTTCTTTTGGAAAAATAGAAATAATCGTCCTAAAAAAACATATGACATTCAAGTAACACTGAATAGTTAAAACTATCTTGTAAGTAAACAAAGTTAGAGGTCTCACATTTCCTGATCTCAACACTTACTACAAAGCTGCAGTAATGAACACAGCATGGTACTATCATTAAAAAGACAATAAAATAGAATGGAGACTCACAAATAAACCCTTGTATATGCGGTCAAGTGATTATGACAGGGGTTCCTTGACAATTCAATGGGGAATATACAGGCTGTACCCTTACTTTATAGTGGACGCTAACCTTATACCATTTTTAAAAATTAACTCAAAATCAATCAAAGACCTAAATGGAAGAGTTAAAGCTGCACGCCTCTTAGAAGAAAAATAGGTGGGAAGCTTCATGACATTGGATTTGCCAATATTTTCTTGAATATGGCAACAAAAGAAAAAAATTGATAAATTGAACTATTTTAAAATTTAAAACTATATATCAAAGGATACAACCAACAGAATGAAAAGGGAATGCACAGAAGGAAAGAAACTATTTTAAAATCATACAGGTGAAAAGAGGTTAATATCCAGACTATACAAAGAGCCCCTACAATTCAATGACAACAACAAAACCAATTAAAAGGGTAGGGGTAAAAGACTTGAATAGACATTTCTCTGAGGAAATAAACAAATGGCTAAGCACATGAAAAGAAATGCAAATCAAAACTATACTGGGACACCACCTTATTACACAATGAGATACCACATTATACACTTACACATACACATGATGGCCATTATCAGGGAAATAAAACAATGTAGATAATAAGTGTTGGAAAGGATGTGGAGAAATTGGAACCCTCATGCAGTGTAGGTGAGAATGTAAAATCATGCAGAAGGTATCTCAGGAAAACAAAATGGCACTTCCTCACAAAATTAAAAAGATAATTATTATACCCTGTTTCCCTGAAAATAAGACATCCTCCGAAAATAAGACCTACTTACAGGAAAGATAAGACATCCCCTGAAAATAAGATCTAGTGCATCTTCGGGAGCACACCTTAAAATAAGACACTGTCTTATTTTCGGGGAAACAGGGTATTATCCAGTGATTCCACTTCTGGTGAAAGCAACCCAAGTATCTATCAACAGATAAATGGATAAACACAACGTGGTATATTCATACTATAGAATATTTTTCAGCCATAAAAAGCAAGAAAATTCTGATGCATGAATGAACCTTGAGGACATTAAGTTGATTGAAATCAGCCAGACACACACATACACACACACACGTTAAAAAAAATGCTGTGTGATTCCACATGAAGTATCTAGAGTAGTAAAAATGAAGAGATACAAGGTAGGATGGTGGTTGCTGGAGGGAGGGGTGGACAGGAAGAGGTAAAGGAGAATTAGAATTTCATGGATATAGAGTTTCAGTTTTGCAAAATGAAAAGCATTCTGGAGATGCGCAGAGGTGATGGTTACACAAGGTGAACGTACTTAATGTCACTGAACTGGCACTTAAAATGGTTAAGATGGAGATATATATATATACAATAAGGAAAATAATTATAAAGCAATCGAAAAAAACAACATGAAGGGCTATAACCCAGAGCAGAAGATGAAAGAATGGACACATACAAGGTTTCAGACACTGTCCTAGGTGCTGAATATCTCTCTGCAGTCACATTTCCCCAACCTCAGGGTGCTCCTAGAACTAGAGGGAGAACAGATAATTACACAGCACCAACAATAAAGTGTGATGCAAATCATAGTGCAGGAGGACAGCTGATGAGAACCTGGCCCACAGACTGAAGCCTCCCTGGCATTGATGTTGAAGGATGAATGTGGATTAGCCAGAAAAGGGGAGAACAAGAGGGAGGAAGGGAGAGTGTTTCAAACAGAGAGAGCAGCATGTGCATAGACCAGGAGGCAGCAGAACTTATCAGGGAATGAAAGAATTCCATGTGGCCAGGATGGGAGTAGCAGGATGGTAAGTGAGGAGGCTGCTGGTTTAGGACTCCTGACCCTGGAAAATGAACCAAGAAGAGGGGTCAGTGTCTCAAAGCTGCAGATGCTGGTGTGGATGTGGAGAGAAGGGAACAGTTTTACACTGCTGGTGGGACTGCAAATAATATAACCTTTTTGGAAGGAAGTATGGAGAATCCTCAAAGAACTCAAACTAGACCTCCCATTTGATCCTGCAATCCCATTACTGGGCATCTACCCAGAAGAAACAAAATAATTTTATCATAAGGACATTTTCATTAGACTTTTTATTGCAGCTCAGTTTACAATTGCCAAATTATGGAAACAACCTAAATGCCCACCAATCAAGGAATGGTTTAACAAGCTGTGGTAGATGTATACCGTGGAATACTATTCAGCCATCAAAAAAGATGGTGACTTTACATCTTTTGTATTAACCTGGATGGAACTGAAACACATTCTTCTTAGTAAAGCATCACAAGAATGGAGAAGCAAGAATCCAATGTACTCTATTCTGATATGAAGACAATGGAGGCTAGCACACGGTGGGGGGTGGGGGAATGGGAGAGTGGAGGGAGGGAAGGGAGTGGTGGGGGTCACAGTGTGTGATACACCTCTTGGGGGTGGAACGCAATTATAAGAGGGACTTTACCTAACAAACACAAGTAGTTTAACCTGGTTCTTTGTACACTCAATGATTCCCCAATAATAAAAAAAAGAGGGGCCAGTGAATTATCTACCAAGGCTAGCCTGAGATGTGGCTGTCATGGCTGCCCCATTCTGAAGAATTTAAGGAATGCCCCATGTGTGCCAGGGATGGGGCTAAGCATTGAGGACTTCACTGTGGTCAGAAATCTCAGACTTATAGAGCCCCCAAAACAAGAATATTATTATGGACTGAATTTTGTTCCCCTCCCCCCCAAATTCATATGTTAAAGCCTTATTCCCCAGTGTGTCTATATTTGGAGAAAGGGTCTTTACTGTGTACCAAAAACTGTCAAGCACTTTGCATACATAATTTTCTAATTTAATCCTCACAAAAGCACATGAACAATGGTGGGTGAATGGATGGGTAGGTGGGTAGGTGGATGGATGGATGGATGGATGGATGAGTGGATGGATGGATGTGTGGGTGGATGAATACATGGAGTGAATGGGGGGATAATCATATATCTTTGCATGGTGCATTTTATGCATGGAATAAAATTTTTTACCAATAGTAACCAGAATGGAGATAAAAAATATGATCTGGGTGATAAGGACAAAGATTGTAACATCATGAGACTCCAGAAATATAATAATCATTTCCAAGATGCCTTCATACCAATTTTTTCCAAGACCCATGTGCTAAATTATTCTTTCCTTTACTCCTCCAAGTCAAATAAAACATAAATCAGCCTTTAACTTGTCATTCCTTCAGCTGTTTTCCAAATCCAGAGTGCTGAGGCTTTAAATTATTGTGTCCCTAACTTAGTTAAGCAGCACCTGAGTCTGGCTAGGATGATCTTACTGTCAGGGAAACAGAGTTGGCCTGACCTGCAAAAGCTCCTACTGATGCTGCTGCTATTCTGGGGAGAGTATTAAAGGCAACTCAGAATGGCTTTGAAAGATGATTCCCTCCCATCCAGCAGAGTTCAGACAGACACCTAGTCATAAAAAATCCCAGTTGGGTTATTCTTCCTTATTAAAACCACAAAGGCAGTTCTGATATGTTCTTCCTTTTCTTCAGTCCCTCCTCTCTTCCCTGTGTCTTGAAAACATGCAGACACACAAACACTGCCACGTTTAGGGCTACAGTAGGTGAAATATATTAATTTAAGAGACAGTCTCACCCTAAACAATACCTTCCCAATCTTTCCTTAAACTCCCCCTCTTATCAATATATTCCTTTGTGTCAAACATTGCCCTTTCATAGACTGACGACCTCTTTCTAAATAGTATTCAAAAATGCTAGTGGGCATCATGAGAACTGTGGGAGGTCAGAGTTGGAGGACTGGTTGAGCCTAGGAGTTCAAGAATGGCCTGGGCAACATAGCAAGACCCTATTGCTACAATAATAATAATAATAATAATAAGACATAGATGTATGGAACAGAATAGAGAACCAAGAGATGAGCCCAAATACTTACCATTATTTGATCTTTGACAAGCCAATTAAAAACATTCAGTGGGGAAAAGATTCCCTATTTAACAAATGGTGCTGGGTGACCTGGCTGGTGACCTGTAGAAGATTGAAACTGGACCCACACAAGCACTGAAACTGGACCCACACCTTTCACCATCAACTAAGATAGACTCTCACTGGATTAAACTTAAGACATGAAACTATAAAACTACTAGAAGAAAGGGCAGGGAAAACTCTTGAAGAAATCGGTCTGGGCTAATATTTTATAAGGAGGACCCCCCCGGGCAATTGAAGCAGCTTCAAAAATACACTACTGGGACCTGATCAAACTAAAAAGCTTCTGCACAGCCAAGAACACAGTAAAGCAAGCAGACAGCCCTCAGAATGGGAGAAGATATTTGCAGGTTATGTTTCCGACAAAGGTTTAATAACCAGAATCCACAGAGAACTCAAACATATTAGCAATAAAAGAACAAGTGATACCATCGCAGGCTGGGCAAAGGACTTGAAGAGAAACTTCTCTGAAGAAGACAGGCACACGGCCTACAGACATATGAAAAAATGCTCATCATCCTTAATCATCAGAGAAATGCAAATCAAAACGACTTTGAGATATCATCTAACTCCAGTAAGATTAGCACACATCACAAACTCCCAAGACCAGAGATGTTGGCGTGGATGTGGAGAAAAGGGAACACTTTTACACTGCTGGTGGAAATACAAATTAATACATTCCTTTTGGAAAGATGTTTGGAGAACCCTTAGAGATCTAAAAATAGACCTGTCATTCAACCCTATAATTCCTCTACTAGGTATATACCCAGAAGACCAAAAATCACACTATAACAAAGATATTTGTACCAGAATGTTTATTGCAGCCCAATTCATAATTGCTAAGTCATGGAAAAAGCCCAAGTGCCCATTGATCCATGAATGGATTAATAAACTGTGGTATTAGCCGGGCGTTGTGGCAGGCGCCTGTAGTCCCAGCTACTCGGGACGCTGAGGCAGGAGAATCACGTAAGCCGAGGAGTTGGAGGTTGCTGTGAGCTGTGTGACGCCACGGCACTCTACTGAGGGCGATAAAGTGAAACTCTGTCTCTACAAAAAAAAATTTAAAAAAAATAAAAAAAATAAACTGTGGTATATGTACACCGTGGAATATTATGCAGTCTTAAAGAAAGATGGGGACTTTACCTCTTTCATGTTTACATGGATGAAACTAGAATATATTCTTCTTAGTAAAGTATCTCAAGAATGGAAGAAAAAGTATCCAATGTACTCAGCCCTACTATGAAACTAATTTCATATGAAAGCTATAACCCAGTTATAACCTAAGGATATGGGGAAGGGACCTGTGTAGGACTCACACTTAGGAACAGAGGCTATTACAGGTAATAGGTAAATGTGCCTATTTCAACTTACATACAAATTCAGATTCAGAACAAACCTACAGAATCGATCTTACTCATGATCCAGGGACTGCCTGTGTTTGGTTGGCACGGAAAGCCCTCAAGGATTTTTGAACAGTCCACAGGTACGAGAACTTAAAGAGCAAGAGGAAGTGAAAGGAAAATTAGGGCAAGGAAACAGAAAAAAGAAACCACCCATGAGGAAGAATCAGCAGAAAACTCCAGGCAACATGAAGAACTAGTCCAGAACAACCCCACCAAGGGACCAGGAGGTAGCTACTGCAATTGATTCCACCTATGAAGAAATGTTAGGAATGACAGAAAGGGAATTTAGAATACACATGTTGAAAACAATGAAAGAAATGATGGAAACAATGAAGGAAACTGCTAATAAAGTGGAAAATAACCAAAAGGAAATTCAAAAACAGAATCAAATAAGAGATGAACGATATGAAGAATATAAAAAGGATATAGCAGAGCTGAAGGAAATGAAACAGTCAATCAGGGAACTTAAAGATGCAATGGAAAGTATCAGCAACAGGTTAGACCATGCAGAAGAAAGAATTTCAGAGGTAGAAGACAAAGTTTTTGAGATAACTCAGATAGTAAAAGAGGCAGAAAAGAAGAGAGAGAAAGCAGAACGTTCACTGTCAGAATTATGGGACTTTATGAAGCGTTCCAACATATGAGTTATAGGAATTCCAGAAGGGGAAGAAGAATGCCCCAGAGGAATGGAAGCCATACTAGAGAATATTATAAAGGAAAATTTCCCAAATATCACCAAAGATTCTGACACACTGCTTTCAGAGGGCTATCGGACCCCAGGTCGCCTCAACTCTAACCGAGCTTCTCCAAGACACATTGTGATGAACCTGTCCAAAGTCAAGACAAAAGAAAAGATTCTGCAAGCTGCCAGGAGTAAGCGCCATTTGACCTACGGGGGCAAATCCATCAGAGTGACCACAGACTTCTCTAATGAAACTTTCCAAGCAAGAAGACAATGGTCATCTACCTTTAATCTACTTAAACAGAACAATTTCCAGCCCAGAATTCTGTATCCTGCTAAGCTAAGCTTCAAAATTGACGGAGAAATCAAATCATTTACGGATATACAAACATTGAGGAAATTCACCACAACAAAACCAGCTCTACAGGAAATACTTCAACCTGTTCTGCACACTGACCACCACAATGGATCAGCATCAAAGTAAGAATGCAGAAATTAAAGGACAAAACCTAACCTCCACACTGATGCAAAAGATAAAACTAAGCAATGGACTCTCACCAAATAAGACGAATAGAATACTACCACACTTATCAATTATCTCAATAAATGTTAATGGCTTGAATTCCCCACTGAAGAGACATAGATTGGCTGACTGGATTAAAAACACAAGCCATCTATTTGCTGTCTGCAAGAAACACACCTGGCTTCAAAAGACAAATTAAAGCTCTGAGTCAAGGGTTGGAAGACAATTTTTCAGGCAAAGGGAATTCAGAAGAAAAGAGGAGTCGCAATCTTATTTTCAGATACATGTGGATTTAAAGCAACTAAAGTCAAAAAAGACAAAGATGGTCACTTTATATTGGTCAAGGGAAAAATACAACAAGAAGACATTTCAATTCTAAATATCTATGCACCCAATTTAAATGCTCCCAGATTATTGAAACAGACCTTACTCAGTCTGAGCAATATGATACCTGATAATACCATAATAACAGGGGACTTTAACACTCCTCTTACAGAGCTGGACAGATCCTCTAAACAGAAATTAAACAAAGATATAAGAGATTTAAATGAGACCCTAGAACAACTGTGCTTGACAGACGCATATAGAACACTCCACCTCAAAGATAAAGAATATACTTTCTTCTCATCACCCCATGGAACATTCTCCAAAATTGATCATATCCTGGGAAACAAAACAAATATCAACAGAATCAAAAGAATTGAAATTTTACCTTGTATCTTCTCAGACCATAAGGCACTAAAGGTGGAACTCAACTCTAACAAAAATGCTCGACCCCACCAAAGGCATGGAAATTAAACAATCTTCTGTTGAATAACAGATGGGTGCAGGAAGAAATAAAACAAGAAATCATTAACTTCCTTGAGCATAACAACAATGAAGACACAAGCTACCAAAACCTGTGGGATACTGCAAAAGCGGTTTTGAGAGGAAAATTCATCGCTTTAGATGCCTACATTCGAAAAACAGAAAGAGAGCACATCAACAATCTCACAAGGGATCTTATGGAATTGGAAAAAGAAGAACAATCTAAGCCTAAGCTCAGTAGAAGAAAAGAAATATCCAAAATCAAATCAGAGATCAATGAAATTGAAAACAAAAGAATCATTCAGAAAATTAATGAAACAAGGAGTTGGTTTTTGGAAAAATAAATAAAATAGATAAACCATTGGCCAGACTAACGAGAAATAGAAAAGTAAAATCTCTAGTAACCTCAATCAGAAATGATAAAGGGGAAATAACAACTGATCTCACAGAGATATAAGAGATCATCTCTGAATACTACCAGAAACTCTATGCCCAGAAATTTGACAATGTGAAGGAAATGGATCAATATTTGCAATCACACCCTTTCCCTAGACTTAGCCAGGAAGAAATAGAACTCCTGAAGAGACTAATTTCAAGCACTGAGATCAAAGAAACAATAAAAAATTTTCCAACCAAAAAATGCCCTGGTCCAAATGGCTTCACACCAGAATTCTATCAAACCTTCAAAGAAGAGCTGATTCCTGTACTGCAGAAATTATTCCAAAAAATTGAGGAAGAAGGAATCTTCCCCAACACATTCTATGAAGCAAACATCAACCTGATACCAAAACCAGGAAAAGACCCAAACAAAAAGGAGAATTTCAGACCAATCTTACTCATGAATATAGATGCAAAAATTCTCAACAAAATCCTAGCCAATAGATTACAGCTTATCATCAAAAAAGTCATTCATCATGATCAAGTAGGCCTCATCCCAGGGATGCAAGGCTAGTTTAACATACGCAAGTCCATAAACGTTATCCACCATATTAACAGAGGCAAAAATAAAGATCACATGATCCTCTCAATAGATGCAGAAAAAGCATTTGATAAAATCCAGCATCCTTTTCTAATTAGAACACTGAAGAGTATAGGCATAGGTGGCATATTTCTAAAACTGATTGAAGCTATCTATGACAAACCCACAGCCAATATTTTACTGAATGGAGTAAAACTGAAAGCTTTTCCTCTTAGAACTGGAACCAGACAAGGTTGTCCTCTGTCACCTTTACTATTCAACTTAGTGCTGGAAGTTCTAGCCAATACAATTAGGCAAGACAAGGAAATAAAGGGAATCCAAATGGGAACAGAGGAGGTCAAACTCTCCCTCTTTGCTGACGACATGATCTTATACTTAGAGAACCCCGAAGACTCAACCACAAGACTCCCAGAAGTCATCAAAAAATATAGTAATGTTTCAGGATATAAAATCAATGTCCACAAGTCAGTAGCCTTTGTGTACACCAATAACAGTCAAGATGAGAAGCTAATTAAGGACACAACTCCCTTCACCATAGTCTCAAAGAAAATGAAATACCTAGGAATATACCTAACGAAAGAGGTGAAGGACCTCTATAAAGAAAACTATGAAACCCTCAGAAAGGAAATAGCAGAGGATATTAACAAATGGAAGAACATACCATGCTCATGGATGGGAAGAATCAACATTGTTAAAATGTCTATACTTCCCAAAGCAATCTACCTAATCAATGCCATTCCTATCAAAATACCAACATCGTACTTTCAAGATTTGGAAAAAATGATTCTGCGTTTTGTATGGAACCGGAAAAAGCCCCGTATAGCTAAGGCAGTTCTTAGTAACAAAAATAAAGCTGGGGGCATCAGCATACCAGATTTTAGTCTGTACTACAAAGCCATAGTGCTCAAGACAGCATGGTACTAGCACAAAAACAGAGACAGACACTTGGAATCGAATTGAAAACCAAGAAATGAAACTAACATCTTACAACCACCTAATCTTCGATAAACCAAACAAGAACATAACCTGGGGGAAAGACTCCCTATTCAATAAATGGTGTTGGGAGAACTGGATGTCTACATGTAAAAGACTGAAACTGGACCCACACCTTTCCCCACTCACAAAAATTGATTCAAGATGGATAAAGGACTTAAACTTAAGGCATGAAACAATAAAAATCCTCCAAGAAAGCATAGGAAAAACACTGGAAGATACTGGCCTGTGGAAAGACTTCATGAAGAAGACTGCCATGGCAATTGCAACAACAACAAAAATAAACAAATGGGACTTCATTAAACTGAAAAGCTTCTGTACAGCTAAGGAGACAATAACCAAAGCAAAGAGACAACCTACACAATTGGAAAGGATATTTGCATATTTTCAATCAGACAAAAGCTTGATAACTAGGATCTATAGAGAACTCAAATTAATCCACATGAAAAAAGCCAACAATCCCATATATCAATGGGCAAGAGACATGAATAGAACTTTCTCTAAAGATGACAGAGAATAGCTAACAAACACATGAAAAAATGTTCATCATCTCTATATATTAGAGAAATGCAAATCAAAACAACCCTGAGATATCATCTAACCCCAGTGAGAATGGCCCACATCACAAAATCTCAAAACTGCAGATGCTGGCGTGGATGTGGAAAGAAGGGAACACTTTTACACTGCTGGTGGGACTGCAAACTAGTACAACCTTTTTGGAAGGAAGTATGGAGAAACCTCAAAGCACTCAAGCTAGACCTCCCATTTGATCCTGCAATCCCATTACTGGGCATCTACCCAGAAGGAAAAAAATCCTTTTATCATAAGGACACTTGTACTAGACTGTTTATTGCAGCTCAATTTACAATCGCCAAAATGTGGAAACAGCCTAAATGCCCACCAACCCAGGAATGGATTAACAAGCTGTGGTATATGTATACCATGGAATACTATTCAGCCATTAAAAAAAATGGAGACTTTACATCCTTCGTATTAACCTGGATGGAAGTGGAAGACATTATTCTTAGTAAAGCATCACAAGAATGGAGAAGCATGAATCCTATGTACTCAATTTTGATATGAGGACAATTAATGACAATTAAGGTTATGGGGGGGAAGCAGAAAGAGGGACAGAGGGAGGGGGGTGAGGCCTTGGTGTGTGTCACACTTTATGGGGGCAAGACATGATTGCAAGAGGGACTTTACCTAACAATTGCAATCAGTGTAACCTGGCTTATTGTACCCTCAATGAATCCCCAACAATAAAAAAATAAATAAATAAAAAGTAAACTATACTTTTGAAAGAAAAAAAGAAGAATATGGGGAAGGGGGAGAGCGAGGGGAGGGAGCGGGGAGGATGGTGGGAGGGAGGGTGATTGGTGGGATTACACCTACGGTGCATCTTACAAGGGTACATGTGAAACTTAGTAAATGTTGAATATAAATGTCTTAACACAATAACTAAGAAAATGCCAGGAAGGCTATGTTAACCAGTGTGATGAAAATGTGTCAAATGGTATATAAAACCAGTGTATGGTGCCCCATGATCTCATTAATGTATACAGCTATGATTTAATAAATAATAATAATAATAATAATCCAGGCATGGTGTCATGTGCTTATAGTCCCAACTACTCAGGAGGTTGAGGCAGGATTGCTTGAGCCCAGGAGTTTGATGTTGCTGTGAACTAGGCTGATGCCATGGCACTCTAACTGAGCTACAGAGTAAGATCCTGTTACTTTTAAAAGAGGAAAGAAAGAAAGTGGGGGGAGGGAGAGAAAGAAGGAAGGAAGGAAGGGAGGGAGAAGAATTCCACTGGCTAGACTAGCAGGAATCCACATGTCAATATGTATATGATCCTATTGAAACTTTTCCTAACCTTTAAATTGTCAAAATTACCCAGGGACATTAAGCAGTCCCGGGAAGCACCTTATCCAACATCCACATTTCAGTGGGTTGGAGGGGTTCCATTGTCAGTGAGGTAGGTGCTGGCTGATTCTGCTGCTGAGCATCCCAGAGAAAATGGAGTGTCATAGTGTACCTGATAACACTGGATCACTCTGTAATGGGCCCCTTTTTGGATCAGCCCCCAGAGTTGGCCACTGACCCTCTTCTGAGGAAGATAATACTTTTCCCACATGCTACCTGGTGGTGCATTGCTAAGTGTGGGCTTCCTCTTCAACTACTCACCTAATTTCAGACCAGTAGTTTTCTCAGGGACAACTGAATGGGCATATCCAGAAGAAATTTCTTTTTACTGTGGTGAAATATAAATAATGTAAAGTTTACTGTTTTAACCATTTTTTGGTGTCCAATTCAGTGACATTAAACACATTTATAATGTCGTGTAACCATCACCATCATCTCTCTCCAGAATTGTTTTATGACTCCAGACATAAACTCTGTACTCAATAAGCAATTGAATTCCTCATTCTCCCTTATCTTTTCCCCAGACGCCCTGGTAATTTTTATTCTACTTTCTGTTTCTATGAATTTGCCTATTCTAGGTAATTCATATAAGTGGAACATAAAAATATTTGTCCTTAAGGCGTGATGGCTCAGACCTTAAGGTCCCAGGACACTGGGAGGCCAAGGTGGGAGGATCACTTTGAGGTCAGGAGTTTGAGACCAGCCTGAGCAAGAGCAAGACCTTGTCTCTACTAAAAATAGAAAAAAAAAAAGTTAGCTAGGTATGGTAGTGGGCACCTGTGGTCCCCGCTACCCAGGAGGCTGAGAACAGAGAAAATTGTTAGAGCCAAGGAGTTTGAGGTAGGTGTGAGCTAGGCTGAGGCCATGGCAGTCTAGCCTGGGTGACAAAGTAAGATGCTGTCTCTAAAACAAAAAGAAAAACAAACAAAACAAAACAAACAACTTTGTCCTTTAGGGCTGGCTTCTTTTCACTCTGCACAACATTTTCAAGGTGCATTCATGTTGTAGCATGGGTCAGAATTTCATTCCTTTTCAAGGCTGAATAACATTTCATTGTATGAACACATCACATTTGTTTATCCTTTTATCCATTGATGGACTTTGGATTGTCACCTTTTGGCTTTTGTGAATAGTGCTGCTGTGAACGTTGGTGTACACGTATCTGTCTAAGTCCCCTGCTTTCAATCTCAGGGGACATTTTGACAGCTTCATGTTGAGCCTGAGTCATCAGAATTCACTCCCTTTTTCTTCAACTTGCTTTTATTTCATGATTCCCAAAGCTCTTCTTTGTGCCACTGGGTTTTGGTCAAGATCTCTGCAAGTCCCTCCCATCAGCTCTCTCTACTGATTACATTTGGAAATTAGCAGTTGGTAGCTTGATTCCTGCCCTCACAGGGGGCCCCTGAAGCCTTAGGCAAATTGATCTTTCTTTTCCCCTCTAGTGGACTTTGCATCCCAAGAAACTGGAAAGGCAAACTTGATGAGCCCCAGAAGTTTTCCTAACACACTAATCCCACTCTATACATTTGCCCAAAGAACAAAGATTAGCTTCTCTCCCTTCAAAACAAAACGAAACTATAATCCTTAACATATTAGCCAACAAAAAAAAATATTACCAAATAACAAGATATTAAATTGAAGTTGGGTCAACACCCCCACAAACTTAACTAAGGCACTACCCCACCTGAACAGGACATGCCAAGGGTGTGCTAAACTGCTTTGGCCGGCATTAGTCAATCTCACATCTTGGGGCTACAAAAAGAAGATTGGGGTCTGGGTTTGGGGGTGGAGTGAGGATGTGTGATAAGTGTTGGTTGGGGGGGTGCTGTGCTCCCCTCCACCTCACCACAAGTGGGAGAGGAGTATGTCCCCTCACTGTAAGCCAAGCAGAAGGGGCCTCAGAGAACTTCATATATAGTTCCTGGAGTCTGGAGAACTCAGGGATAGTGTTAAACCTCAACAAGAGAAGACAACAGGATACGAGGCTGTGTGTCCATCTGGAGTTTTCCAGAGTGAAGAGACGACTTCTCAGAGAGCAGGATGCCCTCCCACTGACAAGGTATGGGGGGTTGAAAGGGATGAGTTTCCTGGATACTTAATATGGTTCCCATAGAAAGGATGTGGTTGGCATCACCTGAAAAGGTATCTGGCCCAAGAGTATGTGAAGGGACCAAGGTGCAGCCAGCAGGCTGGAATCAGAAAGCACTCTCTGGGCAGAGACTTGAGCAAAGGCTCTCCTGGGCACCCAAAAAAGTGCCCCGTGGGTGAGAGTCAGTTTTGACTTCTGTGCTGCCCAGAGAATTGGCAATGTCAGACAGAGCTGTGCCTGCCACATGACACAAGGAAATAGGTGGGAACCAGTGCAAAGTCTGCCCTGCTCTCTCCTCCAGCAGAGGAGGAGGAGAAGACTTAAATGAGGTAGGTGACAGACCTGGATTTGTATCACTAAAAGGAGCCTTTCTTTGTAACTGAATGGGTCCCAAAGACGGTGGAACCCATCAGAGATTTCTTCCAAGAACAGGAGACAAAAAAAATCCATAGACAGTAGATGTCTTTCCTCATTGTACCCCATCAAGAAAAGTCTACCCAATGAACCGGTTATAGTCACCACATGTAGCATGGAAGGCACTAGAGACTCATAAATAAAAGCACAAAATATTTTCTTTGCTCAAGGAAATCATAATTCTTAATTTATTATAGGTTGGGTATCCCTAACCTGAAAATCTAAAATCTGAAATGCTCCAGTGAGCAGTTCCTTTGAGTGTCATGTCCGTGCTCCAAAAATTTCAGATTTTAGAATATTTGGAATTTTGGGTTTTCGGATTAGGGATGGTGAACTTGCAAGTATTACGCAAAGATTCCAAAATTCAAAAAGATAAATCCAAAATCTGAATACTTCCAGTCCTACACATTTTGGATAAGGAATAATCACCTTGTATTGGAGGATTCTGCTTCTCTCAGACATGTCCTCTGTGTAAAGAAAGAAATGGGTACTTCCTGGAGGAAGAAAGGACAACTTAGACTCTGGAAAGATGGCAAAGGCAGTGTTGTGGTTCTAGAATTGCCCCAAAACTTCCCATAAAAATGGAGAAAATGACTAGGAGAACTAGTGAATGGTACTGGACGGCCTCGTACTGCCCTACTCTGAGGGCTCAAGCTGCCCATTCTCTGGAGAATTGCCCACAGTTAAATGGGAGCCCCTTGTCCAGGACAGTACACCTCTCAGGGAGCAGCCCACAGCTGATGACTGACGGACGTGAAGTAAAAAGGCCACCCTCTACCTTAGGTAGGACCAGTCTTCAGCACAGCACAGCTCGCACACCAGGGCTCTTCCCAGGGTCAAGCAGATGCTGTTCTCCAACTGAGACCACGTCTCTGCTTCCCTCCTTCCTTCGTCTCTCCTGCTTCCTTTCCTCCTCTTCTTCTGAGAGCACCCCAACCCCAGCTAATCACACACACACTCACAGGAGTCCCCATCTCAGGCTCTGCTTCTAGGGAACCTAACCCAAAATAAAAAGCAAAAACAGAACCTTATAGACACCATCCGCAATGAAACTAGGAGACAAGGTATACCTACAAATCCCAAAATACGAGTGTGTGGGGATGAACTATCTGTAGCTGCCAAACCCATGTGGTGTCTGCATCGTTGCGAGATAAGACAGAAGGAGGAATAGGGGTTTTCCTGAGACTCCCAGACCACCAGCTGATGTTCACAGGCAAGCAAGGCAGGTCAACCTGTGAACATCCGCCCAAACCAGGTTAGGTCTGCAGGCTGCAGCTCAAAGGGGAGTGCAAGGGGACCACCACGAGATGAGGTCTGAATGCTGAAGAAGGTTGCATCTTTGACTTCTCCACGCCAGCACCCCAAAGCTCTTCTCCAGGGCTGAGGCCTGCACTGTGGAGAAACTGCTGCGAGCAGAATCCAAACAGGACAGGGACAACAGGGGCAGAGGAAAAAGAAGGTGGGGATGCAAACAGAAGTGGGGGAGGAGAGACACATCTGGAAGTATTAGGACATATTTTTGATCACTTAGTGAAAACAAGTGAAGATGGAGTTTTAGAAACAAGAAGCTTGGAAAACGATGCTTGTCTGATTTATCCACATGAAAGTATAAAGAAAACTCATTTCAAAACAAGTCAGAAAGCATCCCTGTCAAATCCCCTTCAAAATCCCAAGGAAAGAAAGAGAATTTACAGATGATGAAAGCATGCCAGAAATACCAGCCCATGGAAAAGGGGAGAAAAGAAAAATAAAAAACAACCATAATCTAACATTTCAACAGGCTAAAAGAAATTAGGAAAATGATAGCTAAGGAATATTCATATAATACAAATGTCTAAAGAAAAAATCCAGACCAATGAAACAGAGCAAATACTAAGGTCTATAATTCAAGAAAATCAACCCAAATGGCAAACACTGAAACATATTCTATAAAAAAAAAATTATTGGACTTTAAATATTAATAATACTTTGAACGCCAGGCCAAAAAGTTAAAAAGTCACTTATTTATAAGGTAAATAAAATCAGATTGTCATTAAACTTTTTTTTTTTTTTTTGGCAGCACTTCATGCTACAGGCAGTGACATATCATATTTAGGATCCTCAAAAATCACTATTTGGGTGAGGAAGGAGCACACTGGAGTCCTGACTTAAGCATTATGAAAGGTATCCATGTGGGCAGCACCTGTACAGAGGCTGGGAGTTGGAATACAGCCCCGGACAGCTAAAACAACTATGACAACTACAGATTTAAAAAAAAAAAAGCCAGGCGTTGTGGCAGGCACTTGTAGTCCCAGCTACTTGGGAGGCTGAAGCAGGAGAATCTCTTGAGCCCAAGAGTTTGAGGTTGCTGTGAGCTGTGATGCCACAGCACTCTACCCAGGGTGACAGTTTGAGACTCTGTCTCAAAACGAAAAAAGTATCCATGTAACAAAACCATTTCTACCCCCTTGATATTTTGAAATTTAGATAAAAAGTAGAAAACGTAAACTAAGGATTTCAATCATAAACTGATATTCAAATAAAATTAAATCTTTAGAGTATCCCCTAAATATTCCCAAGTGAAATAAAACAAATGAATCTAAATGTGTGATTCAGTTAGTATCACATAGACATGAATTTTTCAAGGATCTGTGAAACATACAATTTGACTCTGTACTCCTCATATCCCAAGAATAAGAAAGTAAGTGCAAGGCCAGGCGTGGTGGTTCACTTCTGTAATCCTAGCACTCTGGGAGGCCGAGGCAGATGGACAGCTTGAGCTCATGAGTTCGAGACCAGACTGAGCAAACAGTGAGACCCTGTCTCTACTGAAAATAGAAAAACTAAGACAAGAGGATCACTTCAGCTTCAGGTTGTTGTGAGCTATGACGCCACAGCACTCTACCCAGGGCAACAGTTTGAGACTCTGTCTCAAAAAAAACAAAAAAAAAGTGTAAAAAATATACGTACTCACAAGAATTGAAAATGGGTGTTCAGACACAATTTGCACATGAATGTTCATAGCAGCATTGTTCTCAATAGCCAAAATGTGAACATATGCACCAATAGATGAGTGAATAAACAAAATGTGGTTTGCCCATATAATGGGATATGATTCCGCCGTAAGAAGGAAGGAAGCCCTGACACCTGCTACCATATGGATGGACCTTGAAGATGTGATGCTCAGTGAATGGAGTCAGACACAAAGCCCACACACTCGCATGATATGATCCCATTTGATCCAAGCGTCTGCAACAGGCAGATCTGAAGAGACAGTTGATCAGCGGCTGCCAGAGGCTGCGGGACAGGGAGCAGACAGGACTGCTTAATGGGTACATAATTTCTTCTTAGGGTATAGACAATATTTTGGAACTACATAGTGGTGATAGTGGTACAACATTATGAATGTGCTTAATCCGCTGAATGGTACACTTTCAAATGGCTAGAAAGGAAAATGTTGTGTTGTGTGAATTTTACCTCATTAAAGAAACAATTTTAAGCTATTTTCTTTATGGCCAGGTGTGGTGGCTCACACCTCTAATCCTAGCACTCTGGGAGGCTGAGGCAGGTGGATTGCTTGAGCCCAGGAGGTCCAGACCAGCCTGAGCAAGAGCCAGACCTTGTCTCTAAAAATAGCCAGACATTGTGGTGGGCACCTGTAGTCCAGCTACTTGGGAGGATCTCTTGAGCCCAAGAGTTTGAAGTTGCTGTGAGCTATGACACCACAGCACTCTACCAAGGGTGACAAAATGAGACTCTGTCTCAAAAAACATTTTTTTTTCATTAATCATATTGATAATGTAAATCAGTGATTTTCAGCTGGTATGCTATGGCACACCCGTATGCTGTGAGAGGATCTTAGGTGTGCCATGAAACTTTTTAAAGATCAGTAATTAAATTATTTTTGAAAATAGTTCAGAGCACAGTAAATATATTCTTTTTTTTTTTTTTTTACTCTTTTTTTGGATCAGCATAATTTAAGTATGCTGGGGAAGTTTAACTATAGGTTCTATGGGTGCCATGAAATAAAAAAGGTTGAAAAACATTGGTGTAAATGATGGTATTGTTATTTCCAGATTGTTTTATGTGTTACATGGGATATTGTGGAATGAAGCAAAAGGAAAACATGTTGAATCTTTGGGAACCCAGATTCTCAGCACCGGAGAATGGAGATACAGATGTAAGAGTGTTGAGGTTAAATAAAAACCCCATAAACTAGGTTTTAATTGGAACTCTCAGGATGAATTTATTATGTTTTGTTTCTTTAAGTACATACTTACTAGGTCTGTCTACTGAAAATTCCTAGAAATAATCACCAAACCAATGTCCTGGCACCATGTCTGATCCAAGTTTGGCACTCAGGAAACACCCGTGGAAGGAAGGAAGGGAGGGAAGGAGGAGAGGAAGGAGGGATGTGTGAGTGTGTGGCTTGATGTGTGCTCACATAGAAAAAGATGGCAAAGAATACATTAAGATTGCTCAGGGTAATTATCTTTGGGTATGTGTGGCTAGTATTTTTCACCATTTACTCAATACTCTTTTGCAACTTTAGAATATTTTAAAGAGTAAGGGCTTTATAATAAAAAAAAAAAAATACATTTCAAGGCCAAGAGCAGTAATTCACACCTGTAATCCAGCACTTCGGCAAGCTATGATTGCAACACTGCACTCCAGTCTAGGCAACAGAGTGAGACCCTGTCTCTAAAATAAATTTATTTATTTTATTTTATGTTTTATTTTTGAGACAGAGTCTCATTATGTCACCCTCTATAGAGTGCTATGGCATCACAGCTCACAGCAACCTCTGATTCTTGGGCTTAAGTGATTCTCTTGCCTCAGCCTTCCAAGTAGCTGGGACTACAGGTGCCCACCACAATGCCCGGCTAGTTTTTGGTTGTTGTTGTCATTGTCGTTTGGCAGGACCAGGCTGGATTCCAACCCGCCAGCTCAAGTGTATGTGGCTGGCATCCTCGCCACTGAGCTACAGTCAGTGAGCCAAAATAAATTTATTTAAATAAAAGCCCTCATGCAAATTGGCAATATGTATTACAAACTTTCAACTATGCTTGAGACAATTTGTGCATACGGAAATTTGTGTCATTATTTATAATACAGAAAATGTTCAAACACCCAATAATAGGGTATTGGTTAAGTTAATATGCTACGTACATATATTGGAACACTACATACAAAATCATTAAAACTCAAACATTCCTAAGCCACTTAGAAAAATATCTATGCTGTATTAAGTGGAAAAAAATGTTTCAAGAGTACTATTCTTAAGATCCAAACTTTTGCTTTCAAAAATGTGTGCATGTACATTATACATAATGAATGTTATTCATATAAATAGAAAAAGTCAGGATGGACATAAAACAAAATATTGAAGGGGTTACCTCTGAGTTATAAAGTTACAGGTAATTTTAATGTTTATTCCTCCAGTAACCACATAAGCATTGTGTACCTACCAATTATTTTCTGCATTTCCCTTTTTGTGAATATGTTTTATTTGTGTAATTAGAAAAGAACAATAAATTGTCTTTTTAAAGAAATAAAAAAGGATCTCTGAGAATGAAATGGAGTACCAGCTTCCCTCCACTTCACTAAATCTGAACTGTCCTTTGCACTTGACTTAAAAACACAGACGTGAGACCTGACTCAGAGAGGCTACTAGGGGAAAGTGAGGTCTGAGGGAACAGAGGACTTCTCAGGAGGCCCCAAGAGAACAGCGCGAGGTCGGCAAGGTCCTCCCCGTGGTGACGCAGCTCTTAGGAATTTTAGAAACTTAATTTCCTGGGGCCTGGAAACTAACGCTTGCTTCCGCTTCTGTAAAAGCCTGAGCTGCCCGGAGCTGCCTTCTCCAGCTTAATTCAAACTGACCCGTGGAAGAAGAGCCCTTGACTGGGAATAAAAGGGAAAAGGCTGAGCCAGTCCGGGAGTGTGCTGGGGCTCTGCAGGCTGAAATAGAGCCCTTCCTTCCTCCGTGTCTTGGTGTTCGGTGATTCTCCCCACGCCCCCACCCCGCGGTGTCCTCGTCTTCCAGCAACATGCCCACTACAGGACCCCTAAAGGAAACAAGCAGCAAGTGAAGTGGGGAGCCAAGTATTGTTTCTGCCAGGACCAGAACCACCCTCACCCCACGTGGCCATCTTCTAATCACAGAAAGCACTCTCTTCTCTCCTTCCCTACCTTTCCTTTCTTGCACAAGTCTGAACTTTGCTAATGCTCAGGGTCATGTCCCTGGGTAGAAGCAAGGTTTCAGACACCTGTCATGTTTGCCAACCTGCATCCATTCACTCTTCTCCTGACAAAGTATGCTAAATTAGATGGTATTCTGAGGAAAATACCATCCGTCCTCTCTCAGCCAATGTGCTACAGGTTGGGCTCCATCCCCAACCGAGGGTAAAAAACTATGACCCCCCCAGGCTCAAGTCGATGGCAAGTTCAACTCCTCTGGTCAAAATGATTGGTTCAAAAGTAATCATGTGACCCAATCAAAGCCTATGAGATCCAATGAGACTTTTACAGACATGTTGGGGGCCAAGACTATATCTTACCTTCTGTTGGATGCAGATCTGAAAAGGATATATTCCTGGCAACTACTGGAAGTCAGTGTAAGACCATAAAGAGAAAATATGTCTCTAATTAGAGTCAATTCAAAAAAAGCAGAACAAAGACATCAAGATGAGGAGGGCGAGACGATGAATCTTGTCCTTTAGGCCCCGGGACCCAGCCAGGACTGAAGGCTGTGCTAATTCCAGATCCCTCAGTTACTAAAGCCAAAAAAAAAAAAAAATCCTTCTTTTCTTAAGCCAGGTTAAGTGTTTCACACTACCTACTAACATGCCTGGTTTCTTCTGATTATCTCAGAGAAGAACATCCTGTAGTCACTGCAGTGAGAGATGGCTTTTGTAGATAGCTTAGGTCCTATAAACAGAGCTGTGTGACCTTGAGCTTGTCCTTCTTTCACAACGTAAATTTCTTCATCTGTAAAATAAAGATATCAATACCAACCTCACAGCCTTGTTAGAATCAAACGTTAAGAGTTTTGATTTTTATCTCAAGAAAAATAGGAAGCCCTTGACAGGCATGAATGAAGAGAGTCCTTCAATCTATGTTTTGAAAAAAAGTCACTTTGCTGCTGCCTGGGAGAATGGATTAGAGCAAGGTAAGAGTGAAAGTGAGGCACTGGTAGGAAGGGAACTTCAGAAGTTCAGGCAGATGATGGTGACTTGAACCAGGGTAATAATATCTACCCATTATCAATGACCAAATGACAGTTGCAAAATGGCAATCATCAAATCAGATTTACTAAATGTCAAATACCCATACCATCTCTGAGTTTTTTGCCATGTTATTTTCACATAAATTAATTTTGGGCTTAAATAAATTCTACCTCACCCTAAACAATAATATTCAAGTTTGATTTACATCATATTGCAGTATAGGTATACAGATACACATTCTGACCAAAAACACAGATAGAATAAAATGGAATTTGTCAGGCTAGGGCAGATATAACACAGCTGGTCTGTTTGGTTTAGGTCCTGCCTGACCTTCACCCCCTGTCTCCCATTCTTACTGTTCGTAAATTTAGCTCCCGCCCTAAAGAAGCCTATCTTGAGTAGTTTAGGTGGATTGATTTAGGAGATTAACTTTTTTTTTCCGCAGTTTTTGGCCAGGGTGGGGTTTGAACCCACCACCTCCAGTATATGGGGCCAGTGCCCTACTCCTTTGAACCACAGGTGCCGCCCTGCTGATTATTTGGAATAGAGGTTGGTGTGGTCTTTGCCTTGAACTTTTATGTATAAAACTGTACATAAAATGGAAGTTACAGAAGTAACTGGAAAGGGAAGAACAGAACAGTCTTGGAGAGGCTACTCTCACTGTTCTCCAGAATCCTGGCCTTCTGACAAAGTTTGGCAGACCTATCCCCATCTCTGCATATTGGCTGATGGTGATAGGCAGCTTATCCGGTAACCCACATTAAAATAAGTACATAACGAATTTTTAAAATGTTTGTGTACAAATCACTTAAACTCATCTCAAATATTACCAGTAGGAGTCAAAAAAACAGGATTGTGAGTGGGAAAGGGGACAGAACCTGTACATGGACCTTACTTTAAGAAAGAACTCAATTTAGGAGGAAGAAAAAAAAACCAACTCAGCCAAGCAGAGAAATTAGAAGGTGATTATTTGAATGACATTCTTCCCTTTTACAAAATGGCTCACCAGGGAGACCCTTTAAACTGAGAGCTACCCTACTGAATAAGTACCTGGTACAATCATTTAACTACTTGACAGAGAGCTTGGGGGCAGCTGTGAGAGGAAAGGGGAGATGGAGAGGAATCTTAAAGCCAAACCCTGGCCCATTTAAGACCAATTTGAAATGAAGATTTCGGAAAGTCTGAAAGTATAATTTAAGTGAATGGGCTAAGTAGGCTTCCATGAATAACTCTTCCACTTAGACAGTGTTCCTCAAGAACACCCTACTCTGTAGCCATTAAAAAGTGTGTGTTAGGAGAATATTTAATGACATTGGAAACATCTCAAAAGCAGGTGGCAAATCAGCATGTACAGAATGATTCCAATTTCAGATTTTAAAAAGAAATTCTATACATGGTTTTCTTTAAAAAAAAAAAAAGCAAAAAGGACTAGCAGTCTACATAAAAATGTTAAAAGCAGTTATATTTAAACAGTGGGATTAGACGGGTGATATTTATTTTCATCTTCAGTCTTGCCTGTATTTACCCAAGTTCCTGATTATTTTTTAAGTAGTAAAGGACAACTAAAGGGTGCTTAAAAGAATTTATTCATGGTCTATTGCAAACTGTACCAATTATTTATTGACTGAAACTCATAAAGTAGAAAATCTTTTACTAACCAGGTCAAATTTCTTATTTCAAATATGATGATATAATGATAGTTAACATTTTGTAACCATTTATTATGTGTCAGACACTGTCTTCAGCACTATATATATAATTATGTCGTTGACTCCTCACAACAACTCCATGAGATGGATATTTTTATTATTCCCCCCACCACTAACAATTTTCCAGATGAAGAAACTGGGGCTCAGAGCAATGATGTAACCTGTACAAGGCCACTAGCTGGCAGGTGGCAGAGAATCCAGGTCTCCTGGTTTCTAATTTGGAGCTCTTTCTCTTCCATAACATTGAGTTCCTATAGATGCCCTAGTTTGTGGCTGAAAATATCCCATAATTACCCCATAAATAAGCCATTGAACTTATTTATTCCTTGCATTTAACTTATTATTTAGCATTTAACGAACACATTACATTGAGCAAGAACCATCAGTCTTTCACATAATGCTCCGGTTAATAACTTGGTAATTATAATCCACAGTCACAAAGCTGAACGCACTTGTTGTTTCCATGGTGCTGGATCCCCTTTTAAGGAAGAGAACTCATCAGTTATCTCTGACCCTCCTGCTCAGTGAATTTATACCCTCCAAAACCATCAACATTTACCCTGGTGGTTGGAGAGCTCAATGGTAATTGTGGAGCCCCTAAGTCTAAGGATCTGAAAGATGTATATCTATAATTTCCTTTAACGTGGTGTCAGAATATCACTTAGCCATTTCACATGCTAATCAAAGAATTCCTATTTATAAAGCATAAGCTCTATGTGTGCCAAGACTTAAGCTAATTGCATTGCTTATAGGATGAATAGTAGAATGCTGTGCTTATTAAGCTGATCATATCCAATATATCTTTGCATCTATCAGTTTCTGATGCGTAACAAACATCTCAAGATCTTAGTGACATACAAGAACAAATATATTTTTACTCAGGGGTCTGTGGTTGAATATGGTTCTGCTGAGTTCATCTGGGATCTCATGGGTTTGATAACAGGTTGCAGGCTGGGTTCAGATCTGTTCCAAGGATCTTCCCATTCTCCTCAGAGCAGCAGACTCCTGAGACATGTTTTACACAAGAGTACTAATGAAAATACACGACACTACTTGAGGGCCAGGCTCAGAACTGGTGCCACTCAGTCCATTCTATTGGCCAAAGTAAATCTCATGGCCAAAACCAAAACCAATGAGGCAGGAAAATATTTGCCACCCACTCTAGTGAGAGATACTGCAAAGTCACATGGCAAAAAGTGTTGACTTATAATTCCACTAAGGGAGAGGTAAGGCCAAGTGTGGCAGCTCATGCCTATAATCCCAACACTTTGGGAAGCCAAGGCAGGAGGATCACTTGAGGCCAGAAGTTCAACAGCAGCCTGGGAAACACAGCTAAATAATTTTAAAAATTAGCCTGGTGTGATGTTGCATGCCAGCCACATGGGAGGACAAGGTGGGGATCGCTTGAGCCAGGAGTTCGAGGTTACAGTGAGATAGATATGATTGCGCCACTGCACTCCAATCTGGCTAAACAGAGGGAGACCTAATCTCTTAATAAAAAGAAAGGAAGGGAGGGAGGAAAGAAAATGAAGAATTGAGAGCAATGATACACTCTACCCACTCTTTCATAACAAATATATTGTAATGTGCCTTTTAGTATGCTGAAATAAAATTCAGAAATAATGTAACTACAAATACATAAAGTTGTCAAAAATCAATTATATATGTAAATGCAAAAAGAGGGAGTGAGATTGCTATTAGCAACTCAACAAAAACCACTGGCTTGCACAACAGCTACAAATGCAAGCTGTTTCAGGGGTGTGCATTGGCCTCTCAACTAGCTTGAACAACATTGCCCTTGTGAGGGCGATTTTTCTGAACTGGGGAATAACTGTGGATAAAGTGTTTAGCAAAATAAACTACACTCATTCTTGTTGTACACTGTAAGTTGCATTCCTAGAAAAAAGCAGAGTATGCTAAAACAATGCAGAATATACTCTGTTTATATGTAAATTAAGATCAAATGATACAAACACATTTTAAACTTACGTAAATGTCTGGCAGGACCCTGGAATATCAAGCAGGACACAGGACAGGTCTTCTCCCTACCCGTGGCTGTATGCACAGCTCACTCAGTCCTCCAAAGGAAATCATGCCAGTATCACTCCCTCCCCATCAGCATAATTCCCAAAATCATCCTCACAAATTTCTGGGTGGGATCCTAGGGAGCCCCACTGCTGCTATGAGAACCACAATGCTGTATGTAGTAAAGCAAAGGCTTTGATGCTTTATATTCTGACTTTACATCCAGCCCTGCCTCCTTCTTATGAGCTGTGTTACTTTTGGCAAGTTGCTGAACTGTTCTGAGCCTGCCTTATTCATAATATTGCTTTAAGAATTTAAACGAGACCACATAAATGGACAAACATTTAGCACAATGCTTGGACAAACCGAAGGCTTGATAAAAGCACCTAATGTCACACTATTTACTTAACTTGCTCGCATTTCATAGACAAGCAAACTGAGGCTTAAGTGAAATATCTTTGGATGTTTTTCCTCCTTCTCTCCCTGCTGATCTTCTAGTCTGAAGATGGGCAATAATTGATGTTCTGCTGAGAGTCAGCTTCAGAAGGAAGGTAAGTCTAGAAAGGTCATAAGGTTGATAATCAAGTCCATGAGGACAGGGGTCTGGATTCAAATTCTAGGTTGATATGTGAAATGGTTTTATGAGGAAGAAATGAGGTATCGCCACCTGAACCATTCAAAAGTGACAGTGCAGATCCACCCAACGAAAGTCCAGAGGAGAATATGGCCTTCAATGGCAATGCCAAGAGAGGTCTATTGATGGACAACAAACTCTAAACCCAGGTGCCAGGATTCAAATCTCAGCTCCATCACTTACCATTCGTACACCCATGTGACCTCCCTGTGCCTTGTTTCCTCACCCATAAAAGAGGTAGTCATAGTGCATACCTCATAGGGTTGCTCTGAAGACTAAATGAGTTAATATATGTCAATCATTTAGGATGGTGTTAGCAGATAATAAGCTCTACATAATTGTGTGCTATTATCATTATTATTATTATTTCTTTGTTTTGAGACAGAGCCTCAAGCTGTCTCCCTGGGTAGAGTGCCATAGCATCACAGCTCACAGCAACTCCCAACTCCTGGGCTCAAGCGAGTCTCCTGCCTCCACCTCCCAAGTAGCTGGGACTACAGGTGCCCGCCACAACTCCCAGCTATTTTTTGGTTGCAGCCATCACTGTTGTTTGGCAGGCCAGGCTGGATTCGAACCAGCCAGCTCAGGTGTATGTGGCTGGCGCCTTAGCCATTTGAGCCACAGGCGCCGAGCCTATTATCATTATTAATGAGATGGAATGATTATTAATGAACAGAATAACTGTCCACCCACAGGTTCAGTCCAGTCACACAGAGCCTGACCCATAGGGGATGATAACAAGTTACCAAAGGAATGGATAAATGAATAAAGAATGGTTAAAAATAACTGTGGACTTTGGAAATATACATTAATAATATTCAGGCCAGGTACGGTGGCTCATGCCTATAATCCTAGCACTCTGGGAGGCCAAAGAGGTAGATTGCTGGAGCTGAAGGGATTGAGACCAGCCTGAGCCCCTGTCTCTACCAAAAATAGAAAAAAAAACTAGCTGGACATTGTGGTGGGTGCCTCTAGTCCCAGCTACTCAGGACGCTGAGGTAAGGGAATCACTTGAGCCCAAGAGTTTGAGGTTGCTGTGCGCTTTGATGCCATAGCAGACTAGCCTGGGACAATAGAGTGAGACTCTGTCTCAAAAAAAAAAAAAAAAAGTGTTTAGCTTCCAATGTGGGCATCTGGAAAATAGCAATGGAGTTTTTGTGCTTATTAGCATGCTCTCTAAACAAGACCACTATACAATATGATCTTTCAAAAACACAAACAAAGCGAGGTGTCAAGGTGTACCTGCAACAAAACCCTTAGCACCAGCCTGGCACAGAGTCACCCTGACAAGCTAGCACTTTTTCCCCCCTTGTCAACATTTTTAGACAGGAGAATGAAAGCAGAGGCATTGATGAGAAAGAATAGGACAAGAAAAGTAGATAGAAGTGGAAATAGAAGAATGCCTTGTACAGTGCCTGATGCATAGTATGTCTTCAATCAATATTGATGTATGTATGTATGTATGGATGGATGGATGCCTAATATTCCATTCATCCTCCATTTTTTTAATTGAATCATAACTGTGTACATTGATGCATTTATGGGGTTCAGTGTACTGATTTGCTAGATAATGTGAAACGCTTACATTGAACTAAGTAACACATCTATCACAATAATACTCTTTTCTTAATAGTTTTGAAATGTACCATTGCATTATGCACATTAGGTGAGGTCCTCGGAATATCCTCCCACCTTCCACCTCTCCTCCCCTCTCTCTCCTCTTCCTTTATACTGTCAGGACTATACTTACGTTTTCCATTCATATGGACATGTAGGTGGTTATATATTGATTTCATAGTAGCATTGAGTACATTGGATACTTTTTTTTTTCCCATTCTTGAGATACTTTACTAAGAAGAATATGTTCCAGCTCCATCCAGGTACACATAAAAGATGTGAAGTCTCCATCTTTTTTATGCCTGCATAGTATTCCATGGTGTACATATACCACAATTTGGTAATCCATTCATAGGTCGATTGGCACTTGGGCTGTTTCCATGTCTTGGCTATTATGAATTGGGCTACAATAAACATTCTGGTGCAAATGTCTTGGTTGTAAAATAATTTTTGATCATCTGGATATATACCTAGTAGAGGAATTGCAGGATCAAATGGTAGGTCTACATTTAGTTCCTTGAGTGTTCTCCAAACTTCTTTCCAAAAAGGTTGTATTACCTTGCATTCCCACCAGCAGTGTTTCTCTGCATCCACACCAACATCTGTACTTTTGGGATTTTGTGATGTGGGCTAATCCTACTGGAATTAGATAATATCTCAAAGTGGTTTTGATTTGCATTTCTCTGATGATTAAGGATGATGAGCATTTTTTCATGTATTTGTAGGCCATGCTCCTGTCTTCATCAGAGAAGTTTCTGTTCAAGTCTCTTGCTCACATAGAAATTGGGTTATTTATTCTTTTTTTTTTTTTTTTTGGCCGGGGCTAGGTTTGAACCCACCACCTCCGGCATATGGGACCGGCGCCCTACTCCTTGAGCCACAGGCACCGCCCGGGTTATTTATTCTTTTCTTATTGATTAGTTTGAGTTCTCTGTAGAGTCTAGTTATCAGACCTTTGTCAGGAGCATAAGTTGCAAAAATCCTCTCCCATTCTGAAGGTTGTCTGCTTGCTTTATTTACTGTGCTCTTGGCTGTGCAAACGCTTTTTAGTATGATCAGATCCCAGCAATGTATTTTTGGTGTTGCTTCTATTGCTCAGGGGGTCCTCCTCATAAAATATTCTCCCAGGCCAATTTCTTAAAGTGTTTTCCCTGCACTCTCTTCTAGTATTTTTATAGTTTCATGCCTTAATTTTAAATATTTTATCCAGTGAGAATCTATTTTTGTTAATGGTGAAAGGTGAGGGTCCAGTTTCAGTCTTCTACAGGTCCACCCAGCACCATTTGTTAAATAAGGAGTATTTCCCCCACTGAATATTTTTGATAGGCTTCTCAAAGATCAAATGATAATAGCTAGCTGGGTTCATCTCTTGGTTATCTATTCTGTTCCATAAATCTACGTCTCTGTTTTTATGCCAGTATCATGCTGTTTTGATCACTATAGATTTATAGTATAGCCTGAAGTCTGGTAATGTGATGCCTCCTGATTTGTTTTTATTTCTGAGTAATATATTTGCTATTCAAGGTTTTTTCAGATTCCATATAAAATGAAGCACTATTTTTTCAAGTTCTTTAAAGTATGATAATGGTGCTTTAATAGGGATTGCATTAAATCTGTAGATTGCTTTGGGTAGTATGGACATTTTAACAATGTTGATTCTTCCCAGCCATGAGCATGGTATATTTTTCCATTTGTTAACATATTCAGCTATTTCTTTTCTCAGAGTTTCATAGTTCTCTTTATAGAGATCTTTCATGTCCTTTGTTAGGTAAATTCCCAGATATTTCATCTTCTTTGGCACTACTATAAAAGGAATAGAGTCCTTGACTATATTTTCAGCTTGACCATTGTTGGCATATATAAAAGCTACTGATTTGTAAGTATTGATTTTGTGTCCTGAGATGCTACTGTATTCCTTGATCACTTCTAAGAGATTTATAGTTGAGTCTCTGGGATTTTCCAGGTATAGGATCGTATCATCAGTGAACAGTGAGAGTTTAATCTCCTCTGACCCTATTTAAATACCCTGGATCACCTTCTCTTGCCTGATTGCGATGGCTAAGACTTCCATTACTATATTGAATAGCAGTGGAGATAGTGGGCATCTTTGCCTCATTCCTGATCTGAGTAGAAATTTTTTCAATTTTACACCATTCAATATGATATTGGCTGTGGGTTTGCTGTAGATGACCTCTATCAGTTTAAGAAATGTCCCTTCTATGCCTAATTTCTTAAGTGTTCTGATCATGAAAGGATGCTGGATATTATCAAAAGCTTTTTCTGCATCAGTTGAAACAATCACATGGTTTTTGTTTTTATTTTATTGATGTGATGTATTATATTTATAGATTTGCATATGTTGAACCAACCCTGTAACCCTGGAATAAAACCAACTTGATCATGGTGTATAATTTTTTTGATGTGTTGTTGAATTCTGTTTGCTAAGATCTTATTGAATATTTTTGCATCAATATTCATTAATGAAATTGGTCTATAATTTTCTTTCTTTGTGGGATCCTTTCCTGGTTTGGGAATCAGGGTGATATTTGCTTCATAGAATGTATTGGGAAGTATTCCTTCTTTTTCTATGCTTTGGAAAATGTTATATAATGTAGATAATAGTTCCTTTTGAAAGGTTTGATAGAATTTAGATATGAAGCCATCTGGTCCCAGACTTTACTTTTTAGGAGATTTTGTATCGCTGATGCTATTTCAGTGATTGATATAGGTCTATTCAAGATTTCTATTTCTTTCTGGTTGAGTCTAGGGAGGTGCTGTGCTTCCAGGTATTGGTCCATTTCCTTCAGATTTTCCATATTTCTGGGAATAGAGTTTTTGTCATAATCATTGAGGATTTTTTTTTTTATTTTCTAAGGTGTCTGTTGTTATTTCTCCTTTATTGTTTCTGATAGACAATATTAGAGATTTTACTTTTCTGTTTCTGATTAGGTTGGCCAAAGATTTATCAAATTTAAAATATTTTCAAAAACCAACTTTTTGTTTCATTGACCTCCTGAATGATTCTTTTGTTTTTGATTTCATTTAATTCTGCCCTAATTTTGGTGGTTTTCTTTTCTTCTTCTGGGTTTGGGGTTGGAATGTTCTTCCCTTTCCAGTTGCTTGGGATGATCCATTAGGTTGTTGGCTTCCTCTCTTTCTGTTTTCTTGATGAAGGCTCGCAATGCTATAAATTTCCTTCTTAGAACTGCCTTTGTAGTATCCCACAGGTTTTGATAATTTGTGTCTTCATTATAATTTTGTTCCAAAAAAGTGGTGATTTCCTTCTTAATCTCATCTTTGACTCAGCTATCATTCAGCCTAAGATTATTTAGTTTCCATGACTTTGTTTGAGTATAAAGATTCCTGTTGCTGTTGAGTTCAACTTTTTTTCATGGTGGTCCGAGAAGATACAAGGAATAATTTCTATTCTTTTAAATTTGCTAAGGTTAGACTTGTGTCCTAGGATATTATCACTTTTGGAGGGTGATCTGTGGCCTGATGAGAAGAATGTATATTCAGTTTTATTAGAATGAAATGTTCTATAGAGGTCTGTTAAATCCATTTGTTTTAGGGTTAGGTTTAAGTCTAATATTTCTTTCTTTAGTTTCCTCTTGGAGGATCTATCCAAACTGTCTAAGGGGTGTTAAAGTCTCCAACTATTATAGTGCTGGAAGATACCAAGTTGTTTGCATCCATTAGGGTTTGCTTTATAAATTGAGGAGCATTCTGGTAAGGTACATAAATCTTAATTATCTAAATCTCTTCATGTTGAGTGTTTCCCTTGACAAATATGTAGTGACCATCCTTATCTTTCTTTATCTTTGTTGGTTTAAATCCACTTGTATCTGCTACTAAAATTGCAACCCCTGCTTTTTTCTGGTTTCCATTGGCCTGTATTATACAAGTCCATCCCTTCAACCTGAGTCTATTTTTATCCTTTAACATAAAATGAGATTCTTGTATGCAGCAGATATCTATTCAATTTTATGCATGGCGGAAGCTCCCCACCTTTGACTTCATAAGAGTCTGATTCTTTCCAGTTTTTCTCCCTCTGGTCAAGAGCCTCTGCTGAGAGTTGCTACCAATCAGCCATCTTCCCAGGACTCCTTCCCTGATTCATCCCCCATTTTAAACTTCAAATCAAGACAGAAGGTTTCTAGAGATGAAGTAATCATCTCAGTTCATTCATTTTTTAAAATCCAATAGCTTACTTAGGAGGAAATATGAAAATCCCACATGGTAGAGTTTGCATTTTTCCTCTGAATTTCATTGTGTTAGAAGCTTAATCTTCAAATGTATATGTTTATGGAGGTGGGGTCTTATGGAGGTAATTAGGATTAGAGAAGGTAGTCAGGGTGGGGCCTCCATGACAGGACTAGTGTCTTTATAAGAAGAGGAAGAGAAATCTGAGCTGATGTGCACACTCCTGTACTCTCACCAGGTGATACCCTCCTCCATGTTCTGATGCAGCAAGAAAGCCCTCAGCAGATACATAGCCTCAGCCTGGGACTTCCCCAGACTCCAAATGGTGAGAAATGAATTTATTTTCTCTTTTAGTTACCCAGTCTGTGGTATTCTGTTATAACCATGCTTCTCATATTAGACAAATTATCTTTTTTTTTTTTTGAGACAGAATCTCATGCTGTCATCCTGAATAGAGAGCCATGGTGTCATAGCTCACAACAATCTCCAACTCTTGAGCTCAAGCAAGACTTTTTTTTCCGTTGTTGTTGTTGTTGTTTATTGTTGTTTGTTTGTTTGAGACAAAGTCTCAAGCTGTCACTTTGGATAGAGTGCTGCGGCATCATAGCTCACCACAACTTCCAACTCAGGCTTAAGTGATCCTCTTGCCTCAGTTTCTCTATTTTGATTTTGTTTTATTTATTTATTTATTTTGAGACAGGGTCTCACTATGTCACCCTCAGTAGAGTGCTGTGGTATCACAGCTCACAGCAACCTCAAACTCTTGGGCTTAAGTGATTCTCTTGCCTCAGCCTCCCAATTAGCTGGAACTATAGGCACCTACCACAACACTCAGCTATTTTTTTGTTACAGTTATCATTGTTGTTTTAGCTGACCCGGGCCGGATTTGAACCCACCAGCCTCAGTGTATGTGGCTGGCCTCCTAACCTGAACTAAGGGCAATACCAGGTTCTCTATTTTTAGTAGAGATAGGGTCTCACTTTTGCTCAGGTTGGTCTCAAACTCATGAGCTCAAGCAATCCACCTGCCTTGGCCTCCCAGAATGCTAGGACTATAGGCATGAGATGCCACACCCAGCCTAGACAAATTAACTTAAATTCTGAGGGAGACTCTACCACTTACCACTTATGCAACCTGGACTTTGATTCTCTGAGCCTCATTTTTCTCATAAGTGGTCCTTAAAAATCTACACAGAGCAAACATCATATAATATCATGAATAGTTTATGCACATGAGTGTAGGCTAATACTTATAAATTATAGCCAATGCCCACTTTGTTAGTTTTGCTCATTCCTACCCTCTTATCATTATTGCTGTATAGCACATTATTGTGTCTTGGTGACTTGTTGATTCTATATAGTACTCAAGAGCTTGCGAAACACTGCAATACCACAGCCACAATTCATTTTATGGTTACTAAAAGTGCTGTGTACTTTCTAATACATAGCCTGATAGGTCCTCACAACTCAGTAAGTATTACACATCTTGTATAAGCCATATCCAACAATGCTATATAGTAAGCAACCACAAAAACCTCAGGGCACAGAGCAATAAACACTTATGTCAGGCTCCTGATGATCTGGGTTGGGCTTATCTGATCTCACTGCCTCAGTCACATGTCTGGTTAACCGCAGGTTATCCAGGCAGCTCTGCTGATCTCAGTTGGACTTGTGTCTGAGGGTTGGCCAGATGTTGGCTGATGCAGGATGGCCTCAGCTGTTGTGATGGGACAACTTAGCTCCACAACACAGACCTTTCATCCTCTAGCAGACTAGCTTGAGTATTCTCCTGTGGCTATTAGAGAGGAACTAGATGAAAGCAGAAATGTGCTAGCAGTTTTTCAGGCTTCTGCTTGCATCACCTCCACTAGTATCCCACTGGCCAAAACAAGTCCCAAGACAAACATACTTTCAAAGCATGGGTAGATTGACTCCATGAAAGGGATGGCAAAGGATGTAGAGACAGGAGAGGTATTATAGGTTTAAATGTGTCCTTCCTAAAAGTCATATATTGAAGTCCTAACCCCCAGAACCTCAGAATATGAAATTATTTGGAGATAAAGTTTTTACAGAGGTAATCAAGTTATAATGAGGTCCTTAGAGTGAGTCTCTAACCCAGTAACACTGGTGTCCTCATAAGAAAGGGAAATTTGGATACATACACACGGAGAACAAAGATGATATAAAAAAGCAGGGAGAAGATGACCATGTGTAAGTCAAGGAGTTAGGCTTGGAACAGATTCTTTTCTCAGGGTCCACGGAAGGAGCCATCCCTGATGCTGCCTTGATCTTAGACTTCTAGCCTCCCTAAATGTGGGAAAATAAATCTCTGTTTTTTAAGCCACCCAGTCTGTGATACTTTGTCATGGTAGCCTAACAAACTAATAAAAGAAATAAAGAATGATGACATGAATGCAACCAGTCCTCAATATTCCACTTTACAGGTAAGGAAATTGAGGTGCAGAGAGTCCAAGTTAATGTGTTACCCAAGGGGACAAGAGCTGAGGAGCATTAGAATTGTTGAGTGGGACCCAGAACTCTGTATTGGTTTCCTCACAGCTGCCACTAAGCCATAGCAAGCCACGGTCCTTTGTCTTTTCCTAGGTGGCTTCCAACAGGGAGGTAGTGGCACGTGCAGGACACTGTTCATGCCTAACTAGGCAATTCTGTGCATGTTGCTTCAAAGCTTCTCTTTTACAGTCCTTAATGATCTAGTAATTGTGTTTATGGCTTTCCAATGAAGTGTGCGGGACTTGGAGAGCTGTCACTGGTTTCTTGAGGGCCTTTATTTGATCTGAGACTGAGCAGAGCTTCTAATAAGATAAAAAAGGTGTGTGAGGCAAAGAGGAGATAATTCGGGTCAAACCTTACTTTTCAAAATAGCTTTTTTAGCTAACTGCTCTGCATGTCTAAACCTCTATCACCAACTATGTTTGCACTGAACATACTCAATTATTTGGGATCACTCTGAAGCCACTGGGATGATTTCTTGGGCAGAATAAAATGATCGGAAAAGAATTAGGGCATTGACCCAGGCATAAGTTAGAGTTCCCTAAAGAAACAGAAACAATATATATCTATATATAAATAGATACAGACATGGACACACATATAGGCATAAAATACAAATATAGATACAGAGGGTCTCAAAAATGTATACACAAAGTAAGAAAGGAAACAACTGCATTAAAGTTGTAATATTCGATATATGTCAATAATAAAAGATAATACAAGTCAAGTTTGACTTCTGCCATTACAAGAAGGGCTCAAAGTGGTGACCATCAGCATCCAGACACTTCTGATTACAGCAACCACAGCCTGAGCAACACTGACCAAGGTGTCCACTTGTACCATTGCACATGGCCAGCACAGCCGGTTTCCTACGGCACATCATGTCCTTTAAGGTTCCCCACAGTTAGAAGTCAAGGGGTGTTAAGTCAGGAGAATATGGGGGAAACTCAACTGCACCTCTTCGTCCTAGACACTGTTCTGGCAAATTGTCATCAAGGTCAGCTGTCATGTCTTGGTGCGTGTAATAATCTTGGGATGAAAACTTCCCATTTTGCTGTTTTAAGAATACATCGTACGCTTGTTCTGCTGACTCCTGTCTCATGTTGCACACTGGTGGACTCTGTAGCTAACATGTAAAGTGTTCCAACACCACAAAAGAAGCAGCAGGATGTGTTGCTGTGCGAGGCATCCAGATCTTCCCCTGTGCACATCACACGGCACTGTGCATGTGCTCACACTTATCATCACACGGCACTGTGCGTGTGCTCACACCTATCACAAATGTGTGTGTATGCTTGTCAGGCACTTTGGAGATTCTGTTGCATACTCACGCCTCCATAGCCATTGTGCTTCCACAGTGTTCTTGAATTTCAAATACCACATCAAAATGGTCTTGCACTCCTCAAATGACAGCTGCACTTCTGCCATCATCTTTGACTGTCCTACCTGCTTCCTCGTGATGCTAGGTTCATTTGATTAATGCCTAAAAGATTAATCTTTTGAGCAAACATCATATACTCTACACATGGCTACCGTACTTCAACTTAGAAAAGTAATGCATACATAGATAACATCTCTTAAAATGTGTATACATCTTTTTGGCAACCTAGTATGTAGAAAGAGATTTATTATGAGGTATTGGCTTACACAATCATGTAGGCTGTGAATTCCCATGGCCTGCCGTCTACAAATAGGAGACTGCAGAAAGCTGGTGTGTAGTCTGAAGGCTGAGAGCTGGAGAGCCAATGGTCGAGGCTCCAGGTCTGAAGGCCTAAGAACCAGGAACACCAAGCTCAGGAGAAGATCCATGTCCCAACTTAAGCTAGCAAACCAAGCTCATTCAACCTTTCTCTGCCTTTTTGCTCTATTCAGGCCTCATGGATTAGATGACGCTCACCCATTATGGGTAAGGTCCTCTGCTTTACTCAGTCCACCAATTCAAATGCTAATCTTTGCCAGAAACACTCTCCTGGACACATCTAGGAGATGTGTAATAATGTTTAACCAGCTCTATGGGCATCTTCTGGTCCAGTCAAGTTGACACCTAAAATTAACAATCAAACCCATTACTCAAAAATTTACTGAGCATCTACTATGTGCCAAGCCCTGGAATATAGACATAGTAAGGCACAATAAGTGAAAACAAGGAGCTCGTTGTCTTGAGTTTATTCAATATTCTATCATCAAAAAATGATTTTGAGCATCTACTAAGTGTTCATCACCGTGTGAGTCACTGAGGATGCTGAGATGAAAAAGATGCAGACAGCCCCTGCTCTCCTGGAGTGTGCACGGAAGTGGAGGAGACAGGCCTTAGATAACTCATGGCACAGCTAAGCAATGGCAGTTGCGATGAGTGCTACAAAAGAAAAGTGAACGTTGTGGGGTGGCACCTGTGGCTCAGTGCATAGGGCGCTGGCCCCATACACCAAGAGTGGAGGGTTCGAACTCGGCCCTGGCCAAAACTGCAACAACAAAAAAAGAAAAGCAGACGTTGTAAAGGACTGCAGCCCAGGAAGACCTGATCTGTTTATCTGGAGGAAGCGGGAGTGGATCAGGAAAAACCATCCTTAGGAAAGGTTGTTAAAGCAGAGACATGAAGGATCAGTGGGGCCTCGCTGGGCAAGGACAGTGGAAACTTCCTTGTGTGAAGAGAAATGCTGCTTTTCTGACATCCAGGAGCTGTCCTGTCACCATTCCTTGGCCTCAGCTGCTGAGCTGACCTGTTGGCACTCACAGCCAGTGCGTGGTGTTCTCCTGTTGAACACAACTATTGCACAGAACCTCAACACAAGACAAGGGCACTCTGAGCCACAGCGGAACAGACAGAAGCAAACACATCTGAACACAGACAAAACATGAACACTGCCCAACCCGCAAAAACCACCCGATATTGCCTCTTCTGTCTAGTAAGGGTGGCTGCCACTTCTGTGCCAATTCCAGGCTGAGGCTTGCAGTAGTCTTTTCTCTTTTTAGACAAGATTTATTAAGATGCCCAATCATACGATGATTCCACTTCCTGCCAGTATCCAACCCCAGCAATGCCCCAGTTCCTCAAACTCTCTCCCCAAATCCCCGCCCCAAGTCCAAATCCTGTAATAAATACTCCCTAACCCCCCTTACTACGTTGCCCTACAGTTCTCACGCACCTGTGCTTGCTCACCACATGAGTAATCACCCCAACTTGTTTGACTGCCAGTGTGTTCCTGGTGGTCTTCAGCTGAAGGGCATTAACACTTGTAAATGCTTTTAAGATGTGAGCTCTAAGGAATCTAAACCATCTTCCAAAAGCACTTCTAAATTTAAAGAGGCAAGAAAGATTATTATTTGAATGTGTAATTAATATTCATCATAGCTAATGTATTAGTTTTATGGTAAATTTAAGATGGAATTGTGTTTTTATGTGCTGTGTATACACTTTCACAGTACATTGAAAACCTCTTATAATTAATGTGTCTCGTATATCTTTATTTATATTGGAAGCAAAGTTTATTATCCTAACTCACATGAGCCTTAGGATTCTTATACCTCTGATTTTTGGCATTGCTTCAGTTGTCACTTCTCTTCAGAGTCACAGCCTGTGACTTGATTTGGGGGCACTCGTAGTGACCTTAGACCTTTGGCACCTTGACCTTACTTGACCAAAACAGAACTCAGTGCTCTCTCCTAAAAATATAGCCATCTGACAATTTAGAACAACTTATCAAAATTTTAAATGTGCTTAACCTTTCACCCAGCAATGCTACTCAAAAAATTTTGTCTTATAAATTCACTGGCACCAAAAACCCAAAGATATGCTTTGGGGTAATATTAATAACAGAAAGAAAAATTAATTGGAAACAACTCAAATTTCCCTCAATAGTCAGCTGGCTAAATGAATCTTAATACCTACAAATGTAGAATACTATACATTCATTAATAATGACGTGGTAAATTGTATGGATTGCCTCGGAAAGACATATGCAATACATTGTGAGGGAAAGGTGCACAGCATCATCCAAGATTAACTTACACACATGCATTTTTATAAAAGCATATTTTTATGCTATAGATAATAGTGGAGAATTACTTCTGGGGATATTAATTCCCGGAGTTGGAGAATTTTAGTCCATATATCATGTTCAAAAGACATGTGGTGGTGGAAGGGGAGAGCAGTGGTGGCTCACACTTTTAATACCAGCTACTCTGGAGGCCAAGGCAGGAGTATCATGAGCCCAGGAGTCTGAGCTTGTTGTGAGCTGGGTTAATGCCACTGTACTCTAGCCTGGGCAACAGTGAGACCATGTCTCAAAGAAATAAAAAAACAAACAAAAGAAAAAACAGGACATGTATTGTTTTTATGTTTTTAAATACATTTTTAATTTGTCTCATTTGCTTTATTCCTTTCCCAGATTTACCTACTACCAAATGCCTCATCTAGATGTTTATCTTCAGGACTGGTCAGTCACGGGCTATTAAAAATTTTTTTAAATATAAAAAATTTTTTTAAGATTGGGTCTTGCCATGTTGCCTGGGCCTCAAACATGTGGGCTCAAGCAATTCTCCTACCTTATTCTTCCAAGGAGCTAGGACTATAGGCTACTTTTTATGTTTTTTTGGCCTTAGTCCCTACACGAGGTCAGACAATTAAGTTTTCGAACTCATCCTAGAAAAAGTGCTACATACCTCAATGCTGAATATCATCATGGTCACCTTCAAAGTACTCCCCTTGGAAGCTGTGCACCAACACCAGTGTCTAATGCACCCTTGAAAGCCATTTTGGAACTCTTCCTGTTGTTATCTGAGGCCTGACAATTAAGTTCATGAACTCATCCTAGAAAAGGTACTGTTCTATAGCATCGGTCTTTTCTATTTTCTTTAGGTAGTCCTTAAAACATTTCCCACTTCCAAGGAGCCTGAACCCACCTGCTTCTATCAATTAAAAAAAAAATTGACTTTTTTAAAAAAATGTTTAAAACATAAATAATTTCATAAACTTTTTTTAAATATGGAGTCTTGCTGCATTGTCCAGGTCTAGAACTCCTGGGCTTAAGCAATCCTCTTGCCTTAGCTTTCCAGGTAGCTGGGACCATAGGCACATACCACTGTGCTAGCTAGTCATAGACTTTTTAATACTTTTTCAAAAATTGAACAGGCCCCTATCCTGAGTCTCAGGAATGTGAAGACATTTATTTTGCTTCTTAAGAGACTTTCTTTAACTCCCTTTGGATTCATAAGATTGATTCAAATAATTAAGATGGCAAAATTAGTGACTTATCTCTATGGGTATTTAAAGGAATCAGAATATTCAACCCCAGAATATGCCATTTGGGCATAAAGATTATTTGAAGCTGAAAGCAATTAAGAAGCGGCAAACACACACACACACAGACACACACACACACACAAGAAGCAGCAAACACAGAAGGAGCTCTTTGCTCTACCCCTGTTGAAACTGCCCTTTATAAAGTTAATAAAGGGCCACAAGGTGGGAACTATGGTAGGGGCCTGAACTCTGCAAAGTTATAGGCATAGGTAAAATACATGGCCCGTACTCAGAAGTCATATAGCTGATGGTTATAAAGATTCTTTAATTACACCCATAGATAAAATCACCCTTGGGAAACCTAAGGCTAGTTTTTGAGATATCTTCCAGGCCCTGCATTCCAGACCTGCTGACCCAACCAGACCAGTGGCTCATACTAAGTAACTAGCCTGGCTACCTCTACTCAGGAACTGACTCAGTACAAGAAGACAATTTCTACACCTCATGGTTCTATCCTAAACCCAGCCAATCAACACACTCAACTCCCTAGCCCTTTGCCCACCAAACTATCTTTTAAAACCTTTCTCCCAAATTCTCAAGGAGACAGATTTGAGAGCATCCTGTCTTCCAATGACACTAAACTCTTTTTCTGCTGCAACCCCTGCTGTCTCAGTGTGTTGGCTTCCTCTTGAGCGGCAGCCAATGAACATGGTAAGGCCATAGCACTATCTGCCTAAAAGCAGGACATAAATTTCCCTTTATGAAGATCTTCCTTCTTCCATACCAGAAAGGAAAAACAGCCATTATCACTAGAGGCAGAAAGTCAACACAGAGGTGAGTCTACGCAAACAAACCTTTACTAAAGAAATGCTTACCTTCCACTGGTTTCTCCCAATTACCTTCCCACAATTTACCACTCCTAGAAGCCCAAACTTCTTTGTCTTGTCAGTGCTCCACAAATTTATCACCCTTTGTTAAAATGGAATATAAGGCCCCAGATTTAACCACCTCTATGGATCTTTGTTTCTTTGCTATAAAGGCCTCTATGTTTGTATGTTAATAAAAGTATCAAAATTAAATAAAATGTGTATACCTTTTCTTTACTGATCTTTTTGTCAGACTAATTCATGGACTTTAGCTGCAAAATCAGTAGAAGAAAAGCTTTTTTCTTCTCTTGCAGTATTATAAGCATACTAGACCAATGTATGTTCCTAGTTTAAGTTGGAATTAAGGCCTTTTAGAGAACAATGAAGAATTTTTATTTATTTATTTATTTATTTTGCAAACAAGAGTCTCACTCTGCTGCCCAGGCTAGAATGCCATGTTATCAGTCTACCTTACAGTAACCTCAAACTCCTGTGTTCAAGCCATCCTCCTGCCCCAGCCTCCCAAGTAGCTGGAAATACAGGTACCTGCCACAATGCCCTACTAATTTTTCTATTTTTAGTAGAGACAAGGTCCCACTCCTGCTCAGGCTGAGGCTCCTGAGCTCACAGCAATCCTCCTATTAGGATTACATACATGAGCCACCACACCCAGCCAAGAATATTTTTTCAGTTGTATATAATTTTAGGTTAGTTCATGTCCTTCATTCCAAAGCCATTTTATGGATCCTGCAAGATTTTACGCATGCATAGAAAAACTATACATACATTATATACACATTTATAAGTAAATAAATTAACATATATTATATTCAGTGTGTTGGAAATACACACACATTTACCTTATTTGAATTCAATTATGAAGAAGAGAAAAATTCATCCTGCATTTCTTAAAACCAATTATACTAGAACTTGATCTCGATGCCTCAGGAAAAGGAAGGTCACAATCAAAATGCAAAAAAACCAAAATAAGTTATTCTTGCCTTTTGACATTATAAAGACCCAGGACAATTTAAGGTAATTGTGGCCACACAAAATTTTCGCCTTAAGCACAAACATTGGAACATAATCCCTTTGAATTGCCCTTTAAGATGTAACCCCCACGTATTTTCCACATCATTGGTTTTAAAAGTGTAGGCCTCACCCTATATAGTCATGAAATCAATTCAGTGGGTTGTCCAGCATTTAAAAAAAAAAAAAGTGGAGGGACAGACAAGATGGCGGACTGAAGCCAGCTTTCAACAGAGGCTCCCGTCCAGAAGGAGAGTTAAGGGACAGGAATTTAGTAAGTATCCTGGTGGATTTGAGCTGCACCAAGAGAGAAGATTGAAGAATGCACATCAACACCGCTGAGGCAAGCTGTGATCACAAGGACGCAAACAAAAGGTACAAAATCCACCACCAAGCGGACGGGAGTCCCCCTCCCCCATGAGACCGGCTCAAGAGCCCCACAATTAAACAAACGGGCAGAAATTAAAGGCCCTCCCACTACACTCCACGGGAGAGACCTTCTAAAAACTGGACCTACCTCCCCTACTAGGGTGCCATGGCATTCTCCTGCCAGGCATAAAACTGTATAAAACTTTAAAAATCCTTTGCCGGCAACCCTGAACCCCCAAAACTCCCCTCCCACCCACTGAGGTCTGGAGGCCCGTCCCCCAGGAGTTTGGATTCTTGGGTGATTTCTCAAGAGGAGTGGACAGTCCCTGAGCTGCAACTGGTCAGCGCTGACTCTGAGACACGCGAGTGAGGAGAGGGCACCCAGCTAAGGGGGAGTCACGCCTCAGCGGCACTTCCCTGTGGTGAGGTGCAGCAGCCCTCCCTGTGCATCAATACGGCCAGGCATAACACTGAATGAAACTCTAGCTTCCCCCCACTCTCACTCGGGGTCTGGAGGCTTGTCCCCCAGGAGTTCGGATCCTTGGGTGATTTCTCGAGGGGAGTGCACAGTGCCCGAGCCGCGACTGGTCAGCGCTGACTCTGAGACACGCGAATGAGGAGAGGGAACTCGGCTGAGGGGGAGTCACGCCTTGGCAGCACTTCCCTGCAGTGCAGTGCAGCAGCCCTCCCTGGACAACAATACGGCCAGGCATAAAACTGAATGAAACTCTAGCTTCCCCCCACTCTCACTCAGGGGTCTGGGGGCCTGCCCCCCAGGAGTCCGGATTCTTGGGAGATCTCTCAAGGGGTGTAGACAGAGCATAAACTGCAGCCACTCAGTGCCGACTCTGGGGCGCAAGACAGAGGAGAAAAGGGTCAGCTGGGTGCCCACACCAGAGCGGCAGTTCCTGGAGGCAAATCAACAGCCATTTTTTCTTTAACAGCAAAACGGCTCACTTCTGGATATTCTGAAGCCACACCCCCTGTCTCCCTGGGCAACCAGAGGAGGCCACCAGTGAGCAAAGGATTTGCCTGACACTGCTCACAAACCCGGGAAGCTTCCAGGGCAGGGCCGACTCAGAGAGGTAATCGGACACAAACCTCCAGCAGCAAAGACATTTGAACACAGAACAGCCCGTCTTCTGTAGGCGATTTTAGCAGAAACAGAGACAGAACCCCACAAAGTTGTCTGTTCTGTTCTGTTAGCAACGTCAATCAGGGACGGGGCTAAGCCTGAGTGAACACCTCCCTCCCACCACCTGCATCAAGCACTCAAAGATGTCAGGCCCCATCTCCTCCTGCTAGATAGCGGCAGACTGCAGGGGCCTGGCAGACTTCCTTGCAATTCAGGCAGGTGCAAACCCCTGGAGTATCTGTTCACTACAGGCAACTGGGTTAGCCATCTGCAGAGATACCAGTGACTGGGTCCGACGGAGGGGCAAAGTGGGGAAGGAGACATCAACCTTCCCAGACTGATCTATTTGCTAGGTGGCTCCTCCTGACTCCACGTAGCACTGGAGTAAGCCATATCAGAGGAGTCACCAGCTCCCTGTGATCCAGTTCCCAGAGACCTCTTGAACTCTCCCACCCGAGACAGGTGCCGATTGAGACAATCGATTTGGACCTTTTGAACTGAACTAATAGACTGAGGACTTTTAAGGTGGTGCCCTGGGTATGCGGTTGTAGGAAGGTTTGATTTTCCTTTTCCTTTTCAAATTGGTGCCAGAGGTGGGTGGGCGGGGTGACTTAATTGCTGGTTTTTCCACACAGCTGAGACTTCAAGCCAGAGTAAATGTTACAATAGGATCGAACTGAAAACAAGACAGAACCACTTCACCCCACCACACAAGACAGGGCCCCAGTTTCTCAGGCCACAACACTGTATGGGCCCCCAGTAAAGCCCCAGGGGAAAAAATAAAAGGGAGTAAAATAATCATGGGGCGGAATCAGTGGAAAAACTCTGGTAACATGAATAACCAGAATCCCAGAAAAGATACAGCAGATGTGATTCAAGATCCCATTCATAAACAACTATTTGAGATGTCAGAAATCGAATTCAGAATTTGGGTTGCAGACAAGATTAATAAAATGGAATTAGGAATTCGAGGAGAAATTCAAAAGTTGTCTCAAGAATTTAACGAATTTAAAGACAAAACCACCAAAGACTTAGACACACTGAAACAAGAATTTACAGCCCTCAAAGATATGAAAAATACAGTAGAATCCCTCAGCAACAGAAGGGAGAAAGCAGAAGAAAGGATTTCTGACATTGAAGATAAAGTCTTTGAATGCTCCCAATCTCTCAAAGAGGAAGAGAAATGGAGAGCAAAAATGGATCATTCACTCAGAGAACTCTCGGATAATTCAAAGAAAAGCAATATACGAATAATTGGGATTTCGGAGAATGATAAAGTGGCCTCGAAGGGCACAGAGGCCCTTCTGCATGAAATTATGAAAGAAAATTTTCCAGACATGCCTAGAGAATCTGAAATTCAGATAGCAGACAGCTTCAGAACCCCAGCACAATTCAACCCCAATAAGTCATCCCCCAGGCATATCATAATTAGCTTCACTAAAGTTAATATGAAAGAGAAGATTCTCAAAGCAGCCCGGTGAAAGAAAACCATTACATACAAAGGAAAGAATATTAGAATAACTGCAGATCTCTCTGCTGAAACTTTTCAAGCCAGAAGTGGGTGGTCATCGACTTTTAATCTCCTAAAGCAAAATAACTTTCAACCCAGGATCCTATATCCAGCTAAACTGAGTTTCATTTATGATGGAGAAATTAAATACTTCAATGACATTCATAGGTTGAAAAAATTTGCCATGAGTAAACCAGCTCTTCAGGATATTCTCAGACCTATCCTCCACAATGACCAACCCAATCCTATACCACAAAAGTAAACTCACTCAGAAACTTTGGATCAAACTCCAACTTCCACACCAGTGAAAGGATCAAAAATGTCCCCTGGACCTTTGAAAAACTCGATACCCAAAATTCCACCAGATTTATCAATACTCTCCATTAATGCGAATGGCTTAAACTGTCCTCTAAAGAGGCATAGGTTAGCTGACTGGATACAAAAACTCAAGCCTGATATTTGTTGCATACAAGAGTCACATCTTAACCTAAAAGACAAATATAGAATCAGGGTGAAAGGATCATCATCCATATTTCAGGCAAATGGTAATCAGAAAAAAGCAGGTGTTGCAATTTTATTTGCAGATACAGTAGGCTTTAAACCATCAAAAGTAAGGAAGGACAAGAATGGTCACTTCATATTTGTTAAGGGTAATACTCAATATGATGAGATCTCAATTATTAATATCTATGCACCCAACCAGAATGCACCTCAATTGATAAGAGAAACTCTAACAGACATGAGTAACTTGACTTCCTCCAACTCCATAATCGTCAGAGATTTCAACAATCCTTTGGCAGTGTTGGATCGATCCTCCAGCAAGAAGCTGAGCAAAGAAATCTTAGATTTAAACCTAACCATCCAATATTTAGATTTAGCAGACATCTACAGAACATTTCATCCCAACAAAACTGAATACACATACTTCTCATCAGCCCACGGAACTTACTCCAAAATTGACCATATTTTAGGTCACAAGTCAAACCTCAGTAAATTTAAAGGAATAGAAATTATTCCTTGCATCTTCTCAGACCATCATGGAATAAAACTTGAATTGAGTAACAACAGGAATCTGCATACTCATACAAAAACATGGAAGTTAAATAACCTTATGCTGAATGATAGCTGGGTCAGAGATGAGATTAAGAAAGAAATCGCCAATTTTTTGGAACAAAATGACAATGAAGACACAAACTATCAGAACCTCTGGGACACCACAAAGGCAGTTCTAAGAGGGAAATTTATAGCACTGCAAGCCTTCCTCAAGAGAATGGAAAGAGAGGAAGTTAACAACTTAATGGGACATCTCACGCAACTGGAAAAGGAAGAACATTCCAACCCCAAACCCAGTAGAAGAAAAGAAATAACCAAAATTAGAGCAGAATTAAATGAAATTGAAAACAAAAGAATAATACAACAGATCAATAAATCAAAAAGCTGGTTTTCTGAAAAGGTCAATAAAATAGATAAACCTCTGGCCAACCTAATCAGAAAAAAAAAAGAGCAAAATCTCTAATATCATCAATCAGAAACAACAAAGACAAAATAACAACAGACTCATCAGAAATCCAAAAAATCCTTAATGAATATTACAAGAAACTTTATTCTCAGAAATAGGAAAATCTGAAGGAAATTGACTGATACTTGGAAGCACACCACCTTCCAAGACTTAGCCAGAATCAAGTGGAAATGTTGAACAGACCCATATCAAGTTCAGAAATAGCATCAACTATACAAACCTCCCTAAAAAGAAAAGCCCAGGACCAGATGGTTTCACGTCAGAATTCTACCAAACCTTTAAAGAGGAATTAGTACCTATATTACTCAACCTGTTCCAAAAGGTAGAAAAAGAAGGAAGACTACCCAACACATTCTATGAAGCAAACATCACCCTGATCCCCAAACCAGGAAAAGACCCAACAAGAAAAGAAAATTATAGACCAATATCACTAATGAATATAGATGCAAAAATATTCAACAAGGTCCTAACAAACAGAATCCAGCAACACATCAAACAAATTATACATCATGACCAAGTTGGTTTTATTCCAGGGTCTCAAGGCTGGTTCAATATACGTAAATCTATAAATGTAATTCAGCACACAAACAATTAAAAAACAAAGACCATATGATTCTCTCAATCGATGCAGAAAAAGCTTTTGACAATATCCAGCATCCCTTCATGATCAGAACGCTCAAGAAAATTGGTCTAGAAGGGATTTTCTTAAACTGATAGAGGCCATCTACAGCAAACCCACAGCCAATATCATATTGAATGGAGTTAAATTGGAATCATTTCCACTCAGATCAGGAACCAGACAAGGCTGCCCATTGTCTCCATTGCTTTTTAACATTGTAATGGAAGTTTTAGCCACCGCAATTAGGGAAGAAAAGGCGATCAAGGTTATCCATATAGGGTCAGAAGAGATCAAACTTTCGCTCTTCGCAGATGATATGATTGTGTATCTGGAAAACACTAGGGACTCTACTACAAAACTCCTAGAAGTGATCAAGGAATACAGCAGCGTCTCAGGTTACAAAATCAACATCCTTAAATCGGTAGCCTTTTATACACGAACAACAGTCAAGTTGAAAAAGCAGTTAAGGACTCTATCCCATTCACAGTAGTGCCACAGAAGATGAAATATTTGGGAATTTACCAAACAAATGATGTGAAAGATCTCTATAAAGAGAACTATGAAACTCTAAGAAAAGAAATAGCTGAAAATGTTAACAAATGGAAAAACATACCATGCTCATGGCTGGGAAGAATCAACATTATTAAAATGTCCATACTACCCAAAGCAATATACAATTTTAATGCAATCCCTATTAATGCTCTACTGTCACACTTTAAAGATCTTGAAAAAATAATACTTTGTTTTATATGGAATCAGAAAAAACCTCAAATAGCCAAGACATTACTCAGAAATAAAAACAAAACAGGAGGAATCACACTACCAGACCTCAGACTTTACTACAAATCGATAGTGATCAAAACAGCATGGTATTGGCACAAAAACAGAGAAGTAGATATCTGGAACAGAATAGAGAACCAAAAGATGAATCCAGCTACTTACGGCTATTTGATCTTTGACAAGCCAATTAAAAACATTCAGTGGGGAAAAGATTCCCTATTTAATAAATGGTGCTGGGTGAACTGGCTGGCAACCTGAAGAAGACTGAAATTGGACCCACACCTTTCACCATTAACTAAGATAGACTCTCACTGGATTAAAGGTTTAAACTTAAGACATGAAACTATAAAAATACTAGAGGAGAATGCAGGAAAAACCCTTGAAGAAATCGGTCTGGGCGAGTAATTTATGAGGAGGACCCCCACCCCGGCAATTGAAGCAGCTTCAAAAATATACTACTGGGACCTGATCAAACTAAAAAGCTTCTGCACAGCCAAGAACACAGTAAGTAAAGCAAGCAAACAGCCCTCAGAATGGGAGAAGATGTTTGTAGGTTATGTCTCTGACAAAGATTTAATAACCAGAATTTACAGAGAACTCAAACATATGAGCAAGAAAAGAACAAGTGATCCCATCGCAGGCTGGGCAAGGGACTTGAAGAGAAACTTCTCAGAAGACAGGCGCACGGCCTACAAACATATGAAAAAATTCTCATCATCTTTAATCATCAGAGAAATGCAAATCAAAACTACTTTGAGATATCATCTAACTCCAGTGAGACTAGCCTATATCACAAAATCTCAAGACCAGATATGTTGGCGTGGATGTGGAGAAAAGGGAACACTTCTGCACTGCTGGTGGGAATGCAAATTAATACATTCCTTTTGGAAAGATATATGGAGAACACTCAGAGATCTAAAAATAGATCTGCCATTCAATCCTGTAATTTCTCTGCTGGGCATATACCTAGAAGACCAAAAATCACAACATAACAAAGGTATTTGTACCAGAATGTTTATTGCAGCCCAATTCATAATTGTTAAGTCATGGAAAAAGCCCAAGTGCCCATCAATCCACGAATGGATTAATAAATTGTGGTATATGTACACCATGGAATATTATGCAGCCTTAAAGAAAGATGGAGACTTTACCTTTTTCATGTTTACATGGATGGAGCTAGAACATATTCTTCTTAGTAAAGTATCTCAAGAATGGAAGAAAAAGTACCCAATGTACTCAGCCCTACTATGAAACTAATTTGGGGCTCTCACATGAAAGCTATAACCCAGTTACAACCTAACAATAGGGGGAAGTGGGAAAGGGAGGGGAGGGAGGGGGGTGGTGGGTAGAGGGAGGGGGATTGGTGGGATCATACCTGTGGTCTATCTTACAGGGGTATTTGCGAAACTTGGTAAATGTAGAATGTAAATGTTTTGGCACAGTAACTGAGATAATGCCAGGAAGGCTATGTTAACCATTATGATGAAAATGTGTCAAATGGTCTATGAAGCGAGTGTATGATGCCCCATGATCATATCAATGTATACAGTTATGATTTAATAAAAAAAAAGTAAATAAAAAATAATAGAAAACATTAAACTGTATGATTCACAATATAATTTTCTTTTTATGAAACTTTTCCTTCTTAATAACTCTTAGAGGGAGGGGTGTATGTGTGCATGCTGAATTGTGATTAACCTCTGGCCAAAAACATTTGAAAGTCATTGTTCTTTCACATATTCCGTGCTGTCCAATACCACAGCTGCTAGCTACAGGTGCATATTGGAGCACTTCAATGTGGTGGATCAGAATTGGCATGTGCTGTCAAGTATAAACTATACACTGATTTTCGAAGACTCAATATGAAAAAAAAGGAAAGTAGACAATCTTGTTGGTAAATTTTTATATTGAGTGCATGTTGAAATGATAACATTTCATTTTTGGATATACTGAGTTAGAGAAAACACTATCGAAATTAGTTTTACATGCTTCTTTTTATTTTTCTACAATGTGGCTACTAGAAAATTTTAAATTCTATATGTGATTGTCATCATCTGCTTATTGGGCACTGGTGCTCTGTATGTTTCAGCAAAGTGTTGTATATATTTGATATATCTGTAATCTGGTTTATAATACTATATTTTTATATAGCATCTATCACCATATTTTTACCATTTGGAATGATTTGTTCAATCTCAAAATGGCTGCCAACATTAATTAAAATGGCTGCCCTCAATCATCTGAAGCCCCTACCTCCAATGCAGGAGGTACCTTTTGACTCAACCTGGGTATACCCATCTGCATGATCAATTTAGTCTGATGTTACAGTGCCTTGGCAGAGATGACAAACCCCTTGGAATGTTTTTCTATTTTCTCTTTAACCTTATTAGTTCAGAAAGGATTATGGCCATCTGGCAATGATTATGCACTCCAAACAGCAGGTCCTCCTGAGTCATTCAAGATATGGTTACATGTTTATTTCCTGTGTTCCCTTTAAATCTCTCCATACATTAGCTTTACCACTCGACTTCCCTCCAACCCCAGGTCCATTCAATCTCATTCCCCATATCCTCCTTCCCTCTCCTACCTCAGGAATAGTAACATAGTCTGTCAGTTATAATCTTGACCTGTCCAAGTTATCCTACAATGACACCCCTACATACATACCTGCCACTTCTGATGAGTTTTAGTCTCTACATCCAACACCTCTAATTATGTAGATCTTAGGGATTATTTTTCCCTTCCTACTGATAAATAAAATAATAATGATATAGTATCTGCCTTTTACTGAGTATTCATCATCCAGACAGTATGCTAAGCACTTTCTCTCACATAAATATCACAATTTTGTAATGTGGATACTTTTCCAATTTTAGAAATAAGAGTTCTCTTTGCCTCATGAAATGACTCAAACTGTAAGATCCATGATGTCTTGTTCACCACATAACCAAAGAATGCAAAAAGAGCCTGGCACATATGTGTAAGTGTTCAATAAACATTTGTTGAATAAATAAGTTAGCAAATGAATGAATCATGGCATAGACCACTTCTCCTTCATTTACAGTTGTATCTACGTAATACTCCAGTCACCTTTGACTTCTGCAATTACCACAGGTGTGTTCATCCTTTGTTATGGGTATATATTGAGTAGTACAATTTTATACAGTTTTGTTCTTTCTTAAAATGTGTATACATTTTTTTGGCACCCTGTGTGTGTGTGTGTATCACAAAGAATCCGGATTTCCGGCTTCTCTTGGAAAAAAGAGTCCAGCAATCTGGAAAGGCTGCATGTATCACTCAGGACAGGTGAGCAATGCTGCAGTAACACCCTCAAAGTCATAGATGGATTTCTCACTCACGCCACATGTCCACTGTGGGTGGGCAGTGGCTCTGCCCCCGTCTCCCCTGTGTTCTATCTGGAACATCTAGTCCTTGCGGCTGAAAGGAAATGAGACCCAAGCAAACCATGCCCCCTCTTAAAGCTTTCACTCATAAGTGACACACACCTCTTCCATCCAAATTTCACTGGTCCAACCAGTCAACAGGATGGGGCTATGTAACCCCCTCATGGGAGGGGAACTGGCATATCCTGAAAGTCGTAATACAAATCCATCCCAGAGAAATGATTGCCTGGAATTGAAAAGTAGCTGCTTCCTTCAGAGGGGACATTCACTACCTAGTTTGACACACACAACTCTTCCTGCATTACTCTTCATACATTACACCAATTCCCTACAGGAATTTAAGTTTATAACCCCTTTAGTAGAGGTTGTAGAAAGAATGAATATGTGAGTAAATGAACAAACTCTCCTATATATTATGGCACAAATGAAAACTAGCTCCTTGAGATGCATTTCCTCACACCAAGCCCTGGCTTGTTACCCATTGTCTTTCTTGAGATGCCCCTACCTGGACTCATCCCACCCCATGGGGTGGCTCTAGGAGTGAACAACATCGCCATGCAGACCCCCCTCCATTACAGCACAAATGGAACATCTGCCCCCAAGCGACCGAGCAGGGTGGTCAACATTCGAGGGGGCTTCCCAGAAGGAGGAAACAGCATCCATGGTAGCCAACGGGCCCTAACAGGTTGAAAATGTGTTGGGGTTCAGCCTCATTATTGTGTGTTTAATGGCCTTAGGATCAAAGAACAATCTCAAATGCCTTATCTTTCACAGTGACAAGAAAGAGGAGGCTCTCAGTTCTGTTGATGAACTCAGGGGCAGGTAAGGTTGATTTCTTTGCTTTGTAAAAGTATAGCGCTTTTTTTTTTTTTTAACTTTTATCTTTACGCTGGGCGTGGTGGTTCACACCTATAATCCAAGCACTCTGAGAGCCAAGATGGGCAGATCACTTAAGGTCAGGAGTTCAAGACCAGTCTGAGCAAGAGCAAGACATGTCTCTAAAAAAATAGCCAGGCATTGTGGCAGGCACCTGTAATCCCAGCTACTTGGGAGGGTGGGGCAAGAGAATATCTTGAGCCTAAAAGTTTGAGGCTTCTGTGAGCTACAATGCCACAGCACTCTACCCCAGAGCAACGAAGGGAGACTGTCTTGAAAACAAAGAACAAAAAGAAATTAAAACTTTTATCTTTAAAAGTCCTTAAGATGCTGTGGTGAGACACCTAGGATGTGAATCATCTGTAAAACAATCTCCTGTCCCAATCAGAATTAGTTCTGCTAACTTCCACCAGGCTACTAGATTTTCAATTATCTCCTCCTGGACACACACATCAGTGTTCCTATGCGGAATCTTGAAATGACAGCATTTCACTTTTAGCCAAATCTTCCCCATTTTCTGCCAGGCACAGTGGCTCACTCCTGTAATCCTGGCACTCTTAGAGCCACAGCCAGTGGATTACTTGAGATCAGGAGTTCGAGAACAGCCTGAGCAAGAGTGAGACTCCGTCTCCACTAAAAATAGAAAAAATTAAGTGGGGGTGGTGGTGGGTACCTGTAGTCCCAGCTACTCAGGAGGCTGAAGTAGGATGATTACTTGAGGCCAGGAGTTTGAAGTTGCCATGAGCCATGACACCATGGCACTCCAGCAGTGAAACTCTGTCTCAAGAAACAAAATAGCAAACAAACATAAAAATCTTTCCCATTTTCTGAGTCTCGTGTGGTCACTCTCTCACATGCATATGGGTGTGTGCATAAATACACATAAATGAATAAATGTGCACATAAACATCATTCCAGTGGCCATTTAGTACAATGTTAGATACTTGGGGTCAAATGACAAGCCCAATAAGAGCAGACACTGGTCCTCTGGAGCTCAGAGTTGTGATAGGAAGATAGCAGCAATAATAAGAAACTGTTGTGATAAATTCTACAACAAAAGAAGTTCAGAGAGTTACAGGAAGCTTGAACTCAGACCCAGACTACTATCAGGGACTACTTCCCAGAAGAAATGACATTTATGGCCGACACCTGTAATCTTAGCACTCTGGGAGGCCGAGGTGGGTGGATTGCCTGAGTTCAGGAGTTCGAGACCAGTCTGAGCAAGAGCAAGACCCCATATCTAAAAACAGCCAGAATTGTCGCAGGCACTTGTAGTCCCAACTACTTGGGAGGCTGAGGCAAGAGAATCACTTGAGTCCAAGAGTTTGAGGTTGTTGTGAGCTAGATGCCATGGCACTCTACCCAGAGTCACAAAATGAGACTCTCAAAAAGAAAAGAAAAAGAAAAAAGACATTTAACCTAAGAACTAAAGATCAACAGTAATTAGTAAAGCAACTCCAGACAGAAGGAACTACTGTGAGAAGACCCAGAATCCAAAAAGAGCATGGACTCTTTAAGGAGCCATTTAGCCCAGGTCAGTTGGAATACTAGAGAAGGAGAACCAAGGGGTGAAGCAGGTGGGGAAATAGTAAGCAAAGAAGCTAAAAAGAAAGCAGGGCCAGAACTTGTAATGTTTTATGTGCTCTGTGAAACAGCTAGAACTTAATTCTGAGTGGAGCCGGGAGCCAATGAAGGGTTTTAAGCAGAAGATGATAAGATCCTATTTACATGTATTCTGTGGGGCTGTTCAAAATACTCAGCAGCCTGGAGGTCTTGGCACTGACTCATCAGAATAGACGTAGACAGGGTCTTGAAGGCGCCGGTTCTTCTAGGTGTCCACTCATGGGTTGCTGGAAGTTTGAGGTGCCCTGGGGCAAAGGTGGGGCTGCCTGGGAGCCAGGATGGTGCACTGTTGTGGTAATAATTTACCAATGCGTATTATATCTAAAAATATAGATATGAAAAAGATGAAAAAAACTCTACACAAGCAAAAGCTGTCTTTTTGGATGATAGGATTAATGCCCTAGTTCAGAAGTATCTTACTGTTTTACCTACCAGTATAATCATTCTCATGAGCGCTAAGTCCTCAGTCTGCATAGAACAAATAAGCCAGAACAATATTTTAAAAGATTAACAAATGTTCTTTCCTCCCACCACCAGTATGTCATGTCACCCCATGAACCTTCTCTATTTGAGCAGTCAGACCACAGGTAGCTGAAAGCAGAAGAAAGGCTTTTAATTTTTAAAACCCTGAATCCTAAAGGGACTTGAAGCAGAGGGAAACAAACACAAGGAGACCAGGATTTCTTGCCTTAAATCCTAGACAAAGAAGGAAGGCAGAGAGGGGGAAACTTGGCCATTAGAGAGTCCCTACTCCATTAGGAATCTTTATAAACAGAAACTCTAAAAGGAAATCTGGGAGGTAAGGATCTGGAATCTGGGATTTGTTCTCTGTTATGAGTGGTTCACCCAAGAAGCCAGCAAGAAACTAAGGGGGCAAGTATCGATGATTCAGTTATAGTAAATATACCTCCTACTCCCCAGTAATCTGGTATTACTAAGCCTCCTGAAACTTAAAAGAAAGTTTCTGCACAGCCAAGGAACCAGTCAATAGAGGAAGTAAACAATCCACAGAATGGGAGAAAATACTCACTTGCTAGACATCCAATAAAGGGCTCACAACCAAGCTCTACAAAGAACTCAAGCAAATCAGCAAGGAAAATACAAACAACCCCATTAAAAAATGGCCAAAAGCTCTTCAAAAAGAGGTAGCGTAATGGCCAATAAACACATGAAAAAAATGCTTAATGTCACTAGTTACCAGAGAAATGCATATGGAAACAACAAAGAGATATCACCTAACCCCAGTGAGAATGGTTTTTAATCAGAAAGTCTCAAAACAACACATGCTGCCTTGGATGCGGAGAGAAAAGAACTCTTATACACTGTTGGTGAGACTGCAAACTTGTACAACCTCTATGTAAAGTCACATGGAGATTTCCTAAAGAATTAAACATAGATCTTCTATTTGATCCAGCAATCAAATCAAATGGTAAATCCAGTATTTACCCAAAGGGGAAAAAAAAAGTCATTTTGCCAAAAAGACACTTCCTCTAGAACGTTTATTGCATCATAATTCACAATTCAAAGATGTGGAATCAACCCAAGTGCCTATCAGTTCATGAGTGGATTAATAAAATGTGGTATATGTATACCATGGAGTACTACTCAGCCATAAAAAATAAATTAATCCCTTTTGCAACAATTCAGATAAAAATGGAGACCATTCTCCTAAGTGAAGTATTGCAAGAATGGAAAAATGAACACCACATGTATTTGCTATTAAATTGGGACTAACCAATCACTATGTGCACAGATGGAAATAAAACTCCAGGGAAATCAAGCAGGCTTGGGGGAGGGGAAGGGGTGAAATCACCCCTAATGGGTACAAGGCACATTATTTAGGTGATGCACACACCTTTAATTTTGTCTCAAACAGTACAAAAGCAATCTATGTAACCAAAACATTTGCACCTCCATAATATTTGGAAATTTTAAAAGAAACAATTTTAAGACTGTAATGAATTCAATCTAAATAAAGCAATAGCAAAGTTCAAGAAGAAAGAAAGAGTTGGGCTCTAAAAACCCACTTATTAATATAAAAGGCATTCTTGGGACAATTAGAGAATTTTGAATATGAACTAGATTTTAGATATCATGAAAATTATTGTTAATGTTCTTAACTATGATAATGGTATTGCGATTATGTAGGAGAAAGTCATTTTACTTAGGAAAATGTGTACCAAAGTATTAAGAGGTAAAGTGTCGGAGGAGGAGAGCAAGATGGCTCAAGTAACAGCTTCCTTGCATCTGGGCACCGTGAGTCCGGGGAGATAGGACTCCAGGCATCTCTGGCTGGTGGGATCTGCCTATCATCACCCCTGTGAGGATACAGGGAGTCAGTGAGAGACTTCTGGACCCCAAGAGGAGGACTAAAACAGTTGAAAAACGGCAAGTGGTCGCGTGTGTTCAATCAGTCTAAACTCACCCACAACTGTAAGTTCAGTAGCAGTGAGACTGCAAACCGGAAAGGCCTTACCTGTGAACTGTTTTAGTGTCTTTGGACTTGGCACTCAGTTGAGCTGCCTTGGGGAGAGCCTGAGCAGGAATGGGGAGAACTTTGGCCGTGGTCTAGGTCCCCAGTCTGAGCCGCTGAGCCAGATGGAGCTAATAGTGTTTGGCTGTGGGCCACAGGGCGCCATTGTGAGTGATCTGCCCCAGCAAGCTCTGCCCTCAGGGTCGCAGAGCTAGAACTGGGTGGGAGCTGGTAACCCAGCACCAAGTAGCCTAAGGGTGGGGTCTGAGCTGCCTTGCAGCCCTAACCCTCAGGGGCAGAGTGAGACCGGTTTTGGCACACTGGGTAAGTGGATAGCCACTTCAGCAGTGATTCCAGTGACAAGCACTTTCCTGGGAAGGCTTCTGCTCAGCAAGTTTACAAGTTCAAAGTGCCTTTTAAGTGGGCTGAAGAGAGATTTAGGGTGTCTACCTGCTGGGGTTTGAGAAATCAGCAGCCTCCAGTCGTATCAGAACTGTGATTAACATCTCATACCCCAGAAGACCAAGTGTTGCTCAGACAATATTCAACAACATATACATACTGCTTTGTTTTTGGTTGTGTTTTTTTTTTTTTTGGTTGTTTGTTTATTTTGATGTTGTTGATGTTCTTTTGTTTTTTAATATCAACCTTTTCCACACAGATCTTTTTTCTTTCTCAATTTTTCTAGTTTAATTATAATCCCCCATTGCTGCCTTTTTTAATAACTAGAACTTCATTTTTGCTACTGTTTCTACCGCTATTATTTGGTTTTTCACCCAATTTTATCCCGTAAAGTTTTCTGTTTGCTTGTTTTGGTTTGATTTATAGCACTTTTGTCTTTCCTCTCTACTTGGTGGAAGTGGGGTACTGTGTCTCATCAGGTTAGCAAAGAGCTGCTGACCTCAAGGGAACCACACAACTGGGCACTCCCAGATGGTGGGTTTTTTTTTAATGTGTCAAAGTACCCTACTGTACACCTATATTGCTCTGTCTCCCTATTTCTGTGCCTCTCTTCTTTTTGTCAATATTCCTTTTAACCATCCCCTCTCCTTTCTCTATTTTTTTTTTCTTTTCACTCGGTCCTCCTTTCTTTCATCCCTTTCTTGCTCTTCAACCTTCTCACCCTTCTGGTCCTGTACCAAAAGGACTCATCTGACCCTTAGTCCACAGGCACGAGAACTTAAAGAACAAGAAGAAGTGAAAAGAAAATTAGGGCAAGGAAACAGATAAAAGAAATCACTCCTGAGGAAGAATCAGCAGAAAACTCCAGGCAACATGAAGAACCAGTCCAGAACAACCCACAAAGAGACCATGAGGTAGCTACTGCAGAGGATTCCACCTATAAAGAAATGTTAGGAATGACAGAAAGGGAATTTAGAATACACATGATGAAAACAATGAAAGAAATGATGGAAACAATGAAGGAAACTGCTAATAAAGTGGAAAATAACCAAAAGGAAATCCAAAAACAGAATCAAATAAGAGATGAACGATATGAAGAATATAAAAAGGATATAGCAGAGCTAAAGGAACTGAAACAGTCTATTAGGGAACTTAAAGATGCAATGGAAAGTATCAGCAACAGGTTAGACCATGCAGAAGAAAGAATTTCAGAGGTAGAAGACAAAGTTCTTGACATAACTCAGATAGTAAAAGAGGCAGAAAAGAAGAGAGAGAAAGCAGAATGTTCACTGTCAGAATTATGGGACTTTAGGAAGCGTTCCAACATACGAGTTATAGGAATTCCAGAAGGGGAAGAAGAATGCCCCAGAGGAATGGAAGCCATACTAGAGAATATTATAAAAGAAAATTTCCCAAATATCACCAAAGATTCTGACACACTGCTTTCAGAGGGATATCGGGCCCCAGGTCGCCTCAACTCTAACCGAGCTTCTCCAAGACACATTGTGATGAACCTGTCCAAAGTCAAGACCAAAGAAAAGATTCTGCAAGCTGCCAGGAGTAAGCGCCAGTTGACCTACAGGGGCAAATCCATCAGAGTGACCGCAGACCTCTCTAATGAAACTTTCCAAGCAAGAAGACAATGGTCATCTACCTTTAATCTATTTAAACAGAACAATTTCCAGCCCAGAATTCTGTATCCTGCTAAGCTAAGCTTAAAAATTGATGGAGAAATCAAATCATTTACGGATATACAAACATTGAGAAAATTCACCACAACAAGACCAGCTCTACAGGAAATACTTCAACCTGTTCTGCACACTGACCACCACAGCAAAGTAAGAACTCAGAAATTAAAGGACAGAACCTAACCTCCACACTGATGCAAAAGATAAAACTAAGCAATGGACTCTCACAAAATAAGATGAATAGAACACTACCACACTCATCAATTATCTCAATAAATGTTAATGGCTTGAATTCCCCACTGAAGAGACATAGATTGGTTGACTGGATTAAAAAACACAAGCCATCTATTTGCTGTCTGCAAGAAACACACCTGGCTTCAAAAGACAAATTAAAGCTCCGAGTCAAGGGTTGGAAGACAATTTTTCAGGCAAATGGAATTCAGAAGAAAAGAGGAGTTGCAATCTTATTTTCAGATACATGTGGATTTAAAGCAACTAAAGTCAAAAAAAACAAAGATGGTCACTTTATATTGGTCAAGGGAAAAATACAACAAGAAGATGTTTCAATTCTAAATATTTATACACCCAATTTAAATGTTCCCAGATTCTTGAAACAGACCTGACTCAGTCTGAGCAATATGATATCTAATAATACCATAATCACAGGGGAATTTAACAGTCCTCTTACAGAGCTGGACAGATCCTCTAAACAGAAATTAAACAAAGATATAAAAGATTTAAATGAGACCGTAGCACAACTGTCCTTGATAGACGCATATAGAACACTCCATCCCAAAGATAAAAAATATACATTCTTCTCACCACCCCATAGAACATTCTCCAAAATTGATCATATCCTGCGACACAAAACAAATATCAACAGAATCAAAAGAATTGAAATTTTACCTTGTATCTTCTCAGACCATAAGGCACTAAAGGTGGAACTCAACTCTAACAAAAATGATCGACCCCACACAAAGGCATGGAAATTAAACAATCTTCTGTTGAATAACAGATGGGTGCAGGAAGAAATGAAACAGGAAATCAGTAACTTCCTTGAGCATAACAACAATGAAGACACAAGCTACCAAAACCTGTGGGATACTGCAAAAGCAGTTTTGAGAGGAAAATTCATCGCTTTAGATGCCTACATTCGAAAAACAGAAAGAGAGCGCATCAACAATCTCACAAGCCATCTCTTGGATTTGGCTTGTGAGCCAAGAAGAACAATCTAAGCCTAAACTCAGTAGAAGAAAAGAAATATCCAAAATCAAATCAGAGATCAATGAAATTGAAAACAAAAGAATCATTCAGAAAATTAATGAATCAAGGAGCTGGTTTTTTGAAAAAATAAATAAAATAGATAAACCATTGGCCAGACTAACAAGAAATAGAAAAGTACAATCCCTAGTAACCTCAATCAGAAATGATAAAGGGGAAATAACAACTGATCCCACAGAGATACAAGAGATCATCTCTGAATACTACCAGAAACTCTATGCCCAGAAATTTGACAATGTGAAGGAAATGGATCAATATTTGGAATCACACCCTCTCCCTAGACTCAGCCAGGAAGAAATAGAGCTCCTGAACAGACCAATTTCAAGCACTGAGATCAAAGAAACAATAAAAAATCTTCCAACCAAAAAATGCCCTGGTCCAGATGGCTTCACTCCAGAATTCTATCAAACCTTCAAGGAAGAGCTTATTCCTGTACTGCAGAAATTATTCCAGAAAATTGAGGAAGAAGGAATCTTCCCCAACACATTCTATGAAGCAAACATCACCCTGATACCAAAACCAGGAAAAGACCCAAACAAAAAGGAGAATTTCAGACCAATCTCACTCATGAATATAGATGGAAAAATTCTCAACAAAATCCTAGCCAATAGATTACAGCTTATCATCAAAAAAGTCATTCATCATGATCAAGTAGGCTTCATCCCAGGGATGCAAGGCTAGTTTAACATACGCAAGTCCATAAACATTATCCACCATATTAACAGAGGCAAAAATAAAGATCACATGATCCTCTCAATAGATGCAGAAAAAGCATTTGATAAAATCCAGCATCCTTTTCTAATTAGAACACTGAAGAGTATAGGCATAGGTGGCACATTTCTAAAACTGATTGTAGCTATCTATGACAAACCCACAGCTACCATTTTACTGAATGGAGTAAAACTGAAAGCTTTTCCTCTTAGAACTGGAACCAGACAAGGTTGTCCTCTGTCACCTTTACTATTCAACGTAGTGTTGGAAGTTCTAGCCAATACAATTAGGCAAGACAAGGAAATAAAGGGAATCCAAATGGGAGCAGAGGAGGTCAAACACTCCCTCTTTGCTGACAACATGATCTTATACTTAGAGAACCCCAAAGACTCAACCACAAGACTCCTAGAAGTCATCAAAAAATATAGTAATGTTTCAGGATATAAAATCAATGTCCACAAGTCAGTAGCCTTTGTATACACCAGTAACAGTCAAGATGAGAAGCTAATTAAGGACACAACTCCCTTCACCATAATTTCAAAGGAAATGAAATACCTAGGAATATACCTAACAAAGGAGGTGAAGGACCTCTATAAAGAAAACTATGAAACCCTCAGAAAGGAAATAGCAGAGGATATTAACAAATGGAAGAACATACCATGCTCATGGATGGGAAGAATCAACATTGTTAAAATGTCTATACTTCCCAAAGCAATCTACCTATTCAATGCCATTCCTATCAAAATACCAACATCGTACTTTCAAGAGTTGGAGAAAATGATTCTGCGTTTTGTGTGGAACCAGAAAAAAACCCGTATAGCTAAGGCAGTTCTTAGTAATAAAAATAAAGCTGGGGGCATTAGCATACCAGATTTTAGTCTGTACTACAAAGCCATAGTGGTCAAGACAGCATGGTACTGGCACAAAAACAGAGACATAGACACTTGGAATCGAATCGAAAACCAAGAAATGAAACTAACATCTTACAACCACCTAATCTTCGATAAACCAAACAAGAACATACCTTGGGGGAAAGACTCCCTATTCAATAAATGGTGTTAGGAGAACTGGATGTCTACATGTAAAAGACTGAAATGGGACCCACACCTTTCCCCACTCACAAAAATTGATTCAAGATGGATGAAGGACTTAGATTTAAGGCATGGAACAGTAAAAATCCTCAAAGAAAGCATAAGAAAAACACTGGAAGATATTGGCCTGGGGAAAGAATTCATGAAGAAGACTGCCATGGCAATTACAACAATAACAAAAATAAACAAATGGGACTTCATTAATCTGAAAAGCTTCTGTACAGCTAAGGAGACGATAACCAAAGCAAAGAGACAACCTACACAATGGGAAAGGATATTTGCATATTTTCAATCAGACAAAAGCTTGATAACTAGAATCTATAGAGAACTCAAATTAATCCACATGAAAAAAGCCAACAATCCCATATATCAATGGGCAAGAGACATGACTAGAACCTTCTCTAAAGATGACAGACGAATGGCTAACAAACACATGAAAAAATGTTTATCATCTCTATATATCAGAGAAATGCAAATCAAAACAACCCTGAGATATCATCTAACCCCAGTGAGAATGGCCCACATCACAAAATCTCAAAACTGCAGATGCTGGCATGGATGTGGAGAGAAGGGAACACTTTTACACTGCTGGTAGGACTGCAAAGTGGTACAACCTTTCTGGAAGGAAGTATGGAGAAACCTCAAAGCACTCAAGCTAGACCTCCCATTTGATCTAGCAATCCCATTACTGGGCATCTACCCAGAAGGAAAAAAATCCTTTTATCATAAGAACACTTGTACTAGACTGTTTATTGCAGCTCAATTTACAATCGCCAAAAATGTGGAAACAGCCTAAATGCCCACCAACCCAGGAATGGATTAACAAGCTGTGGTATATGTATACCATGGAATACTACTCAGCTATTAAAAAAAATGGAGACTTCACATCCTTCGTATTAACCTGGATAGAAGTGGAAGACATTATTCTTAGTAAAGCATCACAAGAATGGAGAAGCATGGAAAGGATTCACATGAATCCTATGTACTCAATTTTGATATGAGGACAATTAATGACAATTATGGTTATGTGGGGGGGAGCAGAAAGAGGGACGGAGGGAGGGGGGTGGAGCTTTGGTGTGTGTCACACTTTATGGGGGCAAGACATGATTGCAAGAGGGACTTCGCCTAACAATTGCAATCAATGTAACCTGGCTTATTGTACCCTCAATGAATCCCCAACAATAAAAAATTTAAAAAAAAATGAAAAAAAAGAGGTAAAGTGTCACAATTTCTGCAAGTTATTTTCAGAGAGAAAGCAAATCCAGAAAAATGTTAACAGTTGATCTAAAGGGCTTTATGGGGTTTCTTGTACTATTTCTGTAATTTCTATATGTTTTAATTTTTAATAAATATATAAACTTTTCTAATACATTTTTAATAAAATTCATATTTATAATTATGAATGCTAGAAGTCACAGGTTAAAAATTACGCAATAAGTTGAACTGTTTTAAGTATCATAAAAATAGTTTGCATTGAGTATACATATAAACTTGTAAAAACATGAGCATGAAAAGATAAAGAAGATACAAATAATAGTTGTTGAATTAGAGTGGTGAAGTTATCTGTGTCACTTTCCTCTATTTTTCATCTTCCTGCATTTCATAATACTAAACATTAGGTGGGGAGAAGAGACCAAGTATCTACCACTCATTATAATGGGTGCTCAGAATAAAAATTAAATGGAATCATGAAAAAGTAAGAAAGTGACTTTACTGATATGCTTAGGCTAATGGACCAAGAGTTTGCATGAGTCAGGTTCCTTAATTGTAAGCAACAAAAACCAACTCTGGTTCCTTTAATCCTTCTGGGGATTGTGGGGAGCTCACAGAATAATGAGAAACATTGAAGAGCCAGGCCTGGCAAGTGGGTAGGCGAAAAGAAAGGCTAGCTGGTAGCCAGGACCTCTGTCAACTTCAGGCAGCAAGAGAGGTTCAGAGAGAAAGGAATATAGCAACTCAAGAGTGGTACAGCTCAGACGTGAGCCCCTGCTAGTCCTGGGCACTAAGTGCTGCTGTTGGTAACAGTGTTGCCCTCCAGAAACCCACTGCTGCCCCTGCATCCTCCAAAATAAACCCTCCACTGTCCCTATTTTTGTATAACATGCTTTCCTCTTCTTTTTCTTTCTTTCTTTTTTTTTTTTTCTGGGAGAGACAGAGTCTTGCTATCTTGCCCACCTGGTCTCAGACTTGTGACCTCAAGCAATCCTTCCATCTCAGCCTCCAAAGTATTGAGAGTGTAGGCATGAGCCATAGTGTCTAGCCAGACACTCCCCTTTCAAAGTTTCACATGTGTACCTCTGATTGGCCAAGTCTAGGTTATATGCTCATACCTAAGCTGCAAAGGATCTTAGGAAAGCAATTACCTCATCTTTGAAGTTCCTCTTGAAGTAAGAGGGCTTTGTCTCTTCCCCCTCCCCCAGACCAATATAACAGGAATCTTTGAAAGACAGGATGGAGGTTCTAACACTGAACAGCCAAAAAATGGCAAATGTCACCACATAGTTTTTCCTGCCATTGTGTAAGAAAAAAACAAGAAGACCAAGATTTGGCCTCTGCCTCAAGGACCAATTTTGAGAGTGGAGACTGTATCTTATACTTCTTTGTTAACTCATGGTGCTTGGCAGAGAGGAAACTTTCAACAAATGTTTGCTAAATAAATAAAAATAAATGAAAAATCTTCCTTGGACAAACCAAATGGCCCTGTTACAAGCAGGGGAGTAGCGAAAATAACTCTATAGGACCTTCTGGCAAGAGGATTCATGGGATGTCTGATCTTGGCTGAGAATGAGGGAGACTCACAGTGGTCTTCCAGAAACTATGAACCAAAAGGTAGAGTAACATTGCACTAATGCCCTAAGCCTTAACACAATCCAAATATTATATTTTGCAGAGTGAATCCAGTTCAAATCAAGTCTAAATCTAAGCATCTTCTAAAACAATTGAACAAGAATGAAATTTGTTCTGAGTCCCTGCCTAAGGTTGAATTTTCTTATCTCTTAAGCAAAAAGCCCGATGCCATTAGTTTTGGTCATACACTGGCCAGTGGAGCCATGCTGGGCTGTCATGTCACGGCTCACACCAGTGATAATTTTATAAATGTGTTCTTCCCAGTCGCCTACCTCTGAGCTTTAATCGATTTCCAGTCACAGTTTGCATGTTTCATCCCAAAAGGCTACAGTGGGGGTACGAAAGCTTGGTGTGAAATCACTTATTTTGCAGATCTTTAAACATAGGTAAGAATCACCACTTCCTTTCAGTGGTTTTGGCCTTTTTAACCAGATACAAAGTTGCTAGATTCTGTTCTGTCTCTGGACTTTTCATTAATTCATTCACTCAACAAAATTTACACTGACTGTCTGCTACATATGGGTCAGGAACTGTGCTAATGCTAGGGATATAGCAGTGGTCAGAAAAGGCATGGTCCTTGAATTCATGACACATTACATATTATAGATGGAGACATATAAATGAATAAAGTCAGCCCTCTTTGACCAGGCCTCTTGAAGGAGCTGTCTTTTCTCTGTTGGTGCGTCCTCTTTCACCCCACTTGCCTCCTTTACTCCACTGAAACTGATTTTCCCACCCATCTCATGCTCTCATATAGCTATTTAGCACCCTGTTCTTTCTCCCCAATCCCTATTCCAATGTGTAATTATATAGGCACCAATGGGTTTCCTTCTAGACTGGAAGTGCTGTGATTCCAAGGCCAAATCCATGTTGCTGAATCCAATGGATACTCTTTACCTTTGACTTTTCTTAAATTTGATAGTGTGTATACCACTTTTTTTTTTTTTGGTCTTAATATTTTACATCAAAATATTTCAAGCCTATAGAAAAGTTGTAAGAACAGTTCAATATATATCCATGTAGCAATTAATATTTTGCTTCATTTGCCTTATATGTCTATTTATCTTTTTTCCCCCCAAAACCATGGAAGTTGTTTAATCTGTTTGGGCTGTGATAACAAAATACCATAAACTGGGTGGCTTATAAATAGAAATTTTGTTTACCCCAGTTCTGGAGGCTGGGAAGTCCAAGATCAGCATGTGTCTGATAGGGACCCACTTCCTTGCTGGCTGTTCTATCACTATAAACTCCCACAGCAGAAGAGCTAGGGAGCTCCCCAGGCTCTCTTACAAGGGCACTAATCTATGATAATGGTTCTACCCCTGGGAATCAATCACCTCCAAAGGTCCCATTTCCAAATACTTATACATTGGGGATTAAGTTTCAACATATGAATTTGAGGGGGGAATACAAACATTTTAGACCATAGCAAAAGGGTAATTTGCAGACATCACAACTAAATAATTCAATATGTTCCCTAAGAACAAAGATATTCTATTACATAATCATAACACAATTTAGAAAACAATTAACATTGACATAACACTATTAACTAATAGCCTAATCTAAAATTTTGTCAATTATCCCTATGTCTTTTATAGCAATTTTATTTCTGATCCAAGATCAAATCTAGAACCACATTTAGTCTTTTATCTGGAACAGTTCATTGGTCGGTCTTAGTCCCTCATGATGTAAGTTTTTTTTTAAGTAGGGCCTAATTGTTTTATAGAATGTCCCTCACTTTGGGTTTGTCTAATGTTTTGTCATGATTAGATTCTGGACATGCATTTTTGGAAGGAATCTCACAGAAGAGATGTTGTGTCCACCTCAGTGCGTGGCATTGGGGGGCACGTATGATACTGGTTGATCCCCTCAGCAGAGATGAATCACTCCTTCTTTGGAGTTCTCTCTTCTTTTGGCTTCTGAGGCTTTCCTCCCACCTCCCTGGTAGGTCCTTCTTGATTTCTTGTATGGGCTCCTCTTCCTCTGCACACCTGTAATTTTTGGCTAGGTAGGTTCCTATTCTATGAGCCTGTTCATACTGTTCTAAGCAACTTCATGTCCTTCTGTATCCTGACCCTAATCTTCTCCACTTCTATGCACTGACAGCTCTCAAAAAAATCTCAGCTCTCCTCACCCTGCATCTCTCTTCCAATCTCCAGACCCAGACCTGTCTAATAGCCAGCAACACCAGGATGTCACTCCAACCTCCAAGACTAAACACATTGTCTTCCCTTACCCCAAGCCTGTTTCTCTTCCTCCCATGATGAATAATAGCAGCACTCAAACCCCAAGCCCACTCATCCATTTTACAAACATTCATTGAGCACTCAAAACTTTCCAAATTTAATTATTGAAAACTTTCCTTCCTTCCTAGACTGTAGATTTCTTGAAATAAAAACCTTGTCTGTCTTGTTAGCTGTTGTATCCCTAGAAATGCCCGACACTTGAAAACGGTAGCTATTTTTAATCAAGTTCTCAGTTTCCTAATCTATAAGGTAGAAATAATAATAGATACCTCACAGGGTTTAGGTGAAGATCAAATGATATAAACATGCAAGCTCTTTATAAACTCTTATTTCTGGCTACTCACAACATCCATAGCAACAGCGGCAGCAGCAGCACCTGGGAGCTAGTTAGCAATGTGAATCTCAGTTGCTACCCAAACCTGCTGAATCAGAATCTGTATTTGAATAAGATGCCCACAGCAAAATCTGAAAAGGACTGTTCAATACCAAGGAGGCAATCATACTCAAGGCTATCGTACACATATCTCTCCCATTAGTTCATGGTCCTTCTCACACAGTCTTCGCTACTGAAATCAGAAATGGGAGATTCACATGGCACAGGATCACAGACACTTTCAAATCTTGACTCTTGATGCTTGCTGTCTATTGGACCTCAAGCAAACTGCTGCACCTCTGTAAACATCTGCTATTTCTTCACCTGTAAAATAGGTTTGAGAAAACCAACCTCCCCAAGTTGCTGTGACAACTAATGGGGAGAATGCACATTAAGAATCATAAACAGAGTGTGGCGTGGAATGATGAATACTCAGCACACTGTATATTCAGATGGGTTCCCATTTGCTATGAATATGCAATATCTGAGCTTGTCTATTTTTTCTATCTAGGTTATAGGAGAAGAATAGAAATCTCTTTTTTCCTATGTCTGGAACATATTACTATTTCTCAGTGAACTGAATGGCTGTAGGTTTTTTAGCTGCCCTTTATTAAATTCCTTCCATGTGCCATAAGCAAGTGGAAGTATCTCACATTCCCCATGTTGGTTGCAGGCCTAGCATATAGGATGGGCACGGCCTCACACAGCAGAGCCAAAGGACTGGAAGGAGGTGGAAAGAGAAGGAGAGAATTGAAGGAGCAAACTGCGATAATCAGGCTTGTTTGCCAAAGTTCATTTCAGTCTGGTTGGGTGTTTTCAAGCTTCAAACTTAAGCTCAAAATAATAACAATTCCTATTTCTGTTCTCTGCCCCCAGTCCTTACCAAATAAAGGTGCTCCTTGAATATCAAGGGTCTCTTATACCTAAGATGATTGTGCCAGGTAACAGGCACCTCAAAATTACAGACTGACATTCTCTAAAACCTCTTTGAGATTCTGATGAACACTATACCGTACAGCTTCCAGGAAAATAATCATACAACATTTTGCATATAATTTGGAGCTGGGAGGAAAGACTTCATTTCCCCAAGAGAGACTCACAAACCCTCCACTGGAAATCTCTTGATTTCAGGCCCATTTGCTTTACTTCACACAGACCCTTGTGTACCAGCACACATGGTGTGTATACACACACACACACACTGCATCTTCAATCACTTCATTTACCTCTCTAGCTCCAGAAGCAGAATAAATTAACATTTCCTGGCAGCAAAGTAGAGACATGTTTTGTCTAGAGATTACACAGATTAAATCATCAAGTGCCATAATCCACCCCACCAATAAGGCAGAAAGATAGACAAGAAAATTCGGATGTAACCATCTAAGCCTCAGCAGGGAACTACAAATTCACCTCTCAGGAGCCTCCTAGACCCCCCCGGAAAAGCCCGAAAAGCCCGTGTGCTTCAGCTCTCCTATTGGGAAAAGCACTCCTCTCATTTAATTGACATTGTTTAGAGGAAAACACAGCTTCTGTGAATTGTGATTTTTTTTTTTAACTTCATAGTCAGACCAGAGTTGCTTGGGAACCATTAACAACTTCATTTCTCCCTTATTACTATTTAACTAAGTAAATTCTCAAAATAGGTTTTTTAAATCCAAAGTTATGCATTTTGGCTCCATCTCTCAGCAAAACAAAAACAAAGAAACAGAATCCAGTGGTTAAAAGCATGATACCAAAGGGAATCAAACTGCCTGGGCTTCTTTGTATACTGACTGTGCTCTTCTCTGAGCTTGGTTATCTATATACGTAATGGGGTGATATAAGAATCTACTTTGTAGAGGGTCCTTATGAGAATTAAGTGAGGCAATTTGTGTAAAGGCCTTAGCATAGAATCTGGTATGTGCAAGTACTCAATAAAATCCATAACTCAATAGCAAGAAAACAGAGGGCCCAAATCCCACCTATTCCTTCCCCTCCAATGTTCTATCACATGCCACTGGCATCTTGGCAGTGTGCAGCACCGAACACTATAGCACCTGGCAAAAGTTCATGACTTTAACTCATTTGGGGTCTTTTGTGCAGTAAAATACATGCCACATGAGACTTGCTCTTCTGACCATTTTTAAGTGTACAGGTCAGGGCATTAAGTGCATTCACAATTTGTGCAGCCATGACCATCACTACTACCTAGTTTCAAAATTTTTCATCACCCCAAACAGAAATTCTACACTCTTTAAGCAATAATTTCCCATTTTTTCCTCTCCAAACCTCTGACAACCTATATTCTATTATCTGTGTCTATTAATTTGTCTCTTCTAGGTATTTTATATGGAATCATATATTTGTCCTCTTGTGATTTATTTCACTTAGCGCAGTGTTTTCAAGATTCTACAGAGTGATGGGCTTGTTGAAATTGTTTTAATTAAAAAAGGCTTATCCATGCTGCAGTATGTTTTAAGATTGAATAATATTCCGTTACATGGATAGACCACATTTTCTTTAGCTACTCATCCACCGAAGGACACTTCCCTCTTTTCTTGCTGTAAACAGTGCTACTTTGAACTTTCACATATAAATACCTGTTGGAGTACCTGCTTCCAATTCTTTGGGGCATATACCTCCCAGTAGAATTGCTGAATCATATGGTAATTCTCTATTTTAGTTTTTGAAGAGTCATCAAACTGTTTTCCACAGAAGCTACACCATTTTTATATTCCCACCTGCAATGCAGGGTTCCAATTCCTTCATACCTCTTCAACTCTTATCATTTTCTATAACTCATTTGTTTTTAATGACACCTTAAGACCGTCCCAACAATATACATTAATCAGAGTTCTCCAGAAAAACAAAACCAACAGGATATAATATATGAAAGTATCTATATATAATATGAACATGTATAATAATTCATTATAGGAATTGGTCACTTGGTTATGCCGGCCAAGAAGTTCTCCAATCTTCCATCCACAGGATGGAGAACCAGGAAACCTGCCAGTGTAATTCAGTTTCAGTCTGGAGGCCTGTAAACAGAAGTGCTGATATCAAAGTACTGGAGAAGATGATGTCCCAGGTCAAACAGGGAGCAAATGTAATCTTCCTCAGCCTTTTTCCTCTGTATAAACACTCAACAGATCGGATGGTGCTCACCTACATTGGGCAAGGTGATCTTCACTCATTTTACTGGTTCAAATGGTAATCTCTTCCAGAAACACCCTTGTTGACACAATCAGACATAGTGTTTTACCAGTTAGCTGAGTATCCCTAGCCCAGACAAGTTAACACATAAAATTAACCATCACAAAATAGTGACCTTATTTTTCTAAGTAATTCTAGTTTAGTGGTTCTCAATTAGAGACAATTTCCCCCCTCAACTCCACTCCACCCCACCCCAAGGGACATATACAATATCTGGAGACATTTTCAGTTTTCACAACTGGAGACGGGGCACTACTGGCAATCTTGTGAGTAGAGATTAGCATGGATGCTACTAAACTCCTACATGCCCATGACAGACCTCCACAACAAAGAATTATTGCCCAAAATATCAGTAGTTCCAAAGTTAAGAAAATGTTTAATAGTTAAAAAGTTAGCCTATCAGCTAGTCTTCAAACTAGATTTTATGGAATCACAGGATTCCAAAGGAAATTTGCAAGTAACAGAATCTCAAATTTAAATAGTTTAAAAAATAATAGCATCTCAAAATGTTTGTTAAAAACCCAGAAAGAATAAAGTTTTGCAGCTCAACAATGACCTTAAGTACTCAGTCTTTCCCCCTCTTTCTGCTTTATCACCCCAGTATGCTGACTTTTAGCTTTAGCCTGGTTTCCTCATGGTCTCAAGCTGATTGCTACAGTTCCAGACATCACATCCTCACACCACCATGTACAAAGGCAGAAAAGGGCAGTTTTCCTCTTTATACATGAGAGGAAAATCTATCATAGAATCCACACAGCACCTTCTGTCTAGGTCTCATTCGCGAGACTTGCTTGCCTTAAGACACGTTCATGCTTAAGGCAATCACTGGCAAAAAGAATAAAATCACTCCACTAGTTTTAGGCGAACAAAGTTTACCCATCAGGCTAAAGAGGACCACCTTCCCTGAGCTCAAGCAAGGGTGAGCATCCAAACAATGGAGATAGATGCTGAAGGAACTAAACTAACCTGCAGTTTGTTTCACTAGTGCTTCAAAGCCAGTATATTTATCATTTGGTTTCAGATGCAAATGATAAAATCCTATTTTTTTAAGGCAATTATTAAATAGCATAACTGAAAAGTTTAGGGATAGCCACTGGCTTCGGATACACCTGGACAGTGATGGTCAAATGCCATCACCAAAACTTGACCTTGCACTCTGTAGTTCTCAGTCCTGCTTTCTTCTGTACTAGCTCCATTCTCGGGCTGGCTCTTGCCTGTTGGTGATAACATGATCAAAACAAAGTTCTAGAAATGAATCTCACTGGCTTTGATGGGTCTCACTTTGATCTCACATGATTGACATGTGACAAGTCTATCACTGTCACATGCATCCCCTCAGCTTGGGGAAGGGATGTACAATAAGCGGGAAAGGTAATGGATGCTGGATTTGCAAAAACAACAAAGATGGACCACGTGATACAGGAAATAATTATATATTTTTAGCCTCTAGGCAACCTGGATATTATAAAAATGCATCAGTTCATTCAACAAACATTTTTTGAATACTAACCACATACCAGAGACATATATTCCTGGGTAGGTAAATAAATCATAGTCTCTTCCATAAAGGATGCTTGTCCTCTGCCACTAACCCACTATATGACCCTTAATGACCTGCTTGATTTCTTATATTCTCCAACTTATTATCTGGAACAAGAAATGGTTAGAATAATTTCTGAGTTGCTTTCCAATTCTGTACTCAATTAATCCTATGACTTCCTTCATGCAAACTGCTTTGAATATTTTTCCATATGCTATCAATCATATCAATTTGATTTCACTTGCTTGGCTTGTCACGTACCACAGAGGAACAAATGAAACAAGAGTGAAATCAACTCAGAGCTCCTCTGTGACTGTATGACTATACATAGTCATGTAGAGTTTATCGACTCTCACAGCCCAAACACCTTGTGGGTGATTGTGGTAAGAAACCCCAGTGGAGACGGAGCATCTTGGGCAGGGCAGGAGAGAGGAAGTCTACCATTGCAGAAGAAGCTCCAGACCACAGACATTGCTTTTACCCAGCTCCTGGCTCCAGCCTAAGAAGGACACTGCCAAGCCATGTCTGCAAGGGTGCTTGGCAGAAAGACTCATTGATACCCTTTGCAGACTGCAAGCTAAAATTAGCAGCGGGCATGAAGCTGACTCCTTCAGAGTGATTGCAGAGACCTGGAGGTGCTGGCTTCTGCTGATTACTCACGATGCTGGCTTGCAAGAAAATGGTGTCAAGTGCTTAAAATGTTTAGTGACCCTTAAAAGATAGCATATTGTAGCTAAGTCCAAGGGAATATGTCTGCTCTAACAATCCTTTACTCTTTCCCCAAAGTGATGAGCACAGTTTATAGTCACAAGGTAAGGAACTGACCAGCCTCCTGTGAGACATAGTGCAGGTTGGGCCCTGCATAACTTTAGGGATGCCTGTGACTCCCCTGAGAGCAGAGCTGCCTAGAGTTACACAGTGCTTAACCTGTCTAGTCACGTGTGGTCACCTGTTCTTAAGACCTAGACCAAAACTAAGGGGAAATGCTGCCAGGGCAGAAATCCAGGGATTTTTTTTTTTTTTTAGTCAACCAACACTTAATTATTTATGGTCATAGAAGAAACTCTGGGTGCCCTGCCCATATCCCAGAAGGTCGCATGTAGACATTTCCTATACATAGTTAGAGGTTCCTGTGTCTCTCTACCTGAGGATGTCCTCTGGCCACGAGGTGGGCTAGAAGTACCCAGGAGATAAGTTCCTAAGAGTGACACTCAACCAGTCACAAACAAGAACTGGTCAATCCCACAGTGTAGAGACTTGGTCCACTGGAGGACAATTCTGAGCTGTGTTCTACAGTGTCCCTTAAACTTGTTCTGTCCCTTAGAGCCGTTCTGTCCCCTATGGTTGTCATCAACCAAATGAGGCTATTGAGCAGCACTTGAAATGTGCCTCATCCAAACTGACAAGTGGAAAATAAAGTCTCAGATATTAGAGACTTGGTATGGAAAAATATAATGTAAAATATCTCAAAAAAAGTTTATATCAATTACATGCTAAAGTGATAATATTTTGCATATAGTGGGCTAAATAAAATATACTATCAGTTCGGTGCCCGTAGCACAGTGGTTATGGCGCCAGCCACATACACCAAAGTTGACAGGTTCAAACCCAGCCCGGGCCTGCTAAAACAACAATGACAACTGCAACAAAAAAAGCCAGGCATTGTGGCAGGTGCCTGTAGCCCCAGCTACTTTGGAGGCTAAGGCAAGAGAAATCGCTTAAGCCCAAGAGTTGGAGGTTGCCGCGAGCTGTAACCACAGCACTCTACTGAGGGTGACATAGTGAGACTCTGTCTCAAAAAAAAAACAAAATATATATATATATTATATATATATATATACCATCAAAGTTAATTTTAACTCTTTTTATTTAATGCGATTAGTAGAAAATATAGAAGTGCACAAAAGTTGCATTACGTCATCTACCACATAATAGATGGCATATACAACAAATGGTGGTTCCATAAGATTACAACACATATTTTTACTGTACCTTTTCTATGTTTCCATATGTTTGATACACAAATACTTTTTTTTTTCTTTTTGTAGAGACAGAGTCTCACTGTACCGCCCTCGGGTAGAGTGCCGTGGCGTCACACGGCTCACAGCAACCCTAACTCTTGGGCTTACGCGATTCTCTTGCCTCAGCCTCCGGAGCAGCTGGGACTACAGGCGCCCGCCACAACGCCCGGCTATTTTTTGGTTGCAGTTTGGCCGGGGGCTGGGCTTGAACACGCCACCCTCGGCATATGGGGCCGGCGCCCTAGTCACTGAGCCACAGGCGCCGCCCATTTTGTTGCAGTTACCTGCAGTATCCAGGACAGTAACCGGCTGCATGGGGTGCACAGCCGAGGAGCCTCGGTGCGCAGGGGGTTACCCCGCCAGCTGGTGCAAGTGCACTCAATGCTCGCGCATGACAACACTGTCTGACAGCACATTTCTCAGGAAGTGTCCCCATCACTGAACAAGATATGACTGTTGGTCTACTGGACAAAGCTGTCTTAAAAGGTCCCCAGCAGGACTGTGACCAATTGCCCACAGGGGAAAATCATGCAGTGGTTCTCAACCTTCCTAATGCTGCGGCCCTTTAATACAGTTTCTGTGGGCCGTGACCCCCCCAGGTTGGGAACCGCTGCTGTGTCACATCCTTTTCTGCCTTTCTTTTGCCTATCTCACTTTCTTACCCTTTCACCAAGTTCCATGAGATCACCTCCCAAATCAGTTCACTTTGGGAGGTCATCAGACACAAAACTGTGCCTCAAGACAAGCTTCTGGGGTAACCCAAAACAGAAGTACAGAGTACTGTAAACCGTGCTAATATCTACCTTTCTTACACTCAAATTGCATGTGATCCGGCAGGGAGATAAAGACACCAACAAAAGAAAGGTTAAGTCCCAGATTTAAATAAGAAAACGAGAGATATGCATGATTACCTGCCAAGTGAGTAGTATAGACAGAAAGCAGCAAGAGCTCAAAGTAGAAATGACATTAGTGTGGAGCCGTGTGGTTGGGGGAGATTTCTGCTCAGGCCGCATAAGATCTAACCGCTGGTTGCTTTGCTGCCAAGGAGCAGTTGTGACATGTGAAGCTCAATCAAGGTCCTAGACTCAAGGAATGACTTAGGTGCATGACATGAGCTGTACATTTTGAATTGTAGTGTGTGTGTGTTCTGAGAACGAAGAAGGATGCTAGACCTAATTCTCTTGTTTCACCCATCCCTGTTGTAAACAAAGCTGGCAGCAGGAAGTAGACACAGCCTATTTCTGAGAACACAACAAGAACAATAACAAATCCTTTCCAAAAAAGGATTAAATGCTCTACTCCTTTCCCATTAGCACTATGCTTTTTGTGACTGAGATGAATGACTGTAACATCCCCATCAGAGAGTGAGCATACGTTCTGTGAGTGTTACTGAGCACTCACAATGCACCAGGCAGTTAACATAGCAGGGCAGAAAGCAAAGAGCAAATGCTTTGCAGCTTTCAGGAAGAAAAATAAACCTCTGCCACCACTCAGTCCTTGAAAATAGGGAGTCAATAAACCAAAGGACAAAGGACATAATTAAAATGTCCTTTAGAATTGACATTTTGATAGAATTACCCATTCTTTTATTTTCTGGCCCCCTTTATAGGAGTGACAACCATTTTACAAATGAGAGTCCAGAGTTAGTTGGACTTTAAGAGGGTATGTCAAATGAAGTTCAGTAGAACCTCTGTAAGTTGATCACTCAAGGGACTGTATAAAAAGTGGTCAACATACGGAGGTGGTCAATGTAAGGAACTAGGCCTACTGTACTGGTATGTACATGTGGTGCATGTCTGGTCTATGAAAATTAGGTCAACTTCAGGAGGTGGTCAATGTAGGAAGGTGGTCAACTATGGCGCTTCTATTCAAGTTAAGAATTGGCAGGGGTAGGGTTGCTGTCCAAGATTCCCACAGGCTTCCCAGTGACCCAGCTGGAATTTTTACATGACTCCTCCATAATCTTATAGAGGCAACATTTTGCCCTCAATAAGCAGAAGGCCATCATGGTCTATACTGGTGGACGTGCGTGTTTTAAAAAAGAGCTTTTCTTTCATTTATTCTTATTTTAAATGTCCTATTCTGATTTAAAGAATCAGGGAGTCAAGGTTTTCCATCAATTCAATTCAAATTGTTGTAAAGTGCATTTCATCTTGTTGATAATGTTCTTTCTTATGCCCAGCTGAAATCTCTCCTGATTGCATGTGCAAGTTCAAATTCAAATGTCTACAAAGACCAGAGGGTAAAGTAAATGACTAAAATGGGACGTTTTCAATAGCAACTGACATGGCTTCAGTGTGAGGGAGACAATAGGAATGATGAAGGCAAGTTAATGGGAGAGTGCGTGCTCTGTCCAAAGGAAAAGGCTTCCGCTTAGCACCAGTCCACTGTGCCCGTGTAGGACACAAGTCTAGTTCTGCAAGGTTATCTAATTACTCAAGAAAAAGCTCAAAAATCTCTCAATTCTAAACTTCTAAAATTAATTCAGTTTCTAAAAAAATTTAGTGTGTCAGCCAAAGAAAACATCTCTGGTTGGATCCTACACGCAGATGATCACTTTGCAACCTCCTTTGAACATAAACCCTCTTGTTTCTCTTTGAGAGTTAGAAGATATAAAAATAGTTGAGAATGCAGTGTCAAATATCTGTCACTAAGTACACTGAGTAAAAAAACAAATATTAGACGATCAGTTTGTGAGCACTCATAAAAGAAATTCACTATAGAGTAGTCCCCCCTTAACCAAGGACGATTCTGTGCCAAGATCTCCCAGGGTATGCCTGAAAGCTTGCATAGTACTACTATATATGTACTATACACACACACACTACTATATATGTTCTATACACACACACTACTATATATGTACTATACACACACACACTACTATATATGTTCTATACACACACACACTACTATATATGTACTATACACACACACTACTATTTATGTACTATACACACACACTACTATATATGTGCTATACACACACACACTACTATATATGTTCTATACACACACAGACCTATGATAAAGTTTTGTAAACCAAGCACAGTAAGAGATTAGCAGCAGTACTAATACTACTAATAAAATAAAACAATACAGCAATGTGCCAACTACTCTTGCACTTCAGGAGCCATTATTAAATAAAATGAAGGTTACATGAACACCATCACCAAGCTATCCCAACAGTTCATTTGATAACCAAGATGGCTACAAAGTGACTAATGGGTAGGTTAACATCTACAATACGGATACTCGAGTCTAGACAAAGGGATGATTCACTTCCCAGGCTGGGAAGAAGCAGGATGGTGTGAGATTTCATCATACTACTCAGAATAGTGCACAATTTAAAACATAAGTGATTTATTTCTGGAATTTTCCATTTAATATTTTCAGACGACGGTTGACTTGGGATGATTGAAACTGTGGAAAAGGGGGGGAGACTACAGTAGAAAAAACATTGCATGGATTGAGCACAGACATGGTGGAGTGCGGGTGCCCTCCTAATGTATATAGTAGAAACTGCTGAATCAATGTCAGCTCAGTCACACATTATGGTTGTTTATCATAGCAGTGTGGTGTAAAATATTCTGAATCATTCCAAGTTTGAATTATACCAACAAACAGCATACTAGTTGTGTGACATTCCCCCGGCCTCAGGAATAATAACTAATAGGAGGATCTGAAATAATTCACAACACACATAATACACTAAAGATATATATACATACACATATACATATATATATACACATAAAATAGCGTCTATTTATATAATGCTCATTATAATTATTTGACAGATTATTACACTGGTAATTCAGGAAAATACAATAAAAAAAAAGACAACAAGCTTTAACGGGAAGACTGCAAGTTTTAAAATCAGTCCAAACTGAGTTAGAAACTACAGGAAGACTGCAAGTTTTAAAACCAGTCCAAACTGAGTTGGAAACTAGTTTTGCCATTTGCCATCTCAGCTACCTACCCTGGGTAAGTTACTTCAACTCTCTGTTTAATGATATCTATCCCCTCAGGGTGGTTTTATAAAAATTAAAGATAATAACTGGGTGCATACTCTAATGCCAGGCTCTATGGTCAAGCAATTCACTTACTTTTGTTCACTTAACTTACATAGGGCACTCAGCACTGCCTAGACTGTAACAAGTACTCAACAAAAAAATCAGGAGTGTTAATTATCAGTGTATCTGAATGGCAACAGGGTACTTAACATTGCTCAGAGGGACCTTGTGAGTATAATGAAGAAAAGTAGGATGGAAGGAAGTATAATTAAGTGGGTTAGTAAAATAGGAATGTACCTGGAGAAAATAATGGATGAAGTTGAGAGCCAAAAGAGGCTTGAATTACAATTTAGAGCCAGATCAGAAAAAAAAAAATTTTTTATAAAGGGCCAGATAGCAAATATTTTTAGCCACTTAGTGCAGTTTAAGAAACCAACTGCACATATTACTTAAAACTTTTGGAATTTAAATCAAAACTCAGGACGACAAAGGGATGTTAGTTTGTTAACAAAAACAAAGTTACTAAGGCAATTTTAGGCACAGTACCCAAAATTCTACCCAGTCAGTTATGAAAGGACCAAGGCTAGCTCTGGGTAGAGCAATATGAACTGGGGCATGTTCAACTAAAGTTGATGATAAAAGACCCAACCAGAACTGGCTTCTGTGTTTCATCTGGAGTGCTCCCCACTTTCCATTCAATTCCTGGGGGCTTCCTGAAAAAGAATTCTGAGATTTCACATCTGAGCCTACAGACAATGAGGGTCACGATTAATAGTAATCTCGGCTGTCATGAGTACAAAGGGGGAGAGTAATGATGAGTGTGCCACATACCTGCCATGCCTAAAACCATTATCACGTGAGGAAGGATAGACAGCAAACGAATGGAATCTGTTATCCTCTAAATAAGTTATATAACCCAAAACATACTTGTCTACAAGCTGCCAAGATACTTTCTAAATATTAATCTAATCTCACAAATAACAGACATGATAAATCCAAAATAGTTTCATTACAGTGGAAACAAGGAGCTGGACTCAGTCACCTCTGAATATTCTTTTTTTTTTTTTTTTTGTAGAGACAGAGTTTCACTTTATGGCCCTCGGTAGAGTGCCATGGCATCACATGGCTCACAGCAACCTCCAACTCCTGGGCTTAAGTGATTCTCCTGCCTCAGCCTCCCGAGTAGCTGGGACTACAGGCGCCCGCCACAACCTCCGGCTATTTTCTTGTTGCAGTTTGGCCGGGGCTGGGTTTGAACTGGCCACCCTCGGTATATGGGGCCGGCACCTTACCGACTGAGCCACAGGTGCCGCCCCACCTCTGAATATTCTTCCCAGTCCTATAAGAGACTGTGATTTTTTAGGTTTCATTGTACTATTACAGTTATGTTCCAAGTGGCTTAGTCTTCCCAACAGCTTTGCTTTGAAGATGTCATGAATATTTAAATATACTTTAGGCTAAACATTTTTTATGCTCCTCAATTCATCTATAGTCCAAAGGTGGGTTTTGTTTGATAAGCTCCTTTTTGAGACATATGTATTGTCCATATGTACATGCAAATCCACAAGCATTGTGTTACATACACATATTTAGAACTTCAAGGTGCGTATATGTAAATTCCTTCTTTTAAATCTTGACCACTCAGCTCTAAAGTCAAAGTCTGCAGTGAAAGGCCATTGACACAACTTTAAGCACAAAGCAGCAGCTTTGTAATCAGTAAGGATGTACTGATTATTTGGAAATGACCTTCTAATGTTCTTTATTCATAGACCATGATTTTAGAATCAAGGGACTATTAGACAGCCAAGGTCTCCTTCATTATCTTGATGTCCAAGGTCACGAATGAGTCACAGAAGCCCCAAAGAGAGGTGGAGGCAGGTGAGGCATTAACAGTTGAGGTAAAGAGTGTTGGTTAAATAAACATAACTGTTTTCCTCTTTTCCATAATCCCACTATAAGCAACATTAAAAAAATATTTTTTGTTTTGAAAGGATCAAACTCATCAGAATAGAAAGAACCAGAGAGGAAAAAAATAATCTATAGAAGCTGAATGTAAATTTAGAAAAAAACAAATGAATCTTAAGGTCACTGTGGAGAAAACTGAGAATCATAAACCAGCAGCTCCACATGTCGCTAGAAATGGAGATGAAGGTAACAGGGCTGGTTGAAGCTCAATTTAAGAGCCTGTGAGGTCCCTTGTTCCTTACTTCATTCAGTAAAATTATCCAGATCCTAACTTGGCAAAATACTGCAGGTTTCTTCTCTAGAGAGGATAAAATAAAGAATCTCTGAATTTAAAAACTTCAAATAGGATACCACTTTTTAAAAGGAAAAGGAGATAAAATCAAAGGACAAAATTAGTTCTTAGAAAAACAATTTTAAATGCAAGAGCAAAAGTAGAACTCAAAGACAAAGAGGCAGAAAATAGGAGACTGAAGAAAAATGTGAAGACTGTTACAGGAATTCTACAATCCAAGTAACAGAAATTCTTGAATGCAAGAACAGAGAAAACAGAATCATCCATTACATTAGTTATCTATTGCTGCATAGAAATTCTGCCCAATTACTCAGCAGATAGTACTAACATACATTTATTATCTTGCACAGTTTTTGAGAGTCAGAAATCTGGGAACAGTTGGGTAGTATTGGCTCAGGGTCTCCCATGAGGTTGCAGTCAAGCTGTCGGCAGCAGCCGTAGTCTCCTTGGAAGGTTCATCTGGGGCTAGAGGCTCTGCTTCCAAAGTGTCTCACCCACATGGCCGTAGACGCCTCAGTTACTAGCTGCATATTGGCAAGAAGTCTCAGTTCCTTACCACATGAGCCTCCTGTGGGGCTTTTTGACATGGCAGCCAGCATCCCCCACAGCAAGTAATTCAAGAAAGAAGCTACACTAACTTTTATACCTGAATCTCAGAAGTAATGCATTATCACTTTTGCTATAGGCTATTGGTCACAAAGATGTTCTGAGATAAGTGTGAAGTGCAAAAAAATGTGACTACCAAGAGGCAAGGATCACTGGAGCCATGCTGGAGGCTGGCTACCACATCCATGAAATACAAGGTGTGACAATTAAGTTCACAAACTCATCCTAGAAAAAGTGCTACATGCTTCATTGCTGAATATTATTACGGTCACCTTCGAAGTACTCCCCTTGAGAAGCTATGTACTGATGCCAGCACCTAGTCCACCCTTCAAAGAATTTTGGAACTCTTTTTCTGGAATGATCATCAGAGCTATTGTCACATGACACAAAAACACATGCAACAAACATAACACCGATAAGCAAGATATTACCACACTTTGATACAAACACAGGTGTGAGACATTGATATACCAAGGTCATGAAACCTTACTGAGTTGTTTGTACAGTGCTGCTAACATAAGCGTACAATGGCAAATTCATGAACTTAATTTTGGTCAGGCCTCATATGAGGACAGTTCTGATGGTCATTCCAGAAAAACAGTTCCAAAATTCCTTTGAAGGGTGGATTAGATGCTGCCATTGGTGTATAAGGTTCTCAAGGGGAGTACTTCAAAGGTGACCATAATAATATTCAGCAATAAGGTATGTAGCACTTTTTCTAGGATGGGTTCACAAACTTAATTGTCAGGCCTCATATACATGTATTTAGTATTACCAGAATACAAGGGTATAATCTTTCAGTATTAAAAAAAAGAAAATCTTAATGGGCCCACATCAAGGCCCATCATCATGATATTTCAAAACACTAAGAATTCTACAAGCTTCCAGAGATGTCAAAAAGTCAGATCAAAAAATCAATAATGAGAATGGCTTCAGACTTCTCAAGGGCAACACTGGACACTAGAAAGAAATAAACAATGCTTTCAAAATCCTGAAGGAAAATAATTTTCAAGCTAGAGTTAAACCCACCAAAATGGACAGAATTGGAAGGGAAACAACCAAACTTTAGTAGCTGGAAAATAGATTAAAACACACACACACACACACACACACACACACACACACCTCTGAATCTTAAGACTGACAATGGAGAAAGGTGAGAGTAAATTAGCAGCACAAAAAAACCTTTATAAATGAAGGTGAAGGAAGGGAGGCTGGGTGCTGGTTATAGTACAGTTTAAATGCTAAGCAACTTAACATCTTTTAAGTTCTAGAGATGTGAAGGCCTAAATTTGGGGAATTAAAAAATGTAGTCACACCAGCCAAACAACCAACAAAGTAAGAATTCAGGTCTTGTCTGATCCTGCTTGGGAAGTCACTGGAAGATGTGCTTTACCAAAATGGGAGAATAAATCAGAATAACAAGGAGTCAAACAAGGAATGGAAGATCCAATCCAAAGAAGGATTAGGGGAGCTCCAGCATGGTGGTGAAGGGAAACCCCAGAGGGCAGCTATGAGATAAACCGGGGGTTGGGGGGGTGGGGGGGTGTGGGGGTGGAGGTGGGGGTGAGGGTGAAGCCAGTCCAGCACGGAGCAGGTTGGGGTCTCTAGGAAGGAAAATTTTTCAGGGTGACAAAATTGATAGAATACCTGATGCATTAGAATGAGGGGGAATTTGGACACTTGGTGAAGGGTTGGAAGTCAAGTTAGTAATAAGAACATAGAAAACTAAGCAAACAGGCAGGGCACTGTGGTTCATGCCTGTAATTGTAACACTCTGGGAGGCTGAGGCAGGTGGATTACTTGAGCTCAGGTGTTCAAGGCCAGCCTGAGCAAGAACGAGACCCTGTCTCTACTAAAAATAAAGAAAAAAAAATTAGCCAGGCATTATAGCAGGTGCTTGTAGTCCCAGCTACTCAGCAGGCTGAGGCAAGAGGATTGCTCAAGCCTAAGAGCTTGAGGTTGCTGTGAGCTACGATGCCACAGCATCATAGGGGAGGGGAGGGGAGAGGGACAGTGTGAAGGAAGAAAGCAAACAATGAAAAGAAAGAAAAAAAAAAAAACAGGACAATTATTAACTCCTGGAGGAGGGAGGGAGCAATCAAAAAAAGATAAGGTAATCACAGTTCACAACACGGCTCAGGTGCAACTAGTGTTTACATAAGTCATAGTAACATGAACAGCAAATACTGACCTAATCAAAATTATGAAATGGCTATATTGGGAGAGTGAGAGATGACTTTCACCATGGAAAGTTAATAGGTAAGACCCAGAACTGAAATATCTAGCTTTCATAATCAGTAGACTATTTAGAGATAGACATTAAATACCAAAATAATCAGCTAAAAGAGGTAAAATGATCTCTAGGAGGGAGGAATGAAGGAGAAGGCAGCTGAATACTATATGTATTTTGTGGAAAACTTTGCAGAACCCTTTGACTTTCTGGACTCCACATGTATTGCTTTTTTTAAGAGATTAATATGTTGCAATGAGAAATGATGGAGCAACAGCCAATCATTCATTCACACACTGAGTATGTAATGGACACCTACAATATACTAGACTCTGGGAGGAAAAAAAGACCCAGTCCCTGTCCTCCCTGGCTCATACTCCAAAGGGTTTTGCAGTACACCCAGTGGCAGACAGTGGCAATTCAAATTCTTCTCTGGTGAATTGAACAGATTCCTAGACATCTGCTTGTCTTAAATTTGTTGAGGTTTGTGACTAGTGGTTTCTATTTGCTTTCTCTGGGTGGGCTATCTTGGAAGGGTACCCTGGGCTTTGCTTCGAGGCATGATGGCTCCTGAGCAGATGGGGCAAGAGTTGGGGTACATGACCCCTGATATAACAATGACCACCCAGCATGGACAGTGGGCAGTAGGATTACATTTCCTGAAGCACTCAGGGGGCCGAACACTTGTCTTAGCATGACAGTCACAATGCTGTTTTGGTTTTATGGCCTAAATGACAATAAACCTCAATATTATTATTCCCACTCTCTAGACGAGGAGACTAAAGTCCAGAGAGGTTATGTGCTTTGCCTATGGTCACACAGCTTGTAAGCCCCAGAGCTTACAAACACAAATTCAAACCTGAGACTCAAGCCCTGGTCATTGAGGCTCACAACTGGAATTTTTCTCCGTTTAGATTGTTGGATTGAGAATTGCAAAACCTGAATTCTACCTCTTGCTCTACCCTTAATCAGCTATGTGATCTCAGGCAAGTTCAGTTCCTTCTCAGTAGCAGCTTCCTGAAGTGAAAAACAGAGGGCACTGGCTCAGAGACACCATGGCAGTCTACCCTGTTTCCCTGAAAATAAGACATCCTCTGGAAAATAAGACCTACTTAACTTACAGGAAAGATAAGACATCCCCTGAAAATAAGACCTAGCGCATCTTTGGGAGCACACTGTCTTATTTTTGGGGAAACAGGGTATATTAGGATGGGGAAGCCGATGGAAAGAGATGTATGAATGTGATGCAGGAGCGAACACTCCTTTCCCTCCTCTGAGCCTCAACTTCACCATCTGTAAAATGGGAGTGCGTGTTAATACACACACCTCATGGGTGAGTTAAATAAATTAATGTTATGAAAAGTACTAGCCCTAGCCCTCACCCAGGCACATAGTAAAGAGCTCAGTAAGTGCAAACCCTTGTTCATTCCTAATATGCTGACAGAGCCTCCACACACACTTGGATTCCTGTAAGCTTTCACTTTTGGTAGGGTCAAAGCACCATGTTTAAGAGGAGAGAAGTGATCAAAGTAGAAGAAAGGAAGCCAGACAAAATTGCTGTCTAACAGGAATGTGTGCTGTTGCCCTTTATTGGTTTTACATATAAGTCCATTTACAAATACCTTCAGGAGCATGTAAGTGTGAAATTGGAAAGCGTCACTGCAGGTGCCACGAGCCAGGGCACCTGAGCACTGTCGGTAGAAAGGGGAGGAGGAGCAAGTGGGCCAGGGAAAGGGAGAAGGAGAGGCAGAAAGAAAAGGAAGGGGAGTCCAAGATGTAAAAGGACAAAAAGAAACTGGCCGGGAAGCAAACTCATTTTAGAGTTCAAAGCTTGTGATATATTGTTGAACACACATTTGCATTTGACTTTAAACATGCCCCCAGAGTAGAACTTATACCTGTAATCCCAGTTCTTTGGGAGGCTGAGGCAGGAGGATCCCTTGAACCCAGGAGTTCAAGACTACAGTGAGCTTACAACCTACCACTGCATTCCAGCCTGGGTGACAGAGTGAGACTCCGTCTCCAAAAATAAAATAAAAAATAAACATGCCCATACTTGCTGATCTTTGTCTTTTTGCTCAAACCATTTCCTTTGTATGGAATTCTTATCCCTGGGCATGGACACTGCTCATGGCTATCCAGATTTCTCTGAATTCCTCCAAAGAGCCTAGAAAGTGACCTAACTTGCAATAAAATGCAATGTTATTTGAGTTGAAAGTAATGACTAAAATGCATTCCTCAAGCTCAGAATTATTTACAATTTCAAGTAGAAGACAAAACATCCTAAATAACTGACTACAGGTGGCCAAAGATGATCATGCCTTCCCTGTCTGTCTGGGATGAGAATGAAGTTTTTTTTTAATTTATTATTATTTTTTATTAAATCATACATTGTACATTGATGCATTTATGGGGTTCAGGGTACTGCTTCGATATACAATGTGAAATGCTTACATTGAACTAAGTAACACATCCATCACAATTATACTCTTTTCTTAATAGTTTTGAAATGTATCATTGCATCATGCACATTAGGTGAGGTCCCCCCCCAAATACCCTCCCCCTCCTCCCATATTCCCCTCCCTTCCCCCTCTCTCCTCTTCCCTTCTACTTTCTCGATTATACCCTGTTTCCCTGAAAATAAGACATCCTCCGAAAATAAGACCTACTTATAGGAAAGATAAGACATCCCCTGAAAATAAGACCTAGCACATTTTTGGGAGCACACCTTAAAATAAGACACTGTCTTATTTTCGGGGAAACAGGGTAGTTATGTTTTGCCATTCATATGAGTGTGTAGATGATTATATATTGATTTCATAATAGTATTGAACACATTAGATACTTTTCTTTCCATTCTTGAGATACTTTACTAAGAAGAATATGTTCTACCTCCATCCAGGTAAACATAAAAGATGTGAAGTCTCTATCTTTTTGTATGGCTGCATAGTATTCCATAGTGTACATATACCAGAATTTGTTAATCCATTCGTGGGTCAATGGGCACTTGGGCTGTTTCTATGTCTTGGCTATTATGAATTGGGCTTCAATAAACATTCTGGTGCAAATGTCTTTGTTGTAAAATAATTTTTGATCATCTGGGTATATATCTAGTAGAGGAATTGCAGGATCAAATGGTAGGTCTACTTTTAGTTCCTTGAGTGTTCTCCAAACTTCTTTCCAAAAAGGTCATATTAGCTTGCTTTCCCACCAGCAGTGTAGAAGCATTCCCTGCTCTCCACATCCATGCCAACATCTGTAGTTTGGGGATTTTGTGATGGGGGCTAAACTTACTAGAGTTAAGATGGTATCTCAAAGTGGTTTTGATTTGCATTTCTCTGATGATTAAGGATGTTGAGCATTTTTTCATGTGTTTATAGGCCATGCTCCTGTCTTCATAGAGAATTTTCTGTTCAAGTCTCTTGGTCACATAGACATGGGGTTATTTATTCTTTTCTTATTGATTAGTTTGAGTTCTCTGTAGATTCTAGTTATTAGACCTTTGTCAGAAGCATAACCTACAAAACTCTTCTCCCATTCTGAAGGTTGTCTGCTTTACTTACTGTGCTCATGGCTGTGCAAAAGCTTTTTAGTTTGATCAGATCCCAGCGATGGATTTTGGTGTTGCTTCAATTGCCCGGGGGGTCTCCTCATAAAATATTCTCCCAGGCCAATTTCTTAAAGTGTTTTCCCTGCACTCTCATCTAGTATTTTTATACTTTCATGTCTTAAGTTTAAATCTTTTATCCAGTGAGAATCAATTTTTCTTAATGGTGAAAGGTGTGGGTCTAGTTTCAGTCTTTTACAGGTCGCAGCCAGTTCACCCAGCACCATTTGTTAAATAGGGAGTCTTTCCCCTACTGAATATTTTTGATAGGCTTGTGAAGATCAAATGAGGATAAGTAGCTGGGTTCATCTCTTGGTTCTGTATTCTGTTCCATAAATCTACTGCTCTATTTTTGTGCCAGTACCATGCTGTTTTGATCATTATAGATTTATAGTATAGCCTGAAGTCTGATAATATGATACCTCCTGATTTGTTCTTATTTCTGAGTCATGTATTTGCTATTTGAGGTTTTTTCTGATTCCATATAAAATGAAGTACTATTTTTTCACGTTCTTTTAAGTATGATAATGGTGCTTTAATAGGGATTGCATTAAATCTGTAGATTGCTTTGGGTAGTATGGACATTTTAACAATGTGGATTCTTCCCAGCCATGAGCATGGTATGTTTTTCCATTTGTTAACATATTCAGCTATTTCTTTTCTCAGAGTTTCATAGTTCTCTTTATGGAGATCTTTCACATCCTTTGTTAGGTAAATTCCCAGATATTTCATCTTCTTTGGCATTACTGTAAAAGGAACAGAGTCCTTGACTATATTTTCAGGTTGACCATTGTTGGCATAAATAAAAGGTATTGATTTGTAAGTATTGATTTTGTATCCTGAGACGCTGCTGTATTCCTTGATCACTTCCAAGAGTTTTAAGTTGAGTCCCTGGGATTTTCCAGGTATAGGATCATATCGTCTGCGAAGAGTGAGAGTTTGATCTCCTCTGACCCTATTTGTAAACCCTTGATCACCTTCTCTTGCCTGACTGTGATGGTTAAGGCTTCCATTACTATGTTGAATAGCAGTGGAGACAGTGGGCCTTGTTCCTGATCTGAGTGGAAATGTCTTCAATTTTACACTATGCAATATGATATTGGCTGTGAGTTTGCTGTAGATGGCCTCTATCGGTTTAAGAAATGTCCCTTCTATGCCTATTTTCTTAAGAGTTCTGGTCATGAAAGGATGCTGGATATTATCAAAGGCTTTTCTGCATCAATTGAGAGAATCATAGGGTCTTTTTTATTTTATTGATGTGATGTATTTTATTTATAGATTTGCAGATGTTGAACCAACCCTGTAACCCTGGAATGAAACCAACTTGATCATGGTGTATAATTCTTTTTTTTTTTTTTTGCAGTTTTTGGCCAGGGCTTGAATCCACCACCTCCGGTATATGGGGCCGGCGCCCTACTCCTTTGAGCCACAGGCACCACTCAGTGTATAATTTTTTTGATGTGTTGTTGAGTCCTGTTTGCTAAGATCTTATTTAATATTTTTGCATTGATATTCATTCATGATATTGGCCTATAATTTTCTTTCTTTGTTGGATCCTTTCCTGGTTTGGGGATTGGGGTGATATTTGCTTCATAGAATGTGTTAGAAAGTATTCCTTGTTTTTCTATGCTTTGGAAAAGGTTGTATATATAGGTACTTGTTCCTCGTGGAAGGTTTGATAGAATTTGGATACGAAACCATCTGGTCCTGGACTTTTCTGTTTTGGAAGATTTCCTAATGTTGATGCTATTTCAGCGATTGATATAGGTCTTTTCAAGATTTCTAATTCTTTCTGGTTGAGTCTAGGAAGGTAGCGTGCTTCCGGGCATTGGTTCATTTCCTTCAGATTTTCAAATTTCTGGGAATAGAGATTTTTGTAGTAATCATTGAGGATATTTTGGATTTCTCAGTATCTGTTATGTCTCCTTTATCATTTCTGATGGACAATATTAGAGATTTTACTTTTCTATTTCTGGTTAAATTGACCAAAGGTTTATCAATTATGTTAATCTTTTCAAAAAACCAACTTTTTGTTTCATTGGTCTTCTGAATGAGTCTTTTGTTTTCAATTTCATTTAATTCTGCCCTAATTTTGGTGGTTTCTTTTCTTCTGCTGGGTTGGGGGTTGGAATATTCTTCCTTTTCAATTGCTTGAGATGATCCATTAAGTTGTTGGCTTCCTCTCTTTCTGTTTTCTTTCTGGCTTCCTCTCTTTCTAGTTTTCCAATGCTATAAATTTTCCTCTTAGGACTGCCTTTGCAGTATCCCACAGGTTTTGATAATTTGTGTCTTCCTTATCATTTTGTTCCAAAAATTTGTGATTTCCTTCCTAATCTCATCTTTGACCAGGCTATTATTCAGCCTAACATTATTTAGTTTCCATTACTTTGATAATGAAGATTCCTGTTGCTATTGAGTTCAACTTTTATTCCATGATGGTCTGAGAAGATACAAGGAATAATTTCTACACTTTAAAATTTACTGAGGTTAGGATTGTGTCCTAGGATATGATCTATTTTGGAAAATGATCTGTGGGCTAATGAGAAGAATGTATATTCAGTTTTATTAGAATGAATAAAACTCTTTATTAGGGTCTATAAAGTCCATTTGTTCTATTTGGTCAGGTTTAAGTCTAATATTTTTTTTATTTTCTTCTTGGAGGATCTATCCAAAATGGTCAAAGGGGTGTTAAAATCTCCAACTATCATAGTGCAGGAAGATATCAAGGTGTTCATATCCATTAGGGTTTGCTTTATGAATTGAGGAGCATTCTGGCTGGGTGCAGAAATATTAATTATCGAAATCTCTTCATGTTGGGTGTTTCCCTTGACAAATATGTAGTGACCATCCTTATCTTTATCTTTGTTGGTTTAAATCCAATTGTATCTGCTATTAAAATTGCAACCTCTGCCTTTTTCTGGTTTCCATTTTCCCTGTATTATACAAGTGCATCCCTTCACCCTCAGTCTATTTTTATCCTTTAAGGTAAGATGAGATTCTTCCATACAACAGATATCCAGTCTGAGTTCATGTATTCAGTCAGCCAGCCTGTGCCTCTTTAGAGGACAATTTAAACCATTAACGTTAATTGAGAGAATTGTTAAGTCTGGTTGTGTTTTTGGGTGTCATGATTTGGAGTTGGGTTTTATTTTTGAATAAAACCCAACTTCCCTCAGCAATAGAGTTGACCAGGCAGAAGCAAGAATATCTGAAACTGAAGACAAAGCTTTGAACATTCCCAAACATTCAAAGAGGCAGGCAAATGGAGAGCAAAAACTGATCATTCCCTGAGAGAGTTGTGGGATCACTCCAAAAGATCAAACATTCATCACTGCGGAAGTTGGGTTTTATTCAAAAATTTCTGAGTAAGTTTACTTTGGAGGTACAGCATTGGGCTGGTCATTGTGGAGGATGGGTCTGAGAATATCCTGGAGAGCTGGTTTTGTTATGGCAAATTTCTTCAACATGTGTGTCATTAATGTATTTTATTTCTCCATCACAAATAAAACTCAGTTTAGCTGGGTACAGTATCCTGGACTAGAAGTTGATGAAGGTTGATGACCATCTTTTTCTGGCTGGAAACGTTTCAGCTGAGAGATCAGCCATCATTTTGATATTTCTCCCTTTGTAGGTAATGCTTTTCTTAACATCTGCCTGCTTGCAGAATTTTCTCCTTTGTCTTAACTTTGGCCAAGTTAATCACAATGTGTCTAGAAGATACTTTATTTGGATTGAGTCTTGCTGAGGTTCTGAAACTGTCTACTACCTGAATTTCTGTATCTCTTGCAATGTTGGGAAATTCTCATCCAAAATCTCTTGGAGTAGAGCATCTGTACCTTTAGGACCATTCTCTTCTTCAGGAATTTCTATAAGATGAATGTTTGATCTTTTGGAGTGATCCCACAACTCTCTCAGGGAATGATCGGTTTTTGCTCTCCATTTTTCTGCCTCTTTGAGTGTTTGGGAATGTTCAAAAGCTTTGTCTTCAGTTTCAGAGATCCTTGCTTCTGCCTGATCAACTCTATTACTAAGGGATTCTACTGTATTTTGGAGCTCCTGAACTAAATTTTCATTTCCTTGAGCTCTGCTATCTTTTTTCTCATTATGTCCACATCTTCGGGTGACTTGCACTTTGAATTCATGCATTTCTTGAGATAACTTTAGAACTACTCTTTGGGATTCAATTTGTATCTTTTCTTCCATTCTATTTACCTTATTTGCAATCCGTATTCTGAATTTGATTTCTGACATTGCTGCCATTTGTCTATGCATGGCATCTTCAGTTGTATCTCCTTTGTCATTTCTTGAGCAAGTTGATCTACTCTGGTTATTCATGTTGCCGGACTGCTTCTGTTGGGTCTGCACTATATTTACTTTCTTTTTTTTTGCAGTTTTTGGCTGGGGCTGTGTTTAAACCTGCCACCTCCAGTATATGGAGCTGGTACCCTACTTCTTCGAGCCACAGGCACCACCCCCCATGTTTATTTTTCACCATTTGGTTATTAGAACTGGTAGGGTGAGATTGAATTGGGGTTCCCAGGTAGTAGAGATAGCCCTTTACCAAAGTGCTAGGCTTTATAATTGTGGCTTATCTCCTACAACCTTACAAAGGCCCCTTTCAGAGTTTTGGCCAGAGACTCTGAGGACCTACTTGGTGAGATAGCACAAGCTAGTTCTGTTTTGATATCAGCCAACCTCTACTGTATTCTAAGAAATGACAGTATTAGGTTTAAATCTCAACTGTGAAGAGATACAAACAGCTGTGGTGCCCAGCCCCCACCCTTCAGTTCTTTTCCATTATAGAACTTTGAAGGTCAACCTCAGAATGTCCCCGAGTGGACAGCCCCAGACATGGGTTCCAATGAAATTGTCTCAGGAAGGAAGTGCAAACCCTGCTCAACTGAGAGGGATTCAAGGGTCTCCAACAGCACAATTGGAGCCAGGGATCCACACTCCTGCCCACCAGACTCAGTCCACCCTGTTGTCCACTTCTCTGTTCACAGGCCCAGTTGGATCCAGGGGCCATGCCCCTGCCCACTGGTCTCAGTCCACACCCAGCTAGCCTCTGCTTGCCAGACCAGTTGGAGTCAGGAGACCATGCCCCTGCCTGCCAGTCTCAGTCCACTGCCTGGCAAGCCTCTTTTCGCAGGCTCTGTTATAATCAGAGCACCGCACTCTGCCCATAGGTCTCAGTCCTCACCCGGTAAACCTCTGTTCACCAGCCCCACTGCAGACAGGGGCCTATGCCCTAGCCCTCAGGTCTTGGTTCACATCAAGTAAGCCACTGCTCAAGGATTCTGTTGGAACCAGGGGACCACACTCTTGCTCTCAGGTCTCAGTCCATGCCTAGCAAGCCTCTGTTCACAGGCCAACCAGAGGCTGGGGACAGCCCTGTCTGCCGAACTCAGTCCACAAGGGACAGCCACTCTCCTGCTGTGGGTGCCATCAGAGCCGGGGGGGTTCTACACCCAATCCTGACAGACACAGCCCTAACTGAGGATCAACACCACCACTGGCCGGGCATAATCATAACCAGGGGACTACTCCTCTTCCCACCAAGTGTCCCTTTCTTCTCACACCCTCTTTCTTTCCTATTAGTCACAGATTCTGTCCTGATGGTTGGTGGTCCACACTATGCCCAGATCTCTTAGGACAAGACCAAACACTCTGTGCTCTGCAGGGGGAAGAACTTTAGCCCGCCATGCGAGGGGGAAAGGGTAGACTGGGAGTCTGGATTTGTGGGGGAAAAAATCTGTTCAATTTTATGCCTGGCGGGGTGGTGTTTAGGTTCATAAATGGGACCTCCCTAGAAAGAGACTTAGAGTTTAGCAGCTCTCTCCAGCAAGATAAAATGAGAGGTCTTTTGTACCCTGCTTATTTACAGATAGCCTGCGGCAGGCCTCCTGCTTGGAGGAAGGGTCTCCTGTCCTCTAGTCAATAGGCTTTGTACCTGTAATTTGTTTTCTTGAATGCTCTTCCTTGGAGTTACAGCTTGCCTAACTTCTTTTTTGGCTCAACTCCCCACCTTTGGCTTCATAGAGTCTTATTCCATCCAGTTTTTCTTCCTCTGCCCAAGGGCCTCTGCCAAGGGTTGCTACCAGTCCACCATCTTCCCAGAATTGCTCGGAGAATGAAGTTCTTGAGGGACCCATTTCATAGTGAGGACACTTTGCTCCATTAATAATGAAAACAAGAACAAGAAACAACAACTATGTGTTGCTTGTAGTCCCAGGTACTCAGGAGGCTGAGGCAAGAGGACAGCTTGAGGCTAGGAAGAGTTCAAGGCTACAGAGCGCCATAATTGTGCCTGTGAATAATCATTCCCTTCCAGCCTGGACAACATAGCAAGACCTCATCTTTACCAAAAAAAAAAAAAAAAAAATCTGCACCGAGTACTTGCTATGTTTCAAACATTGTTTCTGATTACTTTGTTCATAATAAATCATTTAATGCTCAAATCAACTCAATGGAAAGGAGCAATTTTCACCTGTATCTTAAAGAGGAGGAAACTGAGTAGAGTGACCAACCAGCCCGGTTTGCCAGGGTCTGTGAGGTTTCCTGGAATGGAAGACTTTCAGTGCTAAAGTTGGAAAGGTGTGGGCACATTGGGATGAATGTCCCCTTCCCCTAAGGCACACAGGGATTAAGTAAATGTCCCAAGGTTAATGAGTGGCCAGGCCAGGATTATGAACCCAGGACCTCCACAAAAGGCAGAGGCAAAAATGAACCCATCAAGGTAACAAATGCACCAGTTCATAGAGTAGCCTGTTCACTGCACTTTCCCCACATGACCTGGCATAAGTCACTCCTCAAATGATATTTCTAACCATGTCCTAGCTATAGTGCTGCCACATGACCTTGGGCAAGTCATTTAACATCTCCGGGCCTCAGCTATTTTCATCTTCAGATGAAGGAGTCAACCTAAACGAAGAACAGCAAATAAATGTGCTCCTTTGTCTATGACAAAAATAATTGATGAGGCCACCCTTTCCTGCTCCCCCTGAACTTGGGCCTTAGAATTTCTTACCTCTGCACATTGGGCAATCACAATCCACTTGTAGGAGCTGACGCTTGACACAATCTCAAACACCAGTAGCAGACCTTCATAGTCTGTTAGGGCTGAAGTAGTTTCCTGAAATTGTTCTACTTTCTTAGGATTTGGCACTCCGACTAACATCCTATGATAGGAAGTAGACAAATGGCAGAGACAGTCCCCCCAAACTGGGCAGTCACTTGTGCCCAACTTTGCGCCATGTACACCTCATACAGTGAATGAGAGTAGGATCTCAGAATCTAGGCTCACCACTTAATGGCTGTATAACCTTGAGTAAGTAATTTAACCTGTCTTTCTCAATTTGCTCAACTACAAATTGGAAGATTGTAATAGTACCTACCTGATAGGACTGTTGTGAGGATCCAGTGAGTTAATATGTGTAAAATACTCAGCACACAGTAAGTGCTATATAGGAAGTGTTGTTAGAACTCTCAACACCACTTCTGAAGTAGATATTTAATAGCTGAGGAAACTGAGGCTCACAGAAATTAAGCTGCTCAAGGTTACACCAAGGTTAAGCACAGAAGCCAAATTCAAATCCTGATTACAAGGCATTTGTTCGCAGTCATAATGCCACACTGCATCTCAGTAAGCACTCAGATATTTATTAAAAGAATCAGAGGTAAAATAATGGTGATTCTTGGTCACCTGCAGGGGCTTGCTAACCTGTAGTGTACTCCTGCCTTCAATATCTGCCTGTCCCTCCAGGCACTGATCTATAACATTGGCATATAGGGAGCTGATACCAACAGATGCAAGCATCAGCCTACAGAAAAACAGAACATGCTGAGTCTCCACCTTCTGAAAAAACGAGAAAGAATCTTTTAAGATTCTGGTTATTAGTCTTCCCATATCAGTAAAGTAAATGTTCTTTTATAGATACCTATCTTTCAGGGAATTGAGCAAGTACAGGTTAGAGAAAATGAGTAAAGGGATTAAGCATCTAGATCCCTTATCTAGTTTCTCCCCTAAGAAACCTCCTAAATACATCTTTTTGTCTTAATAATCAGTTATTCACAAAAATATCTATTCTGGACACCTGATGTATTCCTTACTATGATAACCAGAGAGTATAAAATGGCACTCATGTTTTCTAGCTCATTCCATCTAGTACCTTCTTTTTAAAGGCAGGAGTGGTGCTTAGGCACCAAGAACAGGGCTTGGAGAGCCTGTAACCATAGTGAAGACCAGAAATTGGTTTCATTCCTGCCTCGGCTCAAAGACTGCAAACCCCAGCTTTGGTTGTTAAGCAGGTCACTGACTGGAACTGAGCAGATGGTTTGAAGCAGGTGACATGGAACTGGTATATTCTTCTATGACAGTGCCTCCACAGGAGGACATGACATGAAAAAGCCCACTGCCATCAGAGCGCACCAAGGTGCACAATGTTCAGCTAGCTCCTATCTACATTTTTAGAAACCAGTTCAATGCCCCCTACTCCATGGATGAGAAAGGCAGGAAGAAAGTGAACCGAGAATACACAGATGCAAGATTTCCTATGAAGGCCCTCAGGTTGCTTATTGCTTAAAGTAGTTTCCACCAAGACCAATTAACCCTTTCCATTCTGTGTGGTTCCTTCTTTTTCAGGGGGCTTATACTCATGCAGCATCAATGGAAAGCAACCTCTTGGCTGGTCACCGTGACTCTCTCAACTATATTGTCAAAGGAGAAACCCAGAGTCATCCACTGGGGAAAGCAGCCTAACAAATAATGTTTTCACTTCTAGTATTTGCTCTAGGAGTATGTGCATGTAAGAGATGAAAAAAGTAGACAAAGAAAAAAATACCTCCCAAGGAAGCACTGAAGAAGAAAGGTGGAAATGCTGAGTGTAATTTTAACCAAGTGGGGAGGGAAGGGACTGCAGAGAGTAATGGTCATGGGAAACTGGGTTTGGAATCCGAAAGATCCAGACTCTATCACTCACTGTGTGACCCTGGAAAAGTTACGGAACCACCACCTCCTACAACTCCAGGTGTCTGTTTCCTTCTCTGAAACCTGGTGAGAGCAACAGTGTCCTCTCCTTAGAGATACTCTGAGGCTTAAAGGAGAATCCAAGTGGAACACACAGCACTTGGAAGATGAGCTGTTATTACTAACCAGTTTGCCTTCTTTCACACCACTTTCCACTAATGTCATTTGCCAAATAACATAGAGTATTTATTATGTACCAAGCACAGTGCGGAGCGCTGGATTTCAAAGAATTGAAGTAAAGACTCATTAATTCCTCTAATACACCAGCCTTAAATTTGGAAGTTTATCAGAAGATGCCTCTCACACAGGGTTTAACACAGAGCTTGGTATACACCAAGTATCAAGTACTCTAGGACATCAAGGGCAAGCCCCATTTGTCCTGGTACTACATGACAAATAGGAAGGCAAAAGTGTTGACCTGAACCTGTTCTTCCTGCACCCATTTAGCCACATCTTTTGTTGCCAGCTCTTAAGTCCCTGGTCAGTCTCCAGCCTATACCAGGTACCTGGTTCTAGAACAACTGTGAAAGGACCCACCAGGTCAAGAGCTCAAAGATTAAGGTCATTAAAATAGAGACTAGTTAGTAGTAGCAGCTGGAAGCATAAGGGGCTTGTGGGCTCTAATAATGTTATTTCTTGATCTGGATGCTAGTTACATGGATGCTCTCAGGAACTTCAACAATTAAAATTTGTGCTCTTTTCTGTATGAATTTTCCATTACAATAAAAAAATTAAAAAATAGGACTGTCTCTCTCCATCACCTAAAGCAGTCCTTCCCAATGGTATGCCACAACTGGGTCACAGGCATGCCAGGTCAGTCACCTGTGGCAGCAAGCAGCCTTGTCAGTTGATCTCAGGGAACAGTACACACACCATCATTTGCTGCTTAAGATTGCACTGATCTCAAGTTCCAAGAGCAACATCTTCCTTAATCATGTACCAATTGAACAATATCCTCTGTCATGCATTTATTTCAAGGTTTTTCTCCACCTAAGGTCCATTTTATTTACTCAAGTTTTAAATTACTTTTATCAGGAACGCCTATTGCTCAGTGGTTAGGGCACCGGCCACATACACGGAGGCTGGCGGGTTTGAACCCGGCCCCGGCTGGCTAAAACGACAACTGCAACCAAAAAAAAAAAAGAAAGAAAAAGAAAAAGCAGCTGGGCATTGTGGTGGGTGCCCACAGTCCCAACTACTTGGGAGGCTGAAGCAAGAGAATCGCTTAAGCCCAAGAGTTTGAGGTTGCTGTGAGCTGTGATGCCACAGCACTCTACCGAGGGTGACAAAGTGAGACTCCGTCTCAAAAAAAAAATAAGTAAATAAATAAATTATTTTTGTCATCTCCAACAAGAAGGGAGTACACATTTAAGGGTCAACAGCTCAATACTGGGCCAGATGTGGTGGCTCATGTGAGGAAGAAATCCTCATGACCATGACTAGAGTACAGCCATTTGGGGAGAGAGTAGGTGAAAGCAGGCCAGAGACCAAATAGAATGGCCATAGCAACACCCTCCCCAGATCTCTGTAAATCCTCAGGACCCTGACAAGAGTATACCCATCTTGGGAGGATAGCTAGTGATGGAAAGCAGGTCAGAGCCCAAATGGCATGGTTACAGCAACCCCCTCCCCACACTCTTGGAATCCCTCAAGGCCAGCATTCCTGGGAAACATTAGAAATCTACCCTGGTCCTGGACGACACTAGAGATGAGGCCCTGGTGCAAGATCAACACCTTGGCGAAAGGAAGTAATTGTAAGGTCAGTCCCTAACATAGCATCATTTGCTCCGCAGAAGAAAGATGATGCCTCTCCTTCATTGCAACTACACTAATGAAAGCCTCCTGAAACTGTGAGAGGGAGCGGACTCCTGGTCAGACTCCACTCTACACTTTCTTCTAATAAATCCCTGGACTGGCCTGTTATGCTTTTTACATTTCCCCCACCAAACCCCAACTCTATTCTGGTACCTCTCAGCTCACATTTGTAATATATGTAATTCTGGCACCTTTGGATGCCTTCTTTTGAGGCCAGGAATTCAAGATCAGCCTGGGCAACATAGTAAGACTCCACCTCTACAAAGAAACCAAAAAAAATTAGCCAGGTGTGGAAGTGCATACTTTACTCGGGAGGCTGAGGCAGAAGGTTCTTTCAAGCCCAGTAGCCTAAGGCTGCAGTTAGCTATGATGACACCACTGACTGCATTCCTGACCTATGTGACAGAGCGAGGTCCTGTCTCTATCAAAAAAAAAAAAAAAAAGCACTCTATACTTCTCTTTATAAAATTGAGTGTGAGCCTTTCTGACCGCACTCCACATCTTACTCTTCACTGGTAACAAGTATATGTCTAGAATCCCTTCTTCTGCCTTCATTTCCTTTCCCCAAATCAACGGATTGACAACCTAAAAAAAAAAAATTTCAATCATCTCAAATCAATAATACAATACAGGCTACACGCTGGTTTTCTCTTTGAAAGTTTATTGTTATTAAAAAGAAAAACCTATACTTTTTACATTTTACATTCACCTCTCAGAACATTTAATGGTACCAGTTAATGATGTTAAAAGCCCACCAGCTGTTTGAATGTCTGCAGATTTATCATATTCTGGTATTAAAGTGGTTTTAACTCTTTGGAAAAATTGGCGTAACATTTAAGTATTGAGACTTTAAATTCTCAGATGAGGAAGAAAAATTAAATCAGGATAAATTTAGCAAAAATTCAAGGCAAAAAGGAAATATTAAAACAAAACTAAAAATATCATAAAAATGGGATTCCCCCACCCCCAAGAATTAAGTAAAAAAATGAAATCAAACCCTTACCCACTCCCCATATTTCTCTTAGAAAAGCTACTCAGTCCTGAACACAGGGTCTCATACACAAATACAGGTAGCCTGATTTGCAGCAACCTCCAGGATCTTACGTTGGCTTCAGTTTCTTTAAAAGGAAGTATTAAGTTAGGTAGTCAGACATCCATAAATACTATATCCAAATGAATGAGAACATGTTGGCTTTGGTATGGTTACAGAAATCTATCTAGAAACTGTTTAAGAGGGACTTGTCTTGGAGAGAAAGGGGTAGAGGGGGGTGCACACAAAAAACCCCCAGAGGCAAAATAAATAATGGGACACATCCACCAAAAATACTATACATAATACCTGAGGCAGCTGCCTCTAACAAAACACATACAGCTTGATTTACACAACAGCCTCTGAGATCTGGACCAAACCTTTTTCAAAGTATCACTTGCAGGAAACAGCTTAAACTTGGAAATTCATGGGGTGCCCTGGGGTCTAGCCAGAGACAGAGACCTTTTGGAATAAGAATCATCACCTAGGCTGAAAGGCCAGGCTCCTCCTCTAGGAACCTCAAAGCCCAGGCTTCTGGCTTCAGTTAGGCTTCTGTCCATCACAGACGAGAGGGTTCCTTCTGCCCCTGGCTACTGCAGAGGCCTGTCAGAAAGGTTCAAATACTGAGTTTCCACCTCTGGAGTAACTAAATAAAAAATTAATTCTTCTGGGAATAGGAACATAATTTACTAGGCTGTGTCCTGAGTCTACTTCAAATTTTCCCCAATTTCCACAAGGCCATGATTAAGGGTTGTGAGGACACTGAGAAGAAGGCAGTGGTGAGTGGGGTCAAGACCATGTCTCAGCACAGCCTCAAATACCCTCAAAAGTGATAGAGAGAAGGCAAAAGTGCCCACACCTTGGTCTTCAAATAAATAGTTACTTCACAAAAGCACAAAGGTGCTACCAGACAAGGTGAGAAAAAAGGCAACTTGTCCCCTGCTTCAAGGTGGAACCCCCAGTGGTTACCTACACAATCCTTTACAATAAAAACAAACTTTGGTATACTATTAGGATAAGGAAGATGATCCTGAAAAAAAAAATAAATAAATAAAAGAAAAAAATCCACCTTCTCATGGTAAAACATACTGAATACATATATGTAAATAAATCTCCATCCCAGGGTGCTAGATGACAACTATTAGCTGCCTGACATGCGATGTTACACACACCACAGAGACAGTTCAAGCTACAGAAGTCCTCCCTCACCCCTCACAGAAAAGGCCATCAAGGACAAAGGTGAAGCTCTGTGTCCTGTGGGCGTGGTTCAGTGCAGCAAACATCAAAATAAAGGGGGTGGGGGGCAGAAAAGAAACACAGAACGCCCAGGCAACTTTTGATAACAACATCATTTATCCTGTTTTCTAAATAAGACTCCAACACCAGAAAGAAAAAAAAGGGAGAAAAAGAAAAGGGATTTTTAAATTAAAACAAAAATCTATCTGTACAAGTCTTTACTCTGAGTCAGTAAGGTTTGGTCTCTGTGGAAGCCAGAGCTTGGTAGAAGGTGATTTACTTGTCTTTTGTGGCACCCAAAATTGCTTTGGGATATGTACCTCAAGAGACAACAGAAGAGACTCACTTGAGACCAAGGGAATTACAAAGATTTCCTAGGATGTGTAAGGTCAACTGATTGCCCATAGAGATGCCAACAGTTGCTCTAAGTGCAATTTCACCTTAAACACCCCAAGATGGCAACTAGGGTACAGAAAATCCTATCACCCAATGAATCACTTCTCTAAAAAATGGGAATGAGAAGGAACAGGGAACGTAGGGAAGACTGTCTCAATGGGACCCACTAGGCAGAGTGCGGGTTCAGTGGTAGCTACAGCAGAGCTTCCCTTGTCTTCAACCTGGACTATACATCTCCTGGGAGTCTATAGGTGGCTCACTGCCTGACAATGAGGTTCCACAGGTTTGGAAGGGCCAACATGTGATAATGGCACCAGCAACAAGAGTGAAACCTGAATTATGCATGGCTGTCTACAGATCACTGATTACGGCACTATCACTCTCACCTGCCCACCTACTGGAGATTACCCAGATAATCAGCCTGTGGCACATACCACTTCTATCTACTTGGGAATAGGGGAGAAAGGAATTACAAATGAAACTTCCTGAAATGACCACTTCTTGCTCCAGCTTGAGCTAAAACAAATGTGTCTGAATAAATCACCTGCATTAAATAACATTTAAAAATGCGGTAACTTTAGCACATTACGAATATGAAAGGTCCCCTCCCTTACTCCATTTACTTCAGTGCACCTTGTCTCCCAGACAAATTCTTCCGTCATTCAGCCAGTGGAATGGAAGGCATGCACCAAATTTTACACAAGCCGCTTACTTCTCTGAGAAGGCTGAGAGCCAGGAGAATTAATCTCCATCTGCTAGGACCTCTGCCCCAAGCTTCTGGGAAAATAGTGAATTGGGTTTGACAAAAGTAACTACGTGATCCACTAATCAGATTCAAAACATGAAAATGCCCCGTAGATTGTATCCCTTCCTGTTCTTCTCCATGGTGGAAAGACCTAAAGATAATGGAAAAAGCTGCCCCTTCAAACTCAAAGCAGGCCAAAAAAAAGACAAAGTGTAAGCAAAAAATAAAGAAATAAAAGGAAAAACTAAGTCAAACCCCTGATACTCCTGAGAATAAAACAGTCCTATGCTGACTGATGTCTGGAAGAAGCTGAGGCAGAAAAGACAGGATGAAAGTGGCCGGCCACAAACGTGCCTTGAGAATCCATGACCGTGTTCTCCATTTCCAAGGCCAGGGAGCTACTCCCAGTAAGTTAGAAATTTTCTATTAAAAAGAAAACAAAACAAAACAAAAACAAGAAACACTCTGGAAGGGTCATGGGAAAAAGAACACTGTAGAAAGTCAAGCTGCTGACCGCCGGCGGATAACAAAGAGCCCACGCTGAAGCTGGCCTAAGTAGATCCTCATCTTAGTGCTGTCGCTGGTCTTCCTCACCCAGATCTGTAGGAGAGAGGAAAGGGAGCAAGATGTGAGAGGGTAAGAAATATGAAGAGCAAATCTCCCAGAGCATCCAGATATTTGCCTGAGTTCTGTTTGGACAGAAAACTGGCTACCTCTTGCTTAAAAGAACCATCTCAACCTCCGAAGACTTCACAAAAATCTCTCTGACCTTTGGCCATCCTAAAAGCAAGCCTCTGGTGGAGGAACAAGCATTAGCCCTGAACTCACTTCTCCCAGCCATCTCTCTCACACCTTTGATTATGAAAATGGAAAACACAATGATCTCAGGCACCATTTTTGCCTTAATCTTCGAGACTCTTAAATTTGGTTTGATTATAGCATTATCGACACTCTAGAAACACAGTCATGAACATCAACTTTCGATTAAATTTGGAAATATTTTCCTTGCCCCAAGGGACTCCTTTTTATGTAGCTTTTCAATACTCTGATTTCCTGGCAGCAAAGAGTAATAGTTGTGACAGAAAAAGAAGGGGAAAACACCAACAATAGAAAAGATGCCCATGAGCGAGCTGGGGACCAAGAAGGCTGAAGAGCTCACGACAGCCTTCCCTCCCCATACTCCTCTCCAACAGATGGCACCAGATTTCTCATATGTGGACTGCCGGGCTGACAAGCGCACTCGGTAAGCGTCAACCTGCAGCCAGGGACAGGAAGGAGAGTTGCTGCCAGTCAGCTGACTCCACCAAGCCAGGGTTCCTGAGCTCTTACTGTGTGCCAGACATTGCACTGATCACAATGAGCTTTTTCACCCTCAGAACAAACCTGTGAAGTAAGTACTGTCACTGGCCCCATTCCATAGAAGAGGAAACCAAAGCTCAGCAAGGCTGAATCACTTGTCCTGATGTCAATTCTGCAGCCTGACTTCAAAGCCCCTCGCTGTCCTCTATTAAACCAGTCCCTGACTCTCCTCTGTCTTTCTGTAACATGCAATTAAACAAAGCCAGAAGTCTGGTTTTGTTAAAAGGCCTACATTTCACCCACATATACAAGTTTATAGGCATATCTCCTCCCTCCTCAACTCCATTTTCAGATTTAAAAAACCTTATTCTCAGTATTTCATCTCAATTTCTTTCACGTGATTACTTAGCAATAAAGACTTTAAATCAAATGTACTGGTTTAAAAATAAGAAAAAGTTAAAGATCCCACATAAAGCTAAGCTTCTAAAGGATCTTGCAGAACCTTTTTGAAAAGTGACCTCACAGAGGGCTAAATCAGGGTGGTTCAGATCCATCCACCACCAAACCTGCTCAAAGCTCGTTTATGCTAAAGCCAAGTAGACCCAGTGCCATCTAGGATTTCATTTGAAAAACAAGCAGAACACTTCCAAGAAATGTGAAGTGTTTCCTTGTTACCTAAGTTGCATGCCTCCAACCCACTGAGGCGCAGGAGACGTCTCTCAGGGTCATCATTTCTTTGGCAGATCTCACTGACACTCCATTATGTTAAAAATTAATAATATTCAACAGAGGAATGAACTTGCATTTTTATTCTACTGATCATCTTCAGGTCTCACAGAGGAGAATAATGCACTGGTTCTGAAGTTAGGTTTAGGTATACTAGAGGGCCACATGTGGTTTGTGCAGCATCCTGCACAGGCAAGTGGAAATGCTCTATCAGGACTTCACAACACCTCTTGGCTAAGGAACAGGAGGTCTATTAGATCCCTTGTTCTGATTTTGACTTGGTTTGAGGTGACTCACAGAACCTCAGCCCAAAGAATGACATTCATTTACCCAGATGGCACTCCGTAACTTTTTAAGTAAACAATCATTTAGCAAACCAGTCATATTATCAGGGCCTTTCCAATTCAGGAAGCTGAGAGAACAGAAGAGGCTTAAGTTATTTCATAATCCAGTTTCGTTAGATTTACTGTGCACTGGCACAAATAAGTTACAGAGTGTAGATACGTAAAAATCAATTTCTTTTTTGTGGACTGATAAAAGATCAAGCCAATCCAGCTATTAAAGTTTTAAACTTTAACTACCAACAACGTGAATTACACATTGTGGACATGCTCTTAATGAGGGGCCACTTGGAGAATTCACAAGGCGTCAGGTGCAATGCTCTGAGCTGAACACATCCTGCAGAAGTGAAGCCAAGAAACCAATACCCAAGGCCATGAACCTGGCTGCACACTGTTCAGAGGCACAATGGGACACATCAGACAGGAAAGACAGTGGACTAGGAGCAGCATGTGGGCTGAAGCAGGCCAACCCCATTTAGTGAGCACTTACTGGATGCTAGACCCTATGCTAAGTGCCTCATTAAATCCTTGAAGCAAGAAACAAATCTATTGGTATGTGTGAAAGTTCTAAAAAAATAAAACCAGGAGAGAGTATGCTCCACAGGCAAGCTCCATGCTGAGAAGATGATTACCTTACAAAGAAGCAGGATTTGAATGTATAGATGTTGTGCAGACTTGCCTTCTGTTCTTTCCTATCGTGTAGTTCAGTGGTTCCCTAATCGATTACTGTATAAGGCGTTCACAAATACCACAAGCTATTTACAAATCTGCATGTATTACAATCAAGCAAATGTAAGGGGTTTTCAAGGGCAATTTTGACTATGTGCAATTTCTTCCTAAAAGTGCTGACTTTAGAATCTAATCTACATATAAGATATGATTCCACTGTACTTTCTTTGTGGCACTTTCATTTCAGGTTTGTCATACTTTCAACACTTCAAAGAGCACATTTTGCCTTCCTAAGGGTGAAGGAATGTAGTTCCTACCTCGTTGGCTCCGACAGAGCTAATCACACAGCTCAGTTTCTGGTTGTCCTTTGACTCCAGATAGATGGCTTGGCTCTTGTGGTACCTGACAAAAACAAGGCACGTATCTTTAAAAAGGTGGCAGGGAGGAAAGAAAAAAAAAAAAAAACCCACTACCACAACAAAAGCTACAATTTAAAAAGTCTTAATTTATATTTGGAGAAGAGCCTCGATTTCAGAGGGTTTAATTTCAAGGCTCCTATCACTGGATCGGATTAGATGACCTCCTAATCTTTCTGTAGATCTAAAGCTTATATTCCTTGGTCCGTCTGCAAAGGGGAAAGAGGTGGGATGCTGAGGAAAGGGTTAGAAAATCCACACATTTTTCCTTTTTATATGGACTATATGACCCAGTTCAAAAGTAAATTCAAAGTTTTAAAGTAAAACCTCTGTTTCCATTTTCTGGCCCCACCCTAAAACACTGAAAAGTTGGATGGACAAAACAGGTTTGAACAACTGTTGTTACTCATTTTGTTTGTTCAAATATGTCACTAAAAAGAAAGTAGGCTAAATTCAGCCCTGACTTTAGTTAATCATTAAAAAATACTCATTAAACATTAACTGTATACCATTGATTATGCTGGAGATTGAAGAAAGTGAACAAGGCCACAAGGTCTCTGCTACCACAGAGCTTCAAATACAGTAGGGACAAAGAACATTAAATAGTCACACCTGGTACGTGCTCATCAGAAGACGTTCCAAGCATCCAGATATACACCAAAGGGTGTCTGATTTGGTCTGGATGGTGGGAAAGCTCCTGTGATCAGAGGAGGAAAGACAGACGCTTCCTTTTCACCTCCTGTATCTATTCTCTTGGCCTGCAGTGTACAGTCACTGCTAACTTCTAGACATTCAGGGACAAGGCTAAGGATCAAAGTGAATGTGCAAGGGCCAAAGGCCATATGGGACAACAGCAGCTGCTACAGGATGAAGAAGCAGCTGCTGGATTACAAAAGTTGGAAACATTTAGCTGAGCTGCTACAAGGAGCCCCAGCCAGCCTGGCCAGTCCCAGCTCAGTCGAGAACATAACCTTTGGTTCATTTTGGCTACAGACATCTGCTAAACAGACACAGCTAAACAGACTCAAAAGCTCATGTAAATTCTACAAAAAGACCTCCTCAGCAAAGTATTACATATTATTTCTTTTTTTTATATTTCTTTTTTAAATTATTTATTTATTATTAAATCATAGCTGTTACATTAATGCGATCATGGGACATATTATTATTTCTCTAGGGAAAGAAGACAGACTCCATTTTGTCTAATGAAATAACCTACTGCTCAAATATCATAGTAAAGGATATACTTCTTTTTGTTGTTGTTGTTGTAGTTTGGCCGGGGCTGGGTTTGAACCCGCCACCCTCAGCATACAGGGCTGGCGCCCTGCTCACTGAGCCACAGGCGCCACCCGTAAAGGATATACTTCAATCTCATAATGAGCTTTTTCCAATCTAGGTTCCAGAGTGCTCTTTAACCCTGTTACTTAGGAGCTGAAAACTCAGGTTTCCAAGTCAATTTATTTCTTGAAAATACTGTTAAAAGAAACTGAATTTTAAATGCAATTAGAATAGTGAGATTGGTTTAGACTCAAGTTTTAAAGCTACTTTTGGCCATGTGTCAGTTAGTAAACTGGGTTAGGGACCTTCATTTATGCTAAACATGTAATAACACAAGGTCCAAATTATAGAATGCATGAGAAGGCTAAATTAGTTCATGAAAACACTCTAATAACACTTCTCTTGGTCTCTCTCCCACATCTAAGCCAACTATCCTATGTAAACAGTAAAGTCCTCAGTAACGGTTGAAATGAAAATACAGAGGAAAGAGAACACTCAAGTTATTCTATAGGGATTTTGAATTATTAAAGAGATAAAAACACAACACAAAACACAACTAGCCTCAAGTCACACTCAACACTTTAATAAAGTAAGGTTATGGGTGGGGTGCAGAGTTTATTACTAGCATAGAAACATGCTCAATATACCTTAAGTGGAGGAAAAAACTATGTTCACAATATTTCTGTGTTTGTAATAAAATATATGCATGTTACCTGTGTATTACACACCCAAAAGAAGGGTAAATACATACTAAAATTTTATAAAAATGTAAATTAATAATGGTATTTGTTTATTGTATAGCTTCCTTTTTAAGAATGGATATTATGTTAAAAAGCAAATATTTTCATAAGTCATGAAAACAGCTAGATGATAAACATGAGGTAAAAAGAAAATTCTCACAAAGGTCTGTTAAAAGAAACCACTAATTGTGAAAGACTATTCAAATAATTTTTTTTTTTTTAGGTAGAGTCTCCCTTTGTCACTCTTGGTAGAGTGCCCTGGCATCATTAACTCACAGCAACCTCAGACTCTCGGGCTCAAGCGATCCTCCTGCCTCGGCCTCCCAAGTAGCTGGGACTATAGGTGCCTGCCACAACACCCAGCTATTTTTAGACAGGGGTCTCACTCTAGCTCAGGTTAGTTGTGAGCTCAGGCAATCCGGCCACCTCAGCCTCCCAGAGTTCTGGGATTACAGGCGTGAGCCACCTCGCCTGGCCTTATTTAAATAATCTTTATGAGATGCATGTATTTTCCTTTAGTTGCACTTAGAACCCAGACCCAACACATTTGACTAGCTAAAAGTGAACCCAGGAAGGCTGGGCATGGAGGTTCACGCCTATAATCCTAGCACTCTGGGAGGCCAAGGCAGGTAGATTGCCTGAGCAAGAGTGAGACCTCATATCTACTAAAAATAGAAAGAAAAAAAAAAAGTGAACACCTAGAACAAACAATGCAATCTGGTCTATTTCTGCTGAGAGTGATCTGGGACTTGGGCAGCTGACTACATACACCCCAGATCTCCCTCCACTAGGGTCACCATACAGAGGTGGTATGAATGTCCACCATTAGTCCCCGTTTGCTCTACAAGAGAGCTGGGCACTTCCCAAAACAGCCAACTTCCAAACCAACTAATCCCCAGGTCTGTCCCAAACCACAGTCTCTAGAACCTTCAGGAAATTCTCACACACCACACAACCATTATCTCTGAATATCAAATCTTATTAAATTATCTGAATTCTCTGAAAAGTCCTCATAAAGTGTGTATGACAGTCTTAAAAATTTTATCTTTTAAAAATAATAAAATCTGATACAAGAATTCAAAATATATTTAGATATAAAATGTGTTAAAAAGCAATGTCAATAGCAGTAAATTAGTAAAAAATGTGCATTATCTTTTCTTGCCAGTCAACCCATTTTACAAACTGCAACTCAGCTGCTAAGAAAACCAATTTTAATGGCCTCAGAGAATAAGCCTCAAATGTCAAATTGACTTTAATACTTTATTACTAATGGAAATTGTGACCTGGGAACTCTACAATTAAGTGCTTAAAGCTTTGTACTTCTACTATTAAACCCAACAAATCAGGATTACCACTACTGTACTATTTTGGAAGAAAGCAATTTCTTTAGAAGGTGGACCCAAAAGTGGGGTAAGGAGGGAAGAAAATTAATTTTGTATCCTACAGAGAATCCTGATAGTAATGCTTCATTTCCCAAAAAAACACATGGATATTACAGCTACAGAACCTCAAAGAGTTCTAATTCTCTATGTAAATATTCACTGTTCTGAGTTAATGGTCTTTTTTTTTTTTCTGAGGCAGAGTCTCACTTTGTCATCCTCAACAGAGTGCAGGGGCGTCATAGCTCACAGCAACCTCAAACTCTTGGGCTCAAGCAATTCTCTTGCCTCAGCTCCCAAGTAGCAGGGACTACAGGCGCCCACCACAATGCCCGGCAATTGAGATAACAGTCTTTTTTTTTGTAGAGACAGAGTGTCACTTTATGCCCTTCGGGTAGAGTGCCATGGCATCACACAGCTCACAGCAACTTCCAACTCCTAGGCTTAAGCGATTCTCTGGGACGACAGGAGCCCGCCACCATGCCCAGCTATTTTTGGTTGCAGTTCAGCCGGGGCCGGGTTTGAACCCGCCACCCTCGGTATGTGGGGCCGGCGCCTTACCGACTGAGCCACAGGCGCCGCCCGAGATAATAGTCTTTTGTGTAAATCCATGTGAGCAAGTGGGTGACTTCATTTCTGATGCACATTGGCAGGTCCAGATTTAAAGTGAGAAGAGGAAACACAGTCCACAGAACCGTCAGTTAGTTAACTCTTTTAAAATAACAGCTACTTTCACAGTATTTTTTGAGAGGGGTCCCATTAGTCCAAACCAAAATGTAAAACAAACTTGTAGCATAATATAAAATGCCTTGATCTAAGACAAAGACAAAGGGAAGATGCTTATCTTTCAACATGAACGGTAGCTTGGTTAAGTGTCCACACCAGGATGGGAAGCCTGAATCACATTTGTTTTGCTGAAGTCATTTAAGAGCCAGAAAACCTATTTTGCCAAAAATACTGCTGCACCAAAATACTGGAAAGAGCATAAAGTGATTCAGTTGACCTCGCAGCCACAGGCCATGTCTGTTGAAGAAGAAAGAAAAATGAAGGCGCAGTATTGGCAAGGATACAAAAACCAAACACCAAGAACACTGGTGGGACGGGAAAGGTTGGCTGTGTGCCAGTGGAAGCCCCGGCCGAAACTCCTGGAAACACTTTTATCATCCGGGAAAGGAGGGACCCACTTTTCAACAAGCGCATTATGTACTCCGATAATCAAGACCAAAAAAATAAAAATACACAGAATACAGGAGAAAACAGCATTCTCTAGGCATATTTAACAATAGATTAAGCAACTTTAAATTCACTAAAATAGTAAAGTGCTTCCAGAGACAGTACTTTTTAAATTTCTGCTTAAGTGTGAGAAAGATGACAAGAAAATTCCTACAAAATGCTTAGGAGGTCTAAAACATCAAACTTGACCACTCTGTGTACATTATGAAACACGAGACAGGGCAGATCCTTTATTTAAAAAAATAAGAATTTTATTTTCATGCATTTCACCCTGAAGACACATCTCATAAAGGAGTAAGCCTAAGAAGAGGAAGATCCAAGGCGGCACAAGCACAAAACAAACATCATTTGAAACATCACACAGAATTCAGACTCACAGATCCGTAAAAATGTTAGTGAGAGATCGCATCGTTTTCAAAGATGGTTCTTACGTGTGGACCTGATCTTTAAAGGCTGTTTGGTTTTCATTATTAGAAACCTTTTTCATTGTTTTTTCCCCTTCTCAGTGTGTTGAGCTGTTAGGGCCTGCCACCTAGTGGCATATTCTGATACGCAGCATCAAGGTAGCCATACTAACTGACCTTCTTGAACAACAGTAAAATCAGAGGGGCAAAAGTCACTAAGATGAGGCTTACAGGCCTCCAGCATCCACTGAGTTAACTCAGTGTAACTTGATAAGTAGAAATGATTTATTTCAGGCATGACTAGATCTCTAAGCATTTTTGATAAGTACAATATTAAAAGGTACCCAACCAATATAATGTTGGTTTCTTTTTTTAAGAAAGTTCAAAAAATTCAAAATAACCATTATCCTAATCTTGGAACTTTTGGTTAAATATATTGAAACTCAAAGGGTCCCCTTCCATTACAAGTGATCATTACAAAGACCATGATGGTAACCTAAAAAATATTCACAAAATAACCAAGTGGAAAAGCTGAACAATCCACGTGTCCATGGGACTTGAGTATGCCGGCCTATAGACAAAGAATTGAAAGAAATGTATCAGAATTCAAAGATCTGTGAAAAGATGGCAGGACCACGGTGATTTAATACCTAGCAGCCAGGAGCAGTGGCTCAGACCTGTAATCCTAGCGCTCAGGGAGGTCGAGGCGAGTGGATTGCCTGAGCTCAGGAGTTCGAAACAAGCCTGAGCAAGATTGAGACCCCATCTCTAAAAAATAGGAAGGCGCGGTGGTGGGCGCCTGTAGTCCTAGCGACCAGGGAGGCTGAGGCAAGAGAATCACTTTCAGCCTAACAGTTTGTGGCTGCTGTGATCTATGATGCCACAGCCCTCCACCAAGGGCAAAAAGAAAGACTGTTTCAAAAAAAAACTTAGCAGAATGCCTAACACAGGGCAGATAATAAATATTTGTTGAATGAGTAAAAGTATGAGCTTTTAAAGTTCTTTCATATTGTTTTGTCATTTCTTTCCCAATAAAAAATCACTGGTGTTCTGAAGTTTCAAACAGCCTGTTTTAAGAATGTTTCAATACACAATTCCCCCAGGTAAGTTTCCTGGAACACTTTTGCAGCAGGATGATGCATGAGAAAATGATGTGGCATCAAACAGAAATACCTAATAACATCTTAGAAATTAACAGTGCACATTAGCATCTCACTGAACCCAAAAGAGGGATATAAAGAAGAAACCCGTTTATCTTAATTAAAGTGATCATCTACTAATTTGACTAGAAATTCCTTTTATCTGAAGAACACTTATTAAGCACACAGGGACGAAGTTAAGGGGAGACAGAGGGGGACATATATCCTATTGGCAGGGGCACCACAAAAGATGTCAGTACAGTGACAGCAGCCAGAAGAGGAAAAGAGGCCATGATCAGAACACGTTTCTGGGAAATACCTCTTTCAGAGCTCTCACAGAAGTATCCATCAAATGCCAGCTTATATATTTTTAAATGGGATCCCACTTTTAGTACTATGTAAGTTAAGCAGCAGCCATGCTCTGAAATAACACCTATAGTCCTATTTCCAAGAGCTTCCTGTGAGACTCTTAGGAGTAGCCCAGGTTTTCCCATAACATACCATCTTTTATCATAGTACAGTTTGCCATCTTCTATCCGAGCTTCAAATCTCTGGGCTGGAGACTCTGCAGGTGTGGCAGGCAAATGTTCAGGAGAGGATGGAGAAGCTAGAGGAACCAGAGATACTTAGTCCACCAGATAACATGCCTTAATTGAAACACTATCCAAAAGTGGTAACAAGCATGCTCAAGCCCTTACAGCAGTAATGTATGAGAATGCAACAAAATTCTTGTATATTACATCTAAATTGATCCTCAAAGCAACCCTGTGAGGTAGGCCAGACACAAATTAACCTGACCGAATAAAGGAGAAACCTTGAGGCTCAGCAAGGTGAAGGTCAATGTGCAAATGCACAGGTCACTCAGAATAGTTTAAAACCCTGGTGATTTTCAGAAGCCCAAAAGGGAAAGTCTAATATGAAAACCTTTTTAAAAATGAAACCATTTCTAGAACTATGGTGGGTTCAAATGATCTAAATTCACACACTTATTCACATAACCCCCTCTGCCATCATCCCTCAGAAGCTCAGGGTGTCACTGTGGACCACTGTGACCCCAGGGAGACATTAACTAGAGAAAGAAAAATCTTGTTTTTTCTCCACAAGACTCAGTGAATAGAGGGATGTGTGAGTAATCACACTACTTTAAGAAAAAAAAAAAAAAAAAAAAACAGAGAGAGAAGACATTACCAATTCAATTCTAGTTGCACTGACTCTCAAGTGCTGTTCTGGAAGGAACCACTGTGAACTGGCCTCGTCTAATAACAGTGACTGGGAGCAGCCTGCAAATGTTTACCAGAGTCAGGCCATGTAAAGCTGCTGGAACAGCACTGTCCACAGGACCTAACTAATACCAAAAAATCTCTCTGGTTTCATTTTCAAAAACAGATGTGTACTTAAACCTTATGCCTGACACCTAGTCAGAAGGAAATCTTTACCAGCCAATCATAATCAATTGTAAGCAAAAGACAAAAATGAAACAGTAGGGTTAAAAAAAAAAAAAAAAAATTCAGAGATGGGTGCACTTAAGGTTCCCTTAACTTTTCATGATGATTACTCTTAGGCAAATGATGGACATTTTTGATAACGGCAACAATTCCCTGACAGGTACTCGCATGCTTTCCCAACACCACGATGAAAAGACTGCACAGATGCCAATACATGATGCACTCACCTGGTCTCTTGGGTGACTTAAGCTGTAGGAAGAACAACAACAAAAAATCTTAGAGAAAATCATTTCAGATGCAACTTCAGGTGTCAAAGGTATCACGATTTAACAAGTAACATATGCACAAGACGAAGTGGAAAATCATCAAGCCTGAGCTTTCAAATAAATAAAAATACTTTTAAAAATCAAACTGTACCTTATTTAATGTCCTCAGATCCTCCATGATCTGTTCATCTGTTAACAAATAGTTTAGCTGGGGTGTTGAGAGTTAAAGGAGTATGTCTGAAAAGTCTGGCTGCTAAAGAGTAATCAATAAAATGGTACCAGCATTTTTGAATTTACAAAGTATGACTATGTTAAATAATGTTTTTAGAATAATAGTTTGCTTCTCTGAAATTTCTTACTCTCCTACTAAATTGTCATGGTGCTTAGGTATATAAAAGAATTCGTATCCCTCACCTTACAAATTGCTGTGATGGGAAGGTGGAATAAGATTCATTAGTTATCTATGATAGAGCACAGGAAATAGCAAAATAAGAATTTCATCATTTTATCATTAATTTATAAAGTGCTTCTGTTCCAAAGATCTACAGACTTGTGCGCACACGCACGCACACACACACACACACGCACACACACGGTAAGGTTAATCTTCCCCAGCAACTTAAATGCTCAGTTGTGAAGGTGAAGGGACCTGAAGTTATCCCCTTTCCTGGTGGCAGACAAATAACCATTTTGGGCAAAGGGCTACTCATTATCTCCTCTAGAAGAATAGAAACTTCTCCATGTGTCCTGGTCCTGTTACCATTTCCATGATTAAAAGGCTTCTTTATGTCTGACTAAAATCTCATTTGCTTTAATTTAAAAACAGTTTGCAATCTACTATTTTAGGGACATAGAAAACTGAGGCACATAAAATCAGATATTACTGTCCTCATTTCTACAAAGGTAGAAAATTACAGGTGGGAAAAATAATGCACATCCATCTTCAGATGCCTCTGAATTTTGAAGTTAGTGTTAAGGCCAGGCTGAACTTCCAACACAAAGTACCCTTGCAAATAACTATTTTTAATCTCTCCCACCAAAACCAGTTGAGAACTCTTATAACAAAAAGACCAATCCCTATCCCACAGATATTTTATACATGCTTTCCAATCAATTCTTACTACTTCCTATAGGACCAACGGCCATGTATACTCTATCAGATGGACAACCAAAGGATTCAATCATCTTGAGAAAAAAAGTGATTAAAGCTTAATGCAAATGGATATCAGGAGCAGGTTTCCTCCTCTTGTCTGGGATGGGGACAGGATCATTTGGTCGCCTCCGCAACTTTCTGGTCATGATAGGTTTCACTTCCATAGAATCTGCAGCAAGAATGGAATGGGTAAATCTATCCAACTCCCTCTTAAAGACACTCAGTCAACAAATATCTGCCCCACACCCACCCATGCAGAACTGTCTTATTGGGGATGTTTGGTCTACACATGACTGCAGCCAGATGCCCCTATTAGACTTCTGAAAATGTCCATGCTTCTAAGATTCAGACCAGCTGTCCTAGGTACGCAGCCCTCCCAGAAATGCAGCCCTACAGCTAGCATGACGGCCACTGGAGGCACCTCTCCAGCACCCTTGAAAACCAGAGATAGTATTCCTCTCCCTCAAATTAAGACACTCCAGAGTTACAGGCTCTTAGGTCAAGGAACCTGTCAACCAATTTTTGCTTTTCCCACAGAGAGTGGGTGTTCTTAAGCCCACTGATGAAAAAGGCTTTTGGAGACCACTGGCCTCAGGGCTAACATTTTTAGACTAAGCCTTCATTCACAGACTCAGACTCTTTTTTTCTTTTATAACCTTTTGTAGCTACATGACTATCAAGGATGATACAATGAAGGCTCATAATAAAAGCCTCTTTCATTCTTTTTTAATCTTCTCTGTAGTCTGACACTCTGCACTCCCCCACCAGCCGTGGTGCACAAAGAGGCTGACTTGCCTTCCTCAGGGTCCTCTTCTGCCTGCTCCCTCGATACTGGTTATCTCCAGGGTCCTGTCACTCCTCAGCCTGTAATTCCCAATTACCCCTGAACGGCACCTGATATCCAACACATACTCTCCACACTCCAAGCAAACTGAGTTCTTGTTTTCCCTCCCAACACTGCCCATTCCTGTACCTATCAGGGGCATCAAATCTGTCCACCCTTCCATGCTGAACCGTATCTGTCATCTGTGACTTGTCTTCCTTCATCCAGGCCTCACAGTCACCAGAGACATCAGTTCTGCCTCAACTCCACCCTTCCTCTTTTCACTGACCTTCCTCCCACATCCCTCCCATCCAGCCTCCCCTCCCTAGTCTAAGTGATCTTCCTAAGACACAAATCAAATCATTTTACATACCACTCCTCTTACTAATATTTCAAGAGCTCACCGCTCCTAAAGAATAAAGGTTTAGCCTCAGTCATGTCCTTCCTCCCTTCTCCTTCATTCACACCTACCCTGTGTGCAAGCTTTTAGCTATTCTGACACCCAAAGGTTCCAGACTTTGCACCACCATCCTCTACCTAGCTTCCTCTTTCTGTTTGCCAAAAAACTCCCATATAACATTCTTTGAGGTGCAGTTCAATATTCCCCATTCTGTGACACTCTGTATGGGACATTATCACAGTTAAGCCTTTGAATTCCACCCACAGTAGGGGCTTCACAGTTTTTTACAGAAAAACTAGATGAAGTCAAGCTTGATCAGGAGGTAAAGTCAATTTATGACTGCATTACCATCAGCACAGCTACAGAGTATACACCACCACACAGTGTACAGAACCTTAGCGTTATCTAATAAACATGCCATAGCAAATCAAAAAGTGTCTCTACATGTTGCTTTTAAGAAATGGGTAATATTGACCAGGTGCAGTGGCTCAGGATTAGGATAATCCCAATCCTAGCACTCTGTGTGGCCAAGGAAAAAGGATCCCCTGAGCTCAGGAGTTCAAGACCAGGCTGAGCAAAAGCAAGACCCCGTCTCTACTAAAAACAGAAAAACTAGCAGGCATGGTGGCAGGTGCCCAGCTACTCAGGAGGCTAGGGTAAGAGGATCACTTGAGCCCAAGAATTTGAGGCTACTGTGAGCTATGACACTATGGCACTCCTCCCAGGGTGACAGAGTGAGACTCTGTCCGAAAAGAGAAATGGGTAATAATGAACATTTTCCCCCATGAATGGAATGCAAGTAAAATAAGAATGAGAGACCTAATGAATACTCATAAAGGTATGTATACCTGGAACTGTAAAAAGGGAAGAGGACACACAGACACACACACCTGTCTCCCTGGGAAGAGGGATAAAAGAAATGCCTGACCCTCTACGTTGAGGTGCCAGCTTTCTCCGCTTACTTACTGGCCAGAAGCATAGCCCTGTGGTTAAAAGCCAGGGCTCTGAATCCCTGCAGCAGCTTTGCGGCCTACGGTAGGCTACATAAGCGCTCTGTCTCTCGAGTTGCCTCATCTAGATAGTAGAAATATTAGTATTTCCCCTACCGTGTATTGTGAGGGTCACGTGAGATGATACATGTGAACCTTAGCATAGTGTCCAGCATAGGAGAGTTCAATCATGACTGGCTCATTATTATATTTTCAGGCAGGAAAAAACTGTACAAAGATTTTTTTTTTAAGTCAAGCTACAAACAGCTGAAAAGAAGTTACATACTCCAAGGCAGCTAATGTCACAAACAGCTGAAAAGAAGTTACATACTCCGAGGCAGTTGTGAGGCTTTCTAACATTCAGACCTAATCTAGAAAACAAAACATGAGGGAGCTCAACCCATCCAAGACAGCAACAGAGACAAAGCATGGAGCCCACAAACACATTATGGAGTGTGCTGCCCACCAAAAGGAACGGCTGGGGAGCAGGGAATGTGGGCAATACGCTGAGCCAAGTAAACATGTAGCTGAGAGGGTCTGGGAATAATATCTAGTCTGATCACGGCCACTAACCTCAGAAATCCAGGAAACATAATCAAATTCTTTTAGGAAATGATGAAAATCAATTCACTTTATTAGCCTGGTCACAGCAATAATCTGATGAATTTTATCCAAAAAACTATTTCTGCAGAAGGTACTCTAAAGACCCTAAAAATTTATCAGCATATCTCCACCACCACCTAGGGGAGAGCAGATAACAGGGGACAGTCTTGCCAGTGGCCCAAGTGGAAGGTGTGAATTGAGGAGATCAACATGGAAGCGTCACAGCCCCAACAGACATAGTAAGAGTATCCACTGACGTCCTCTTGCTCCGATGCCAGGGTTGCCTAGTTGGCTTCTAAGGTGGACTTTTCATAGGATGGGTCAGCCTGTCCACTTGAGTCTGCACCTGGAAAGTTCTAGTTCTCACTATAAGCAACAAGCTGACATTGTTTGGCCAGCTAAATGCCCCAACAAGCTCAATCTGGGTACAGATGCCAGAACTGAAATGCACACCACACAAGGAGTGTGACAACCCTGGAAAAGACATGTGAGCAGGAACTCAGCCTTCCTCTCAGACGTCATGCCCCAACCACAAAACACCTCTCACTGGCTTCAATGAGAAAGCCTCTCTGATCCAGAGGACTCATAGGTCTGCTTCAGGTGGGATACTATTTGTGGAATCTCATTAAACATCAATTAAACCAGGCTCAGGAGAGTATGGACTGTATGTGAGAGAAAAAACTGACCAAGCAATGAGCCCAGGTAAACACCTCCTCCCCAGCAGTATGACCTTTAAGAGTGTAAATCCTATTGCTCTACTTAGAGAAAATTTGATAGATACAGGTATTCCTCCCCCACCCTCAGGCAGCACTGGGTCTGCCATCTAAGAAACAGGAGTTCAGGCTGAATCAGTGCAAGGCAGTCATTACAGCTTAGTCCACATAAACAGAGATTCCTGACAAATTAATCACCTGCAAGTAAGTACAATTACCACTTTACTGGCTGGCCTTTTCTTCTGCACTTGCCTAGGCCTATTCATTCACTTCGAACAGCTCACCTGCCTATGGTGCGTAAGTACAGTGAAAGCTTCATTTTAACATACTTCAACCATTAAAACAAGATCATACTTGCTTGGCTATCAGGAAAAAATAATACTTGCAGTGATTCAAAGGACTTTCTTTAAGAAATAGGATGTAAGTGGCACAAAGAAAAGCCACTGCAGAGTAGGCACCATAGCAGACTGGCAATTACCTTCAAAACGGGCAGGGCAACACAGGCAGACGGTAATCCCCAGCACACCCCACACCCTCTCTAGTGGGATGGCAGGTGCATCAGTGTTCTCACAAAGCAATGCTGCAGTGGCAACTATAAATGACTGGCTGAGGGGAGGAGATTAAAATCAAGCTCAGGTCTTTGGAGGCCAAATCGGGATGGGAATGAAGTCATAATGAAGGTATTTAAAGATAAAGAGCAAGCCATCAAGCATTCCTCTCCACATCTCAACCATGTTAAATGGCTTGGCTGCCACTTTGCTAGTAGCATCAGGAAAGAACATCTTGAAGACAACCCCACTCCACCCAAAATCTAATCTAATCTCAATTCTCCTCTCCACACCCAGACATTTGTGTGGGACCCCTTCGCCATGCCTTGACCTCCAGCCTTTCCTCCTCATTAGCATCTATTAAATACTGTGCCAAGCTTACCGCTTGTACAGTAGTACCACATCCACCTTACGGTTTAAAAAAAAAATTTCAAAACAAGCCTATCAAATCCTTACTTCCATTGGGGGGCCCTTTTTCTCAGCACCACATTGTGTTGGGGAAGATAGAGAAGCTGTGTCAGCTATGCAACCATGAGAATATAAAGATACAACCCTTACCCATCAGCCCAGTTTTGTGGAGTCTCAGTACCACACGCACACGTGGCATCTGCAGAGAGCTGCAAGAATGAGGAGTCAGACAAACTCTGGCTTAACCACTATCTATTTCATTGAGGGACTTTGAGCATAAGGTATCCAGACAGAAGCAAAGCTATGGAGAGGCCTGTAAAATCAGAATGACGACACCAAGTCAAAGGGAGCTACAGCAACCAAATGAGCAATTTCCAGTCCAGGTGCTTCCTCCACACCAGCCACTTCCTGAAGCCCCTTCCAGACATCAGCTCCTCTCACCTCCACGCCAACACCACATAGTAGGTTCTGTCACCCCCTTGCCAAGTAAGAAAACCCTATCTCAGAACTAAGTCTGTGACAGAGCCAGGATTCACCCCAGGTCTATGAGCCTGCAGAGGCAGCTCGCTATTTTATTTATTTATTTATTTATTTTTGAGGCAGAGTGCCTTAGTGCCACAGCTCACAGCAACCTCTGACTTTTGGGCTCAAGTGATTCTCTTGCCTCAGCCTCCCAAGTAGCTGGGACTACAGGCACCTGCCACAACGCCCAGCTATTTTTTGTTGCAGTTGTCATTGTTGTTTAACTGGCCCAGCCAGGTTCGAACCTGCCAGCCTCGGTGTATGTGGCTGGCACTGTAATCACTGTGCTACAGGCACCGAGCCAGCTCTATTTTTATATGCCTGGCTTGATGTACAGTTCAAGAAACAGACTTTTCTCTTGACATTATAATGACTCGTGGTACCAGCTAGGAATCCAGTTCTAAACGAAACTCCCAGGCTTTCCTGAGGTCCTGAGTAGCTTCCATAGGAGCCTGAGGGTTGGAAGATGCCCCTGGTAAACAAGAAAATGAAGTGACGCTTAGTGGGCTGGTGGAAGGAGAAAAGGCCGCTGTTCTAAAGAATATGAAAAACACATTAAAAATGATAAAGCTTCTCACCTTTTTAAGCTCATTAGGTTCTCAACCATTATTTGAGTTACTTACAATCTTGGCCTCAACTCAGAGAAACTCCAACTCTGGTATTTTCTCTATAACCTCACCATTCAAAGTACCATCCTACCAGCAACCCTGGGAGGTGGTTAAAATGCAGGATCTCAGCCTCCACAAAAGACCCCCTGAACCCAAATCTGCTTTTTTTGTTGTTGTTGGAGACAGAGTCTCACTTTGTCACCTGTGGTAGAGTGCCATGGCATCATAGCTCACAGCAACCTCAAACTCCTGGGCTTAAGCGATTCTCTTGTCTCTGCCTCCCAAGTAGCTGGGACTATAGGCACCCGCCACAACATCCAGCTATTTTTAGAGACAAGGTCTCACTCGAGCTCAGGCTGGTCTCAAACCTGTGAACTCAGGCAATGAATCCGCCTAGGATTACAGGTGTGAGCCACTGCGCCCAGCCCTCCAAATCTGCTTTTTATCAAGACACCCCCAAGTGATTCATATACACGCAACAGCTGGAGGAGCACTGACCTATATAACTCATTCTAGCCCCTTTATCTACGGTACATCTTTCTACCTACACAACCTGGTTTTCATTAAGTTCTCCAGGAGAGAGCTGAACGGTGAAGAGTACGTCCATTTTGCCTGTTCCTATGGAGGTCTGTAAATGCTTTTAGTCATGGTCAGACAGAGTAGGTCACCAAACACAACTGTTTCCAATGGGTTATTTGGACTATGTGTCTCATCAGCCTCATGTTTTGAAGTTATCTTCATGTTCAACAAGAAAAGGAGACTTTAAAAAATATCTTTTTGGGGCAGAGCTGGGCAACATTAATATTGGGCATCAATCCACAAAAGTGAAATAAGTCACTCAATTAGAGGAATGAAGGCAGACCTTTAGTCCAACACCACAGCAGCACCATCTGCGGAAAGGCTAATTGCCCTTCTAGCTCCAGTGCCTCTTCTTCCAACACTCTGTCATTACCTTGGCAGTGCTTTCCATACCAAGGGCACCAAATGGCTTGAGGAAGGATACTGTGGCTGGCTTTAACACTTCTATAATCTATTTCTACTGTGTTACAGATGATTTCCCCACATTTATTTGGCTTTTCTACCCTAATAGGCTCAAGTCACAGAAGCTGCCTCCTGTCCCTGTTAAGATTCTGGCCGTAAAATTGCCTGACCAAACAATGTCTATCGCTTGTTAATAATTAGGATGCCAAATCACAAGTAAGGTGATGATACCCTTCCCTGCAGATGGAAAGGGAGCAGCTATAAACTGGCGATATTTCCCACTAGCCTAATGAAGGCTCCCAAACATCTGGTAGCTCCAGCAGAGAGCAATGAGGCATCAATACCAGTCACAGCCACCAAGCCACCATCAAAGGAAATGGTGTGCCAGGCAGAAAGCAGGCAGCAGGCAGGTCACTGACAGGGCACCACAGTGCTACCTGTCCCATTAGAAAAGCACTGCAACAAGAACAAGACAGTGCTGCTGGAAGTTACTCGTTTAGCATCCAATCTCATCCAAAAAAAACATGGCTGAGCCATTTTCAGTAGCCTTCAAGGAACTCACTCCTTTTGCCAACTCTTCTGATGAGGAAGCTGTTAAAGGAGAGACTTTTTAAGAATCAGACTCCAGGGCGGTGCCTGTGGCTCAAGGAGTAGAACGCCAGCCCCATATACAGGAGGTGGCAGGTTCAAACCCGGCCCCGGCCAAAAAACTGCAAAGAAAAAAAATAAAAAGAATCAGATTCCACCTCAGGCACAACCACATATTCTTTGGTGACCATGGTGACTGGACCCAGAGTGTCAAGCAGAGGACTAGGGTGGGTCACAACACGAGAAATATACAGGAAGGAACACAGATACCTTAACTAGATACCTTTAATTTCAAAGTCAGTCCCAAGAACTTCCATAAAAACATGTATTTCCTAAGAAACCCAGTTAAAATTAGACATGCCAAAACCCTAGTACCTTCCAAACATAATTACGAGTCAAATTTGTGGCTGTACAGAAAGGCAGGCCACTTCCATATTCAAGTGACAAACTCACCACTCACCTGCTTGCAGTTTTTGCCACATTCCAAAATAGCTAGTTCAGGCCAATTCCCTGTATCCTTCTAGGCATCATCAGTCTGCGTACGGCGACAGTGGAATCAGCCCATATTGCTTCTTTTCAACTTGCCTACAACCTGCTGAGTTTCCACATGTGGATTTACTAAACCCTAGAAGGCTAGGAAGGGATTGGCTCTGAGTCTTATGCAACTTTACTACCTTTATAGGAAAATAGTTAAGTTTAGCTACACTTCTGGAATCATACCCAGTCTTTTTGAAATGTTCACAGTAACACCTGGCAGTAGAGATCTAATAGCATACTTTACATAGCTGAAAGCCTTTGTTCTCACATCTAGGTCAAAGAAAGACAATACCTTTTCTGTAACTAAGGCAGACTGGGGGGGAAAAAAAAAAAAGCAGAAAATTCTCATCACCAGTGATGGAGTTGGGTAAATAATTTGGTAACATAACAAAGATGCAAATGTCCCAATAATTGAGTAGAGCATGAGCTAGAGCTTGCAACTCCTACCAGAGATCTACCATTTATTGAACAACTGTTATCTACAGGACACTGTACTAGGCATTCATGTCTAACCACAATCCTGTCAGACAGGGTATGACCAGCCCCATTTTATTTATTTATTTTTATTTTTTTGCAGTTTTTGAGCAGGGCCAGGTTTGAACCCACCACCTCTGGTACATGGGGCCAGCGCCCCACTCCTTTGAGCCACAGGCACCACCCCGACCAGCCCCATTTTAAAGAGGAGGAAGTAGACTCAGAGAAGTTAAGCAGCTTGACTAAGGTCACACAGCCAGTGCAAGGTGGAGCTGGAACTCTGATCTGCAAGGTCAAAGTCCACTCTCCTTCACCTTGCCCTGCTCTTGAGTTAGAGACAAAAGCAGTAACTGCAGCTCTTTCAGGGCTCCCAGGACCCCACCCCATGGGTCTTTCATACCTCCAGTCAGTTCCATCGTCAGCTTTTCATTTTCAATCATTTTCTTCTTTTCTTCTAGCTCAGCAATCAGGTTCTCTTTCAGCTCGACCTTCTTGTCTTCAAATTCTTTCACTGCTGCTTTCTTTTCTTTAATGTAATTTCTTTCCACTTGTTCGGTCTGAGCAAAAGAGAAACACAGGCTAGGAGTACATGTCCCTGGGTACCAAACAGAAAGAACTCTGGCTCTATCCTCAACAGAAAAGAAAAATACCTTTATTGACATGAGAAATACAGTTTTACGCATACACACCTGCAGTAACAGGGTATCTGGGAACAAGTTTTCCAAAGAATGAACAAAATCAAACCATAGGATTTTTTTTTTTCCTGAGTCAGAGTCTCACTTTGTCACCCTTGGTAGAGTGCCAGGACGTCACAGCTCACAGCAACTTCAAACCCTTGGGCTCAAGTGATTAGGTGCCTTCCATAACACTCGGCTATTTTTTTTAGCGACAGGGTCTCACTCTAGCTCAGGCTGGTCTCGAACTCCTGAGTTCAAGCAATCTGCTCACCTCGGCCTCCCAGAGTGCTTGGATTACAGGTGTGAGCCACCATGCCCAGCCTCATATGACTTTTGTTTTTGAGTATACTTCACTTGTTATTCAGGTATTTTCTCTTTTCCACATCTTTTATTTTACAGCTTTTATATTAAAAGAAAATAAAATGCTCAAAGATAGTAAATAATCCCTCTTAAAGATATAGCTTCAAAGGAAAACAGATTCCAGGTGAAATATCTGTATTACAAATCACAAGATACTGAGGCCAGATGGCATGAGTTACTATTATTATTTGACACTTATACAGCAAGAAAAAACTACTAAAGTAGATCATTTATTAACTGCCTGAACTCTGAAGCACTCAAACATCAATATCATAATAAAATAAAAATTGCACATGCACCACATTTAAAACTCACCATTGTAGTAAGTGACAAATACGGGGGCCTACAGAGGTCTGTGGAAGTAAATTATGTGACCCTATGTGGCTATGAAGACGTGCATTGAACTGACCTCGGTAACGAAAATGAGTTCTAACAATGTGGCTCTGAAAAACAACGACCTTCTCAAAAAGTACCCCCCACATACATCCACACGCTAGCCACCCTATGAGTGGCCACTGAGCCTGACAGAGCAGCAGCACAGAAGAGTCCATGGAATGAAAGGAAAAATTTAAAAATCTTTCTTACTAGTCTAGAGTTTTACCTGTAAAACATCACTGTTGAGCCAATTTAGAGATTGAGCTGCTTCAAGGACCAATATCAAATTATTAGGACATTGTAATTCAGACATACTTCCAAACAGCATTAATGTGAAATAAAAGTCAACAAGAAAGCAGTGAGGGGTGAATGTTCCTTAATCCTCTGTGATAAGCAGAGGCTGCTCAACTGGAAAATGAATGGACACAATGTCTGAATTGAGATAAAGATCCTGTAGTCACAGAACAGTGGTGAAGGTTTCTATACCATCTATTTGGTGACAGAAGGAAAGGCTACCAGATCAGAAGAGCAAGAGTCCAGTCTCAGAAAGAGCCTACAAACCTCAAAGATCCGTGGTACTTACTTCCAGCTGGAGGAAGAGTTCTGAAAGAGATAAGAAGTGCAATTAGATTCACTAGGCTATGTCACCTTTCTAGACAGTGATGTTAGCATTCATTTAGAAGCAGTAATTGCTTTCTGAAAGCACGATACTCAAATCGAATGTTTTCATCAGCAAAATGTTGATATATACGAAGGAAAAAGATGCAAGAAATACTCCTGTCTAGTTGAAATTTGCCCCTGAATGATCAGCTCTGGCAGTTCTGCCCAAGGGCAAAACACAAGCACAGGAACCAAACTACCTTGGCAAAATAAAGGTTATCCCTTTCTTCCCTTGGTCCACACCCTCCACCAGTCCTGAAAACAGCAAGAGGGGTCAAGAAGCAGCAATGTAATTACTCCAAAAGCAGAGTTGATGCTGATGTTTTTAAAGCATTGTACGAAGGGCTCTGTGCAGTAAGGATACTCCCAGAGGATCCAGAGGACATTAGTCCTGAATCCTCCTCGAGCTTCACTATCAGGCCACCAAGTTCTGCTCAGAGAGACCAGAGACTTGTGGTATCTCTGATCACATTCCCAAGTTTCTGATCAAAGGCAGCCTCTTCCCTGATGACTCTACTCTCATAAGGCTCCTCTGAGACAACTGAAGTATCCACCCAACAGTATTCAACAGATTCTTTAGTACCTCCTGTGTGCCACGTGATTGGTGACTGTTTACCAATCGAAGCTGCCCTACCAGTAGATTGGTAATAGATTACAATCCCTTCTATAAACCCAGTACTTGAAATCAAATAGGTCTGTGGTTTCTAATCTTTTCTGGGTGATGACAGGGGCCTGCTACATCCAGTCCACAAAGATTGTTGGTAGACCAATAATTTAGCAGGAGAAGCTGTTCACCACCTACTACAGGCCTCTTTGCAAACCTGGTAAATTCTATGAACCTATTCCCCAGAGGAATCACATATTAGCATTCATGCATATTCCATAGAATTTTGACAGTTTCAGGAACCCCAGATTAAGTGCCTAGATGCCAGATTACAGTTGTTGACTGGGAAAATTAATCACTAGGGCTCTCTAGACACAGGCACACACAGCCCAACATGCCTCACCTAGGACTATGTCAGATGCACACCACACATGAGCAGGCCAGACAGCTGAAGTCCTGAACCACTCTGAGAAGTCACACATGGCACCAGCAAATCAAAAAAACAAGTAACACTTAGACATGGTGCTGGTTGTTTTAGTTAAAGGAGACAGACACCAGACCCTGCTAAAGCAGGTGGATTCTTCTGTGAAGAATGTGCTTTTTAAAGTAGAAGTAGTGACTGATTTACGAGCTCTTTTGCATTTATACTTGGAGGAAAGAAATGTTTATGAAGGACAAAATTGAGAGTCTCTGGGCAGAAAGAAGAAAAACAACTCATACTCACCCTACTATTCTAACTTAAGAATAATGGCTCACATCGATTTTTTTCCTTATGTACATCTTATGCTGAGTCTGTCAAGTATTAGTATTCCCCTTTACAGATGGGGAAACTGAAGCTTAAAGAGCAAATATCCTGTTTAAAGGCACAGATCTAAAGTGATGGAGGGGGAATATGAACCTAAGACCCTCTCCTTCCATAACGGGGAAGACTAGGAAGAGGGTTGAGGATTTTAAAGATGTCCCAAGGAGGTCCCATAGAAACTCAGAGTGAGGACACTAGGAAGGGCCAGCAGGAGGTGGATGGGCACAGGGCTAATGGCTGTGGCTTCATTTTCCCAGTGTCCCCACACCCTTCGGGTCCTTCCTTTTCTGTCTGTTGGTATACACTGAACATCTTTTCCTGGTGGGGAAAGAGTACAGGATTCCACTGATAAAAAGTCAGAAAGTTATTGGATCAGAATGCAAAAGGACAGCAACGTGAGGAAAGGCAGCCAAGCCACCATTCTAGAACCCAACATCCATCATGGCTGGAGCCAACACCCTGCCGGCACCCAGGATACCAATGATGGTGAGCTTTAAAATTCAACACAATGAAAGATTTCCTGTACGCTCAGAAATCCAAGTTTATACACTCTTAAAGATGTCCCAAGGAGGTGCCACAGGAACTCAGAGTGGGGATACTCTGTCGCATCTTATTTTCTGCATGATTCTTTAATCTCTTCTGTCAATGAAACAGCTCGTTTCCTAAAGTCAAGGACAGAGTGTCACATGATTCTATACTGCTCAGTGTTCAGACGTGGCAGATGCACACAAATCTTTGTTGAACGAATACATTTACTGTATACAACACATCAGAAATGCGCTTCTTCCCTGAATGCTTATAATCCAGTGCTTTAGGGAAATAAGAAGAGGACACCCCCTCCCAGCACAGAATACTGAAGGAAACAAAGAGACTAAAACAACCTGTAATCTTTATTACATGTCAGCACTTCCGACTGTTCATTAGGCCAGTCACGTGGACAAGACTACCATGGGGTACCAGGGAGACCAAGCTAACCGCAAGGAGTCACCTCTGACTCCCTTCACTACGGGGCCATTCTCTGACAACTAGAAGAAAAGATGAAATAATTTTAAACAACTGCAGCTTGGGAGTCTTTCTTCTCATAAACTCTCTCCCTAGCGGAATATCTGAGATACGTTTTGGAGTACAGCTCATAAGGCCACATTATACCAATGATCAGCAAATGGTAGAAAGTTCAAAAATGATTCATTTTCCATTTTGAAAAGCCTTACCTGCATTTCGTATCCTCTCTTTGTACTGCTGATCGAGTTTTTTCATTCTTTTCTGATATTCCTGTAATGTACCTGATTTTGAGCATTTAAGAAAATAGTTATTTTGAAGAGCAATCCATTCTACATTGTTTCCTAAAATTATCCTTTAGCATCAACAGTAACTGTTTTGTGAACACAAGCCAAGGAATCACAAACCAAGGAAAGCTACATCCCAGCAGTTCAGTGGACACTGGTTCTCAATCAGGCACACAGCAGAAACCACCTGGGGTCTATTCTGAGTTCACCTCAACCTAGTACATCAAGATGATAGAGACTGAGGGGGAGTGAACGGTGCTGACACCCCCAAGTGGTCTGATCACCTATTGCAGTAGTCTTAGTCATGGGCCTCCCTTTCTCAAAGTTCAATGTCCTTCACCAGGGTCTAGGTCAACACTGTCCAGCAGACCTTTCTGCAGTGGTGGAAATATACTACATTTGCACTGTCCAATATGGTAGCCACTAGCCACATGTGGCTATGTTAGCATTTGAAACGTGGCTAATGCAAGTGAAGAACTCAATTACTAATTGTATTTAATTAATTTTTAATGGCCACATGTAGCTAGTGACAATACTAGATTGCTCACATACAGATTCTAACCAAATGTCTACTCATTTCACTGCTTTTCCCCTAAAAGAGCTAATTACAAGGGGCCCAAGTTATAGGGGGAATTATGTCCTGATCATAATACTTGCCCATGGGCTAGTCTCATGGAGTAGATCACCCCACCGCCAAGCAATAAAAGAACCTAATCAGAAAGCATTTTCACTGATGAGGGAATTCCACAAAATGAAGCCAAAGAGCTAACAGCAGCAGCTAACTGTCCCCAAGGTCTACGGTGTGCCCAACACTGTGCTCGACATTCCTCACTCATAATCTCATCTACTGTTATGTTCTTCATTTCACAGGTCATAAAATAGATTAAGAAAGAAAGTACTTGCCCAAGGTCACTTTACTGGAAGGCAGCAAAACTAGGACCCGAAGCCCACACGGCGCCTGAGAGCCTGCGTGCTGCCTCCCAGCCTGCACTGCCTTTAGCAGCAGCAGCAGCACTGACAAAACAAGCCCACTTTTAATCTACCAAGCAAAAAGGAAACACAGCGTGGATAATCCACAGTTCATTAACTCTTGGTTTAGAAAGAAAAGTAAAACTTTATTCTGTAGAAAAAAGTCCCTTCCAGCAGCACCCGTAGTTCACTGGGTAGGGTGCCGGCCACATACACTGAGGTTGGTGGGGTCGAGCCCAGCCTGGGCCTGCTAAACAATGACAACTACAATAAAAAAAATAGCCATGTGTTGTGGCGGGCACCTGTAGTCCCAGCTACTTGGGAGGCTGAGGCAAGAGAATTGCTTAAGCCCAGGAGTTGGAGGTTGCTGTGAGTTGTGACGCCACAGCACTCTACTGAGGGTGACATAGGGAGACTGTCTCGGGGGAAAACAAAAAAAAAGGAAAAGAAAAAGTCCCTACTAAAAATATCTAGCTTTAGGCACAGTGATTTTCTATTCATGTTCCACAGAAAGCCTCGAATTGAGATTTCATTTGAAGAAAGTACCTGATACATATTAGAAATAAATTAATAAAAAACAGAAGTTTGAAAATTGCCACTTTATTAACAGCAAAAGTATGTACTGGATCCCTAAATTTTAAATCATTCCCACAAATAAAATAGACATATTTCAAAGGTGTATGATACTAAGAAATATATTTAGAAATGAAGGGTTCAACTACACACCAACCTTCCTGTAGTTGTTGCAACTGCCTCTTGAGAGAAGCCAGTTTGTCTTGATACATCCTATTTAAAAAAAAAAAAAGAAAAGAAAAAAGCCACATTGAAAGATAAAAACGTTCAACTCTCAATTCCAAAATTATCTACGCATAGGAATTACCTGGGTTGTTATAGGAATGTCATTAACGTCCCTCAGGGAAGAGAGGAAACTAAAGTCAGCTAGTTGGTTTAAGATACACCAGCAGCTACAGGGAACAGAAAGAGAAAAGGACTCTGAATAATATCCTAATTTTGCAGATTCTCCTGTGTTATCCCACCTTTCAAGAATAAATCTAAATCTGCAAATATGAAGACAGATTTTAATAAATAAGTGACACTGGCCAGGCCCAGTGGCTCACACCTGTAATCCTACCACTCTGGGAGCGGAGGTGAGTAGATTGCTTGAGCTCAGGAGTTAAAGAGACAAGCCTAAGGAAGAGTAAGACTCCGCCAATACTGAAAAAAAAAAAAAAAAAAAAAATAGAAAAATTAGCCTGGCATTATGGCAGGCCCATACAGTTCCAGCTACTCAGGAGGCTGAGGCAAGAGGATCACTTGAGCCCAAGAGATTGAGGTTGCTGCAACCTACAATGCCACAGTACTGCACCCAGGGCAATAGAGTGAGACTCTCTGCCCACCCCTCAAAAGTGACACTGATAAACATACAAAGAAAAACAATCTATGATGTTATTTTCTTCTGGATTTAGAGGCATAAAGTAACACACAGGAAGAAATGTGTTAAGTACAACTCTTGTATAAGTCTACAAATTAGATTATAAAATTCCAAAGGAGTAAGATTATGCCCTTAGCATGCTTTTCTATACAGATAGCTTAGCTGTGTAAGCACTAAACCAATAACCCTTCCTGTCATTTTTTAAAGCGGTACTCTTTTAGAATCAGAGAAATAATAGGAATTCAGAAACAAAAGTTAAAATGCAGCACTTATTTGCAACCCCAGCTGGATGAGAACACACAGCATACACAAAGCAAAACAACTTGGCACATCATATTTTTCCTCTCACACCTAATGGATTATAGGCAATTATACACTTCAGCAAGTCTGTTTGATGGTAGATTCCATGTGTAAATCCCATTTTAGCAATATTTTGCTTCTACCTGAAAAATACCTCCAATTTCACAGTGACAATAATAGGATTCCCAACTAAAAGAACCCCGTCAAACATACAACAGGCACAATAACATTTGGGTATATGTGTTGCCAAAGCAAGCACATAGGCAGGATAACATTTTGATTGCTCAAATAAGGGCTGCATATAAAACCCAACTCTTAGTGGTGGAGGAAAAAGGGGGCGGATCTGAGAATCACATAGATCTAATGCCTTTAGGGCACATCGTGATATACTCGAGGCCCACCTTGAAGTACACAAGGAATTCGATTTTAACCAAAAATATTTTCTATATCCTCAAATACTAAAAGGGCATAATCAATTTAAAAAAATCATCTCAAAATGCTTAAATATATTTACAGGAAAGGGAATGGATAAGTGAACCATGCCAAGAAGTGTTTGGAACCTAAGGCCCTGAATTTTTCACCACATTGAGGATGCAAGCCAATACCTTTAGATTCCAAATCTGTCTTTGAAAGGGAATACTGAAAGACTGAAGTCAACAGGGGAAAAAAAAAAAGAATCAGATTTGTGCAGACCATGCATGAGGAAAAGAACAGATAAGTGAATATACATCTCAAACGGGTCAAGGTGAACCAATTCAAGCTTTTTGCTTGAAGAGAATAAAAAGCAAAGTTTCAGGAATGTAACTGGGAGAAAAAGCCTATGAATTATTAAAGGAATCCTTCTTCATTCAGCACTGTTCAAACTTAGCTGAATTACCCCTTTGGGTTCCCAAGCATACAAAGGATAGTAGAGTCCAGAAGATGCCAGAAAATATGTGCAAATGGGACATAAAAGGAAAGGAATGTAGATTATTTTATTTAAAGATGAGGAATAATAAAAGTCTAGTCAAGATTTTCAAAATGTATTCAACAAATACATACTGAATAGAACGGTTTTATACTGCCTGCTATCTGCACACATGCTAAAGTGAGTGGGGATTCTGTGGCTCTGTCCGAAGATAATGAGAAGCTTGGGTGAGGACAGTATGAATGCAGACAGAGCACTGTAGCCAGAAGCCCTACTTTCCAATCCTGGTTTCCTTAAGCTTGCCGAGCACCTAGCACATTGCTTAGGATACAGCTCATGCTAAGTAAGCTCACGCCCATCTCATCTGCAAACCCAGTTGCTTGAAAGCACCGTTTGCTCTCTCTATGCATTGGTTTTCATATCTGGAAAAAAATGAAGTAGTAAAAGTTTCTCTCCTGTTATATGGACTTATTCCGTCCTCTGTGATCATTTCCCTCAAGATCCTTTCTGGCCAACCCTCAAAAAAGTTTTATGTAGCTGTGTGGTGGAACATGCCTGCTGTCCCAGCTACTGGGGAGGCTGAGGCAGAGGAAATCACTTAAGCCCAGGAATTTGAGGTTGCAGTGAGCTATGATCACACCACTGCATTTCAGCCAAGGCAGCAAAGTGAGATCTCATTTCTAAAAAAAAAAATTAAAGTTTTAAAATTGTAAAAGATTAAGAGTCTTGTAACAGGAAGACTAATTAAATGTGACTTATTTAAAGAGGAGAAATTGCACACCTATGTAGTCTTTTGAAGCACTGTAATCAAAACATACACACAAGCTCACTGCAGGTTGTAGCACTTATGTGAAATGCTTGGGACAGGGTGGCGCCTGTGGCTCAAGGAGGAGGGCGCCGGCCCCATATACCCGAGGTGGCAGGTTCAAACCTGGCCCCGGCAAAAAAAAAAAAAAAGTGAAATGCTTGGGACCAGAAATGTTTGAAATTTTTTTAGATTTTAAAATATTTGCATTATACTTACCAAATGAACATCCCAAATCCAAAAATCTGAAATGCCATTTCCTTTGAGCATCATGATGGTACTCAGAAAGTTTTGGAACTTGGAGCATTTCAGATTCCTAATTTTTGGATTTGGAATGCTGAATCAGTATTAAGGTTTTGTTGTTAATTACATATTCCAGAAAATACAAAAATTGTACTCACTGTTCCTTCATTTCTACATAGTCTTCTTCATCGTGCTTTGCAAGGTCAGTTTCACTAGCATCCTCGGTGTCTGAGTAAAATTGGGAAATAAAAAAAATCACAATTCACAAATTTGGTACACTTAATAAACTCCTGTTAAATGAATTTCAGTGCAGGCCTGCATGAAGCCATTGGTAAAAATATATTAAATACATTTAGCCCCCGTTATCTTGAGGATGCAAAAACTGCAGATACAGAGGGCCAACTGTAAAGAACTTAAGCATCCTCTGGTTTTTCTAACCAGGGAGGTTCTGTAACCAATCTCTCATGGATACCAAGGAACAACTATACTTCTGAACAGAAAATGCCATTTCCAACTTATGCAAAGGCCTTTGCCTTTAACTAAAGTGCAGCCACAGGCCAGCACAGCTGTAATCCTATAATCTTCTGGAAGGCTGAGGCAGAAGAAGCCCTTGGGCTCAGGAGTTGGAAACCAATCTGAGCAAGAAGGAGACCCCATCTCTACTAAAAACTCCAGTAAAAATAGAAAAATTATCTGGGCATGGTGGCATGCACCTGTAGTCCCTCTGTGATCATTTCCCTCAAGATCCTTTCTGGCCAACCCTCAAAAATGTTTTATGTAGCTGTGTGGTGGAACATGCCTGCTGTCCCAGCTACTGGGGAGGCTGAGGCAGAGGAAATCACTTAAGCCCAGGAATTTGAGGTTGCAGTGAGGCTGAGGCAGGCGAATCGCTACACCCAGAAGTTTGAGGTTGCTGTGAGCCAGTCTAAGGCCATGGCACTGTAGCCTGGGCAACAAAAACAAAAAAAAAATTAAATAAAGTACAGCCACAGAAGAGGGTGCATCAGACACGGTGGTCATGCTCATGGCTGCTACTTCTGCAGAAGCAACAAGCATGGCAGTTGAAGAAAGAAAATGTAGTATTGAACTAGGATACAAGCAGTCAAAAGAAAGAAAAGAAAGAAAGAGGCTCGGCACCTGTAGCTCAGGAAGTAGGGCACTGGCCACATACCCGGAGGCTGGTGGGTTTAAACCTGGCCCAGTCCTGATAAACAACAATGACAACTGAAACCAAAAAATAGCTGGGCGTTGTGGTGGGTGCCTGTAGTCCCAGCTACTTGGGAGGCTGAGGCAAGAGAATCACTTAAGCCCACAAGTTGGAGGTTGCTGTGAGCTATGACGCCATGCACTCTAACAAAGGTGACATGGTGAGCCTCTGTCTCAAAAGAAAAAAAAGGAAAGAAAAGAAAGAAAAAAGAAATTCCTAGTGTGTCCATTCTCTCCTAGAGTAAGCCCAGTTTGAACCCTTCACACATTTTTACATTAGACACAGTCATCCCTCAGTATCCACAGGAGACTGGTTCCAGGACTTCCCTCAGATACCACAATCCTCTCAAGTCCTTGATTATAAATGATATAGTATCTGCAAATTACCCACATTCTCCCATATATTTTAAATCATCTCCAGATTATTTATAATATACAATATAAATGCTATGTAAATAGTTGTTAGACTGTTATTGTTTAAAATAATAACGAGAAAAAAGTCTGCACAAGTTCAGTACAGATACAATTTTTTTCCCCACTCTGGAATATTTTCATTTCATCTGTGGTTGGCTGAAATCCACAGATGTTGGAACCCACAGACATGGACAGAGCCAACTGTATACAATAACAAAAGAATCCAACAAAGTAACTCAAACGTTTTCAAAGTTACAACTAAAGGGAACAAGAAAGCCACAAGATGATCAAACCAATCTGTTTCACCAATCTGTTTCAAAACATTTTAAACATTGTTCTTAGAACAAGCAAGTAGCTGGAATATCTACATAACTTCAACAGCTCCTATATTTGAGGGGGGACAAAAAAGTCAATTTTGGTTTCACCACTCCCCCACATGGGCATTAAAAGCAGTGCAAGTGACTTCCACTTAATCTCTGGTTAAGCCAGCCCTGTCTTCAAACTTAGTTAAACCAATGTAATTCATTCCTTCCACTTTATTTCCCACATATGCAGCTGCCTTTTGAAATACACAGTTCTCCACAAACCATCCTGTCTTCCTTCCCTGAGTTCTTATTATATGCCAGTAAGCCACATAACTTGGCACTTGGGAGACAGATGAATAACACACACTCCTCATTCCAAACAGCTGGTCTAGCTTTCACTCCACAGCCCTATTTTCTGCCAGAATACTCCACCCAAAAGATACCCGCGCTCTCACATTTTTCCACCTTTCTTCTCCTCCATCCAGTTCTTTCCTCAATCCCTCCAAACAAGCACCCCACACTTGCCAAACTGTAAACGCCAGTTTGAAAACTAAGGTTCTGGCTCAGTGCCTGTAGCTCAAGCAGCTAAGGCGCCAGCCACATACACCAGAGCTGGCGGGTTCGAATCCAGCCGGGGCCTGCCAAACAACAATAACAACTACAACCAAAAATAAAAATAGGGCGGCGCCTGTGGCTCAGTGAGTAGGGCACCGGCCCCATATGCCAAGGATGGCGGGTTCAAACCCAGCCCTGGCCAAACTGTAACAAAAAAAAAAATAGCTGGGCGTTGTGGCGGGCGCCTGTAGTCCCAGCTGCTAGGGAGGCTGAGGCAAGAGAATCGCGTGAGCCCAAGAGCTGGAGGTTGCTGTGAGCCGTGTGACGCCACGGCACTCTACTCGAGGGCGGTACAGTGAGACTCTGTGTCTACAAAAAATATATATATATAATAAAAAAATAAAAATAAATAGCCAGGCTTTGTGGCGGGTGCCTGTATTCCCAGCTACTTGGCAGGCTGAAGAAAGAGAATAGCTTAAGCCCAGGAGTTGGAGGTTGCTGTGAGCTGTGATGCCACAGCACTCTACCCAGAACGACAGCTTCAGGCCCTGTCTCAAAAAAAAAAAAAGAAAGAAAAGAAAACTAAGGTTCTACGAAGCAGTAATGACAATATAAATAGCACACAACACCCGGGGACTATTAACTAAATCTCTACCTCTCCTTGTATCTGCTTCTCCAGTGTGAAAACTTTTATAATACTATTCACTGAGTGCCAAGCCAAGTATCTTATAAGTACGTATGTTATTTAATCTTCATACCTATCCTAGGAAGTAGGCGCTACTAACAGTTCCCTTACAGTTGGGTAAAACGAGGCTGGAAAGATCAAGTTGTCTAAGGTTACAAAGGTTGGTTAAGTCACAGAACCAAATTTAAACCTGGATCTGGCTGACTCCAGATCCCATCCTTTTTATCCAGCCAGTCTTTCTCAACCCTGTACTGCACCACTCAAAGTAGAGTTGACTTAAGCACTTGGGGCAGGGGGCGACTTGGGAATTACTCTGATCTTACTCAGGTGCAGAAAAGGGAGTACTCCACTCGGTGAACTCAAATGGATGACTTTTTCATTGCAGACAGCTGAGGGCGGGGAAAGTCTTAAAGAGACCTCCAACATCTAAGTCCCCTCTTCCTAGAACAGTTGGCTGCAAGGTACTCAGGGACTGCCCCCTAGCCCAGCGCGGTGAAGGTAACTGCCTCGAGCCCCGCTCGTCCCCCCGGTGACCCCTTCCAGCCACCAAGCCCGGGAGGCCGCCCCGCCCCTCTCCCATGCAGCCCCACCCCCTCCCCAGCCCACCCTCGCCTGGGGCTGCCTAGGGAGCTAGTGGACTCACCTTCGTCCGACTCGTGGCCCCGACAGCTGCGCTCGTCGTCCTCGGCGCTCTCCAGCTCTTCGTCCTCCTCCGGGTAATACTCCGGAGCCGGCGGCGCTCCAGCCGTGGCCGGAGCCGGAGCCAACAGCCCCGCTGCACTCATGTCCCCTCTGGCCACAGCTGAGCGCGTCGCCGGGAGACCGCGGCCACCCGCCCTAAGGACTCCACGTCCGCCTAGCAGCGCCCGAGAGAGCCCCCAACTCGAGGAGCGGGAGCCGCGGCGACCCCTTCCCCGTCTCCGCCGAGCTCCGCCCCCCGCGCCCGCGCTCGGCAACGGGGGCCTCGCTCTGCGGGCGACTTCCGGGTCGCGAGCTGCCCGACGACGGCCTGAGTCTGCCATTCTTCAGACGCCCCCTTCGCCACAACTTCAGCCCTTTCATCGCCGTCTTAAAATCCTCAATGGGCAGTGGGAAAGGAACGGAGGCAGACTCTCTAGAGTTAGGCAAAGCCTCGGGCAGGCCTGGCTGTGGTCAGGACCCCAAGCACCGAGGAGACTTCCGGAAGCCACCGCCAGGCGGCGCCTGGAGCCAGAACCAAAGGGAAGATCATCAGCGACTTGATGGGCGGAGGGCTGGACCGGGCTTTGGCAGGTGAAGGTGATCTCTAAGCAAGTGCACGGCAATAAACCATCCCCTAGAAGGTCGAGAAAGCTAGACATTTAGAGTGTGCGTGATTGTGCAGGAAAAGGGGCGTCTGCTTCCTCCCCTATTTGAATCTTTATTAGGAACTAAAAGACAAAGATGCTGATATCCTGGGGTAGAAGCAAAACAGTATTTTCCCAATCCTTGGGAATTTTTTTCCTGTCCATATACGTTTATAGGATAAGATGTTTTCTTAATTTTACAAATGAGAAAAAAATCCCATCTGCCTAAAAAAAATAGTAGCGTCCAGTCTAGACTCTTGAGATACAGGCCCTCCATAGTACAGCTGCTTCTTATGTCCTTGCATATTTATTTTTTAAAGGCTGTTTTTACCTGATCCAGTAACTTGCTAACCAACTCTCAATCGAGCAAGTGGAGCATTTGCCTACAGAAGTAATTTGGCCAAAGGAAGGAAGGCCCATGTGGAAACTCAGAATTAATTTCTGTGATGTAGCAAGAAAACAGATAAGGAAAAGGGACCGGAGATGGTTAATGGCTTGGCCAAAGTAATCCCACTCTTTACCTTTTAAATTTTCTGATTAATATGAGGGTACAAATGATTAGGTTACAATGTTTGCGTTTGTTAGGTAAGGCCTTCCCACTACTTTATCTTGGACACTAGTCTCCATAGAAAAGGTAACCTGGGTGGCACCTGTGGCTCAGTGAGTAGGGTGCCAGCCCCATATCCCGAGGGTGGAGGGTTCAAACCCAGCCCCGGCTGAACTGCAACCAAAAAACAGCTGGGCGTTGTGGCGGGCGCCTGTAGTCCCAGCTGCTCGGGAGGCTGAGGCAGGAGAATCGCGAAAGCCCAAGAGCTGGAGGTTGCTGTGAGTCCTGTGACATCACGGCACTCTACCGAGGGTGGTAAAGTGAGACTCTGTCTCTACAAAAAAAAAAAAAAAGAAAGAAAGAAAAAGAAAAACAAGAAAAGAAAAGAAAATGGTGACTTATTCTCACATAAATTGGATTTAATTAAAAAAAAAAAAAGGTAACCAGTAATAAAACTGACCACAGACATAAAAACCAGGGTGTATCCTAATATAATTCTCAGACTTTTTGTGATCAAATTTATCTCTGAATTGCACCCCATGGAGTCTCCTAAAAATGAAAAAGTTTATTCCCATCCCATTTATTTTGAAATTTCTTTTCTTTTTTTTTTTTTTTTGTTTGTAGAGACAAAGTTTCACCTTATCGTCCTCGGTAGAGTGTCGTGGCTTCACACAGCTCACAGCAACCTCCAACTCCTGGGCTTAGGCGATTCTCTTGCCTCAGCCTCCAGAGTAGCTGGGACTACAGGCGCCTCCCACAACGACCTGCTATTTTTTTTGTTGCAATTTTGCCGGGGGCATGTTTGAATCCACCACCCTAGGTATATGGGGTCGGTGCTCTACCCACTGAGCCACAGACACCGCCCGAAATTTCTTTTTTTTTTTTAATTTCAGAATATTACAGGAGTACATGCGTTTTGATTACATAATTTGTTTTTGTACATTTCCGGTCAAAGTTGTAAGTGTGCCCTTCACCCAGAATGTGTGCATTGTACCTGTTACGTGTGAATTAACCCAATCCTTCCTTCCCTCCCTCCCACTTGATTTCCATTGAGTTACTTCCGTATATGTACATAAGTGACATTTCTTATTTACTACCTTGTTTTAATTAAAATGATTTATTTGTAAGGGATTTTTCTTCCCAACAAAACTCAATAATTTCCAGTATGGAATGCTGCGATATCTTTCCAGGAGATCTTCTGAAGCTCCTTCTAAGCAAGTCATTCTCAGATTTCACTGTAAATCTGCTATCTATATTTAAATTAGGATTTCAGTACTGTCTCTTGTCCAAAGGATGAAGTCATTTTCTTTTTTTGTGCTGTTAGATCACCTCTAAATTATTTGTAATCAACTATATTGAGTAACTTGAGTCCTATCAGAAGCAATAATCATAGAGCAAAAAAAGCAACATTCTAGAAATCAGAGTTCATTGACATAATGAATCCTCCCAAAAAATTGATTTCATTGCTAAATGGTTTCCTTTCAAGATGCTGGGGATTTTTATCATGCTTATATTTAATTTCTATTTCTATCTCCTTGATTGCAAACAGCATCTGTTAATGGACATGTATTTCTTTTTATATGTAATGAACAGACACAACTGAACACTTGGGTGGTGAAAATTTAGCCCATTTTTTCCAGCCCAACTGCAGAAATGGTAGGGTGAGATCTTTTAAAATTGCTCTTTAGGCCAGCCCAGTGGCTCAGGTCTATAATCACAGCACTCTGGGAGGCCGAGGCAAGAGGATTGCTTGAGCTCAGGGGTTCAAGACCAGCCTAAGCAAGTTCAAGACTCTGTCTCTACTAAAAATAGGAAACTCAGCTGGGCATGGTGGCACATGCCTGTAAGTCCCAATTACTTGGGAGGCTGAGGCAAGAGGATCACTTGAGCCCAAGAGTTTGAGGTTGTTGTGAGCTATGATGATGCCACAGCACTCTATCCCAGGGTGATAGAGTAAGAGACTCTTTAAAAAAAAAAAAAAAAAAAGGCTCTTTAGTGAAAAAGAACCTACTCAAAAAACCTTTATAGCTGTTTAACATGATAATTTTAGACAGTCTCTATAGGCCTGCAAAAATTAAGTTCCCTCAAAACCAACTTTTACCATCTTGAAATTCTTATCTGCATCCCTTCCGAAAATGGTGCTCAGCCACACTGCTCAGAGACACCTGCTACAAAACTCAACTGAAAACCAAGTCCTGAATTTACACAACTTCCAGGCCCTCTCTCCACATACCCTAATACCCAAACTTTAAAGGGGAGCATTGACATTGGAATAGGGTATGATTTTTAAGCATTAGGGGAAAAATTTGGAACGCAAATTTTGTCAGTGGAAATTTTAAATTTAACAATGGAGGGTTTTCTGAGAACTAAGGCCTGTATAGGCTTAGGATCAAAACGTGTACCTGAAATGAAACAGTTTCTTCATAAAACACTAAATTGTCAAAGTCCATCAGCTGACTTGGAGTTTGGGGGTGAGGAAAGCAGTTTTCACTTTCTGGTACTGGATTTAATCAACATAACATCAGTTTCACAAAAAAGCAGCTGAATGGCTCTGGGTAACATGCACTTATACCC